>NC_137353.1:23790929-24448429 GCF_965287045.1 Carcharhinus amblyrhynchos | reverse complement strand
CCATCGCTCTGCTGGATTATATTTACCCCCATTGCTCTGCTGGGCTAGATTTACCTCCATCACTCTGCTGGATTATATTTATCCCCCATCACTCTGCTGGATTATATTTACCCCCCCATCGCTCTGCTGGGTTAGATTTACCTCCATCGCTCTGCTGGATTATATTTACCCCCATTGCTCTGCTGGGTTAGATTTACCCCCATCGCTCTGCTGGATTATATTTACCCCCATTGCTCTGCTGGGCTAGATTTACCTCCATCGCTCTGCTGGATTATATTTACCCCCATCGCTCTGCTGGATTATATTTACCCCCATCGCTCTGCTGGATTATATTTACCCCCATCACTCTGCTGGATTATATTTACCCCCCCCATCGCTCTGCTGGGCTAGATTTACCTCCATCACTCTGCTGGATTATATTTACCCCCATTGCTCTGCTGGATTATATTTATCCCCCATTGCTCTGCTGGATTATATTTACCCCCCCATCGCTCTGCTGGGTTAGATTTACCTCCATCGCTCTGCTGGATTATATTTACCCCCATTGCTCTGCTGGGTTAGATTTACCCCCATTGCTCTGCTGGATTATATTTACCCCCATCGCTCTGCTGGGTTAGATTTACCCCCATTGCTCTGCTGGGTTAGATTTACCCCCATCGCTCTGCTGGATTATATTTACCCCCATCGCTCTGCTGGATTATATTTACCCCCATCACTCTGCTGGATTATATTTATCCCCCATCACTCTGCTGGATTATATTTACCCCCCCATCGCTCTGCTGGGTTAGATTTACCTCCATCGCTCTGCTGGATTATATTTACCCCCATCGCTCTGCTGGGTTAGATTTACCCCCATCGCTCTGCTGGATTATATTTACCCCCATCACTCTGCTGGATTATATTTACCCCCATTGCTCTGCTGGGCTAGATTTACCCCCATCGCTCTGCTAGGTTAGATTTACCCCCATTGCTCTGCTGGGCTAGATTTACCCCCATTGCTCTGCTGGGTTAGATTTACCCCCATTGCTCTGCTGGGCTAGATTTACCCCCATCGCTCTGCTAGGTTAGATTTACCCCCATTGCTCTGCTGGGCTAGATTTACCCCCATCGCTCTGCTGGGCTAGATTTACCCCCATTGCTCTGCTGGGTTAGATTTACCCCCATCGCTCTGCTAGGTTAGATTTACCCCCATTGCTCTGCTGGGCTAGATTTACCCCCATTGCTCTGCTAGGTTAGATTTACCCCCATTGCTCTGCTGGGTTAGATTTACAAGCCCCCCCATCACCCTGCTGGGTTAAATATACCCCCCCACCATCGCTCTGCTGGGTTAGATTTACCCCCATTGCTCTGCTGGGTTAGATTTACAAGCCCCCCCATCACCCTGCTGGGTTAAATATACCCCCCCACCATCGCTCTGCTGGATTATATTTACCCCCATCGCTCTGCTGGGTTAGATTTACCCCCATCGCTCTGCTGGGTTAGATTTACCCCCATCGCTCTGCTGGGTTAGATTTACCCCCATCGCTCTGCTGGGTTAGATTTACCCCCATCGCTCTGCTGGGTTAGATTTACCCCCATCGCTCTGCTGGGTTAGATTTACCCCCATCGCTCTGCTGGATTAGATTTGCCCCCATCGCTCTGCTGGATTAGATTTACCCCCATCGCTCTGCTGGGTTAGATTTACCCCCATCGCTCTGCTGGGTTAGATTTACCCCCATCGCTCTGCTGGATTAGATTTGCCCCCATCGCTCTGCTGGGTTAGATTTACCCCCATCGCTCTGCTGGGTTAGATTTACCCCCATCGCTCTGCTGGATTAGATTTACCCCCATCGCTCTGCTGGATTAGATTTACCCCCATCGCTCTGCTGGGTTAGATTTACCCCCATCGCTCTGCTGGGTTAGATTTGCCCCCATCGCTCTGCTGGGTTAGATTTACCCCCATCGCTCTGCTGGGTTAGATTTGCCCCCATCGCTCTGCTGGGTTAGATTTACCCCCATCGCTCTGCTGGGTTAGATTTGCCCCCATCGCTCTGCTGGGTTAGATTTACCCCCATCGCTCTGCTGGGTTAGATTTACCCCCATCGCTCTGCTGGGTTAGATTTACCCCCATTGCTCTGCTGGGTTAGATTTACCCCCCATCGCTCTGCTGGGTTAGATTTACCCCCATCGCTCTGCTGGATTAGATTTACCCCCATCGCTCTGCTGGGTTAGATTTGCCCCCATCGCTCTGCTGGGTTAGATTTACCCCCATCGCTCTGCTGGGTTAGATTTACCCCCATCGCTCTGCTGGGTTAGATTTACCCCCATCGCTCTGCTGGGTTAGATTTACCCCCATCGCTCTGCTGGATTATATTTACCCCCATCGCTCTGCTGGGTTAGATTTACCCCCATCGCTCTGCTGCGCTAGATTTACCCCCATCGCTCTGCTGGGTTAGATTTACCCCCACATCGCTCTGCTGGTTTAGATTTACCCCCCCATCACTCTGCTGGGTTAGATTTACGCCCCCCCCCGTCGCTCTGCTGGGTTAGATTTACCCCCATCGCTCTGCTGGGTTATATTTACCCCCATCGCTCTGCTGGGTTAGATTTACCCCCATCGCTCTGCTGGGTTAGATTTACCCCCATCGCTCTGCTGGGTTAGATTTACCCCCATCGCTCTGCTGGGTTAGATTTACCCCCATCGCTCTGCTGGGTTAGATTTACCCCCCCATCACTCTGCTGGGTTAGATTTACTCCCCCCCATCGCTCTGCTGGGTTAGATTTACCCCCACATCGCTCTGCTGGTTTAGATTTACCCCCCCATCACTCTGCTGGGTTAGATTTACGCCCCCCCCCCCCGTCGCTCTGCTGGGTTATATTTACCCCATCATTCTGTTGGGTTAGATTTACCCCCCCCCCCATCGTTCTACTAGGTTATATTTACCCCCCCAACACACTACTGGGTTAGATTTACCCCCATCGTTCTGTTGGGTTAGACTTACTCCTTTCAGACACGTTATATATGCTTATAATCTCTATATAAAACAGTGCAATATTATATGCGTGCAACATCTATACATTTGCAACATGTATATATAATCTCTCTATTTGAAACAATACAATATTATATGTATACAATCTTACACATTTGCAACATGCATAGATTATATATGCATGTTGCAAATGATAAATTGTGTACAAATACTGTACTGTTTCATATAGAAAGATTATATATATACATATATTGTTGAAAATCTATCAATCTATCTGTAATCTATCTATATAAAAGAGGACATTATGTATACAATCTCTACATATTTGCGACATTATGTGTATATAAACAGTACAGTATTATATGTATATAATCTTACACATTTGCAGCATGTATACAGCTCTTCATATAAAACAACACATCATTAAATGTATATAAATCAACATATTTGCAACAATATATGTATATATAATCTCTTTATATGAATCAGTACAGTATTATATGTATACAATCTTACATATTTGCAACATGCATATATAATCTCTTTATAGAACAGGACAACATTATGTATATAATCTCTACACATTTGCGACATTATGTGAATATAAACAGTACAATGCAACCTCACACTTAAAAAGGAGACTCACCTTCTTCGCCCCTTGCTTAGCGAACTCCAGGGCCAGGTGGCGACCGATGCCTCTGCCTCCCCCGGTGATGAGCACCGTGTCCCGGCTCAGTCCCCGCAGCCTGGCCGGCAGCAGCAGCGACAGGGCTGCCTTCGCCACGTAAAAAGCCATTTGCGCCGGGAAGAGCAACAACGCAGCCAAACTCCTCCGCTCCATCTCTGGGCTCATCCTAAACAACACACACAAACCCCCCAAAAAAATACCGACCGATCCGCTCCTCGGCAGCAGCACCGAAACTTCACAGAAGTTTGCACCCCAAGAATAACTTTGTTTTTTGCCCCCCCTTCCTCCTCCTCCCTCCTCCTCAAGAGCGTGTCAATTTCCACTGGCTCTTCAATCAATTTCACTTGGTCTTTTTATGGATTTCTTTCCAGTTATTTTATTTTTCTCTCTCTCCCCCACCTCTTTCTGTTCTCCTGTCCGGGATCAGCCAGAGGTTAATCGCTGCAGAGACCAGGCAGCCACAGAAACATACATATCAATAAAATAAGCTGCAAGCATTGGTGTGTGTGTGTGTGTTCAGAAAGCCGCAGTGAGTTTTTATACAGCAGTCCATTAATCCTGATTGACGAGTCTAAAGTGTCGGGAGGGAGCTGATCTGCTCGGTACTACTGTGTGAAGCCTTGCCCTCTCTCCCTCCCCCTCCTCTTCCCTCCCTCCCTCCTGTAGTCAGCAGCAAGACGCCAGCCTCTGCACCAGAACCGCAGGCTGGCTCCCTCCCTCTCCTTCCCTTCACTCTCTTCCCTCCCATCTTTTCTCCTTCCCTCCCCTCTCCTCCTCTTTCCTTCCCTCTCTTCCCCTTTCACTTCCCCTTGCCTCTCTTCCCCTCCTCATCTCCCCTTCCCTGCTTATCTCCCCTTCCCTCCCCATCTCCCCTTCCCTCCTCATCTCCCCTTCCCTCCTCATCTCCCCTTCCCCTCACTTCCCCTCCCCTTCTGCCCCTTCCCCTCCCCTTATCCCTCCTTCCCCCTTCCCACCCTCTTTTTCCCTTCCCCTCCTCTTCCCTCCCTGCCCCTTCCCCTCCTCTTCCCTCCCCCTCCAACTCAGATACCCTGTTTGTCTTCACCGCCCCCTGCCCCCAGTTTAGGCATCTCTAAGGATGCTCAATTGACATTAAACTGAGCCTGAAAGAAGACAAGTTAACTCGCATTTATATAGCGCCTTTGGAGCTCCTTCGTGCACAGCCAATGGCTGCAAAGTGGATTGCAAATCATTTCCTGTTCTCAGAATATTTAATAAAAAATTCTCTGTTGAAAGGATGGGATCAATAAAGGTACTCAGGGCAATTTGCCATCTGGAGAGCCTGTGTCTTTAATTAAAGAGACATCACCCCCATACCTGGGGAAAGAGACACCAGGTAGCATATGCGTAGCATTGATATTGCATACAAGGAGCACAGGGATGTGTTGAAATTGTGTCACTGCGCCTGAAGATCCCGCAACTAAATATTACATTTAATCGATTGGAAGCAGTATGTGATCTGTGTAACAACAGCTTGCATTTATATAGCGCCCTTAATGTGGCAACATGTCCCAAAGCACTCCATAGATGTGTTAGCCCTGGCCAATCAACCTAACCTGCAGATCTTTAGAGTGTGGGAAGAAACCGGAGCACCCGGAGGAAACGCAGGCAGACACGGGGAGAATGTGCAGACTCTGCACAGACAGGGACCCAATCCGGGGATCAAACCGGGATCCCTGGCACTGTGAGGCAGAAGTGCTAACCACTGTGCCACCCATTAAGCAATATTTCACACTGAGCCTGATAAGAAGCTATGAGGACAGGTCAGTGAAAGCTCAGGTCAGTGAGGTAGGAGTTAGGGAGAGAGAGGAGAAGAGGTTTAAAGGAGTTCCAAGGGTTAGGTTCCAGGTAACTGAAGGTACAGCCACCAATGGTGGAGGGTGATCAAGAAGCCAGAACTGGAGGAGTGCAGAGAACTCGGTAGGG
The DNA here is from genome assembly GCF_965287045.1 of Carcharhinus amblyrhynchos. NCBI lineage: Eukaryota > Metazoa > Chordata > Chondrichthyes > Carcharhiniformes > Carcharhinidae > Carcharhinus > Carcharhinus amblyrhynchos. Next base: position 24,442,825 of record NC_137353.1, on the reverse strand, counting down.
GGAGGGGCGGGGGTGGTGGGTTCGCGAAGGTGAAGAAGGGGTGCAGTTATGGAGGGATTCAAAAACAAGGGAGAGAATTCCACAGACTTTTACGTTGTTGGGAAACAGCACTCCCGGGGGCGCTCAAATGGTTAATGGGTGGTTAGCCATCTCAGCTGGGCCATAGCTTCCTGACTACTGCCTGGCAACCTGCAGGGCACTGTCATTGGCAGTCTAGGTGGCCTGGTCCTCAGTACCAGGGTGGGTAGTCACCTTTCAGCCGGAGCGTACATAGTGAGAATGTAAGACAGGCTCCCCACCACCCCCCCACCTCCCACCTCCCCGAGACATGTGGAGCGTGCAACTGGCTGCAGTATTATCTGCTCTTCACTCCTGTGTCACTGTTGTTACTCACCATTGCAAAGGGCACAGGCTTTGAAGAAGGGATGCTCATGACAGCTGCCCCCACACCCCGTCCCCCATTCAGAGCAGCTGGCATTGCTTGTAAAAGCCCGTACCTCTACCCACAGGTACACCTGTGCTTCGGATGCTAAATGTTACCCTCCCATCGCTACCACCGTCCCTCTGCACCCCATCGCTCCCCCTCCTTCTACCCCCAAACGCCCCCCCCCCCCCCCATCCCCACCCCCACCCCATCCGTCCCAAATACTTCCCGTCACCCTGCTTCATGTGGCTGGAATAGTAAAATCTTTGCCGTTTTGATTGAAGTTGGAAGCAGCCACTAGAGGGACCAGTAGAGCAGCCCTGTGCTACCCATGTTTGTGTGTATGTCTGTGGGTGTGTGTGTGCATGAGTGCATGTGTCTATACTTGTGTATGTGCAGCCGTATATATGTAGGTGTATGTGTGACTGCATGTGCGAGTGCATGTATCTGTGTACATGTGTGTGTGCGTGTGTACATGTGCACGTGTGTGTCTGTGTGTGCGAGTGTATGTGTCTGCAAACATGTGCGTGTGTACGTGAGTAGATGTGTATGTGCTTGCCCATATGTATGTGTTTGCATCTGTGTGGGTATACACCTGCTTGTGCATGTGTGTGCATGCATGCATGTGCAGGTACGTGTGCATGCGTGTGCATGTATGTGTGTGCGTGTAAGCCTCCGGCACGCTTCTCTCTTGCAGTGTTTCTTTGCCCCACCTTGCCTCTGTCTCCTGTCCTGCCCTTCCCGGTTTTCTTTCAATATGAGGAAGTGCCAAGACTCTGTCCTCTTGGTGGAGCAGCATGGCAGTGCATGTTGGCAATCATGTGTCTGGGCACCAGCTCCAGCGCCTTCTCATCGCCACCACCTCTCCTGGAGATTTCAGTATCTGACCACACTGTAGAATTTGTACATTTTCACAGATCATTTTAACCCTTCATGATGAATCTGACATGCAAGTTCAGAAACTAGCAAGTCCCGTGGGGAACTTGGAAAATCAAGGTGCGTTCTTTCACATGAATGTGTTGCAACATAAAACTATTTATCATTGAAGAGTGAGTCATGTGTTGTGTGCCAAGAAATGAGCTTTCAATCTTCCGTGAATCTAACATCCCCATTACAGAATTTGAAATTTCAAATGTATTGGTACAATTGTCCAGACTTGCATTTGTATAGCTCCTTTCCCAACGTCACAGCATCCAGAAGTGTTCTACAGTCAGTTAAGTATTTCTGGAGTGTACTCGCTGTTGTAATGTAGGAAATGCAGCAGCCAATTTGAACACAGCAAGCTCCCACAAGCAGCAATGTGATAATGTCAGTTAGTGTTCAATGTGATGTTGAGGGATGAATATTGGCCAGGACACTAGCTTCAGTCCCATGGTGGCATGCTGGCACAGTGGTTAACACTGCTACCTCATGGCTCCTGGGACCTGGATTCAATTCCGGCCTCGGGTGAAAGTCTGTGTGGATTCTGCGTGTTCTCCCCATGTCTGCGTGGGTTTCCTCTGGGTGCGCCCACAGTCTGAAAGAGGTGCGGGTTAGGTTGGTTGGCCATGCTAAATTCTCCCTTAGTATTGGGGGATGAGCAAGGCAAATAGATAGGATTATTGGGATAGGGCCTGGGTGGGATTGTTTTCAGTTCAGGCTTGATGGGTTGAATGGCCTCTTTCTGCACTGGAGGGATTCTATGATACAACGAGCTAGCTAAGGTGCTGGATGTTACTTGATGGTTAAAAGAATAAAAGTAAGAATCAACTGGGGGGGCCGGTGGGGGGGTGGGTGACGCTTCTAATGTTGGTCCTTGTTCATTTCCACTGTCATAGAATTCCTACACTGCAGGTGACGTCATTCAGCCCATCGAGTTGTCACTGACTCTCCAAGACACTAATCTTGGATTTATGCATGAACAGGACCAAGCCAACATGTGTGCCTTTAGGGAACCTTTAGCTGCAAACACAAACACCCTGCCCTGTCTTTAATATCAGGTTTTGTGTGGGCTAATTTGAACCCCGCCCTGAGCTCATTCCCCAGCCTCCCTTCCTCCACTGATTCCCCATTCCGGATCCTGCCCTGTAACCATTGCCAAGATGCCTCACAAATGGGCCAGGACACAACTTTGCTGCTGACACTTCAGGGTGTCAATTTTAACTTAACTGGCTAGGTGAGAACTCAATAAAATTGGGCAGAAATGTTTTTATTCATTCATTCATGGGACACGGATGTCGCTTGCTGGTCAGCATTTATTGTCCATCCCTAGATGGCCCTTGTTCAGATGCAGTTGAGAGTCAACCACGTTGCTGTGCCTCTGGAATCACATGTAGGCCAGACCGGGTAAGAACGGCAGATTTCCATTCCCTAAATTTGAATTCCACCATCTGCACCTTAATAATCCTGTGATTCTGTGAAATGAACCAGATGGGTTTTTCCAACAATGGTTTCATGGTCATCAGTAGATTCTTAATTCCAGATATTTTTTATTGAATTCAAATTCCACTATCTGCCAAGGGCAGACTTGAACCCGGCTCGCCAGAACATTAATTGAGTTTCTGGATTTAATAGTCCAGCAATAATACCATAGGCTTCAGAATGCTGATTCACACTCTCGCTCATGGACAGTGAATGACTGGGAGGAGAGGAGAGAGATCAGAAAGGGTTAGGGTTTGTGTTAGGATCAGAACGACTCTTACAGTGGCAACACGGCCACTTCCCACTGCGAGAGACGCTTAGGCAGGTTAGGCAGCATTCGTCAAGGAGACACCGGTCAGTTTTGACATAAAACCCTACCTGAGACTAGTCAGCGACATCAAGTGACTTCCCATCCTGCCAGATTTCTCCAGTGACCTATGTTGCAGATTTCCAGTGTCCAGTGTCAGGCAGCTTTAAGCTTCTGCTGCCCTCCACTGGGCTCTTTTCGTACCTCTGTCGACTCAGAGCCACAGTAAGAAGTCTCACAACACCAGGTTAAAGTCCAACCAGTTTATTTGATAGTAAAGTTCCTTCGTCAGGTGACACATCTGACAAATTTCCAAAAGCTTGTGAATTTGCTATCAAATAAACCGGCTGGACTTTAACCTGGTGTAGTGAGACTTCTTACTGTGTTTACACCAGTCCAACGCTGGCATCCCCACGTCATGGCACAGAACCACCTGACAGCAGTGGTTCTCAAAGCCCATAGTCCATGAGCGTCCTCCTGCTGGCGATGCAGATCAAACCCTCACACACCACCCCCCCCACAATCCAACCCCAGCACTCATTCTGCATCACACAACCCAGATCAGCTTCCCAGTGCGGGGCACGCGTGACCACAAGCACCAGTAACAACAATGTAGCTTGATAAGCAAGAGTTATGTTTGATCATTGAATCCTGCAGTGCAGGAGGACATCTTTCAGCCCATCAAGTCTGCATTGATCACAATCCCACCCAGGCCCTATCCCCTTACCCCCATGCATTTACCCTGCTAGTCCCCCTGACACTAAGGGACACTTTAGCATGGCCAATCCGCCCAACCCGCACATCTTTGGGCTGTGGGAGGAAACTGAAGCACCCAGAGGAAGCCCATGCAGACAAGGGGAGAATGTGCTCAGACAGTGACTCAAGCCTGGAATCAAACCCGGGTTCCTGGCGCTGTGAGGCAGCAGTGCTAACCACTGTGCCACTCTGCTGCCCGTTTGATGAATATAGATTTAAGATTTAAAAGGTTTCTCAGAAGAAGGTTAGCATAATTTTATAACGAATGTTAAACTATTTCAGATAAATATGTTCTCTTGTAGTGTTAATGTTTATGCATACTGACATAAAAATTAGGGACAGAATGTTACCACTCTGCCCCTGAAAACTGCTTTGCCATTCAATAAGATCATGGCTGACCTGATTTTAACCTCAACTCCATATTTCCACATATTCATCCCCTTGCTTATATCTATGTATCTATGGGCATGGTGGCACAGTGGTTAGCATTGCTCCCTCACAGTGCCAGGGATCTGAGTTTGATTCCTGGCTTTTGGGTCACTGTCTGGGAGAGTTTGCACATTCTCCCCGTGTCTGCGTGGGTTTCCTCCGGGTGCTCCAGTTTCCTCCCACACTCCAAAGATGTGCAGGTTGGGTGGATTGGCCATGCTAAATGTGCAGGGTTACAGGGATAGGGTGGAGGAGAAGGCTTGGATGCTATGCTCTTTGGAGACTTAATGGGCTGAATGGCCTCTGTCTGCACTATTGGGATTCTATTGTACCCTCTGCCTTTTGAGGAAGAGAGGAGATTTGACAGAGATATTCAAATTCATGATGAGGCTGGACAAAGTAGATCGGGAGAAACTGTTCCGGATGGTAGAAGGATCAAGAATGGGAGGGCACGGATTTAAAGTGATTTGCAAACAAAGAAAATGTGATGTTAAAAAGAATTTTTTCCATACAATGAGTGTTTGGAGTCTGGAATACACTGCCTGGAAGAGTGGGTGGAGGCAGCTTCAAGTGAAGCATTGAATAGAGCATTAGATGATTGCATGAGTAGAAACAGAATGCAGGGAGGGGTATGGGGAAAGGACATTAAGGCATGATGTTTGTTTGTAGAGCTGGTACAGACATGATGGGCCAAATGGCCTCCTTGAGCACCGTAACAATCCTATGATTCTGTGAGATGAATGGTCCCTCATTTTTAAACAGCAACCCCTAGCTCTAGATAGTTTTTCACAGTATGAAAGAGTCTAGGTGCTTATGATGTTTGGGTGCTTATGGTATTGAATAAAAAAGTGAATGCACATAAATGTTTAGGTGCAAAAACGCTGCAAAATAATTATATTTTCCAACGGTACCCATGAATTCAGATGGTTGTTTTACAATGGCAAACAGAAGTGAGTGGCAAAGGATTGATAGGTTTTCCACAGGGTCTTTTGCCCCATCTAAGGAGCCTATGAATGAACAAGGGCGAGAACCACTGTTAATGTTGGGAAATGAAGTGCATGATTTCGTTTGCAAGTGAGCGCAACTGTTACAAATTGAGGAATTATTCTGAAGTATATATGAGCTGGTTTAAGCAGCGCAGGGAGAGGAGAAGGAATCTGTGCCTGTGCACTGGGATTTTGTGAATAAACCCATATGTTAAGGAAAAGACTGGCTCCAGATTCATCCTTTACTCAACGCTTGACTTTAACACCACTGCCTCAGTGTAAAGTGGTCCTCGAGAGGTTCCAGACCTTGTCAGCAGGGGTCTGTGTTGCAGTGATAGTGGGAAAAGAAGGGAGGGTTATAAACACTGTAGAGGTTACTACAGTTCATTTATTTACATGTCTGAACAGTTTTTATCCAGCAAGTGGTGTTCCAGAGTAGTTTCAGATTAAAAACTGTTCCCTCCACATTTTTTCCGAAAGGCTCAGTTTATAAAGACATTGAAAGTGAAAAGGATTTGCGTTTGCATGGCGCCTTTTACAACCGTTAGAGCTAATTAAATCGTTTGGGAGTGTAGGCATTGTCAGAAACACAGCAACTAACTTGCACATCGCAGACTCCCCCAAACAGCACTGAGATAAAGACTGTTTTGCTGATGTTGATTGAGGGATGAAGTTTGGCCCAGACACTGGGGGAGAACTCCCTCCTGCTCCACCTCGATATATTGTCCTGCGATCTTTCACATCCCCACTTGAGAGGGCAAGAGGCAAATGTCTTTAACATCTCCCCTGAAAGGCAGTGCAGCACTCCCTCAGCATTGCACTGCAGCATCAGCAGAGATACGGAAGCAGTGACGGACAACCTCGGCTAGTGAGGGGGCCGCATGAGTGGCCCTCCTTCATCTCAGTGGGCCGCAAGATCGAAACCGGGCTTGTTCGCTAACCGTGACCCCGCGAATAAGATTAAATACATTGAATACGTGTCGAATATTTCATAACGAGTTGTTGGAAATCCTTGATCATTTATACATTAATAGGAATGTCATCAGCTTCAAGAGGTGAACACAAAATAAATATTTACACTTGACTGGACACAGTGGGGGGAGTTTTCCTGTCCCATCTGCCATGGGAATCGTAGTGGGCGGAGAGGCGGACCACACAAAGCTCTGTGAGCAATTGGTACACACATCGCTTCACTTGCCCTGGCTTTATGTGTGTATCACATCAGTCACAGCGGTAGGAAGTAAACTACAGAAATCAGTGGACTGTGGCACTTGGGCAAAGGTCAACAAAATATCTCGTGGGCCGCACTCAGAACCCAGATGGGCCGCGAGTAACTCCTGGGCTACGTGTTGTCCACCGCTGACCCAGGACCAAGACTGGCACCACAGTGGGCTACAGAATCAGTATGAGGCCATTTCCCGTGACTGATGCCACTAAACCGATCATGTTGCACCTTGCCACCCCACGTCTGGGCTGAGGGCAGGGTCAGGGTGCTGGATGCCTAAGGTCGATCATTGGAACCTTGGGCTCAGCTGGAGGACCCAGTGATCTGCTGACACTCACTGTCTTGGCTTCCACACAAAGAATCCCCCCTGGTCCTGAATGGCCCCCAGCCCCTGATGAGACCCCCACACACACTGCCTACAGCAAGGGGGTGCCATTTCCAGGAGGGGACATTACACTGGCACAACTGCCCTTAAGGAAATTTGTGAGGATGTGTTGCAGCAACCAGCAAGTGGAGATTTACTTCCCATGGACTGAGGTGGAGGAACGTTGTGCAGCCTGTCACACCCACCTGTCACCTTCCATTCCATTCCTGCACAACACACACTCTCAGATTGTGCAACAGTGCTGGAGACGGGGCCCCGGGCATGGTACAACTGGCAGGCAAACAGATTCTTAAAAGGAAAGAACAGCCTAGCAAGAGTATCCCCTTTCAACCGGAATGAGACAGCGCAGAATGAGACCACTCGGTACATTATGCCAACGCCAGCCCGTCCTTGGATAGAGCGGTCCAATCTCCAGCCTACCCATGTTATCCTTTCCAAATCTATATGGCACAGTGGTTAGCACTGCTGCCTCACAGCACCAGGGCCCAGGTTCAATTCCCGGCTTGGGTCACTGTCTGTGTGGAGTTTGCACGTTCTCCCCGTGTCTGTGTGGGTTTCCTCTGGGTGCTCTGGTTTGCTCCCACAGTCCAAAAATGTGCGGGTTAGGTGGATTGGCCATGATAAATTGCCCCTTAGTGTCAGGGAGTTTAGCTAGGGTAAATGCATGGAGTTATGGGGATAAGGCCTGGGTGGGTTAATGGTCGGTGCAGACTCGATGGGCCGAATGGCCTCTTTCTGCGATGTAGGAGTCTACGATTCAATCCTGGTTCGAGAGATCCTATCGAATGTTTCCACCAGCTTTTTGAGGTTGTGCATTCCAGATCATAGCAACCTGTTGTGTTAAATTCCCATCTAGATCTCTTGCCAACTAACTCTGTGTGTCCTCAGTTTATTTCCTTCCCCTCCTGAGGACCGGCTCACTGACTCAGTGACGGGTTGAGTGGCGGGGCAGTTTCAATCCCTCCCTTCGCTCTCGGAATTGACTCATGCTGAAGGTATTCCCGGATTCCCCTCAGGCCTAATCATTGGACAATGGATCCGGATTAAGCAACTGACATTGCACAAACCTCCTGGGTTATTGTCACGAACAAGACAGTGAAAAAGGCTCTCGTTGATATTGCATGGGCAACACTGAGTAAGCATCTTAGGGATGAATGCCAATTGGTTTCTGGCTCCAGGAAGCAGACATCATTCTCAGAGCTACCCCTTCTGTAACATGAGTCTCCCACCCTCTTACTCACTGGCTCTGTGTACAAGCTACACTTGGCATCGAAACACAGGGACCAGCAAAGAGTCTGATCTGGTCTGTGGTTGGGGAACTTCCTTTGTTAATTGATTTGTTTTTATTGCTGTCACAAGTAGGCTTACCTTAATACTGCAATTAAGTTATTGTGAAAATCCCCTAGTTGCCACATTCTGGTGGGAGAATTTAGCGTGGCCAATGCACCTAACCAGCACGTCTTTGGGAGGAAACTGGAGCATCTGAAGGAAACCCACGCAGACATGGGGAGAATGTGCAAACTCCACACAGACAGTGATCCAAGCCACAAATTGAATCACTGTGCACCGTAACACCCCTGGACTATAGATTTAGCAGGTCAGCCGCTGTTATGTCATATTTACAGCACAGAACCAGACCATTCAGCCCAACTGCTTTATGCTGTTAATGCTCCACATGAGCTTCCTGCCACTCCCTTCACCTTTGATTCCTTTCTCCCACATGTACCTATCCAACTTCCTCTGAAGCACATCTATGCTATTTGCTGTACCACATGGGCTCCATGTTCAATATCAAAGGTTCAGCACAAGGAAAGGCCATTCGGCCCATCAGCTCCATGCCAGCGTTTAAGGTTCTACCTCTTGGAGACAGGATCCTTGTGTTGTTGCCAAGCTCCTGAGTGATCTTATATCTCCATCTAGTGGCTAAAAGAAATAATGGTCCCGGCATAAAATGTGCAGCCACCTAATCCCAACGCTATATGACAGAGTGTGGTTTCATACACAAATCGCAGCTAGTGCTTACCTGAGAGTCAGCGCATCCTTCCAAATCCAGCAGCACTAAGTTGGAGACAGACCCCAGCTAGTCAGTATGCCCCAGAAATTTGTCTAACATCATTCTAACATCACTGAGTGTGAGCATTGCCTCAGTCGGTGGCCCACTGGCCTCTGACTCGCAAGGTCCTGAGTTCAGGTTCTGCTCCAGCACCAGAGTCAAGGCCAACACTCCAGCACGGTGATGAGGGTGTGCTGCACTGTCGGAGGTGCCGTCTGTCGGACGAGGCCTTCAGCCGAAACCCCATCTGCCTACTCAGGTAGAAGATCCCACGTTGCTGTTTCGAAGAAGGGCAGCAGTGTCCGGGCCAACATTCATCCCTCAACCAATAAACGGGTCATCTGCTCATGATCACAGAGCTGTTTGTGGAAGTTGGTTGTGTGCAAATTGGTTGCAGTGTTTGCTACATTGCAACAAATACATTTTTTTTTAACAGAAAAGGGATTTTATTGGCTTTGCGATGTGTAATCTCTGATTACACTGGGCCTGTCTACTAACCAAGGGAAGCTTTGCGCTCTCACAGCTGCGCAGAGGGAAGGAGATAGAGGCATTTCTCTTGGTGTAAAAGTGTCTCGACGATAGCAAGGTGCTCTGTGAACTGGGAGATGTCACCTGAATGGAGCCCTCGGTAGAAAGGTTCAGGGCAGTGAGGATCTCGACCGCCACAGGCAGAGTTGACAATGGCTCAAGCTTCAAACAAATTAGCTGCCATGCTTCTTATCCTACAGCAATGACTACACTTAACTGGCTTTTGAGCCAATCCTAGTACTGGACAGATCAGGCAAAAGCAAGATAGAAAGCATGGGAAGTCCAGATTAAACTGCACATTTCAATGCAAGAGACCTGATGGGCAAGGCAGATGTACTCAGGGTATGGATGGGTACATGATCCCTCTTCCCCCCATATCCCTTGATCTCTTCAGCCTCAAAAGTGATATCTAATTTCTTCTTTAAATCACACTATGTTTTGGCCTCAACTACTTTCTACAGCAGTGAATTCCACACATTTCCCACTCTCCGGGTGAAGAAATTCCTCCTCGCCTCAGTTTTAAAAGGTTTACCCCTTGTCCTCAAACTATGACCCCTAGTTCCGGACTCTCCCACCATTGGGAACATTCGTCCTGCATGTACCCTATCTAACCCTGTTAGAATTTTATAAGTTTCCGTGAGATCCCCTCTCACTCTTCTAAACTCCAGTGAATAGAATTCTAACTGACATAGCCTCTCCTCATATGACAGACCTACCATCCCAGGAATCATCCTGGTAAACCTTTGCTGTACTCCCTCTATAGCAAGGGCATCCTTCCTCAGATAAGGACACCAAAACCACACACAATACTCCAGGTGTGGTCTCACCAACGTCCTATACAATTGCAGCAAAACATCCCTATTCCCATACTCAAATCCTGTTGCTCCGAAGGCAAACATACCATTTGCCTTCTTTACTGCCTGCTGTACTTACTTCCAGTGACAGGATGTTTCCACTCATGGGAGAGTGTAGGACCAGAGAACATAGTCAAAAAATAAGAGTTATTCTGTGAGTTAAGACAGATTTGAGGAAGAATTTCTTCTCTCAGAGTGGTGAACCTTTGGTATTCTTTATCCCAGGAAGCTGTGAGTCTGAATCCTTGACTATTTTCAATGCTGTGATCGATAGGTTTTTAATCCACACGGGAATTAAGGCTTATGGAGATAAGGCAGGAAGGTGAACTTAGTGAGTATCAGATCAGCCATGGTCTTATTAAATGGTGGAGCAGGCTTAAGGGGCTGAATGGCCTACTCCTGTGCCCTATTTCTTCCGGTTGCTAATGTAGACCTTATAGCAGGCACAACTGTTCAGCATAGAGTCATAGAGATTGACGGCGTGGAAACAGGCCCTTTGGCCCAACTTGTCCATGCCACCCCTTTTTTAACCCCTAAACTAGTCTCAATTGCTCATGTTTGGCCCAAATCCCTCTATACCCATGTAACTGTCTAAACGCTTTTTAAAAGATAAAATTGTACCCACCTCTACTACTACCTCTGGCAACTCGTTCCAGACACTCACCACCCACTGTGTGAAAAAATTGCTCCTCTGGACCCTTTTGTATCTCTCCCCTCTCACCTTAAACCTATACCCTCTAGTTTTAGACTCTCCTATCTTTGGGAAAAGATTTTGACTATCTAGCTGATCTATGTCCCTCTTTTTTTTAGACCTCTATAAGGTCAGCCCTAAGCCTCCTATGCTCTAGAGAAAAATGTCCCAGTCGATCTAGCCTCTCCTTATAACTCAAACCATCAAGTCCTGGTAGCATCCTAGTAAGTCCTTTCTGCACTCTTTCTGGTTTATAATAGAAACCCTATTTCTATAATAGGGTGACCAGAACTATGCACAGTATTCCAAGTGTGACCTTACCAATGTCTTATACAACTTCAACAAGACGTTCTAACTCCTGTATTCAATGTTTTGACCAATGAAACCAAGCATTCTGAACGCCTTCTTCACCACTCTGTCCATCTGTGACTCCACTTTCAAGGGACTATGAACCATACCCCTAGAGCTCTTTGTTCTATAACTCTCCCAATGCCCTACCATTAATTAAGTCCTGCCCTGGTTCAATCGACCAACATGCATCACCTTGCATTTATCTAAATTAAACTCTATCTGCCATTCATCAGCCCACTGGCCCAATTGATCAAGATCCTGTTGCAATCCTAGATAACCTTCTTCATCATTAGCTGTGCCACCAATCTTGGCGTCATCTGCAAACTTACTAACCATGCCTACTAAATTCTTATCCAAATCATTAATATAAATGACAAATAACAGTGGACTTAGCACTGAGCCCTGAGCCACACCACTGGTCAGAGGTCTCCAGTTTGAAAAAAATCCCTCTATAAGGACCCTCTGTCTCCTGTCGTCAAATCAAATTTGTATCCATTTGGCTACCTCACCCTGGATCCTGTGAGATTTAACCTTATGCAACAACCTATCATGTGGTACCTTGTCAAAGGTCTTGCTAAAGTCTGTGTAGACAATATCAGCTGCACTGTCATCTACCTTCTTGGTTACCCCTTCAAAAAACTCAATCAAATTTGTGAGACATGATTTTCCACTCACAAAGCCATACTGACTATCCCTAATTAGACCTTGCATCTCTAAATGCCTATAGATCCTGTCTCCCAAAATACCTTCTAACAACTTACCCACTGCAGATATAAGGCTCACCAGTCTGTAGTTCCAAGATTTTTCTCTGCAGCCCTTCTTAAACAAAAGCATAACATTTGCCACTCTCCAATCTTCAGGCATCTCACCCATGACTATCGATGATTCAAATACCTCTGCTAGGGGACCTGCAATTTCCTCCCTAGCCTCCCATAGTGTCCTGGGATACACTTCATCAGGTTCTGGAGATTTATCTACCTTGATGCACTTTAACACTTCCAGCTCCTCCTTCTCTGTTATGCTCCTCAATACATTTATTCAACTATTTATTTCCCCAAGTTCCCTAACATCCATATACTGATGAGAAATATTCATTTAGAACCTCACCCATCTCTTGTGAATCTGCACATAGATGACCTTGTTGATCCTTAAAAGGCCCTACTCTCTCCCTAGTTACTCTTTTGCCCTTTATATATTTGTAGAAGCTCTTTGGATTCCCCTTTGCCTTATCTGCCAAAACAATATCATGTCCCCTTTTTGCCCTCCTGGTTTCTCTACTCCTACACCTTCTATAGTCTTCAAGGGATCCACTTGATCCCAGCTGTCTATGCATGTCTTGTACATCCTTCTTCTTCTTGACCACGACCTCAATATCCCGAGGCCTTCACTCTAAGAAGAATATGCCTACCCTGAACCTTGGTTAACCCACTTTTCAAAGCCTCCCACTTACCAGACATCCCTTTGCTTTCCCACTGACTCCTCCAATTAATTGTTGAAAGTTCCTGCCTGATACCATCAAAATTGGCCTTGCCCCAATTTAAAATTTTAATTTTTGGGCCAGGCCTATTATCCTCCATAGCTATCTTAAAACTAATGGAATTATGGTCACTGGTCCCAAAGTAATCCCTCACTGACACTTCTGTCACCTGCCCTTCCTTATTTCCCAAGAGGAGGTCAAGTTTTGCCCCCTCTCTGGTCGGGCCATCCACATACTGAATGAGAAATTCCTCCTGATACACTCAACAAATTTCTCTCAATCTAAGCCTGTAATACTATGGCTGTCCCAGTCAATGTTGGGAAAGTTAAAATTCCCTACTATTACCACCCTATTTTTTTTGCAGCTATTTGTAATCTCCTTACATACTTGCTCCTCAATTTTCCGCCGATTATTTGGGGCCCTATAGTACAACCCTATCAAAGTGATTTCCCCCTTCTTGTTTCTCAGTTCTACCCCTATAGACTCTGTGGATATATCCCCTCTCAGTATTGCCTTGATGTTTTCCTTAATCAAAAGTGCAACTCCCCCTCCTCTCTTACCTCCTGTTCTATCTTTCCAATAGCATCCATATCCTGGAACATTGAGTTGCCAATCCTGTCCCTCCCTTAGCCATGTTTCAGTAATTGCTATAATCTCCCAGTCCCAGGTACCCATCTATGCCCTGAGTTCATCTGCCTTGCCTGTCAGGCCTCTTGCATTGAAATAAATGCAGTTTAATCTGGACTTGCCTTGCTCTCTGTCTTGCTTTTGCCTGATCTGTCTAGTGCTAGGATTACTGACATTGCTTTTACTATTTAATGTGGTCTCATAGAAGAATCATAGAAACCCTACAGTACAGAAAGAGGCCATTCAGCCCATCAAGTCTGCACCAACCACAATCCCACCAAGGCCCTACCTCCCATATCTCTATGTATTTACCCACTAATCCCTCTACCCTACGCATTTCAGGACACTAAGGGCAATTTTAGCACGGCCAATCAACCTAACCCGCACATCTTTGGACTGTGGGAGGAAACTGGAGCACCCGGAGGAAACCCACGCAGACACAAGGAGAATGTGCAAACTCCATACAGAAAGTGATCCAAGCCAGGAATCGAATCCAGATCCCTGGAGTTGTGAAGCAGCAGTGCTAACCATTGTGCTACCGTGCCGCCCACTTTAACTTCTGTACTGTCCTCAACCTTCTCTTCTGTCTCCCTACTGCTTTGGGTCCCACCCCCAGCCAAACCAGTTTAAACCCTCCTGAGTGGCTCTAGCAAATCTCCCTGCCAGGATATTAGTCCCCCTCCATTTCAAGTGTAACCCATTGCTCTTGAACAGATCAGCCCTTCCCCAGAAGAGATCCCAATGATCCAAGAATCCAAATCCCTGTCCCCTGCACCAGCTCTCAAGCCAACACATTCATCCGTCTAATCAAGTGTTGCCGAATCACAGGATCACATCTAACAGTAGACAGAAAAAAAGAGTAAAAGGAATTGGATAACTATCTGAACAGATGAAAGAAATGCCAGGGAAAGGCTGAGGAGTAGAAACCAGCTGAGAGGGGGCAGCACGATAGTTAGCACTGCCCCTCACAGTGCCAGGGGGAATTTCTCATTCAGTATGTGGATGGCCCGACTACAGAGAGGGCAAAACCTGACCTCTCTTGGGAAATAAGGAAGGGCAGGTGACAGAAGTGTTAGTGAGGGATCACTTTGGGACTAGTGACCATAATTCCATTAGTTTTAAAATAGCTGTGGAGAATGATAGGTCTGGCCCAAAAATTAAAATTCTAAATTGGGACAAGGCCAATTTTGATAGTATCAGGCAGGAACTTCCAACAGTTAATTGGGGGAGTCAATGGTTAGATTCTTGGCTTGGGTTAGTATCTGTGCGGAATCTGTACATTCTTTCCATGTCTGCATGGGTTTCCTCCCACAATCTGAAAGATGTGCTGGTTAGCTGCATCGACCATGCTAAATCCTCCCTCAGTATACCCAAACAGGTGCCAGAGTGTGACAACTAGGGGATTTTCAGAATATGATGTGGATGTGCCGGCGTTGGACTGGGGTAAACAGTAAAAAGTCTGTCAACACCAGGTTTTAGTCCAACCGATTTATTTGATAGTAAACGCGTTTACTATCAAATAAATCGGTTGGACTAAAACCTGGTGTTGTCAGACTTTTTAACTATTTTCAGAATATGCAGTGTTAATATAAGCCTACTTGTGACACTAATAAATAAACTTTATTCTCTTAAAGAGAGCAGGCATGGGCGCAATGAATGAATGGCCTCCTTTCCTGCTGTTAGGACCCTATGATTCTATGCAAAACACACAAACGCACACCCCTTCCAGTTGCTGAAGTTTGCAGAGTTATTTCCTCTCTCCCCAGCTCTTCAAGGACAGTCAGCACGGCTGGCAGGTCAAGGAATTGGGCTGTCTGCCTGAACGAGTGCAGAGACTTTGGGAAAAGCCATTTACAGAACGCTTATTATGGATATGGTGATTTGGACCTTGGCCATGACGGCGGCCCTTGTGGTGGGCTTGTTTGTGTTGCTAGTCGCCGGAGTCATCTACACGGTATTCACTGACTCGGTTCTGCCGCCAGGTATCCAGGGGCCGGGAAAACTCAGGCTCATCTACGGGGTACAAGTGGCAATCGGCACTCTGGTAAGGAACACTGCCTCCGGTTCAAACGCTGCTAGTTACAAGGGGAGCTGGAAAGTGACACTGAGCACAGCCAATTAATCATTCATTTCTTCTGAGAGAACAAATGCACTCTATTTAAACTGGGCTCTTAAAGGCAAATTCCACTCTGGGGGTTAAAGGCTAACTTTCAGACTGCACACTGCTGGTGACGAACCTCTGCTGGGTTTGGGGTCCTGTATGTAACGCGTTTTCTCGCTCTGTGGGCTGTTAGCTTAATTAGTTTAATTTAACCTCCGCCCTTCAGATCAAAAATGTTAGGGTCCTAATTCATTTGATTTATTATTGTCACATGTGTTGGACTGCAATGAAAAGTGTTGTTACTTGCACTACACAGACAAAGCATATCATTCCTAGAGGAGAAGGAAAGCAAAAGGTGCAGAATATAGTGTTACAGTCATAGGTAGGGTATGGAGAAAGGTCAACTTAATGCCAGGTAGGTCCATTCAAAAGTCTGATGGCAGCAGGGAAGAAGCTATTTTTGAGTTCGGCTGGTACATGTTCTCAGAGTTTCCTATCTTTTCCCCGAAGGAAGAAGGTGGAAGAGAGAATGTCTGGGGTCCATGATTATGCCGGCTGCTTTTCCGAGGTAGTGGGACGTGTAGACAGAGTCAATGGATGGGAGGCTGGTTTGAGTGATAGACTGGGCTATACTCACAACTCTTTAGAAACTAGAAGCAGGAGTAGGCCATTTGGACCTTCAAACCTGCTCTGCCATTCATTTTGATCATGGCTGATCATCAAATTCAGTATCATGAGTTCCCCCACCCCCTTCCCTCCATATCCCTTGATCACTTTGGCCCCAAGAACTATATCTAACTTCTTCTTGAATCCTTGATAATGGACTCTAGCAACTTCCCCAATACCAACATTCGACTCATTGCTCTATAGTTCCCTCTATTTCCCTTTTAGATTAGCATTAGCAATAGTGGGCTTACGTTATTAAGTTTGTAGCTCCTTGAGGTCTTGGCTGCAGCAGGAAACATACCAAGCTGTGATACAACCAGAAAGGATGCTCCCTATGGTGCATCTGTAACAATTGGTGAGAGTCGTAGCAGACATGCCAAATTTCCTTAGCCTCCTGAGAAAGTAGAGGTGTTGGTGAGCTTTCTTAACTATAGCCTCAGTAATTAGTGTTCTAATTGCTGATATCAATGTGGTGCGAGCAACCAGGGCTTTTTCTCTAGCACGACCTAATAATCTGCCCCCTGAACTACCAGGATTTAAGGACTGAGAAACATACAGATTATGGATGAGGCTCAATTGGAGTCAATTCCTTCAAAAAGGAAAGAAAATTTGGATTTAGAGAGCGAACAGACAAAAAGACGGAGAGAAAAAGTCAGAAAAACGTTGCAAAACAAAATATGCCAGTGTTTCTCAAATCTCCAACAACAGTTCACAACCTGAAGGAATGAGATTGAACACTTTCAATTGTTTCCATTCTGGGCCAGAGAGCTTCGCTTGGCAATGTTTTGACAATATGGTGTTAAAAATCTGAATCATCAGATTGGACTTTCTGTTGAGGGTTTAATTATTGTGCCAATCTAGCTACTTGTTCAAAATAGTGGGGGTGGGGCCGGGGGGGGGGGGGGAGCGGAGGGGGGGTGCGAAGGGTGGACGGTGTGATGCAACCAAGGTATATTAGTCAGCAAGTTCTGACAATTCATGCTTCACCGCTTCTTCCATGGAAATGACAGCCAATCTACACTTTAACGCAGGCATGCATGTTACTTTTCTCAGCGCGTGGCATCCTTTTGTAAATCACGCGTGCTGTTTTTGACACGTGCTCCAGATAAGCAGGGAGCAGGCATTTTTATTCATTGAAATCACAACTTACTGACGAGGCTTGCTGATACCATCTGCCTTCCCCCACACCCCACCCAATATGCCTCACCACTCCCAATTCCATCCCCAAACTACCCCAATATGCCTCCTATTGTGCAGGCCAGAACTCTCAACCACCTTGCATAGAAACAAACAGATCAGGAATGGGAGTAGGCCATTTGGCCCCCTCGAGCCTGCTCTGCCATTCAACAGGCTGATTTGAATGTGGCCTCAGCTCCTCGTTCCACCTCCGCCCCCAACCTTTGACCCATTTCACCCCATAACCTTTGACTCCCTTGTGAGTCAAGAGCATATCCACCTCTGCTTTCAGCTGACTCAGTGGCCCACCAAACAGGTAGAGGCTCAGCAGGCGCGTGGCAACAAGCTATTCGACTGAGGAAGCCATCATCTAGGAATCTGTCTTGCGTAGGTGCAGCTTCCAGGAGATGTTTGGAACAGTAATTCTCTCTGATTGCTTTTTTTCCCTTCCTCCCTAACCCAGAGACATTGACGTAAATGGTCACAGTTTAACTATGGTGATTAATTAAATCAACAGTCTGTGAGTCAGAATGGAGACACTGTGACCTCTGGAGTTTAATTCCAAATCAGGCATTCCTACACTCACTGAACGGCAGGGAGAGTTGCAGTAATTACTCCCTCATAATAAGCTTCATTGCTCTGTTTTGGTGTGATGTATTCAATTAATTAAATGCTCAAATGTCCTCTCTCTATGAGCCAAGTGGTTTCACTCTACTTTCTCCAATACCCTGATGCATGACCTTCAGTTAGAAGGATGAAGTAAAGGTTTCCCTATAAGCTGTTATGAGCTTGTTCAAGGTCTCAGTATAGCAGAGATAGGATAAGTCAACAGAACCAAAGTCAATCACAGGGAAGATCAGAGAAATGTTTGACCTCGTAGTAGGGTCCGTACTCCCATGGGGCGGCTCGGTGGCTAACACTGCTGTCTCACAGCGCCAGGGACCCAGGTTTAATTCCCAGCTCGGGTCACTGTCTGTGCAGAGTTTGCACGTTCTCCCCGTGTCTCCATGGGTTTCCTCCGGGTGCTCTGGTTTACCCCCCACAGTCTGAAAGATGTACTGGTTAGGGTGCGTTGGCCATGCTAAATTCTCCCTCAGTGTACCCAAACAGGTGCCGGAGTGTGGCGACTAGGGGATTTTCATAGTAACTTCATTGCAGTGTTAATGTAAGCCTACTTGTCGCACTGATAAACAAACTTAAAAAAAGGTGTAGGTGGCGAGAGGGGTTAGCGGTGATTCCGCCACCACAATGGACCAAAACTGCTTTTTATAGCTTGGTATCTCACTCAAACATTCTGAAGGCTGGACAGTGAGTGTCAACCGACTGTTTGAGCACAGGCTGCTTTGATACCAGCTGCAAGCAGAGAATATGGGGACTGGAGGGTGTATGGATACAGGATCAGGACAGATTCCACTGTCGGATGGCCTGTATAAAGTGCAGTCACTGGGGTGAGATGACACAGGATGACCAGTGCCTGGTAGATCTGCATTCTCACAGTGAGGCAGTTTTATTGGCAGAGTGGAGAGAGAAAAAGGAAGGATTGTGATGGATAGCTTACCTTCTGTGTCCTTTTTAAAATGTTTCATTCTGGTTTAAATCTTGTCTTCATGTTCATGTCCCTCTGTGGCATCTGCCCGCCCTATTGTGCAAACTCCTCCTGCCCTACAACCCTCCAAGAACTGAGTTAAGATCTGAAGACCATATGATATAGGGGCAGAATTAGGCCATTTGGCCCATCAAGTCTGATTAGCCATTCAATCGTGGCTGATACGTTTCTCAACCCCATTCTCCCGCCTTTATCCCATAAACTTTGATCCCCTTACTAATCGAGAACCTATCTATCTCTGCCTTAAACACACTCTCATTCCAACCATTATCTTGCAATTATGTCTTTGTTTATCTATACCATGTTTGTGAAACCTACCTCTCCACTTACCTGATGAAGGAGCAGCGCTCCGAAAGCTCGTGATTCCAAATAAACTTGTTGGACTTTAACCTGATGTTGTGAGATTTCTTACTGTGCCCCATCCCAGTCCAACTCTGGCATCTCCACAAATTAAGTCCACCCAATGACTTGGCCTCCACACTCCATAGATTCACTTCCCTCTGGCTGAAGAAATTCCTCCTCATCTCGGTTCTAAAGGGTCATCCCTTTAATCTGAGGCTGTGCCCTCAGATCCCCGTCTCTTCTCCTAATGGAAACATCTTCCCCAGGTCCACTCTGTCCAGGCCCTTCATTATTCTGTAAGTTTCAATGAGACTCCCCCCTCAGAGTTCCTATAACTCTGGCCTCCCGTCCACTCCTCACTCCAAAATTAGCAGCCTGGCCTTAGCCACCAGCGTCCTAGGCTCTGGAACTCCCTCTCTAAACTTCTCCATCTCCTTTCAAACACTCCTTAAATTCTACCCCTGTGTTGGAGTTTTTGGTTACCTGTCCTGCTTTGGCCCAGTGAGCAGCAATGTCTGTCGAACACTTCACCTTGGATGTTTTCCAATGTTAAAGGCACTATCTAAATGCAGGCTTTTGGTATTTTTTAACCCCTCCCTCTAACGCCACCCTGTCCCTCTCCATCCAGGGAAACATCGCACAGAACTTGTGTCTGGGGCCACAGGTCACTTTTGTTCGCTACCTGCGCAGGAAAGCACTCAGGATGAAGCACAAGGAAGAGGCTGGGCTCAGTACCCAGGACGTACAGTTCGACGGTGTCCCCGTGAGGGTTTACCAACCGCAGCCAGCATCGGCAGGGAAAAGACGAGGAATTCTCTACTTTCACGGTGGGGGATGGGTGTTTGGTAGCATAGGTGAGTGTCAGAGACGCGTTCCCTCAGAACCCTGGCCTCCATAGAATCCCTACAGAGCAGAATAAGAAATAGGAGCAGGAGTAGGCCATCTAGCCCTTCGAGCCTGCCCCGCCATTCAATAAGATCATGGCTGATCTGAAGTGGCTCAGTTCCACTTTCCTGTTTTCTCCCCATAACCCTTAATTCCCTTGTCTATCAGAAACCTATCTACTCGTGACTTAAATATATTTAGCGAGGCAGCCTCCACCACTTCAACAGGCAGAGAATTCCAGAGATTCACCACCCTTTGAGTGAAGAAGTTCCTCCTCAACTCTGTTCTAAACCGCACCCCCCTTATCTTGAGGCTGTGCCCTCTAGTCCTACTGTCCTTTCTGAGCGCCAGAAGAAGGCCATTTGGCCCATCGAGTCTGCACCGACCACAATCCCATAAGATATAGGAGCCAAATTAGGCCACTCAGCCCATCGAGTCTGCTCCACCATTCAATCATGGCTGATACTTTTCTCACCCCAATCTCCTGCCTTTTCCCCATAACCCCTGACCCCCTTATTAACCGAGAACCTATCTATCTCTGTCTTAAAGACACTCAATGACTTGGCCTCCACAGACTTCTGCAGCAACGAGTTCCTCAGATTCTGGTCCTATTCCCGTAACCCTATATATTTATCCTGCTAATCTCCGGACACTAGGGTCAATTTAGCATGGCCAGTCACCTGTGCTGTACCTGTCCTGGGACTGTGTGGAGGGAACTTTACTCTGTATCTAATCTGTGCTGTACGTGCCCTGGACGTGTTTGATGGGGACAGAGTAGAGGGAGCTTTTGCTCTATCTAACCCCATACTGTATCTTCCTGAGAGTGTTTGATGGGACAGTGTAGAGGGAGCATTACTCTGTATCCGTCCAGGGAGTGCTTGATGGAGAAGTGTAGTAGAGGGAGCTTTACTCTATCTCTAATCCTGTGCTGTACCTGTCCTGGGAATGATTGATGGGAACTGTGTAGTGGGAGCTATACTCTGTACCTAACCCCGTGCTGTACCCGTCCTGGGGGTGTGTGATGGGGCAGTGCAGAGGGACCTTCACTCTGTATCTAACCCTGTGCTATACCTATCCTGGGGGTATGTGATGGGGCAATGTAGAGGGAGCTTTACTCTGTATCTAACCCTGTGCTGTACCTGTCCTGGGGGTGTGCAATGGGACAGTGCAGAAGGAGCTTTACTCTATTGAACTCCTATGCTACTTATTACGTTTGAAAAGTCACATCCTCACTCCCCAACACTTGTTGTCCTTATCTTGACAAAAACAAAATACCTAGTCACTAATACTGTTCCATCCTCAGATGAATATGACCATTTGTGTCGCTACATCGCCAAGGAAACGGGCTCGGTTGTGGTGTCTGTGGAGTGAGTATCTAGTGCCTGCTTACACAGAGGAATATAGTGCTTTATAAAATTGGCAAATTCTTAATGTTGGGCTGATCGCAATCATTTTAATAGCAGTGCTACTTCGAGACATGTGATGTACAGAAGGAGCCAAATCCTTCCACTCTCCTCTGTATCTTGTTCAGAGCTGAAAGGGATGCTACGTTTTCTGTCTAGTCTTTCCCTGGCTTGGCTCAACAAATTCAATTACATTAAATAGGGGGCATGCCTAAACGGTTACTCGTTTTATCTTGAATTGGTGATTCTACAGGTTTGCCCAGAGGCAATGTTAGACTAACGGGTCTATTCCCTCCCTCCCCAAACAGAAGCTGAACACTGGCAACTCTGCAATCCCACAGCTTGAGGTAGATTGAAATATTGTGGTCAGAACCCATGTTTTCTCCTTTCTGATTTCCTTTCACAACCCAGGATTCAGCTGTCAGGACAGACTGACCAATCCACCTTCAGTTTTGCACATTTTCCTTTCCAGAACCAATTCCTGTCCTACAGTTATTCCCAACAATTATCCCATATCCAACACTTAGAACCATAGAATCCCGACAGTCCCCACTGACTCTCCGGAAGACTATCTTACTCAGGCCTCAGATACTTTGGGTCAAATTCTTCATCGTCTTCAACTTTGTCCTTTTCTGTTCCAAAGGGCCTATCTTCCGCTGTTTTTATTATTCCTCTTTACTTCTTACTTTGCTCCGAACTATTTTTGTATATATTATTCCCCAATTGTTTCCTCATCAGTTAATTTCCCCCCATTTCATTTCCTGGAACTGAAACTAATTTTCTTTTTTCACTACTTTACAAAATCACTTTGGGACAGTGTGTTTCCACACAGCTCCTGCTCCAGATCGTTCTATCCCTCCTGTTCTTAGCAACACTTACCTGCTGGGAGGTTTCACCGTAAAGATTTAGTTCCTTGTTCACTGTTCTGACTGACCCAGTTTGATCATACAGAGCCAACTCTCACACTGGGGTATATGGATCCAGTTCACTGTTGTCAAAGGCTGCACTGAGCTGTCCTCAGTGCAGCCTTTGACAACAGTGAATGGGATCCATTTGTTCCCAGCTCCCTTAATCACACTGCATGCATTGTATAAACTCTATCACATGCACACACACACACACACACACACACACACACACACACACACACACTAAAGCTCACTTTCAGATAGGGACTTATGATCATGCACCTTAGATACCATTTGTCCATCGCAACTCTTCCACCTGGGAAGAGTCCCCAGCCCCTTCTCTCCCAATGCCTGCCATTCACTCCTCCCTTCTCCTGCTTACTTTGCTTTGTCCTTCTTTATTTTCCATCCCAATCCAGCATTATTCCATTGTAAAGCATAGGAACAGGCCCTTTGGCCCAACAGGTCCATTCCATCCCTTATGCTCCCCATGGGCTTCCTTGCACCTTACCACTTCCATCATATCTTTCCACTCTTTTTGACCCTGTGTACTCCTCTGGCTTCCCCTTAAATGCATCTATACTTTTCGCCACTCCATTTTTTAACACCTCCCATTCTCAACCTCATCTCCCTGTCCTTCCCTGGAGATGCTCACTAGCCACGTGGAATCCCTATGTACAGAAGGAGGTCATTCAGCCTATTGAGGCTGTACCAATTACAATCCCACCCAGGCCCTATTCCTGTAGCCCTCATTACCCTGCTAATCCCCTGACATTGAGGAGCAATTTAGCATCATCAAACAACCTAACCCGCACATCTTTGGACTGCAGGAGGAAACCAGAGCACCTGGAGGAAACCCACACAGACACAGGGAGAATGTGCAAACTTCACACAGACAGTCACCCGAGGCTGGAACTGAACCCGGGGCCCAGGCACTGTGAGGCAGCAGTGCTAACCACTGTGCCACCGTGCCTCCCGTGTCCCAACACCTGACCATGAACATGGTGTGGCTAATCCTCAGTCTTTGTCTTATATGATCCTTATACCCTTTAGCCACATTCTCCACATTCAAGCACATCATACTTCTCAAGCTCTCCTTTAAGAATCTCATTGTTGATCCTCCCCTCACCTTCCTCCGCTAACTCATTGAATGTTCGTTCACAGTCTCTACATTGGTGAGCTCCCCAGTGTTTCTAAATTGAACTTGGACTCCACCTCTTCCTCTCCAGCCAGCTCCCTTAATCACACTGCATGCACTGTATGAACTCTATCACACGCATGCACACACGCACACACACACACACACACACACACATGCGCACACACTAAAGCTCACTTTCAGATAGGGACTTATGATCATGCACCTTAGACACCATTTATCCATCACAATTCTTCCATCCCGAGAGAACCACCCACAACTTCAGGTTTGCAGCTCATACCAGCGTCCATCACATCGTTGGCTGCCTTTCATCTCTCCATTCTTGAGAACCTCCAACTCTTCTGATCTCACGTGATCTCCTGCCCCTCCCAGTCCCCAACCTCCAAACCTGACACCATTTCTTCGGTACAAAAGCCACTTGTGAGGACTATAGTCCATGGGGTGATTTAATAGAGGCTTATAAAATATGAGGGGCAAAGATCAGCTAGATAGTCAACATCTTTTTCCAAAGGCAGGGGAGTCTAAAACTAAATGGCATAGCTTTAAGGTGAGTGGGGAGAGATACAAAAGACTCCAGGGGGGAAATTGTTTCACAATGAAGGTGGTAAGTGTTTGAAACAAGCTGTCAGATAGTAGTAGAGGCGGGTACAATTTTGTCTTTTAAAAAGTGTTTAGACAGTTCCATGGGTACGATGGGTAGAGAGGGATATGGGCCAAATGCAGGCAACTGGGACTAGCTTAGCAGCTTAAAAAAAAAGATGGCATGGATAAGTTGGGCCGAAGGGCCTGTTTCCATGCTGTAAATCTCTCTGACTGTATGGCCAGAGGAGATATCTGACTGCCAAATCTGGCTTGACCACCTCAAGTCTTTCAGCCTTGGTA
Organism: Carcharhinus amblyrhynchos; assembly: GCF_965287045.1. Lineage (NCBI taxonomy): Eukaryota > Metazoa > Chordata > Chondrichthyes > Carcharhiniformes > Carcharhinidae > Carcharhinus > Carcharhinus amblyrhynchos. Next base: position 24,418,204 of record NC_137353.1, on the reverse strand, counting down.
GTGCCCTGCCCCTGTGGATCTCCCTCTTCGAGGTTGCTAATCAGATGAACCTTGCTGATTTAATGTTCTCCTGTTGGTTTACCCAGGTACCGCCTGGCACCTGAGCACAGGTACCCCGCTCAATTTGAAGACTGCCTAAATGCCACTCTGCATTTCCTCAAGACCGCAGATGACTACGGAGTTGACAGCTCCAGGATCGTTGTGAGCGGGGACAGCGCCGGGGGCAACTTGACAGCAGCCGTATGTCTGAGAATCAGCGCCATGGAAGAGAGGTCGGGTCTGCCATCTCCCTGTGCCCAGGTCATGATCTACCCAGCCCTCCAAATGGTCGACTTTGACCTCCCCTCCTACCAGCAGAACCAGTTTGTGCCCCTCCTGTTTCGAACGCGTATGGTCTTCTTCTATCTGCAATACCTGAATGGGGACATGTCACTGGGCGAAGATGTACTGTCAGGCCACCACCTACCAGTGCAACTCAAAACTAACTACAGGAAGTGGGTCAAGGCGGATTTGATCCCCAGCGAGTTTCAGGTTGGAGCTCACAAGCCCAACCTCGTCCTAACACACGAGGAAGACGTTTATGATCTTGTTAAGCCCGGCTTCGAGCCGACCTTCTCCCCTCTGCTTGCCACCGACGCCGCCATTGGCAAATTGCCGCCGGCGTACATTTTGACCTGCCAGTTTGACGTGCTTCGGGATGATGGGCTGCTGTTCAAAAAGAGGCTGGAAGACAATGGTGTCCCAGTGTCCTGGTACCACGTTCAAGATGGCTTCCACGGAATCGTCAGCTTCTTCGATAATGGTTACCTGACCTTCCCGTCAGGGAGAAAGGCTGTTGATAACATCGTCTCCTTCCTTAAAGACATATAGTGAATCTTTGCTGTACTCGCTGTGGGGATACAGTATCCATCTGTCCGCTCTGTACATTCTCAGGCTTTCTCCTGCCTGAGGAACTGGAAGGTTCTCTCATTTCGCTGATGGTTCACATGGGATAAAGTCAGAATGCAATTTATCTATTCAGGCATAAAGTATCAAGTTCAGCTCCTGGGACATGCGCTCAGTTAATGGGCTGTCATATTCCCCTTCTGTGGAAAAATATTCTGCATTAATAAAATCATAAAGACAGCACACTTGGTCAAGTTACTGGAGTCCTGGGAGCCAGGCACAACGGAGGAAATTATTTAAATTGTGGCCCAATGAGTTGGAATGCACGGACACAACATATACTCCTGTTTCTGTGCATATGCATTATCCCCGTTCCTGCCTCCCAAGACTACTGCCAACTTCATGTACACATATTTGTGTACTGACATATATTGAATGAATTCTGGAAGCCCATACATATATCATTCAGAGACACTCTTTGTCTATCTAGCTTATTAGAACATAGAACAGTACAGCACAGTACAGGGCCGTCGTCCCTCGATGTGCCGAGCTATGTCTGAACCCAAGATCAAGCTATCCTACTCCCTATCATTCTGGTTTGTGAGCACCTCAAAAAATTCCAGCAGCCTAGTTACTTTTTAATGAAACCATAGAATCCCTACAGTGCAGAAAGAGGCCATTCAGCCCAACGAATCTGCATCGACTCTCTAAAACAGCAACCCACCCAGGCCCTCCCCTCTGCTCTATCCCCATAACCCCATGCATTTACCATGGCTGATCCATCTAGTCTTTTGGACACTGTGGGCCAATTTAGCATGGCCATTACATCTAACCTGCACATCTTTGGACTGTAGGGGGGAAACCAGAGCGCCCGGAGGAAATCCACGCAGACACGTGGAGAATGAGCAAACTGCACACAGATGTGACCCGAGGAGGAATTGAACCTGAGTCCCTGGCACTGGGAGGCAACAGTGCTAACCACTGTGCCACGCTTGACTCTCTCTAATCAGGTCATGTTTGATCAAGTGCTCTGCCAGTCCATCCTTATTAACAGATTATAATAGCTTCTCTGTATCTGTTAGGACTTTATATCGCTGGCTTCCCCCTGCTGCCTTTGTCAAATAGCAATCTTGGAGCTTACAGAGCAGGAGGGAAATATCAATGACTGACAGACCCAATCCCCCAATTCTGCAGGTGGTGGATTACTGGAGCTGAGTTTGAACTTCCAGAGGCATTTTCCCAGTCTGAACCTTACCACAGGGAAAACAGACCAGGAATTGGAATGCACGTTCTGCACGATTTCCAGCAAAGAGGTTGTACAGTCAGAAGATCATGACCAGCGGACACCAGATCACTGCCATGAGATTCTCTTGCTCGAAGAAAAGGTTCAGAATGTGACCCCACATAATTACAATGAAGAGCGACACTGTTACCCAGAGAGTACTGCATTGACGTAGCAATTAATAGCATCATCTCCTAGAGTGAAACCAAAAGAGAAAATGCTGGAAAATCTCAGCAGGTCTGGCAGCATCTGTAAGGAGATAAAAGAGCTGATGTTTCGAGTCCAGATGACCTTTTGTCAAGCATCTGCACTAATTTGCTTTTATCTCCTAGACTGACTCAAGTACAATGCTACTCCGGCTAGTGTATTTAGAAAGTGTTTCTTCTATAATCATTTTACCTTTCTGTTACTCCCCCCCTCTTCTCAGGGGCGAGTGCCTGCAATGCCCCATGTAGTCGCATAGAATGAAATATTCTCAGATGAAGTGCAGGCATAAAGATAGCAGTGATGCTTTGTGATTCCTGCTCAATGCCTGGGAGAACCAGTTTAACATAGATTGCTGTGTCTCACCTCCATTATAATACTGTGATTGTTTAAACCATTACAATCACAGTATCATAATGCGATTATAATGTGCACAGATTTCACTGTCCGACTATTTCTTTAATAAACAAAAATGTTGATCATTGAAGAGTCTATTTGTGGATTGGTACATTGTCCGTAAGAAGAAGTGCAGTGAGACTTCCAATCATGTGTCTAAGCCTCACTGATTCCAGATTCTGTCTGTCCTGTCGAGATGGGTGAGGGCTTTAAGGGGGGCAAAGAATCTCTGTGAGATCTGGATCAACTCAAAGGGTACAATTGCCATCAATCAGACAGAAGTATGGTGTCTACACAATCTGCTGGGTGGGTGATGTCCAGGTTAGGTGGATTGGCCATGCCAAATTGTCCCTTTGTGTCCCAAGATATGTAGGTTAGGGGGATGAGCGGGTAGGGGTGGGGGTGTAATAAATGCATGGGGTTAAAGGGATAGGGCAGGGAACAGGGGCTGGGTAAGGTGCTCTGTCAGAGAGTTAGTGCAGACTTGATGGGCCAAGTGGCCTCCTTCTGCACTGTAGGGATTCTTTGATTCTAAATTATGACAGGAAATGGAGATATGGCTCTGTCATTATTTCCTTATTTGAATATCCACTCCATATTTGGTCTGGGGTTTCCAGTGAGTGTGACGTCACAAGGTTCAGATGGCAGGGCAGAATTGTCCAAATTCTCTGCGCGATTTTGCAACACTCCAAACATTAGGCGTAATTCGGACAGGTAATGTATTACAACTCGGGGTTCAGGGCTGGCTTGTCCATGTCCAAATGCAGCAGGACTGAACAAAATGCAGGCTTGGGCGGACAAATGGCAAGAAACATTCGCACCTTACAAGTGCCAAGCAATGACCATCTCGAACAAGAGATCTAACCATCTGCCCATGACGTTCAATGGTATTACATGGCTGAATCCCCCACTATCAACATCCTGTGGGTTACCATTGACCAGAAAATGAACTGGACTAACCATATAAATACTGTGGCTACAAGAGCAGGTCAGAGGCTAGGAACCCTGTGGTGATTAACTCACCTCCTGACTCCCTAAAGGCAATCCATAATCTACAAGACCCAAGTCAGGAGAGGGATGGAATACTCCCCACTTACCTGGATGAGTGCAGCTCCAGCAACGCTCAAGAATCTTGACACTCCCCTAGGATAAAGCAGCCTGCTTGATTGCTATCCCTTTCATAAACATTCACTCCTTCCACCACCAATGAACAGTTGCAGCAGTGAGTACCATCTATAGAATGCACTGCAGAAACTCATCAAGGTTCGTTAGGCAGCACTTTCCAAACCCACGACCACTACCGTCGAAAAAGACAAGGGCTGCAGAACGCCACTAACTGGAGGTTTCCCCCCAAATGGCTCAACATCCTGACTTGGAAATATCTCAGTGTTCCTTCACTGTCACTGCGTCAAAATCTTGGAACTCCCTTCCTAATAGCACTGTGGGTGTACCTACACCACATGGACTGCAGCGGTTCAAGCCCCCCTTCACAAAGGCAAGTAAGGATGTGCAATAAATGCTGGCCTGGCCAACGATGCCCAAATCCTGTAAATGAATAAAAAAGATCCATAGTGGCACCGTCAGAGACAGGCCAATGTGTCAGCACATACCCCCTGGATGGGGCACAGTCTGGGTGGGGATGGGGACTGTGGGAAGGAAGGTGTGTGGATTGTATCTGAGAAAATGAGACACACTAACTAATTGAATGGAAGAAATCAGATTTTAACTATAAAACAAAGATGTAAGAGAAGGACTTTCACAAACCTATCACATCACAAAACACTTTACTGCCAATTAAATTCTATTGTTGAGTTAATGTTCGAACAGTGGGTTGTGTGGCAGCCAATGTGTGTATAGTGAGTTCCCAAAAGGAGCGATGTGATAATGAACAGGTAAGTGTTTTTGTGTGGTGTTGATTGACGGATACACATTGACCAAGACACGTGGGATAACTCCCCTGCCCTTCTTCGAAATAGTGCCATGGATCTTTCACAGTAATCTAAGTGAGCAAAACAGTCTAATCCAAAAGACAGAACCTCCGACAGTACAGCACTCTCCATACTGGACTATCAGTTTCTGGGAGTGTGGCTTGAATATACAATCAGGGAGGTGAGACTATCAGCTACTTGGTCTTTTGGCTCAGATCAAGGGCGGGATTTTCCTGCTGCACTCGCCTCAAAGTCAAAAATTCCCGCCCGAGGCCAACAGACCTTAGGATGGTCCACCCCTGCCCGCTACGATTCCCATGGCAGGCAGGATGGGAAAATTCCACCCCAAGGCCGGAAATTTACCGGCACACCCACTCTGATTCTGGGGCCGGGCAAGGCTCGGAGAATGGCATCCTTGGTTAGCCTCGAGCAGGATTGTATGAACCTCGGGCAGTCGTGCCCGGTAAAATTCCATCCGTAGGGTCAGATCAAGCCCAAGATGGGGTGCAATGCTTGCTCTGGTCAGTTTGGATATCTCTCTTGCGGGGACCAAGAATTGGATCAGTTTGAATTCTTTTTAAAGTTTATTTATTATTGTTACAAGTAGATTTACATTAACACTGCAATGAAGTTACTGTGAAAATCCCCTAGTCACCACACTCCAATGCCTGTTTGGGTACACTGAGGGAGAATTTAGCATGGCCAATGCACCTAACCAACACGTCTTTTGGACAGTGGGAGGAAACCAGAGCACCTGGAGAAACCCACGCAGACACTGGGAGAATGTGCAAACTCCACACAGACAATCATTCGAAGCCAGAATTGAACCTGGGTCCCTGGCGCTGTGAGGCAGCATTGCTAACCACTGTGCCGCCTATGTCCCACATGGTGTGGCTAATCCTCAGTCTTCATCTTAGATGATCCTTATACTCTTCAGCCACATGCTCCACGTTCAGATATATCATATTTCTCAAGCTCGCCTTTAAGACTCTCATTGTTGACCATCCCCTCACCTTCCTCTGCTAACTCTTTGAATGTTCGTTCTCAGTCTCAGCATTGATGACCTCCTCAATGCCTCTAATTTGAACCTGGACTCCACCTCCTCCTCTCCACCCATTTGCTCCCTTAATCACAATGCACACACTGTATAAGCTCTATCACACACACACACACACACACACACGTCTTTGGGACAGTGGGAGGAAACCAGAGCACCTGGAGGAAACCCACACAGGTACAGGGAGAACGTGCAGCCTCCATACAAGCAGTGACCCGGGAATCGAACCCAGGTCCCTACCACCATGAGGCAGCAGTGCTAACCACTGTGCCACCCCAAGATTTTGGAGCAAGCAAAGAGATGGATTTGGGTCTGCCCGGTCTACTCTGTGCATTTGGCGGCACGGTAGCACAGTGGTTAGCACTGCTACTTCACAGCTCCAGGGACCTGGGTTCGATTCCCGGCTTGGGTCACTGTCTGTGTGGAGTTCGCACATTCTCCTTGTGACTGTGTGGGTTTCCTCCAGGTGCTTGGGTTTCCTCCCACAGTCCAAAGATGTGTAGGTTAGGTTGATTGGCTATGTTAAATCAACTGTAGATGCATAGGTTAGAGAGGATTAATGGATAAAATATGTATGGATTGGGGGTAGGGTAGACTTGATGGGCCGAAGGGTCTCTTTCTGTACTGCAGGTTTTCTATGATTGGCTTTGTAACTTCAAGAATGGAGTAAAGATTTTTTAAAAAACCCATCAACTGAACTCAAGCTGACACTCAGAAAAGGTTGGACTGATAACTTAGATGCTTTCCCAGGGCAATCTTAATCTACTTGGCTTCTTGAAAGCTGAAATGTTTTTTGTTCTGATTTGTGCCTAGTTGTCAGTTTTTAAACTGTCAAAGGCCCACAGCCATGAATCACAATCATTACCTTCCCCTCATCAAACTGCTCTCAACTTCTTATGTGTCAAGGCATCATCAATCTGACTGAATGTGCCAGTGATGTGATCATGGAAAAGATCATTGTGAATAGTTACAGGGCTAACTCCAGGCAAGTTAACAGCAGATTATAAATGGATTCTCCCATTGCGACCTGCAAATTTTCTGGTGGATCCAGTCGGGAGAATCACATGTTGGCCATTTCGCGGTATTAGCACATTTGTTCCTGGTGCATGTGTGTCTCCCAGAGCTGGAGAACAGTCCCAGTCGAGACTGCGCTGGAAACTGGCGGGAAGAGAGTTAAGTCATTTGAACCTGTTTTTAATGTGTTTTAGATGAAGTTTACATGTGATTATTGGGCCCAGCAAGTTCCGCATTGGGCCCGATAGCCTCTCCCACCCCGCCAGGAGAACTTCATTCCGGCGGGGTTTAGAGCAGCTCCCCACGTTCGGGGAACTAGTGGGAGACTCTATCAGGGTCAGAGAGGGTCAGGCAGCGAGGGGGAAAGGTACACCCTGGGTATGGGCACCCTGGCAGTGTCAGCCTAAAGTGCCCATGCCCAGGGGGCACCTTGGGACTGCCCACCGAGCATCGGGCAGTGCCAAGGGGTTGGGGCTTATTGGGCGCAGGGTCTACGAGCGATCAGTGAGGGGGTCCTGCTGCCACCCTGCATGGGGATTCCGTCTGGGCCGGAGGGGGAGCCAGCGATCGGGGCAGGCTGGGGGGTGGTCTGGGAGCGGTCAGAGGGGCTCTGCTGAGGTGAGGAGGGTGGGGGGTCACCACTGCTGGGGGGGGCGGGGGACGGTTGGATATCGGGGTGCTCCGGGATAGGAGGATGTCAAGGCTGGCCTGGGAATTGTTGTGGGGGCTGCGATTGGGCCATAGGGGGTGCTGGAGTGGTAGCACTGCGGGGGTCCTGGGCTGGCCAGCAAACGGGGAGACTGACAGATGGGGGCCGCTGCGCACGCGCAGAGTTCCACAACTGTCAAACTCCGGCGCGAATAGGCCCCACTCCCCTGGGTTTTTAATGAGATTCACGAACGGGACCTCTGCAGTGCACAGAGTGTGGAGATTCAGGTCTGAATCTGCGCTGAGAAAACAGTCGTGATCTAGAACAGTTATTTTCGATAGTTCAGCATTTTTGGGAGAATTGCCCCCAATATTTCTACACTGTGGAAAGCTGATGAATTTACTCAGAGCCCAATGGCCTCAATCATTTTGTGTACATCACAATCTAGTCTGGGATAAAGAAGACCTTTCTGCCCATTGAACTCTTCCTTTTTTTTAAGCTTATTTATTAGTGTCACAAGTAAGGCTTACATTAACACTGCAATGAAGTTACTGTGAAAATCCTCTGGTCGCCACATTCCGACACCTGTTTGGGTACACTGAGGGAGAATTTAGCACGGCCAATGCACCTAACCAGCACGACTTTCAGACTGTGGGAGGAAACTGGAGCACCCGGAGGAAACCCACGCAGACACGGGGAGGACGTGCAGACTCCACACAGGCAGTGACCCAAGTTGTGAATGGAACTGGGGTCCCTGGTGCTGTGAGGCAGCAGTGCCAACACAGACCCATCCTCCCATGCCAACACCTAGTTATTTTGTAAATAAATCCGCTGCCTGGTCACACTTACCTGCTCATGTGCTTAATCATCGAGTATGCAAAGAAACTCCCCCCAAACCTGCGGCCATTCTGTCCATTGTCCACTGGAGGCTGTAGGGGACTGATCCTAGATGGTAAATTGAAATGCGATCAGGAATCATGTGGGACATTGCAGAGTTACAGAAATAGGTGAGATGAGAGGGAGAAGGTGAAGCCAGTGCTGGGGTTCGCTGAGTGGAGTGTTGCTGAAGGCGGTCGCCATGGGAACGGTAAACAAAGCGGCTGAAATTGACACACTGACATTGACACACGTGCGCCCGGCACGCACATGGCATCGATTTGCCCTCTACCCCGTCCCGTTGTCGATCGATTTACCCCCGACCCCTTGGGAACATTGCCCAGCTGGAAGCTGCAACAGCGCTACCAAAACCGAGTGCTGGTGGGCAACTGGGTGGAGGAAAGGGAGAAGGTGAGGGAGAGGAGCCACAGGGAAGGGAGAGAAGGAGGGAGGGAGGGAAGGAAGTGGGAGGGAGAGAAGGAGGAGGGAGGGAGAGAAGGAGGGAGGGGGGGAGAGAAGGAAGTGGGAGGGAAAGAAGGAGGAGGGAGGGAGGGAGAGAAGGAGGAGGGATGGAGAGAAGGAGGAGGGAGGGGAGGGAGGGAGAGAAGGAGGGAGGGAGACAAGGAAGTGGCAGGGAGCGGGGGAGAGGTATAACACGGATATTAGAGGGAGGTTTTTCACACAGAGGGTAGTGGGGGTATGGAATGCTCTGCCAAGTAAGGTGGTGGAGGCAGGCATGCTGGAGTTGTTAAAGAGTAACTTAGGCAGGCACATGAGTGGGTTGGAGATGGGAGGATATAGGAGATTGTTTTAAATAAGGTTCATTAGCATTGGGACGTCCCTGGTAATGTAAAAGGATATGGTTTGATAATAATGTTTTTTTTCTCTTTTAATTCACAGGTTTGAGTTGGTCCGCCTTGTTGTCCAACGAGGGGCATACGCGCGATGGGTCGTACTTGGGCTGCTCTTGAATGTTCGAGATTGGCCTAGTGCTTCATGTCGTTAGTGTGTGCTTAAACTGGACCAGATACTGGGCAACACGACAGCTCAGTGACTATCACTGTTTGCTGTGCAGACACATGGATTTGGGCCAGTGTCTGTGGGAGTTTGTGCATTCTCCCCATGCTTGCGTGGGTTTTCTCCGGGTGCTCCGGTTTCCCCCCACACCCCAAAGATGTGCTATTAGGCTGATTGTCCCTAAATTAGTTTCCCTCAATGTGGATGGCCATAAAAACAATAGATAAGGGTCATGGGTGGAGAGGGGTACTGGTAGTATTAAAATGACGGCGCGGGCTCGTTGGGTCGAAGGGCCTGTTTCCCGGGCTGTTTTTGTTCTTTGTTCTTTGGAAAGAAGGAGGAGGGAGGAAGAGAGGGAGGGAGAGAAGGAGAAGGGAGGGAAGGGGGATAGAAGGAGGGAAGGAAGGATGGAGGAAAGGGGAGTTTAGAAGGCTGAGGGGGGATCTTATAGAGACGTATAAGATAATGAAGGGGATGGATAGGGTAGAGGAGAAAGGATAGCAGGACTCGAGGGCACAGGCTCAAGATGGGGGGGTGCGGTTTAGATCGGAGTTGAGGAGGAACTTCTTCACTCAAAGGGTGGTGAGTCTCTGGAATTCTCTGCCTGTTGAAGTGGTGGAGGCTGCCTCGCTAAATATATTTAAGTCATGGGTAGATAGGTTTCTGATAGACTGGGGAATTAAGGGTTATGGGGAGAAAGCGGGAAAGTGGAACTGATCCACTTCAGATCAGCCATGATCTTATTGAATGGCGGGGCAGGCTCAAAGGGCTAGATGGCCTACTCCTGCTCCTGTTTCTTATGTTCTTATGTTCTTATGAAAGAAGGAGGGAGGAGAGGGAGAGAAGGAGAAAGGGGAGAGAAGGAGGGAGGGAGGGTGAACAGGAGATGGGATGAAAGAAGCAGGAGGGAGGGAGAGAAGGAGAGAAGGGTGAGAGGGAAAAAAGGAGGAGGAGGGAGGAAGGGAGAGAAGAAAGAAGGATATTGCCATATGTGTGGCTCTGGGGAGAGACCCCTCTGTTATTGTGTCAGCAGCTAAGCCAAGGAAGGAGAGGATAGGCAAATACTGAGGCAGCGTGCAAAGATCCATTGACCTCAGACTGGATTTTCTGGTTTTGGGAACGAGTGTGGCTGGAAAATCCCATCCACAGATCCAAAATCATTTTGTTCTTTTGACTTTGTTTTTTGGAAGGGCAGCAAATTGTTGTGGAAGCTATTCTGCAGTGAGAGAGTTTTTTATACGTAACTGATGGAGATATATAATCCTGTATTAAACACTGGGTTGGTCTCAGCGGGAGAATCGGGTCTAGTTCTGGGTGTTGCACTTTAGAAGGATGTGAATGCATCAGAGAGGGTGCAGAAAAGATTCACAAAAATGGTTCCAGGGCTGAGGGACATCAGCGCTGTGAATGGGTTGGAGAAGCTTCCTCATTAGAGAGGAAGAGAGTTAAGAGGTTTGATCAAAGTGTCCAAAATTATGAGGGTCCCAGACAAAGGAGATCTGCAGATATTGCACCAATTGGTGGAAGGACTGAGAGTTGGAGAACAATGACTTAAAAGTATTGGAAAGAAGGTCCAAAGTGGACATGGGCAAAAGCACCTTTATAGAATGAGTGGTTAAGCCTTGGATTGCACTGTCTGAGAGTCTGGCAGAGGTCGATTCACTCGAGTCTTTCAGTTGAGCAAAGGGCAGGAATGGATCCATTGAGTCGATGCTGGTTCCTTGTAAGAGCAGCTGAGTTAATTCCCCCCAATCTTTCCCCTATTGAATGCCTTGACTGATTCTGCCTGCACCACTCTCTCAGGCAGTGCATTCCAGGGCCTGAGCACTCAACCGATTTTCCCCATGTTGCTTTAGGTTCAAAAGAGGGAGTTCCAAAACCTTGACCCAGCGACATGAAGGCACAGGAATGTATTTCTAAGTTAGAGTGGCTTGGAGAGGAGCTTGCAGGTGATGGTGTTCCTATTGTCCATTTCCTTCTGGGTGCTAAAGATTGTGGGCAGGACTTTACGGCCTCACATGTCCTGAAACCGTAAAAGCTCACCCGAAGTCAATGGACTTTCCCATTGTCCACCCCTCGGTTACTCTGATTCCTGTGGCTGGTGAGGTGATAAAATTCCAGCCTGTGTGCTGGGTGATGAAGGAGCCTTGGCAAATTACTGCAGTGCATCTTGTAGACATGCTATAGCCATGGTGGCACTGGTGGTGGGGGGTAGTGAATAGTTACAGCGTTGGACAGGGTGCTAATTAAGCGGCTGCTTCATTCCCAGTGTAAGTTCTCACTGCAGCATTTCTTATCTTTGTTCCATGCAGTTTATCAAGGGGACTTGCTTTGGGACCACCACTTACCGAGCTGATTACAAGCCCTATCCATTTACCATGCCGGACGTCAGGGAAAATGTTGAGATACTAAAAAAACACCAGGTGAGATGAAGAGTGCAGCAAGGGGGCCCCCAAAGTGGGAATGCTGATTGGTATTGCGACAAAGCCCTTTCTGAACCCCAGTAATCAGACAGATTCTGGAACGATTTCTGCCACTGTGAACGGATGGGGTTGGCAGGGGTGGGGTTGGCAGGGGTGGGGTTGGCAGGGGTGGGCAGACAGGGGATAGGGGTTCATGCACATGTCCCAAAGCCAATGACAGAGGCCCATAATATCCTCTCCTTCCTGATTTGAGCATCTGATGAGTGAGATGTACTTGGGAAATCACTCCTTACATCTCACAGAGTGTTAACAGATGCCCTGTGATTTCACTTTGACTGCAGGTTCCCCGACCAAAGGAGATGCCAGTAGTGGGTGGGGGTACCCTGCAAATCCTCACCCTCTCTGTGGGTTCCTGGGGTGCATTTGCAAGGGCATCAGTAGATCTCCTGTTACTCCACCCCTCCCCCCACACCCACCCACCCACCCACACACACACACACACACACACACACACACACACACAACTGCACACTATACAGTAAGAGGCAGGAACACTAGTTTTAATTTGTCCTGGCTTCTCATTGGTGTTGTCTCAACCTCAAATGGAGTGAGCTGATGGGTCACCTTGCAGGACCTGTTTGTACGTTGCACCTACACAGGGGGCACCCTCTACTGCACCTTGCAGTCTCCCCCATTTAGACTGAGATGTGATCTTAGCACTCTAGTAGCGAGTGCCCCACCCACTCCAGTGCTCTATTCTTCATGTCAAGAATTGCCAACTCTTTGAATTTTTGTACTATTTTCACCAGTTTCTATTTCACCCCTGTAAAGCATACACATTTGTGTAGTGTGATCTATCAGTTTCACAATGAAAAGTTGGGACTTTCCTGTAACAGCATTAATTGCCACACCACAGTTGCAGTTAGCCAATATACCATTCAGGCCTAGCGAGGCAGTTTGCAAGGTAGAAATTGCAAGCTGGGAATGAGCTGAAAAACTTGTATGGCATGAGCTTAATTCACAACACTGCTCCTTCAGAAGAATGAATGAGGGGAGATCTTATAGAAACATATAAGATTATGAAGCAAATAGATAAGATGGAAACAGGGACGCTGTTTCCACTAGCAGGAGCTAGGGAGCACAGCCTCAAAATAAAGGGCAGCAGATTTAGGAATGAGTTGAGGAGGAACTTTTCCACCCATAGGGTTGTGAATCTGTGGAAGTCCCTGCCCAGTGAAGCTGTTGAGGCTACCTCATTGAATGTTTTTAAGGCAAGAATAAATAGATTTTTGAATAGTAAAGGAATTAAGGATTATGATGAGCAGGCAGGTAAGTGGAACTGAGTCCACAAAAAGATCAGCCATGATATTATGGAATGGCAAAGCAGGCTCGAGGGGTCAGATGGCCGACTCCTGCTTCTAGTTCTTATGTTCTGGCACCTTGCTGAAGCAGCGATCATGAACCAGAACTCTGCGCCCCTCCCAGCAGAGCTAAACTGATTTTAGGTGATTCTCTAGGTATGAACTGCTCTGCACGGCAAATGGACCAATTTTGAAGAATATTGCAATGGGCTGGCAGTGGTTGGCATGTGTTCGGATTGGCACAGTGTAAACCTCCCAGTGGGCTGGGGATTAAGGCCACTTAAGTTACAGATGAAACAATGGAACTGTCGGAATTGTAAGTGAATGAAATCATAACACATCCCTCGCAATTGTAGCCAAAAAACTCTGAAATCATAACTTACCAAAGGCAGAATTTGATCTAATTGTAAATTAGGAGCCCTTGTATAATTAATGTTTCCTTAGTGCTTGATGCAGAAAAAAAAATCTCTTAATAAGTTGCCTTTTTTTTTAGGGAATACCTCGATCAGTATTATTCCCTCATCATAACATTCCACGCTCCTGGTACTATGTTACTCAGTACGATGAACATATCAATAGACGCCCAAATCCATGTTTGCCTCCACTTCGCAAATGGAATAAAAGAAAGTTAACCTGGAGCCCAGAAAGTTCAGACTATCCACTAATAGGTATGTATTACAATGCATACTTACGCCAATCTTCTCCCCCTTCTTGTGCCTTCTTTCTTGAATGAAGAAAGTAACTCTTGCCAGGGTGTGGTTTGCCAGGTGCCAGCGATTCTCTGCCCTCTTGTCCAAATGAGTGATCCTCAGTTAGGAGCATTGGCAGCTTATTCTTCCATGGTGGTGGTGGTAGCGAAGGTGATGAGAGGTTGCCGTGAGCAGTCCTGCACTCATTTGCCATTCACGCGTGGGTTTTCAAACAGACAACGATATGTAAGAAATCCAGGGTGATTTTTCTCTTCTCGGTCTGAAGCTGTTAAAGTCCCATCTTACTATTGCAGCTGAGGCCAGCCAAGTAGGGATCACACCTGGGACCATCTGGCCTGGCACCTTGCACATTCCCAATTTTTTTTATTCATTTGTCTCTGGCTGGCCAACATTTATTGCCCATCCCTCGTTGCCTTTGAACTGAATGGCTTGCTGGGCCATTTGAGAGGTCAGGTTGGAATCAACCATTTTGCTGTAGCTCTGGAGTCAGATCTAGGCTTGGCCAGGTAAGGACAACAGATTTCCTTGCTTAAAAGACATTAGTGAACTAGATGGGTTTTTCAACAATCGACAATGGTTTCATGGTCATCAGTGGATTCTTAATTCCAGATCTTTTTTATTGAATTGGAATTTCACCACCTGCTGTGGATGGATTCGAACCCGGGTCCCCAGAACATCAACTGAGTTTTTGGATTAATAATCCAGCGATAATACCACTAGTCCAACGCCACGAGGCTTCATCCACCATTGGCAGCAATGCTCTAAGTCCTGGAATTCCCTCAATTAACTTTCTTGTCCACCTTCCAACTTAAAGATGCTCCTTAAAACTTATCTCTCTGACCAATCCTTGTTTTATGCCACTCAGTGTCAATTTTTGTTAGAGAGATCTCCTTAGATTGCTTTGCTACGTTAAAGGTGTTAGATATATGCACGCTACTGTTGTTGTGACTCAGTGATGTCTCTTATATCTGTTTCCTTTCAGCTCCTCCTACAAATTTTGGCCTCTTGGAGGACAAGTTAGCTAAGCTGAAGAAACAACAGCAGAATCAGCCTGGATTGTATGACACAATCTACACTCGCTCCTATGGTCCTAAATCTCTTATTCCACGAGAGCCCCTACCTAGCCAACGATAACGCCACACTGCCCCGTGTCACAGCATTGACAACAATAGCTCCAGTTTTCCTTAACAAAGACCAAGACCTAACATGGTCTTGTTAAGCAAAAATTGGGCTGTAATAACGTGCCCAGCTTTCACTGGCTTGGGGTACGTTAGGAACGCTGCAGTAGGTACATCTGATATTGACCTAATGAACTTGTGGAAAGTAGTTCATTAACATCGATTTTAGCAGAATACATCTTATGAAATAACTCAGTAATAAATTGGTGCTTACCTGTGCTGTGCCTCTTTGTGTTTCAATTGCTGTACGTGGGAGCGGGCGCGAAAACATTGTTATTTTTCTCAGTTAACTTCCAATCTGATGGAACCATTCCCAAATTTGCTCCACACTTACCTGGAGGAGTTGATATATTCTGGTAATGAATTAACCAGTAAGTTTACCATGTATTAAAGAAAGCCTTATACTTAGAGGCCTTACACTAAGGGGAGGTGATGGCCTGGTGGTATTATCGCTAGATTATTAATCCAGAAACTCAGCTAATGTTCTGGGGACCGGGTTTGAATCCCATCACAGCAGGTGGTGGAATTTGAATTCAGTAAAAATAAAATCTGGAATTAAGAATCTACCAGCCGACCATGAAATCCTTTTTGATTGTTGTAAAGTCCCATCTGGTTCATTAATGTCCTTTAGGGAACGAAATCTGCCGTCCTTACCTAGTCTGGCAACATGTGATTCCAGACCCACAGCAATGGGCTTGACGCTCAACTGCCCTCTGAAAAGAGCAACTAGGGATGGGCAATAAATGCTGGCTCAGCCAGCGATGTCCACGTCCCACAAATGAATAAAAGAAACTTAGATGCAGTGACTTATTAGGTGTCTTGGATTTGTTGCCAAGCAGTAACTTGCTTGGAAATGTATTTATAGGAAAAGAAACAGTTACTCAGCAAGAGATCCCACAAACATCAATAACCAGGTAAGATAAAAGCAAAATACTGCAGATGCTAGAAATTTGAAATTAAAACAGAAAGTGCTGGAAGTCTGCAACAGGTCTGGCAGCGTCTACAGACTAAAGAAGACACATGTTAACTCTATTTCTCTATCCACCAATAACCAGGTATTCTGTTCCTTTCGGTAGCTTGTCTGTTATAGGGAGGGACTTTATGGCTTTGCTCGTCCCGAAACTGTAAAATCCTGCCCGAGGTTAATGGACCTGCCCATGCCCTGCCCCTCACCCGCTCCGATTCACATGGAGGACGGGCTGGTAAAATTTCAGCCATATAGTGCAGAAAAGGCCCTTTGGCCCATCGAGTCTGCAACAACAGTAACTACCACTAAAGGTGCGCTAATCCCAGTTTCCTGCACTTGTTATCATGGTTTTATATCGGGATTCGATCTTATTCAAGAGATCTTGCTGGAGGCAGTGGCCTTTTGTTGAGAACAAATTTATTTATGGACTAAATATTCACAAAGTTTAAGTAAGAAGTACGTCGGTGAAGCTACTGTCGAAGACTTTGCAGTCCTCACCCTTCAGTGAGTGATGCTGTGACATAACTCATTACGCACTGGGTCAGTAGCTATTATTATATTATAACCTTTTATAGTTTGGAGTCAGTTGATGGAGAAGTGTTCTCCAGGAGACTGCGGAAACGTTTCTTCAAATAGTATTGGAGTATGGAGATGGAGGTGGGGGCCAGTTTAACAGCTCCTCTGACTGTCATCACCTAGAACAGGGCAGCACTGCCCCGGGGAGTCAGACAATATGACTCTTTTTCTATTCATTTGTGGGATTTGGGCTGTGAGCATTTATTGACGTGGAGATGCCGGTGTTGGACTGGGGTAAACGCAGTAAGAAGTCTCACAACAGCAGGTTAAAGTCCAACAGGTTTATTTGATAGAAATATTCCACTTTAACCTGGTGTTGTGAGACTTCTTACAGCATTTATTGCTGATCCCTACTTGCCCTTGGAGGGCAGTTAGCAAGTCAACCACACATTGCTCTGGGGCCACATGTAGGCCAGACCAGGTAAGGATGGCAGATTTCCTTCCCTAAAGGGACATTAGTGAGACAGATAAATTTTTCCGACAGTTGATAATGGTTTCATGGTCATCAGTAGATTCTTAATTCTAGATATTGAATTCAAATTCCACCATCTGCTGTGGCGGGATTCGAACCTGGGCCTCCACATCATTAGCTGAGTTTCTGGATTAATAGTCTGGCGATAATACCATTAGGCCATTGCCTACCCCCTCTCAAATCTTGCTCAAATTCTGGTGTTGGACTTGAACTGACAGTCCTGAAACTGAGACAGCTATTACCAACTGAGTCGCGCCATTATTGTGAACGATCTCCACCAGTTGATGGAACTAGACTAGGTAACCTGCCAGGCAGTGAAGTATTGTTCCTGTGGAACACTGACCTTTGAAGGGTAGGAGGGATGTTTAAGATAATCACTTGCAAGCTACACAGATCTGTGTGTGAAATGACTTATTTGAACAGAGGTGTTAATCCATGTTGCAAGAAATGGGCTGGTGCCCCCCCCATTTAAACAATAGAAAGAGATATCTGAGAAGTGTGCATTAATCATTCCTAACATCGCAAGGCTGCTGTAATTGTACTGAAGCGTAATTACACATGTGACCATCGGAGGGAGCTGGGCCTACACCTATTCATTTTTAATGGCTTGAGTTCTAAGTGTCTTCACTTTTTAATGATCAGTGTCTTTACTTACTGGAATCCAAACTCAACTGTTGTCAACGAGAGAGGCAAAACAGCTCCATCTTATCTGTCTGAGCTTGGCTGTGACTTAGGTTCCAAATATTAAATAGCCAGCCTTTCCAACCAAGATTTCTATCAAGACGTAAGTGTAAGTGACGCAGGTGTTTTAAATTAAGTTACATCCAGAGGGAGAGAGAGATTAAAGTTTAATAGAGTTCGAACTTGCCAATGAGACTCGGATAGAGGAGAACAGGCTGTGATAAAGGAAAACCTGAAGTTGTGTGAGAAATACACTCTGTAACTCAGAAAGCACAATGAGACCATAAGATATAAGAGCAGAAGGAGGCCATTCAGCCCATCAAGTCTGCTCTGCCATTCTGACATAATCCTTGACTCCACTTTCCCGCTTTGTCCTCGTAACCCTGGATTCCCTTACTGGTTAAAAATCTGTTTATCTCTGCTTTGAACATGCTTAACGACCCAGCTTCTAAAACCCTCTGCAGTAAAGAATTCCACAGATCCACTTCCCTCTGAGGGAAGAAATCCCTCCTCATCTCTGCCTTAAACAAGTGATACATTATTCTGAGATTATGCCCTCTTGTCCTAGACTCCCCTACAAGGGGAAACAGCCTTTCAGCGTCCATCCTTGAGAATCTTTTCTGCCTCAATAAGGTCACCTCTCATTCTTCTAAACTCCAATGAGTACTGACCCAACCTACTCAACTTCTCCTCATAAGAAAATCCCTCCATATCTGGGATCAACCAAGTGAACCTTATCTGGACTGCTTCCAATGCCAGTGTACCTTTAGATAAACGAATCAAAACTGTTCACAGTATTCCAGGTGTGGTCCAACTAGTGCATTGTATGGTTTTAGCAAAAGTTCCCTATTTTTATATAGCTAACATTCCATTTGCCTTCCCTATGACTTGCTGAACTTGCATGCTAGCTTTTTGTGATCCATGCACGAGGACCCCCTATTTCCCTCTGTGCTGCAGCTTTCTGCAGTCTTTCCCCATTTAAATAATATTCAGCTCCTTTATTCTTCCTATCAAAGCACATGATGCCACATTCTTCTATATTATATTCCATCTGCCAAGCTTTTGCCCACTCACTCACCCATCTATATCCCTCTGTAATATCTTTATGTCATCCTCAACACTTGCCTTCCCATTTATTCTTATATCATCCACAAACCTGGCAACAATATATTCACTTCCCCTGTCCAAGTCATTGATATAGATTGTAAGTGATTGTGGCCCCAGTACTGATCCCTGTGGCCCTCCACTACAGGTTACAGGTTGCCATTCTGAAAATGTCCCTCTCATCCCAACTCTCTCTTCATGCTTCA
The DNA here is from genome assembly GCF_965287045.1 of Carcharhinus amblyrhynchos. NCBI lineage: Eukaryota > Metazoa > Chordata > Chondrichthyes > Carcharhiniformes > Carcharhinidae > Carcharhinus > Carcharhinus amblyrhynchos. Next base: position 24,399,218 of record NC_137353.1, on the reverse strand, counting down.
TCCATACTACCCCCAACACCATGGGCAGTATTATTAAGTAGCTTTTTGTGTGGTGCCTTATTGAATGCTTTTTGGAAATCCAAGTACATTACCTCCACTGGTTCCCCTTTATCTACCTGGCTCATTACCACCTCAAAGAACTTTAATAAATTTGTCAGCCATGATTTCCCTTGCCTGAAGCCAAGCTGACTCTACTTATTTCTGCAATTCTAAATTTACTGCTCTTACATCCTTTATAATGGACTCTAATATTTACTAAATTACAGAAGTTAAACTAACTGGCTTATAGTTACCTATTTTTTGTCTCCCACCCTTTTGGAATAAGGGTGTTATGCTGGAAGTTTTCCAATCATCTGGGATTTTTCCAGAATTTAAGGAATCTTGGAAGATTATTACCAGTTCATCCACTATCTCTGTACCTACTTCCTTCAAAGTCTTAATGTTTATTTGTTAGTGTCCCAAATAGGCTTATATTATGACTGCAATGAAGTTACTGTGAAAATCCCCTAGCCGTCACATTGCTGCGTCTGTTCGAGTACACTGGGAGAGAATTTAGCACGGCCAATGTAACTGACCAGCACATCTTTCAGACTGTGGGAGGAAACCAGAGACCCAGAGGAAACCCAAGCAGACGCAGGGAGACTCCGCATAGGCAGTCACCTAAGCTGGAAATCAAACCTGGAATCCTGGCACTGTGAGGCAGCCCATGTTGCTACTGCGGCGCGCATATCCTGCAGCGCATCCCATCGGGTCCAGGGAACTTATTGGCCTTTAGCCTCAGCAGTTTCCCTCCTATCTCCCTAGCACATTTTTAGAAACAGCTCACACTGGGAGTGGGTGACAAAGCATGAGAGCAACAGAGAACACAGAAAATAAAATGAAAATGGGGCATATAAAAAATGGAAAAAGAAAATCAGTGAGAGGGAAAGCCAGAGAAAATTAAGCAAGGAGCTCCAGAGAAGGCTTAGGGAGTAATTACATTGAACAGCGTAGACCATCAAGATTCCCAATTCAATCTCTAGCCTACGGCTTATAGCTAAGTAGCAGAGATACAACCATTAGCTTCATTGTCACTGATCCAAAATAAAGAAAGTTAACCAGGGTCCTCAGTCCTGATGCCTATTCAGTTATGCATCCCCAACACCCCCCCGCTGCCCCCTGGAAAAATGGGTTTGCCAAGTCCTAACTCAAAGGTAGCAATGAGCTCAGTGATGGTCAGTAACTAGAATTAGACATGGCAAATGCTGGAGGGTTGAAGATTCCCACAGAAATATAGCTAGAAGGTATCAAACCTTCAGGGGGGGAAAACAAAAAAAGAAAGATTACAGTTTATTTATCAGTGTCACAAGTAGGCTTACGTTAACATTGCAATGAAGTTACTGTGAAAATCCCCTACCGATTTCTCCTCTTTTAAGGTCAAAGCAAATAAACAAACTCAAATTAAATTAGGACAAAGTAAAAGGGGCAGCTCCCCAAAAAGAAGGGGAACAGCCTGAACAAAAAACAAAGTACAAAGGAAACTTAAGACACATCAAATCAAAACATGATTGTCAGGGTCTATAACACACCCCAGCTCCTGCGGTGCCCAGCGGGCGTGGAAGGGTTTTTATTTTTGCAACTTCGTCCACTGCAAGTGGACAGTTTCTTCACTTCCAACACCCATGGGGTAGCAAGGTGGTCAGCACTGCTGCCTCACAGCACCAGGGACCAGTGTTCAATCCCTGGCTTGGGGCACTGTCTGTACAGAGTCTGCACATTCTCCCCATGTCTGTGTGGGTTTCCTCCGGGTGCTCTGGTTTCCTCCCAAAGTCCAAAAGACATGCTGGTTAGGTACATTGGCTGTGCCAAATTTTCCCTCAGTGTACCTGAACAGGCACTGGAGTGTGATGACCAAGGGATTTTCACAGTAACTTCATTGCAGTGTTAATGTAAGTCTATTTGCATCATAAATAAACTTAAAACTTAAACACCATCCCAACCCCCCGTGCCCCCGTCCCACCTGTGCCTCTGTGCCTCTCCCACACTTCCCTCATGCCCCCCACACTCCTGTGTCCCCTATGCCCCCAGTGCTCCTCCTATGCTCCCCCTGCTCCTCTCCTCACCACCCCCCCACATTAATTCTGAGCGCATTCCTGAAAATGGCTCTTTAAGCAAGGCACCAGATGGGAATGTGAGCTTTGGAAAATGGCTGGAGAGCAAACTTTCCACTTCATTTGCATAAAGCCATTACTTGATTGATGTTAGAATTCTAAAGGACACAGCAATGCTGGTGCCAACTCCTCAATCATTAGATCATCAGATCATCAGATTTACTGTCAGCCCAGTCTGTGTCAGTGAGCCAATGATGACAATGTCCAATTAGACTAAGTTTCCCCTGTCTCAAACTCACTGTGACCAACAAATACAATTTAAACTGATAACCAAAGGGTAGGAGAGGGTGTAAGCAGCAACTTGTGTTATGTAATCAATTAGACTAAATGTTGGTGATTAGGACACTGGCTATAAGGAGGATGTTGTCCACACATACTCTTCATGGTGATTTATTGCTGTTTTCCCCCTTTCAACATGCGATGGTATCTCTTTAAGTAGACACACCTGGTGCATTCAGCCAGGCTTCATAATAAATAAACCTCTGATCCGACCACTCAGCACTCTGTCATACTGAATGATCCAGAACAATTCACGGCTGTCAGTGCTGCGTGTAACCCAGTAACTCTGCTTGCTAACAAGAGGCTGGAGATTTATTTAATGAAAGTTAGTACGTGGGGCTTCCACAGAGAGAGAGAGAGCGAGGGAAAGGGTTTGGGCTGCTATTCAGAATGGATTCGATCTTATCCAGTCCTTTCAATTTCTGGCGAGTCCATTCAGTTTTGTCTCGCTGACGTTTGTTTCACGGGGATTTTCTTGTTGTTGATAGTATATCCGGGTTTAACTCCGTGCCTGTGCTCAATGCGCACAAGGGTTAATCGGACGATCTCGAGGTGTAACATTCCTCCACCGACTGTATTTTCCCTCTACACTGGCAGCTGCTTTATGTCAGCGCAGATGAGAAAATTGCCTCTACATGACAGTGCCTAGGGGACTTTTTTTGGAATGTGAGATGTCGTAAATCATAGAATCCTACAGTGCCAAAGGAGACCATTCAGCCCATTAAATCTGCACCAACCACAATCCCATCCAGACCCTTTTTGGGCAACTCCACATATTTACTCTGCTAATGCCCCTTGACACTAAGGGGCAATTTATCACAGCCAATCCACCTAACCCATACATCTTTTGGACTGTGGGAGGAAACCAGAGCACCTGGAGGAAACCCACGCAGACATGGGGAGAAGGTGCAAACTCCATATAGAAAGTGACCAAGTTGGGAATCGAACCCAGGTCCCTGATGCTGTGAGATAGCAGTGCTAACCACTATGCCACCCATAATGGCACTCAACATTATTGTTGATGATATTAAAAAGTGAACACTAATAAGATAAAAGCAAAATACTGCAGATGCTGGAAACTGAAACAAAATTAGAGAATGCTGGAAAATCTCAGCAGGTCTGACAGCATCTGTGGAGAGAGAATGGAGCCAACATCTCGAGTCTGGGTGACCCTTTCTCAGAGCTAATTGTTCTACTAGCAACACTCTTCAATCCTTAATGCCACTATCAACTCTCTCTTTGTCTTGTGGCCATGACACCTTTAACAATACCTTCTTAGTTCCGACCTACCCTTAACCTTCTATTCTGCACTCCCACCTCCCCACTATATAATCCATCATATTTCTATCCCGCTTCAGTTCTGAACAAGTCATATGGACTCAAAACATTAACCCTGTTTCTCTCTCTGCAGATGCTGTCAGACCTGTTGAGCTTCTCCAGCAATTTCTGTTTTATTTCAGATTTACTGCATCTGCAGTATTTTACTTTTAACTAATTGGTCAGAATTGTACCATTCTGCCCACCATGGGGAATCAGAGCAGGCGGGGGTGGACAATGGGACGGTCCATTGACCTCAGATGGGATTTTATGGTTTTGAGATGTGAGGCTGTAAGATCCTGTCCAATGTGTTTGTACAGGATTCCTCCATCTGCTACTTTAAAATCCCCCATTGAATGCTTCTATTAAACAGTAAAAAGTCTCACAACATCAGGTTAAAGTCACTCACCTGATGAAGGAGGAACTCTCCAAAAGCTCGCGATATCAAGTAAACCTGTTGGACTTTAAGCTGATGTTGTGGGACTTCTTACTATGCCCTCCTCAATCCAACACTGGTATCTCTATGTCATGGCTTCTGTTAACGGAGTGGATAAAAGTGCATTCATCCATCAACCATCATTCCTAAGTTTCTGCTGGGAGGACTGGGTTGTGTTATTCCTTCAGTTCAGAGGTTCAGCCACCCATGCAGGCCAGGAATGTGATTCATAATGTCAGTTTGCCTGGATCTCTTCCCCATAGCTTTGGGGAATATCTTCTTGAAATGCTGCTTAACCCGAAAGGAGTATTTGGGGCCTTGAATGGTGAGGAGGGAGGAGGTAAAGAGGTAGGAGTGGACCTTCTGTGATTGAAAGTGAAGATACAATGAGAAGGAGATGGGTGGTTGGGCGTGGTTTGACTTGTAAGGAGAGGTTGGATAGAGCCATACAGTCATAGAGGGTTACAGCATGGAAACAGGCCCTTCGGCCCAACTTGTCCATGCCACCCTTATTGCCCGCATTTGGCCCATATCCTTCTATACCCATCTTACCCATGTAACTATCTAAATGCTTTTTAAAAGATAAAATTGTACCAGCCTCTATTACTACCTCTGGCAGCTTGTTCCAGATACTCACCACCCTCTGTGTGAAAAAGTTGCCCCTCTGGGCACTTCTGTATCTCTCCCCTCTTACTTAAACCTATGCCCTCTAGTTTTAGACTCCCCTACCTTTGGGAATAGATATTGACTATCTACTTTGTCTATGCCCCTCATTATTTTATAGACCTCTATAAGGTCACCCCTCAGCCTCCTGTGCTCAGAGAAAAAAGTCGCAGTCTATTCAGCCATTCCTTATCATACAATCCATCAAGTCCCGGTAACATCCTAGTAAATCTTTTCTGCACTCTTTTTAGTTTAATAATATCATTTCTATAATAGAGTGACCAGAATTGCACACAGTATTCCAAGTGTGCCCTTACCAATGTCTTGTACAACTTCAACAAGATGTCCCAAATCCTGTATTCAATGTTCTGACTGATGAAACCAAGCATGCCGAATGCCTTCTTCACCACTCTGTCCACCTATGAATCCACTTTCAAGGAGCTATGAACATGTATCCCTGGATCTCTTTATTCTGAAACTCTCCCCAATGCCCTACCATGAACTGAGTAAGTCCTGCCCTGGTTCAATCTACCAAAATGCATTATCTCGCATTTGTTTAAACTCCATCTGTCAATTGTCAGCCCATGGCCCAATTGATCAAGATCCCGCTGCAATTGGAGATAATATTCCTCACTGTTCATCATACAACCAATCTTGGTGTCATCTGCAAACTTACTAACTATGCCCTGTATATTCTCATCCAAATCATTAATATAAATGCCAAATAACAGTGGGCCAAGCATTGATCCCTGAAGCACACTGCTGGTCACAGGCCTTCAGTTTGAAAAACAACTCTCTATAACCACCCTCTGGCTTCTGTCAAGAAGCCAATTTTGTATCCATTTAGATACCTCATCCTGGAGCCTGTGAAATTTAGCTTTATGCAACAACCTAACATGCGGTACCTTGTCAAAGGTCTTGCTAAAGTCCATGTAGACAACATCAACTGCACTATCCTCATTTACGTTCTTGGTTATCGCCTTCAAAAAACTCAATAGACTGGGACTTCTTTTCCTGGCACGTTGGAGACATAGGAGTGTTCTTATAGAGATCTACGAAATAATGAGGGGCACAGATCAGCTAGATAGTGAACATCTTTTCCCAAAGGTAGGGGAGTTTAAAACTAGACAACATAGGTTTAATGTGAGAGGGGAGAGATATAAATGTGTCCAGAGGGGCAATTTTTTCACACAGAAGGTGGTAAGTAGCTGGAACAAACTGCCAGAGGTAATAGGTGGGTACAATTTTGTATTTTAGAAATCATTTAGACAGTCACATGGACAAGATGGGTATAGAGGGATATGGGCCAAATGTGGGCATTTGGGACTAGCTTAGCGGTTTAAAAGTAAGGGTGGCACGGACAAGTTGGGCCAAAGGGTTTGTTTCCATGCTGTAAACCTCTACGACTCCATGACTCAATGGAGCAGGGTGTCACTTGCATTTCCTTCAATTTGGCCTACTGTATTCGCTGCTCCCTATGTGGCCTCCTCTCCATTGCGGAGACTAAGCACAGACTGAGTGACCGCTTTGCTCAGCACGCAAGCATTACCCCAACCTTCCTGCTGCTTACCATTTGACCTCAGCATCTTGCTCTCAAGCCCACATGTCCAATGCAATACTCCAGTGAAGGCCAAAGCAAGCTGGAGGAGCAGGCACCTTTATGGAATCCTACAGTGCAGAAGAAGGCCGTCCAGCCCAGTCTGCACCAACAACAATCCCGCCCAGGCCCTATCCCCATAATCCCATGTATTTACCCCGCTAATCCCCCTGACACTGAGGGGCAATTTATCACGGCCAAAGCAACTGCACCTTATCTTCCAATTAGGCAGATTACAGCCCTCAGGACTCAATGTTGAGTTTGGCAACTTTAGATTTTAACCATTCTCCTCCATTTTAAACCACCTTTTTATATATATTCTGCTCTCATACCAAACCTTTTGTTCTTAAAGCTGCTCCTTTTTAGTTGCAGTTTCTACATTTTGCCTCCTTTCTGCTCTATGAGTCGAGATGTTAACTCTGTTTTTCTCTGGATGGACAATGTCAGAGATGCTGAGTTTTCCCAGCATTTTCTGTTCTTGAATTCTAAACAGCAATTGGCTGTCATTCACGCCTGCATTGGGTCTGTTAGCGGTACTGGTTATTCGATCTATTATGGATCAGGATGTTTTGTGTGAATGAGTCACTCGATATGCGAGCAGATTCTCATTGTGAGTGTGAAAGTTTTAAACTAGAGATACTTAAATTTGCCATTGAAAGTGTGCAGACTGCATTTACAGAATTATAGAATCCTACAGGGCAGAACGAGGCCATTTGGCCCATCGAGTCTGCACCGACCACAATCCCACCCAGGTCCTATCTCCATAACCCCATGCATTTACCCTAGCTAGTCCCCCTGACACTATAGGGGCAATTTAGCGTGGCCAATCTACCTAACCCACACATCTTTGGACTGTGGGAGGAAACTGGAGCACTCAGAGGAAACCCACGCAGACACAGTTTACTGAAAAAACTCCATCTTGGTGTGATGAAGGTGCTTTGTGTCTCCATGTTTCTCTTCATGTTTTTGCTCTCTTTCCATGGACAATTGCAATTTAAAGGCCTTTGGAAGGGTTGAAAGCAACCACAAGTCATTAAGTGTTTACCAAGGCCAAAGGTCAAGGAAGGTGATGGAAAAGAAGGAAAGGCAAGTAACAGAGCAGAGTAGAGCTCACCCCTCCCACCTTCTACACCCCTTCCTCTCCGCCCTCATCCACCTCACTTCCCCCCTTCCCTGGGGTGGGTGGAGGAGGGGTGTAGATGGAGAGAGGAGGATATAGATATCAAACAGCAGGAGGAAAAAAGTAATCAGGATTCACGTTCATGATTTATTAAAGCCACTGCACTTTCCAAATCTGGAAATCCAAACAGGATAAGAATTATGAAGACTCCTGTACATGGGGTGACACAGTGGTTAGTTAGCACTGCTCCCTCACAGCGCCAGGGACCCAGGTTCAATTCAGGCCTCAGGCAACTGTCTGTGCAGAGTTTGCACGTTCTCCCCATGTCTGCGTGGGTTTCCTCCAGGTGCTCCGGTTTCCTCCCCCACTCCAAAGATATGCAGGTTAGATGGATTGACCATGCTAAATTGTCCCTTACTGTCAGGGGGATTAACAGGGTAAATATGTGGTGTTGCAGGGACAGGCCCTGGGTAGGATTATTGTCAGCGCAGGCTCAATGGGCCGAATGGCCTCCTTCTGCACTGTAGGGATTGTACTCTCTGATTCCTCTGTTCCCTCACTCCGTCATTACTGAGCCCTCAGTCTTCAGGGTTCTTTCACATGGACCTTTTTATGAAATCTTACCATCTCTCTTTTTTTCCTGTTATAAACTTCTCAAAACTAAGACCTAGACAATGTCAGGTTTGGGATACTAGATGGAAAGAAAATTGGTGCCACACAAGTGCAAGGCATTGATTGAAGATGGTTAGACTTTTCCCTGTTACAGATAATGGGCATTATCATCACTGAATGCTATGCCACGTTCAGGTTTACCATACACCCAGCATCAGAAATCTTAACTGGTTGAACCAACAAGAGCAGATCAGAGGTTGGATATTCTGCAGTGGGTAACTCGTGGGTGGCACCTTCACAGCACCAGGGACCTGGATTCAATCCTGGCCTTGGGTTACTGTCTGTGCAGAGTCCACACGCTCTCCCTGTTTCCATGTGGGTTTCCTCCGGGTGCTCTGGTTTCCTCCCACAGTCCAAAAGACATATTGGTAAGGTGCATTCACCATGTTAAATTCTACTCAGTGTACCCGAACAGGCACCAGAGTGTGGCAACTAGGGGATATTCACAGTAACTTCATCGCAGTGTTACTAAAGACTACTTGTGACAAATAAATAAACTTAAACACAAACTTTGAGGTTCTTTAGGGTAACTTTAACATGAACAAGTTATTGTTGGAAAAAGGTCCGTGTTACTATTTATAGGAATAATCAGGGGCTGTCTCTTTCTTTTAACTATTGCCTCCCTCCTGCCCATAGTGTAGGAACCTAATTTATGCATTCCGCAGGATCTTGTTCTCCTCCAGTCATCGATAACTTAGCGATATCTGTATTGATAAGTTCTGTAGCAAATGTCACTGGATAATGATCAAGAAAAGCAACTCTCAGCAGTCAAGTATTTGACTCAGTCTGAATCAGTCCTGAATATTTCAGCATATTACATCTGGCTGTGTAAACCTGTGGAAAGACAGTCTTCAAACCAGCTACAGGTATACACCAGATTCACTTACTGAAGAAACCCCATCTGTGGCAGATTAATTTACATTGCGTCAGTCAGAAATCAAACATAAACGGCGGACCCTTTGGAAAGAGATGGCGATGGTCCTTCTGTATCACCCAGTGCAGCAGTGAGCTATAGTGACCAGGGAAATCAGGGTCTGTACCTGCTCTGTGGTGGGCTGATCTCTTGTAGGTCTAACCCTACTCTGATTTTCACCGCTGCCCAAATTATTCTCTTTTACAACTGCCATGTGAATTCGCAGTCATAGAGATAAAGAGGCCCTTCGGCCCAACTCATCCATGCTGACCAAGTTTCGTACATTGCACTAATTCTATTTGCCTGCGTTTGGCCCATATCCCTCTAAATCTTTCCCATCCGTGTACGTGTCCAAATGTCTTTTAAATGTTGTAATTGTACCTGCCTCTATCACTTCTTCTGGCACTCATTCCATATACATACCACCCTCTGTGTGAAAGAATTGTCCCTCAGGTCCCTTTTAAATCTTTCCCCTCTGATCTTAACCCTATGCAGCATGGTGGCACAGTGGTTAGCACTGCTGCCTCATAGCGCCAGGGAGCCAGGTTCAATTCTAGGCTTGGGCCACTGTCTGCATAGAGTTTGCACCTTCCATCCGTGTCTGCGTGGGTTTCCTCCGGGTGCTCCGGTTTCCTCCCACAGTCTGAAAGACGTGCTGGTTCGGTGCATTGGCCGTGCTAAATTCTCCCTCAGTGTACCTGAACAGGCGCCAGAGTGTGGTCTACTTGAGACAAATAAAGAAACTTTCTGTCCTCTAGTTTTGGGTTCCCCTATCCTTGGGGAGAGACCTTGGCTATTCTCCTTACCTATGCCCCTTTTGATTCCACAAATCTCTATCGTGTTTGCTGTTTTTGTTTATAACCTTTTGGAAATAATTCATCTAAACTCTACAAGTTTAAAATGAAGAACAAATTGTGGGCAATATTTCCATTATGTGCCTCCCAGGAGAATACTAATGTACCACCACACTCTGGAACATTCCAACTCTGTTTTCATCTTCCCAATTTCCCAAATTTGTTCCAGCTTTTCATGAAGTGCTTTACCTTTGTTGGAATAAGAGGATATATCCCACCAAAGGGTGACAAAGCGTGAGCCTGCACAGTCATCTTTGGAACCTGACCAGCTGTGAGGTACATCACAGCTGAACATTACCCAAGCAAGAACAGATAGAACTTTCATGACTGTAGGATGCCCCAAAGGACTTTACAGTTAGTGAAGTAATTTTGAAATGTAGTCATAGAATCCCTATAAAGCAGAAGGAAGCCGTTCAGCCCATCGAGAGTGCACCGACTCTCTGACAAAGTACCTTACCCAGCCTTTTCCTCTGCCCAATCCCTGCAATCCCACACATTTACCATGGAAAATCCAATTTGGGACACTAAGGTGCAATTTTACTATGGCTAATCCACCTAACCTGCACATTTTTGGGCTGTGGGAGGAACCCGGAGCACCCAGAGGAAGCCCACGTAGACACAGGGAGAATGTGCAAACTCCACACAGACAGTGACCTGAGGCTGGAATTGAACCTGGGTCCCCAGTCCCCACTGCTATGAGACAGCAGTGCTAACCACTGTGCCACCATGCTGTCCCTTAAGAAGATTGTGATTGCGAAGATTGTAATTCTCCTAAATCCATCCACATGCACCACCATCTTCCCAACTCCCATTCCTGCCCACCACCACCCCACCCCTGTTCCCTCCGCCCCGCCCCCGTCACCCGCCATCTTTGAACCAAGGCTAGGAATTGAATCTGGAATCTTCCTGGCATAATTTTGAAAGGTTTCCTCCCCTTTACACCCTTCTGCCCTCCCTGATGTTGTTGAAGATCTGCTCCTGATATCATTGTTCAAATGTTGAGTGCAGCAATCTGACAGGGTTTCTCGAGCTCTCGTGGAGAGATGTGTGCCTAGCAACAACCAAAGCTTGTAGCAATAACACTGGAGTGCACCTGTGACTACTGGCATTCTCGACAGGGCTCACTGGATGTTGGCTGAATCCCTTTAACTTGGTGACATTAGCTAGGGGAAAGCAGGCAAGTGACAGACTCGATGGTGTCGGAGCAGCTTCCGTTGCCCTTGGTGTTTCTGATCTCTGATGAAAGTCAATCTGCCCTCAAATCCACTCAGCTTTCAGGGACGGAATAATTTTCCGTGCTTTGACATGAAAAGGTTTATCACACGCCTGTCAATGGCACAGAGAGTACTTGTGTCATCCTGTCCTTCATACATGCCGCAGCACTGCTCTCAGCTTTCCCCGCCAGCTCAGCACAGGCTGTGGAAAGATTTCCAGATGCCGTCGCCATTTAAAAAAAATTAACTTGTTCACTCCCGGAATGTGCAGCAGTTTGTTCATTATCCTTTAATGCCAACCTTTAATGTGTGGCACGGTGGTTAGTGCAGATGCCTCACAGTGCCAGGGACCCGGGCTCGATTCCTGGCTTGGGTCACCGCCTGTGCAGAGTCTGCACATTCTCCTGGTGTCTGCGTGGGTTTCCTCCTGGTGCTCCCATTTCCTCCCACAGTCCAAAAGACATGCTGGTTAGTGTGCTGAATTGCCCCTTATTGTACCCGAACAGCACCGGAGTGTGGCGACTAGGGGATTTTCACAGTAACTTCATTGCAGTGTTAATGTAAGCCTACTTGTGACACTAATGAATAAACGTTAACTCTACTTTCACAGTCCAAAAGTTGTGGGTTACTGAGTTAGGTTAGGAAGATTGGCCATGCTAAATTGACCCTTAGTGTCAGGGAGTTAAGAGGGTAAATATGTGGGGTTATGGGGATAGGGCCTGGGTGGGATTGTTGTTGATGCAAGCTTGATGGGAGCTTGTATCTTTTCTTCCTGTCTGTGTGGCTTTCCTCCGAGTGCTCCGGTTTTCTCCCACACTCCAAAGATGTGCAGCTTAGGTGGATTGGCCATGCTAAATTGCCACTTAGTGTCCCAGGATGTGTAGGTTAGGGGGATTAGCCATAGGTAATGAGGAAAGGACAAGGAGGGGTTGGCCTGGGTAAGATGCTGTGTCAGTATAGATCCAATGGGCCGAATGACCTCCTTCTGCACTGCATCAATTCTGTGATTACCCTACAACCTGGATTCCTCGTTTAACGCACCAATTTTCCTCTTTCTTGGACTTGCTAATGGGGCTGGGCATTACCAACATGGACATAGCTTACAGACATGGTCATTCTTCATGTTGGAGCCAAGAAAGTAGGCATTGGCAAACTATTGGACCACAGGAAACAAAACATCTGTTTTGTCCTTAACTGGATTTGGCCCATGCACAGAGGACTGCTGGCCAGCTAGTAAGAGACCCCCGGCTGGCTTAACAATGTCTTGAGGTTAACTACTGACACACTGTCTGAGATCAAGAGGCAATTTAAATACAGAATAATGGATGTGAGGGAGTGAGTTGCAGGCTCCAATCAGAGAAGCTGGAGCAAGAGAAACATGGGGGTGAATTACAAGTCGGAATCGAATTGAAAGGGTGGCATGGTTTATAAACCATGTATAAGTCTGAATAAAGGGTATCCAGGAGTGAGCTATCGATTGGAATCTGACCTGTTGTCTCTGGTATTGGGTGAGCTGATAAGTTCTAACATGTCAATTTCATTATTTCAGCTATGATGTGGAGTTACCGGCATTGGACTGGGGTGGGCACAGTAAGAAGTCTCACAAAACAAGGTTAAAATCTAACAGGTTTATTTGGAATCACGAGCTTTCGGAGCACTGCTCCTTCATCAGGTGAGTGAGGAGTTGTGTCCACAAATAGGGCACTTATAGACACAAACTCAATTGCAAGATAATGGTTGGGATGCGAGTCTTAACAAGTAATCAAGTCTTTACAGGTGCAGACAGACTCGCCTTCCAACCATTATCTTGTAATTGAGTTTGTGTCTATACATGTCCTGTTTGTGAACCCAACTCCCACTCACCTGATGAAGGAGCAGTGCTCCGAAAGCTCATGCTACCAAATAAACCCATTGGATTTTAACCTGGCATTATGAAACTATTTAATATTCTTCCAGCGAGGAGGAACAAAAGGATAATCAGGAGTTTTATCTGATTCCCTTTGAGGACTAGTTGGTATTTGTATATTACTTATCCGGACAACATTAAGTCAGCAGGATAGAGCCCATGAAAGGGTGGATTGAAAATAAGCTGCAGAAGGAGCAGGTTGGGTGGGTGAGTTGCTATGTTTCAATCCACAGATGTTAACCTTTAAGTCCTCACGTTTCACTGGGATCACTCATGTTTTTACTGGGTGAAAAGATTCTCATTGACATGTTCTCTCCTTCCTGCATTTCTCCTGATTTCTCCTCCTAGGGGCGGCATGGTGGCACAGTGGTTAGCACTGCTGCCTCACAGCACCAGGGCCCCAGGTTCAATTCCAGCCTCCAGTCACTGTCCGTGCGGAGTCTGCAAGTTCTTCCTGTGTCTGCGTGGGTCTCCTCAAGATGCTCCGGTTTCCTCCCATGCTCCAAAGATGTGCGGGTTAGGTGGATTGGCCATGCTAAATTGACACTAGTGTCAAGGGATTAGCAGGGTAAATATGTGGGGTTATGGGGATAGGGCCTGGGTGGGATTGTGGTCAGCGCAGACTTGATGGGCTGAATGGCCTCCTTCTGCACTGTAGGGTTCTATGACTTCCCAGTGACAAGGTATAATTACTGCTATCATTTTCTCAGTGTTTATAATAACCCTGCTGTTCACATTTACAACTCCTGTGTTCTAATCTTTTGTTTTTTTTTGTGTTCCATTTCCAACATTTTATTATAAGATATCAGAAATAAGAGCAGGAGTAAGTCATTCAGCCCATCCATCCCACTCCGCATTCAATAAGTAAGTGGCCTTTACTCCACTTTTTTGCCTGTGCCCCGTCACCCTTTGCTCCCACATAGATCAAAAATCCAACTCCATCTTGAATATTTTCAACAACCCAGTCTCCACTGCTCTCTGGGCTGGAGAATTTAATAGACTAACAACTTTCTGAGGAAGGAAATTCCTCCTCATCTCCACCTTCCTGAACCACTGCAGGCAGCGTAGGTTTGTACCTGCCCCAGTTCCATATTCTCACAGGGGAAGAAACATCTTCTCATCCTGTCAGAATCTTTTATGTTTCAATAAAATCATTTCTCATTCTTTGAAACTCCAAAAAATAAGAATCAGAATCCCTACAGAGCAAAAGGAGGCCATTTGGCCCTTTGTGCGGGCACAGAAGGCATTAGTGATGCCCTCGGACACTGCATGCTCCCTCTCCAGGGACACCCGGCTGTGAATATAGCCTTGGTAGAGGGGCACACAGTCAGTTTGGATGACCCTCTCGATCACATGCTGCCTGGACCTGTAAATGGACTCTTTAATCAAGAAATTCATATTCCAATAGGCCAACCTCAATCACCTGATTGAAGTCATTATAACCTGAGTCCCTGGTGCTGTGAGGCAGCAGTGCTAACCACTGTCGCCCATTAGTAAAGACTCAAACTCATCAACCTTTCCTCATAAGATAACCCTTTCATCCCAGGAATCAGCCGAGTGAACTTCCCCTGAACTCCCTCCAATGGAAGCATATTCCTCTTGGAGGAAGGAGACCAAAACTGCACACAATACTCTAGGTCTGGTTGCACCAATGCTCTGTCTACAGTTGGAGAAGGACTTCCCAATTTTTATAGCCCATTCCCTGTTGCAGTAAACATCTATGAATCATTCCTGCCCTCTATCCAAAGGTGTTTCCTTTGTTTCCTTTCTCCTTTTCCCTGCCTCTGAATTTTGCTTAGAAAGTGTTGAATCTTTGAGTTCTTCCAGTTCTGATGACAAGTCACTGATCTGAACCATGAACTCTGGTTCTGTCAGTACAGATCCTGTCAGACTGACACAGTGTTTCCAGCCTTTACTGTTCTTCTTTCAGGTTTCCTGCGACGTATCTGGTCACAATGTTGTCTCAGCGTGAAGTACCAGTGCGACTAATTACACACAACATACACACTCTTCCAGTTTCTGTTTCCGACAATTTGAGTGACCCTTGCCTCACCTACATTTCCTTTGCATGTTGCGCCCTAGTATTTAATCACCAAGTTAATATCTCTGACCTCAGACAGGAATTAATGTGCGGCTAGAATTACCATATGAGGAGCCTAGCCAGCAACGCAAAGTCTGCATTCCTCGATCATACAGGAAATTACACCCAGATCTTCTCTTGAATTTCAGGAGCAATCAGGTGTAAATCAACTCCCTGCCGTTCTGTGGAATTATTTATATGGGGTTATGTCAGTGAGATCACATTCCCAGCCATCTCCTCTCACTTACTGCCTCGGTATACAGAATGGAAAATATTATCTTTATCCATGATCAATTTTCCTAGATGGAAACAAAGAAATCAGAAAACGCAGATGCCAACCATTTGGCCCATCACACTGTTGCTAGCTCTTTGACTGAGCCCTTGAATTTGCCCCTCTCTTCCCTCACAGCCCTGCACAATTTAGTTTAAGTTCCTGTTCCGCTTTGAAAATTACAATGAGTCTGTTTCTACCACTCATCAAACACACGGTAAACGTTCTGTCATATTGAAGGATTTCAGACACCTACTGATCATCTTTCTCTGTTGCACAAAACCGTAATAAGAATCATAGAATCCCAACAGTGCAGAAGGAGTCCATGTGGTCCATCGTGTCTGCACTGAAAACAATCCCACCCCATGTATTTACCCTGCTCGTTCCCCTGATACTAAGGGGCAATTATGCAAAGTCAATCCACCAAACCCACACATCTTTGGACTGTGGGAGGAAACCGGAGCACTCGGAGGAAACCCATGTAGATGCAGGACAAATGTGCGAACTCCACACAGACAGTGACCTGAGGCTGGAATTCAGCCCAGCTCCCTGGTGCTGTGTGGTACCGGTGCTATCCACTGTGCCGTCCATTAGACCTCACTTAGAGTACTGTGAACAGGTACGGGCATCAAACCTTAGGAAGGATGTTTTGGTCCTGGAGGGAGCTGGACTTAAATTATGAGGAGAGATTAGACAAATTCAGCCTTTTTTCTCTCTATTTCAGCAGGGTTAGGGGTGATCTAGTGGAAGTCTGCAAAATATTTACAAGGAAGGACAGGGTGGACAAGTTATAAGTTCTAGAACCAGGGGCCATATTCTAAAAAGTAGGGTGCCAGTGCGTGGCGATGTCTTGTGAGCTGTCCCCACCATACCCTCTAATTCTATCTTTTACTCTCATGCTCTGCTTTTAAAACTTTACTTTAACTCTTACAAATTCTCTAACAATATTAAGTTGATCTTTCTCTACACTCTAGCTATGACTGTAACACTACATTCTGCACTCTCTCCTTTCCTGCTCTCCTATTTACTCTATGAACGGTATGCTTTGCCTGTATAATCCGCAAGAAACAATACTTTTCACTGTATACTAATACATGCGACAATCATAAATCAAATCAAATCAAATCAAATCAAGCCATTCAGGAGAAATGTTAGAAAACACGTCTAAAGCAGAGAGTAGTGGAGGTTTGGAATTTTCTTTTTCAAACAGTGGTGGATGCTGGTTCAATTGTTTGTTTTAAGTCAGAAATAGACACATTGTTATTGAGCAGGAGTATTGAGGGATAAGGGCCCAGGGCAGATACATGCAGTTAGGACACAGATCAGCCACAATCTTATTGAATGGCAGAACAGACTTGAGGGGCTGAATGGCCTACTTCTGTTCCTATGTTCTTTGCCAGTGTTCTGAAGTGACGATGTGGAGATGCTGGCGTTGGACTGGGGTGGACATAGTAAGAAGTCTCACAACACCAGGATAAAATCCAACAGGTTTATGTGGGATCATGAGCTTTCGGAGCACTGCTCACCTGATGAAGGAGCAACACTCTGAAAGCTCGTGATTCCGAATAAACCTGTTGGACTTTAACCTGGTGCTGGGAGAAGTGACAAATATTTGTTGGCTGAGTTGGGAATACCCTTTTAATTTTGCATTTGGTTCTCTGCTGCTGTGGATCTATCTTGCAACTTGTTGGCTTCTTTACTCCTGAAGAGATCTTGCAGGAGGCGAGGATCTTTTATTCAAATACATTTATTCACATGCTTACTATTTCCGAATGTTAAATTTGATTGACATACAGCTGGAGTTAGTCTCTGAGATACTTCACACTCACCTGCTCCTAGTTCGTGACTTCACCATGACCTACGCATATGCTCAGTAGTATCATTATCGTTAACTTTACAGGTTCAACCCTCCCTTCCCCATTCGAAGACGCTGGTCATAAACTAGGCCGACATGTCAAATAGGTTACTTAAGCTTTTCAATTAAATATCACTCTGAGGTCTTGTTTAGACACTCATGAAATATCCCATTTACATTCCTGATAGCCACTGGAATTGGGAATGTGTTGACAATGAATGATGACAACACCAGACCTTGGCCAGAATTCTCTGGTTTTGCACAAACCACCCCGACACTGTGGTCCACCAAATCTCCATTCACTGCAGCGGGACTGGAGAATCCCAGTCATGGGCGAGGTTGGAGAATGTCGGCCTTGTCTACAATCAGACTGCCAACACCCAGCATCTAGGCTTACACATAGAAAGTGGCTGCTTGGCAAGCACAGGGGGATGAGTTGAATCCATGAAATTGGATACGTCAACGGAAGAAACTGGGAGGAGAAGTGGACTAAATGAGATGTGTGGTGTTGATGCTGGATCCGACCGAATAATTGGACTATTCTCATTTCAGTCTGCTATGCTCTCTTGAGGTGTCCTGTGATACTAAATAACATAATACCCAACTATTTCCTGTTCCCATAGCACTGCTGCTGTCATAATGGAATACTTCCTAGGTAAAGCAGTAGGGCAGCATGGTGGCACAGTTCTTAGCACTGCTGCATCACAGCACCAGGGACCAGGGTTCAATTCCAGCCTCGGGTCACTGTCTGTGCGTAGACTGCACATTCTCCCCATGTCTGTGTGGGTTTCCTCCAGGTGCTCCAGTTTCCTCGCACAGTCCAAAAGACGTGCTGGTTAGGTGCATTGGCCATGCTAAATTCTCCCTCAGTGTACCCAAACGGGCGCCGGAGTGTGGCGACTAGGGGATTTTCACAGTAACTTCGTTGCAGTGTTCATGTAAGCTGACTTGTGACACTAATAAATAAACTTTAAAGCAATTATTGTCACAACAGCAGTGTCCCAGAAGGTGGTGATGGTCTGGAATTCACTGACCGGGAGAGTAGTGGAGGCAGGTTGCCTCACATCTTTTAAAAAGTACCTGGATGAGCACTTGGCACATCATAACACTCAGGGCTATGGGGACCAAGCGCTGGTAGATTGAATTAGATGGGAGTTCAGGTAGTTTCTTGTGTGTCGGTTCAGACTCAATGGGCCAAAGAGCCTCTTCTGCACTGTATGATGCTATGATCCCTTACTGCTAAGCAATTGATGTCAGAATGAAATAATTAAGTATTTGAATGAAATGAATACTAAATGAAATATTCTGAAATATGCTGTTACTACGCTCATGATATCACAAAATGATACAGTCGTAGAGATGTTATAATACTCTTTGTTGCTAAAGCAATGATGCCCTTCATTGGATGCCTTTTATTAATAATTAATGAACATTATAATGATACTTCTTAGAGTCATAGAATCCCTACAGTGCAGAAAGAGGTCATTTGGCCCATCAAGTCTGCACCAGCTCTCAAAAGAGAATCCCATCTATCCTAGCCTATCACCCTATCCCTGTAACCAAATATTTAGCATGGCCAATCCACCTAACGTGCACATCTTTGGACTGTGGGAGAAAACCGGAGCACCCGGAGGAAACCCATGCAGACATGGGAAGAACCTGCAAATTTTATACAGTTACTCAAGGCTGGAATTGAACCCAGATCACGACACTGTGGGGCAACAGTGTTAACCACTGTGCTACTGAGCCACCCATTAAATGTTGGCACAGGCAAGGATAATGAACACATGAGCCAACACAGTGCTAACCACTGTGCCACCCTCAAATAGTCCTTATTCAAAATGGAACAAGAAATTTCTTGCTAAGCCAATGAAGTAGTGAAGATTCACTGTTTGAATATCTTCAGATTGGGGGAACTAGTTAGAGTTGTTCAACTGGGGAACTTGAATTTAAGTTGATTCTCTTCCCTCTTATAGATGGAATGAGCTACCTGCTTACATGCAAGATTACTGGTCGAGTCCAAAGTGCTGCCAATATCTTCTCCATGGTCATCAATGTAGAGTCTCAATGGAGCTTCCAGGCATGAATGCTCTGCTACGACTGAAGATTTAGAGGAGCAGGAAAGGAAACAAATAGCATATAGGAAGTAATGGTAGATAATAAGAACTATCAATCACTGCCCATGTTACTCTTAAAGAACATGCAAACATATGTATAAACATATGAACAGCTGAGCAGATGAGTCTGCACTGCCACTTAGTAAGATCAAAGCTGATCTGTTTGTAACCTCAGCCCTGATAACCTTTCACCCCTCCGTTAATTAATAATCTATCTAGCTCTGCCTTCAAAATATCCCAAGGCTTTGCTTCCAGCACTTTTTAAGACGCACTACCCTCTGAGAGAAAAGAATTCTCCTCTTCCCTGTCCTAAATGGGTGCCCCCTTACTTTTAAACAGTGACCCCTAATTCTGGATTCTCCCGCAAAGGGAAAACACTCTCTCCACATCCACCCTGACAAACCCCCTCGGGATCTTGTATTTTCGATCAAGTCACCTCTTACCTTTCTGAACGGATAAAGCACTCCCTTGTCCCACCTTTGGTCCGAAGACAACCTGCCCATTCCAGGTATTAGTTTGAAGAAAGAAATTCTCCCTTGGTGGACAGGAGTGTGGGGACTAGGGGATTTTCACAGCAAATTCATTGCGGTGTTAATGTAAGCCTACTTGGGACATTAATAGATAAACTTAAAAAAAGCTTCATGGGGCAGGAGCCACTGCTGTTTTCACCCACTGCCCCTCCACTGGAGACAAGGAAAGTGAAAGCTGATGGGATCTGACCTCTGCAGCTCGGATTAGCTTAGATTGGAGCTGAAACCTATAACCTTCTGAATCAAAGGTGACAGTATTACCACTGAGGCCAAACTGAAACTATCTGATTTAACCTCTACCCACCAAAAGACAAGCTGACAATAAGCAGCACACATGGAGAATCATTGCATCGCTAAGCACAGAGGGAGGCCATTCGTCCCATTGTGACTGTTCTGGATATTTGAAAGAGCCAATCAGTTAGTCACATTCCCCTGCCGTTTCCCCATTACCTTACACAAGGTTCCATGTCAGATATTTCTGCAATTTGTTTATCAGAGTTTATATTGAAACTGCTTCCACTAGCCTTTCCAGATAGTGCGTTCCGGATCACAGCAACACACTGCTCACTTTCTCGTATCCATTCACTCGCTTTCTCATGTCACCTCTGACTCATTTGCCAATTGCCTTAAAGTCTCTGGTATCAGAGCCTTCTGTCTCTGAAAAGTGCTTCACTTTATTTATTTTATCAAAACCCTCCACATTTTGATCAAATCATCCCTTAATCTTCCCTCCTCCGAGGAGAATGAGTCTGGTTCCTTTTGTCTCTCCATCTAACGTATTTAGATTATGCTGGCAGCCCATCGCTTTTATTGAAGTGAAATCCAACCATGGAAATTGATCAAGCCACACGCCAATATCATCAGGTGACTGAAACAATAGCCCACCCACCATCAGCCTGACCAACAGTGGAGATAAAGTTAAAGTTTATTTATTCATCACAAGTAGGCTTACATTAATACTGCAATGAAGTTACTGTGAAAATCCCCTGGTTGCCACACTCTGGCACACTAAGGGAGAATTTAGCAAGGCTAATGCACCTTAACCAGCATGTCTTTCAGATTGTGGGAAGAAACCGAAGCTCCCAGAGGAAACCCTCACAGACATGGGGAAAATGTGCAGACTCTACACAGACAGTGACCCAAACCGGGAATCGAACCCAGGTCCCTGGTGCTCTGAGGCAGCAGTGCTAACTGCTGTGCCACTGACACAACAGATGAACATCAACAAGAACGCAAGGTGCCTTTTTTAGGTACAAAGCTTTGGGATTTCCTTGTCAGGGAAGTATCGGGATGTTTTGCCCATTGCAAACGATGATAAACTCATGTACACTTTGTGAGCATCTGCTTCACCGTGAGAAATATCATAGAAGGTGTATAAAAGCCCACATTTAAAGGAACAGCTTTAACCAACCATCCCCAAGATTACCTAGATCACAGGCATGAAGTAGAGTTCAGATACAAATCAGCTTTGATCTAATTACAGGGAAAAAGGGGGCCGTATGAATAGGAGGAGACCATTCAGCCCCTCAAGTTTGCTCCACCCATCAATAGGATCCTAACTTCATAACCCTATCATGCCCCATATCCTTTCATTCCTTTGGTTAACAGAAAGCTATTTATCTCAGGTTCAAAATTAACAATTGATCTAACATCAATTGTCATTTATGGAGGAGAGTTCCAAACATCTAGCACCTTTTGTACATAGTAGTGTTTCATAATTTCATTTTTCAATAGTCTGGCTCTAATTTATAGACTAAGCTAAAGGGGCTTATCCAAAACCTCTGACCAGTGAAAATAGTTTTTCTCTTTGTCCATCCTATCTATTCTTAAATTCTTGCAAGCTTTGACCCACGCATCCTGGACATTCTCTCTTCCATCTTCTTCTGTTGGGAAAAGGATACAAAAGTCTAAGGTCACACAACAACCTACTCAAGAACAACTTCCCTGCTGCCATCAGACTTTTGAATGGACCTGTTTTACATTAAGTTGATCTTTCTCTACACCCGAGCTATGACTGTAACACTACATTCTACACTCTCTTCTTTCCTTCTCCCCAATGTACTCTACGAATGGTATGTTTTGTTTGTATTGCACTCAAGAAACAATACTTCACAGTAACTTAATTGCACTGTTAATATTAGCTTATATGTGACACTAATAAATAAACTTTATGTGACACTAATAAATCAAATCAAATCATCCTTTAATCTTCTAAAGTTCTAGGACGTTTTAACCCCTGCAGTCCAGGGGTCACCCTGGGTCAATGTACGCTACAATCTCTCCACAGCCAATGTGTCCTTCCTAAGGTGTAATGTGTAGAACTGCTCCCAGCACCCCTGATGTGGTCTGACCAGGGTTTTGTGTGGCTGAAGTATGACTTCTGCCCCTTGCATTCTAATCTTCTAAATATCGATACATTTTTAGATGGTGATAACATCAAAGGATGTGAGGATAATGCAGGAAAATGCTGTTGAGGTTAGAAGGTCAGCCATGATTTAATTGGAGGACAGAGCAAGCGCGAAGGGCTGAATGGCCTACTCCTGCTCCTATTCCTATTTCCTATACAATGGTCGGTATTACTCTTTTGGAAAAAGAGTCTTGGACGGCTGAATAGAAGAATTATAGAATCCTTATGGTGCAGAAGGAGGCTGTTCAGCGCATCAAGCCTGCATTGATAACAATCCCACACCTATTCCTGAAACCCCAGGTATTTATCCAATGAATCTCCCTGACACTGAGGGGTAATTTGGCAAGGCAAATCCACCCAATCCACACATCTTTGGAGTGAGTAGCCTATTCCTGTTCCTACATACAAGAAAATTCAACACAACCTCAAGAAGCCTCGCCAACCTCAATTAGAAAAACAAAATATCTTTTAATATTTTCATTTTTACCAACAGATGCATATATCTTACTCATTAATATATTACATCATACTGTGCAACTTTATGCTTAAGTAAAAACACTTCTTTTCAAATGAAAAATCTAGGAAAAAAATGAAAGTTTATTTGGTGCCTGCTTCTTGCTTTCAATTATTCTCTTCATCATCATCATCATCATCATCACCTTCCTTGAATAATCCCAGTCTCTCGAAGCATTGGACAATATTGGCCAGGAAGAAGCTCGTTGTAATGGCAGTGACGGAGACACAAACCCCAGAAAAGAAAATAATCAGGTAGTCTGTCAGAGTCAGTGAGAACTCGCACTCAGTGAAGCTGTCATCAGATAACTCGTTGAGTGTAATCTTCCTCATATCCCTGGGCAAGGAGCACTGGATTGCAGCAAAGCCTTGAAGAAATGAACAGAGAAGTTTTTATTGATCAAGCAACATGTTAGCAACTCAATCCCATAAAAGCTGCCCTCAATGCCTTGTCTCTCAAGACATACCCTGGTTGATGATAGATTGATCCTGGAGTTGAGAGGGTTGGCTTATGAGGAGACTGTGTGCAGACTGGGGCTATACTCATTGGAATTCAGAAGAATGAGGGGAGATCTTATGGAAATGTATAAGATTGTGAAGGGAATAGATAAGATAGAAGCAGGGAAGTTGTTTCCACTGGCAGATGAAACTAGACATGATGTGGAGATGCCGGCGGTGGACTGGGGTAAACACAATAAGAAGTCTAACAACACCAGGTTTGAGTCCAACCGATTTATCTGATAGTAAACTCACAAGCTTTCGAGGTTTACCTCTTCGTCGGGTGAATGAAGAGTTCTGGCCTCAGACAGAGCATATAAAGCACAGACAATTTATAGATTACTGATTAGAATGTGAATCTTTACACCTAACCTGCTGTTCAAGTCTTAAAGTGGCTAACAATGTGAGTGGAAGGAGCACTGATCACAGGTTAAAGAGATGTGAAACTGGAACCAGAGGACATGGCCTCAAAATAAGGGAGAGCAGAGTTAGGACTGAGTTGAGGAGGAAATTCTTCACTCAAAGGGTTGTGAATCTGTGGAATTACCTGTGCAGTGAAGCAGTTGAGGCTACCTAATTGAAAAGCAAGGATAGGTAAATTTTTGAACAATAATGGAATTAAGGGTTATGGTGTGTGGGCAGTAAGTCCACAGAAAGATCAGCTATGATCTTATCGAATGATGGAGCAGGCTCAAAGGGCCAGATGGCCAACTCCTGCTCCTAGTTCTTGTTCTTATGTTCTTATGTATCTGGTTACCCTGGTTAATGTATCTGTTTCCCTGGTTGGTGTATCTGTTATCCTGGTTGGTGTATCTGATTCCCTGGTTAATGTATCTGTTTCTCTGGTTGGTGTATCTCATTACCCTGGTTAATGTATCTGTTTCCCTGGTTAATATATCTGTTACCCTGGTTGGTGTATCTCATTACCCTGGTTAATGTATCTGTTTCTCTGGTTGGTGTATCTGTTACCCTGGATGGTGTATCTCATTACCCTGGTTAATGTATCTGTTTCCCTGGTTCGTGTATCTGTTACCCTGGTTGGTGTATCTCATTACCCTGGTTAATGTATCTGTTTCTCTGGTTGGTGTATCTGTTACCCTGGTTGGTGTATCTCATTACCCTGGTTAATGTATCTGTTTCCCTGGTTGGTGTATCTGTTTTCCTGGTTAATGTATCTGTTATCCTGGTTAATGTATCTGTTTCCCTGGTTAATGTATCTGTTATCCTGGTTAATGTATCTCTTTCCCTGGTTAATGTATCTGTTATCCTGGTTAATGTATCTGTTATCCTGGTTAATGTATCTGTTTCTCTGGTTGGTGTATCTGTTTCCCTGGTTAAACAGGCACTTGGCCAAGAAAGTACAAAAGCATCCCAGGGAAGGGTATATTAACGAATACGACAGCAGAAAATGCTGGAAAATCTCAGCAGGTCTGACAGTATCTGTGGAGAGAGAATAGAGCCAACGTTTCGAGTCTGGGTGGGTCATTAATTGAGACTAATTCTGATTGGATCACCCAGACTCGAAACCTTGGCTCTATTCTCTCTCCACTGTCAGACCTGCTGAGATTTTCAGCATTTTTCTGTTTTTTTGTTTCAGATTCCAGCATCCACAGTATTTTGCCTTTGTCTGCTAAGGGATGCTTCGTAACTTTCAATATCTAACCAACCCTCATCATGAGACATTGATGATCAGGTTTCCACATGGAGGTTGATAGGAATTGTACATTTGACTAGTGATTAGCACCCAGACCAGTCTGCATCGTTTGGGGTAGACACCTACAGCCCCATGCATTTCTCCAAAGATTCCTGCAGCTCAATTCTGGTACAGTGAGTATGCCTCCAATCATCAAATTCCTACAGTGCAGAAGGAGGCCATTTGGCCCATTACATCTGCACCAACCACAATCCCACCCAGGCCCTATTCCTGTAACCCCACATATTTACCCTGCTAATCATCCTGATACTACGGTCAATTTAGCATGGCCAATCAACCTAACCCACACATCAATGGACTGTGGGAGGAAACTGGAGCACCCGGAGGAAACCCATGCAGACATGGGGAGAATTATGCAAAGTCTACACAGACAGTGACCCGAGGTCTGAATTGAACCCGGGTCCCTGACACTGTGAGACAGCAGTGCTAACCACTGTTCCACTGTGCCGCCCCTGGACTCTGTTCTGCACAGATACCTCTCTCCCATCACTGCCAATTTCATAGCATCATCATTAAAGTGATCACAAAATTCCTTGTCTCTGGGTAATTATTTTTATGTAAGCTTCAGTTGCTTATGGAGAATATGAACAATGCGATTGTCAAAGTTTATTTATTAGTGTCACAAGTAGGCTTACATTAACACTGCAATGAAGTTACTGTGAAAATCCCCTAGTCGCCACACTCGGTGCCTGTTCGGGTACACTGAGGGAAAATTTAGTACAGCCAATGCACCTAACCAGCACGTCTTTCAGACTGTGGGAGGAAACCGGAGCACCCAGAGGAAACCGATGCAGATATGGGGAGAACGTGCAGACTCCACACAGACAGTGACCCAAGCTGGGAATGAAACCCGGGCCCCTGGTGCTGAGGAAAATAAGCAGGAAAAGTGATGCACATACTGGGAAAACCTCTGTCCTTTTGGCACCTGTACTTGAAAGGGTTAAAGGCATCTCATTCAGTGAAAGCGGATCTGCCAACAAGTGTTGACTGATCGTTAATTGAGTCTAATTCTGATATTTTCCAACATGAACACAAAGTGCGGGGTTTGGGAGAATCACATTCAATGGAAAAATAAACCGATGCATTGTTCACCACACATAAGGTGCTCTGAACACCTGCAGCACTGAGACAGGAAAGAGGTATTTTCATTAACAAACTCTGTCACCTTGTTTTTTTACATCTTTGTTGGTGAGCTGTCAATGGAAGCCTTGGTTTTAATGACTCGTTAATGAATATACATTCATTAACTCTCCCTGGTTACTCCCAGATTAAGAATTGTTAGAGCTCCGAGGCACCTTCAGGAACCCTTCACACCCTAACCCCATCCCACCCCCCCCCACAACATATCTAATCAAATTTAGAAAAGAGAGATTTTGAAACACTGGCCGGAATTCTCCTGCCGTGTGGATTGTCACGGGCATGGGGAGGACCATGCAACTGTCCATTGACCTCGGGCGGGATTCTCCAGTTTTGAGGTGAGCGAGGCCAGAGAATCCAGTCCACGGTGGCACAGTGGTTAGCACTGCTGCCTCACAGCACCAGGGACCCAGGTTTGGTTCCAGGCTGGGTCACAGTCTGAATGGAGTTTGCACATTCTCCCCATGTCTGCGTGGGTTTCCTCTGGGTGCTCCGGTTTCCTCCCACAGTCTGAAAGACATGCTGGCTAGATGCATTGACCGTGCCAAAATTCTCTCTTAGTGTACCCGAACAGGTGCCGGAATGTGACTACTAAGGGATTTTCACGGTAATAAACTATCTTTTGTGCTTTTTTGTTCCATATCTCCTGCTCCATATCTGAATATCCCCATTTTCTCAGTTTAACCTGTTAGCAGCCAGCACCATTACATTAACATAGGATCATAGAATCTCTGCAGTGCAGAAGGAGACCATTCAGCCCATCAAGCCTGCACCAACTCTCCAACAACATTTTAACCAGACCTTATCCCCATAACCCCACATATTTACCTCACTTATTCCCTTATCCTACACATCTTGGGAAACTAAGGGGCAATTTAGCATGGCCAATCCACCTACCCTGCACACCTTTGGAGTGTGGGAGGAAACTGGAGCACCCGGGGAAACCCACGCAGACATGGGAGACATGGGGAGAGCATGCAAATCCCACACAGATAGTGACCTGAGGCTGGAATCGAACCCAGGTCCCTGGTGCTGTGAGGCAGCAGTGCTAACCACTTTGCCACCATTTCATTTAAAGTGAGATGGCAGAAAATGGTGTCCTGCTAAAGGATACGTAAGTTTTATTCACTTTTTCGCAGGCATGGCAGGTTAAACCCCAGGTCGTTTCCTTGCTGCAGTGCCTGGGGTATCACTGGGTGCCAACATTAAGGCACATTTCTTATAGACCAGTGGGTATTTCTCGCTGTAGACCTGCTGCGTTCATCCAGCAGTGCTTGAACTGTTTAGTGATTGGCTGCAATGCCTGTTTTAGCACAGACTGATAGAGTTCGCCTTGGCAATGCTGAGTTTGTGGGTTGGGTGTGAGAGAATGGAAAAATGAGTCGGTGTTGGCATTCCTGACAGCTACTGACCAAAATAGAACTACTAGAATATGCCAGTAAGTGGGCATTACACGCGGTGAGAAGGAGGCATGGATTTGATATCTCTGAATGGTGAAACAACTAAAACACTCACGACTTGGGTGTCACACAAGAGAAGGGATCACTCAGGCCAGCGGGCAATTCTACACCAACACAACTCGGTCAGTACCTTGAGGAACAGCCGGGAAAAGAAAGTACTAAAGGGTTTACATTCATGTAGGTACAGCAGGAGACCATTCAGCCCCTCAAACTTGCTCCACCATTCCGTTAGGCTATGGTTGACCTGTATCTTGTGTGCTTTGGTCTCGTTTCCCTTTATACCCGGATCAAACAAAAATCCCTCCATTTTCAATTGAACTTCAGCCTCAAAAAGTTTTTTGGGGAAAAGAATCCCAGGTTTCTATTACTCTTTTACACTCCCCTCCACCGGCGGCGGATTCCAGTTCGGGACAGCATGGAAAATCCGGCCTTCCCGCTAACTCTCCACTCCCCCAGACCTGTTTGAAGTTTTACAAGGTGGCATCGGGACAGCCCTGTCTGCCCTCAAGCCTATTGAGGCCCTTAACTGACCAATTAATGGCCACTTAAGGGTCTTATCCTGACCATCGATGTTTACCCCCCTCCCCCCCCGACATGAGATCTATTCCATAATGCCCTTTCATAAGCACACTAATAATAATGGCATGGCTTTAGCTACGTGGGCTGGATCAACAGGGAACAGGCCTCCTTTGCAAGTTCCCTCAGCCTATTGGAGGTATAATGGGCCAAGGGAACTTGATGGCCAAGCTGGGCACCCTCCTCCCCCCCCTCCCCCCCCTTCGCTCTAACCTCTCCTCCTGGCCTCTTGAACCCAGCCCCCACAGCTTTCATTGAGACCCCTGACCCAGGTTTACCTGGGCTCCTCAGAGTGGATGGGACTGCCTGTGCTGCCAGCAGTGGCCACCACTCCTGAATGATGCCAGTGGGAACTATAGAACTGTCAGCCATCCAATTGCCTAGCAGCTGTCTACTGCATGGTGGGATGGAAGCAATTAACGTTTCTGCCAATTACTGTGGGGCAGTGATCAGGATCATGGGGTGACACGATGGCACAGTGGTTAGCGCTGCTGCCTTACAGGGACCTAGGTTCGACTCCTGGCTTGGATCACTGTGTGGAGTCTGCACATTCTGCCCATGTCTGCGGGGGTTTCCTCCCGGTGCTCCAGTTTCCTCCCACAGTCTGAAAAATATGTTGGTTAGGCGCATTGGCCATGCTAAATTCTCCCTCAGCGTACCCAAACAGGCGCCAGAGTGTGGTGACTAGGAGATTTTCACAGTAACTTCATTGCAGTGTTAATGTAAAGTTAATTTATTAGTCACAAGTACGGCTTACATTAACACTGCAATGAAGCTACTGTGAAATTACCCTAGTTGCCACAGTCCAGTGCCTGTTCGGGTCAATGCAGCTAACCAGCACATCTTTCAGAATGTGGGTGGAAACCGGAGCACCCGAAGGAAACCCATGCAGACATGGGGAGAATGTGCAAACGCTACACAGACAGTGACCGAGCTGGGAATCGAACACGGGTCCCTGGCCCTGTGAGGCAGCAGTGTTAACCACTGTAGTAACACTACTTGTGACAATAATAAATGAACTTATATATGCTGTATAAATGCAAACTGGTTTGATGTGAACAGTGGAAATGTGGAATTGGAAATCCTCCTGTCCTCAGCGCTAACCCATCTCACCTTTGTCAACATAAAAAGTAAAAATAAAGTCGTTTATCTTCTTATTGAGTGTCCTGCCAGAGCGTGTACATCCTTGTGGACACACTTATCGAGTTAATTGACCCTATTTTCACTCATCCAAGTATCAATCCATTAACTGTTCTGCTAAATGTGTAGGTCTAATGTCTCATTATTCATTAAGCTCTGTTGTCTAGACAAGATAAATGTTCCCTTGCTGTTGTTAATGTGCTTTTGTTATTGGAAATATTAAACCACAGTCCACTCGTTCTCTATTTTATTCTAAGCTGTTGTCTTTCTTCTCTCCAGAAGCTATGTACAGTGTGAGTATTTCAAACTGGTGAGTAAAAGACTACTCACTGCCTGGCACCACAGCTGGTTTAAACAGTCAGTCACTGAGCCAGACAGAGGTCAGAGCTTGCTCCTTGCCCTGGTTTGGGTTAACTAGTCCCAGCAGTGGGATTGCTCCAAATGGCCTCAGCATCCCAGGGTTACTGTCCCAAACAATAATTCCTACTGGAGAAATGTGGACGTCACGCGATTGTGATGTGATGACTCCCTTGGTCGAATACTCTTAGGGGCTGCAAGTGGGTGAAAGGGTGAATGCGAATTGGCTGCCTCCTGTTGTACACTCTGACATTCCTTTCTACGGAATTCAAGGGCAGGGAAATTCAGGTGGCCAACTCACCAACAGCCTGCTTTACAATACTGCCACTGATCAATTTCACCTCCTCTCACTGCCTCACTTTATTTTAATGTTGCCACATCGGTAACTATTACCAAGAAGAAGACTGCAATCTATACAACATCGATTGTGGCATTTCTCCCCACTCCGATATCATCCCACTTCAGAACATCCAAAGGAAACCATGGAGCAGAATTGAGTGGTCTCCCCCGAGGTGAGTTTGGTGTTGGGAGTATTTAATCCAGGGTGGGGGGAGAAGGGTTGCAGGGGGAGACCCCATCACCTTCCTGCCAGTGCTGCTATTAGATTCGGGGCAGGAAGGCTAGTGGAATGGCCATCCTGCCCTGCTGCCAATTTAGACCCTTAAATGGGTAATTAATGGGGAGGTCAGGAGGAGGTTGAAGGAATGGACAGTTAGGGAAAGCACTGAGGTGGGCTTCATTACAAACAGCTAACCATCACTGTCCCATTATCTCTTATCCAGTCTGACAACAACTCAAAACAAAAATATTCCCCATTCAATGTTCTCCGAACCTCTCCTGTAGGCACTGCTCTATGGGGCCCTAGCCACTCTCTGCTATCTCACCCACATGCCTGTTCTTCATGTTTCTTGCCAAACATTGAGTGTCAGCCAACTGCTCGACCAGGGATGGTGCCGCCTATAATCTGATTCTGTTCTTGCTCATAACACAGGGATGCTTTCCAGAATGACACTGGGCTGTTGATGGCTACTACAGACGCAATGGGCCAAAGGTCCTCTTACTGCACGGTAAAATTCCGTGACTTGAAGAACTCTGGCTGATGTCTTTCTCCGTAACCATGTACAGCTGAGGGCAATTCTACTGTCCTCCTTGTGTGGGTAACTGCAGACTGGTACTGTCCCCCAACTTGAGTCAGTGCCCCTGGATTGCTGGGGGTGCGGGGGGGGGGGGGGGGGGTGCGGTGGCGTGGTGGGGTGGTGGCACAGATGATGGGGAGAGGAGAGAATGCCAGTATTGACATACATGTACACTGACAGTCAGGCAAGGAAGAACAGGTAAAATTTTTAAGACTAGGACATCATCCTGGAACTCCTACTGATCTTTATATTCTTTCATGGGATGTGGGCGTCGCTGGTAAAGCCAGCACTTGGCTCACTGTTGCTGCAGAGTCAGCAGGTTCTACCCGTGTCTGCATGGATTAACTCCAGGTGCTTCGGTTTCCTCCCGCAGTCCAAAAGATGTGCCGGTTAGGTGCATTGGCCATGCTAAATTCTCCCTCAGTGTACCCAAACAGGCACTGGAGAGTGGTGACTAGGGGATTTTCACAGTAACTTCATTGTAGTGTTAATGTAAACCTACTTGTGACACTAATAAATACACTTTAAATTTTAAAACTTGTTGCCCATCCCGAGTTGCTCTTGAACTGAATGGCTTGCTAAGGATTCAGAGGGCAGTTAAGAGTCAATGACATTGCCATGGGTCTGGAGTCACATGTAAACCAGACCAGTTAAGGCAGATTTCTTTCCCTAAAGGGTATCATTGACCAGATGGGTCTTTCTTGATAGTTTTCAGCAAGATTGATGGCAACTAAATAGCTATCATAGTCACCATTACTGAGACCAGTTCTATATCAGATTAATTAATTGAGTTTAAATTCCACCAGCTGATGTGGTGGGATTTGAACCCATGTCTGCAGAGTGTTAGCCTGGACCTCTGGATTAATAATCCAGCGACATTACCTCGCCACCAATCCCCCAAATATTATCCAAACCCAGAAAGTTTTAATTTCTAATCGTTTATCTCATCTCATCAAAGTAATCTTTTTTAAAATTTATTTATTAGTGTCACAAGTAGGCTTACATTAACACTACAATGAAGTTACTGTGATAATCCCCTCGTCGCCACACTCCAGCACCAGTTCGGGTACACTGAGGGAGAAGTTAGCACTAAACAGCACGTCTTTCAGACTGTGGGAGGAAACCGGAGCACCTGGAGGAAACCCATGCAGACACGGGGAGAACATACAAACTCCACAAAGACCGTGACCTGAGGTTGGAATTAAACCCAGGTTTAATTCCAACAGTGCTAACCCACTGTGCCACTGTCCTGCAATGGTTTAATATAGTAATCTGATTGGCACCAGAACCTCTAATGCCTTAAATATTAATCTCTTCACCTTACTTTTTGTTACTGTGCCCTCTCCAGCGCTGAAAGAGTTCAGAAGCTGAGCCTGTGGCAATGATTCACAGGGGGTGGGGGCTAGGGGGAGACACCACTAACCTGCAGGAAGAACCTCGGCGTTGTCCCTCAGCCAGAGGAAGAGGTTGGCGAAGGTGCAGTTGCAGAGCCAGGGGTTGCCCTCCAGCCTGAGGGTGCGGAGGGAGGGCAGGCTGCTGAGGGCTGCGACGCTCAGAGCCTCCAGGGCGTTGTCGTTGAGCTCCAGCACCTGCAGGAGGTCCAGGCTGCGGAAAGCTGCCTCGTCCACCAGCTCCAGGCGGGGGTTGTTGCCCAGGCGTAACATAATGAGCCTGTGAGCCGAGCTGAACGCCCCGGGGCTCAGCTGCGAGAAGTTGTTGTACCGCAGGTCCAAGTACATGAGCTTGGTGGTGCTGAAGATCCCTTTGGCGATGGTGGAGAGGGAGTTGTTGCTGAGGTCCAGGTACACCAGGTCACCGTAGTACATGAAGAAATCGCCGGGGATCTCCTGGATGCGGTTATTGCTGAGCAGAATCTTCTTGATGAAGAGGGGGAAAGCCCCAGGGGGGACCCCCGGCAGCCCCAAGCCCCTGCAGTCTATGGTGTGGCTGTCCTTGCAGGCACAGCCTGCCGGGCAACTGGGGGCCAGGGGCAAGAAGAGCAGGAGGAGGAGGCAGAGGGGCTGGCATGGGGGCATGGCAGAGGAGGCTGGAACTGTGGCAGGGCTGGCGGCAGAGACATGCTGGGGGAATGCAGGCACTGTACAGCTGGGCATGGTGTTTTTAAACAGATCGAATAGCAGAGCCCTGGATCAGATAGCAGGGAGGAGGGGACTGGGGAGTCACCGCCAGGAGAACTGGAACGGTAAATCTAACCCATTGCACAGGGAAAAGTCTGCACAAGCACATCCCAATTCCCAGCTTTACAGCAGCAGCCACGGTTACAGACTGCAACCACTTTATTCACAGCCACCATCATTACTGCATTGTGGTCTGTCTATCATGACCATCATCAAACACAATTTGCATTTATATAGCATCCTTTTTATGTTTTCACGTCTTCCTCAAGCACTTTACAATTACTGTTGTAGTGGGAACGCCACCAACGTGTGCGCAGCAAGATCCCACAAGCAGCAGCATGATCAGGTCACCTCTTCCAGCGCTGTTGGTTGAGGGATAAATATTGGCCTAAGAGAAAGGATGTCAACAGAGTAAACTGTCAAAGCTTTTGATGAAGGGTCATCTAGACTGGAAACATTGAGATCTGTTTATGTCTCCACAGATGCTGTCAGACCTGCTGAGATTGTCCAGCATTTTCTGTTTGTGTTTCCAGCATCTGCAGAAACTAGCTTTTATTAGCGGAAGATTTACTGATGTCGCATAGACAAGCAATAATATACATTTATGTAACAGTAAGACAGGCCTTCAACTGCTCAAGGTGGCTTGGGTAAAGTGAAAGCTGTTATTTTTCTTACGAATAAATAACTAAATAAATTACTGACGTTTAATCAGTGATTTATTAGGGTCAATGATCTATTTTTTATTGAGGCTAATCACTGATGATTTCCAGAACCATTCTTAATATTTTGATTTGATTTAATTTGATTTGATTTATTATTGTCACATTTATTGGGATACTGTGAAATATTGGGATATTGTTTCTTGCGCACTATACTGACAAAGCGTACCGTTCATAAAGTGCATAGGGGAGGAGAGGAGAGGGTGCAGATTTTCACATGCATAGTGATTGTTTTTACATTATACAGTGAATCACCCAAGAACTTTGCTGCCATGGAGTCATGAGAAGGGTCACATACTATAATTTGCGTCTCCCACTAGGCACTCTTTCTGATACCTTGCTGCAGTGTCTGTCAGTATCTGTAAAGGGAGAACAGAGTAAACATCCCAAGTGGGACATGACTCATTAAATTTGAAATGTTAAATGTTGTTTCCTTATAGACGCTGCCAGTCTGGCCAAGTATCTTCTGTTTTTATTTCAGATTTCCAGCATCTGTAGTATTTTGCTTTTATCACATTGCTGACATGTCTATTCTTCATACATGAGCTTAATCAGTTCACTGTCAGCAAGATGGAGGAATAATACAGCACCTAGGTTTTTTACCTTCAGCAAGTTTATTTTTCATACAGCTAGGATAGAATTACAAACTTCTTATGATTTACCCAATGCCAATTTTTTTTATTCATTCACATGATGTGTGCATCACTGGCTGGGCCAGCATTTATTACCCATCCCTAGCTGCCATTGAGTTGAATGGTTTTCAACTAAATGGCTTTCTTTTTCAGATGGTATTTAAGAATCAACATTTCAGTGGGTCTGGAGTCATGTGTAGGCCAGACAAGGATGGTGAATTTCCTTCCCTAAAAGGCATTATTGAACCAGATGGGTTTTTACTGTGGTGGGATTTGAACCCAGATCCCCAGTGCAGTGCCCTGGGTCTCTGGATTACTAGTCCATTGATGATACCACTATGCCACTGCCTCCCCATCTGTAAACACAATTCCTAACAATGCATTGGTTAAAACACTAAGCTTAATAAGAAACTCACAAGATCTTCCCAATGGATCAAGGGAAATTGGCTCTGCCTCGTCAGTTATGAGCTCTACAAAAGAGGAATTGGAATTATCTGGCAGGGTTTTCCGACCTTTATCACCAGTGGGATCTTCCAGTCTCGTCAAAGACAACTCCCCGTGGCAGGTTCCCCAGCAGTGGGACGGATGTGCCACACAAAATTCCACAGTGACTTTTAAGAGGTGTCTGGACAAATACATAAATAGGTTGGGAATAGAGGGATATGTCCTGGAAGGGTAGGGGGTTTTAGTTTAGTTGGGCTACAAGGTCGGTGCAGGCTTGGAGGGCTGAAGGGCCTGTTCCAGTGCTGTAATTTTCTTTGTTCTTTGTCTTTGATTGTCATAAAACCCCATCTGGTTCACGAGTGTCCTTTAGGGACGGAAATCTGCTCTCCTTACCCAGTCTGGCCTACATATGACTCCAGAGCCACAGAAATGTGGATGATTCTTAAGTGCCCTCTGGGGTGGGCAGAAAATGTTGGCCTAGCCAGCAACAACTACATAAGAACGTAAGAACATAAGAAATAGGAGCAGGAGTAGGCCATCTGGCCCTTCGAGCCTGCCCTGCCATTCAATAAGATCATGGCTGATCTGTCGTGGCTCAGTTCCACATTCCCGCCCTCTCCCCATAACCCTTAATCCCCTCTCTTATCAAAAACCCATCAACCTGCGTCTTAAAAATATTAGCGAGGTAGCCTCCACCACTTCAACAGGCAGAGAATTCCAGAGATTCACCACCCTTTGAGTGAAGAAGTTCTTCCTCAACTCCATTCTAAACCGCCCCCCCCTTTATCTTGAGGCTGTGCCCCCTAGTCCTACTGTCCTTTCTGAGCGGGAAGAGCCTCTCCACCTCTATCCTATCCATCCCATTCATCATCTTATACGTCTCAATTAGATCTCCCCTCATTCTTCTAAACTCTAACGAGTACAAGCCTAGTTTATTCAGCCTCTCCTCATAGCTCAACCCCCTCAACTCCGGCATCAGCCTAGTAAACCTCCTCTGCACTCCCTCCAAGGCCAAAATATCCTTGCGTAAGTACGGCGCCCAAAACTGCAGACAGTACTCCAGCTGCAGCCTCACCAATGCCCTATATAGCCGCAGCAAGACCTCCCTACTTTTACATTCAATCCCCCTCGCTATGAAGGCCAGCATCCCATTCGCCTTCCTGACCACCTGCTGCACCTGCAAGCTGGGTTTTTGCGACTCATGCACAAGGACCCCGAGGTCCCTCTGCACCGTTGCCTGCTGCAGTTTTTCTCCACTTAAGTAATAATCCTTCCTACCATTATTCATCCCATGAATGAATATAAAAAATTTTCTTAATCTATCTAGGAGAACAGACAAAACAACAAAAGTGCTCCCTTTTTTGAGGAGAACAATTAAGAAAGAATTAAACCATAAGATAAGGGAACCTCATATCAATAATGTTATCACCAATGGCCAGTACACGTTAATCCCTGCAGACCCCACTAGTCACAGAAGGCCTCAACCAAACCAGTGCCAGTGGACACCACATGCTCCTCCTCCATTGCTGCCTGGGCAA
This sequence comes from Carcharhinus amblyrhynchos, assembly GCF_965287045.1. Lineage (NCBI taxonomy): Eukaryota > Metazoa > Chordata > Chondrichthyes > Carcharhiniformes > Carcharhinidae > Carcharhinus > Carcharhinus amblyrhynchos. Next base: position 24,362,835 of record NC_137353.1, on the reverse strand, counting down.
CAGGCAAACCATGAAAGAGAGATTGGGCAGCCAGGGGCCACAGGCTACTTTAATTCTGCACCTGTAGATGGGCACCTTGGTCAGGCCCAGGAGCTGTGACACAACCGAGATGTCCTTTATCTACTAAGAAACAACTGAGAACATTAGTAAGTTGGCTATGAGATCTTTCAGTTGAAGTCGTTCAGTTGTACGATACCAGGTGCAGTTACCCTCCCAACCAGTCGATCTGCCTCTCTCAGCACTCAAGGATGCTTTAAACAGTAGTCTTCACCTTTCACTTTCTAAAGGCCTCACATTCAGTCCTCTGGGGCGGTACGGTGGCACACTGGTTAGCACTGCTGCCTCAAGGCACCAGGGACCCAGGTTCAATTCTGGCCTTGGGTCACTGTGTAGAGTTTGCACATTCTCCCCATGTCTGCATGGGTTTCCACCAGGTGCTCTGGTTTCCTCCCATAGTCCAAAGATGTGCAAGTTAGGTTGGATGGTCATATTAAATTGACCTTAGTGTCAGGGGGATTAGCAGGGTAAATATGTGAGGATAAGGGAGTAGGGCCTGGGTGGGATTGTGGACTGTGCAGACTCGATGGGCCAGATGGTCTTCTTCTGCGCTATATGGATTCTAAGGTATCAACATGTTTAACAGAAACCTGAAAGAAAGAAACACTTCAGTAACAAAGCTCCTGATACAGAAGAACCTCAATATTAATATCCGCCAGGATTGGTGGGAGGTGCCGGTGGTTTAAACCTTGGAAAATGCAAAGAGCATCTTGGCCTGTTATATATTCAAGCCTGTTGCCATTTTACAACAGGGTGTGGGGTAAGTGACCCAGCTTGTAGATACAGAACACTTAATTATCAGTGCAATGGGAAATCAGGTTTAAATTTAGGGCCCCAGAACTTGGGAAATGCAAGCAGCGGCTGCTAGCTCCTTAGTCTTGGTTGAGTCTGGAGGAGCAAGAGTGTTCCTCCCAGTATTCCAGGAAGTTATTGGACTCTCTGACAATTGTGGCCTCTTTATTACTATCTCTCTTTCTTTTAGCTTGCTCTCTTTTTTAGCTCTACCTTCTGCAATCGCAGTCAATATCATTTCCCCCCATTCCTTCATCCCCACAAGACCCAATCTTGACTACCAGGTACCGTCTCTGGAGGGGGGGGTTGGTCCTCAGACTTTGGTCTGTTGCCATTGGTTTTCCTGCCCGACAATTTGCCAGCCTGTCGAATTGGCCAAATTCCGGGTTCAAGAAATAAAGATAACAAAGTCCTTCCATTAAATTCAGCAGGACACGGTGGCTCAGCAGTTAGCACACACCAGGGACTCAAGTTCAATTCCGGCCTCAGGTCACTGTGTGGAGTCTGCACGTTCTCCCCGTGTCTGTGTGGGTTTCCTCCAGAAGCTCTGGTTTCCTCCCACGGCCTAAAGATGTGTGGGTTAGGTTGATTGGCTATGCTCAATTGCCCCTCAGTATAAAAGAGATTAGTGGGATAAATATATGGGGTTATGGGGAGAGGGCCTGGATGGGATTGTTGTTGGTGCAGGCTCGATGGGCCAAATGGCCCCCTTCTGCACTGTAGGGATTCAGTTCTATGATGTGCACTCTGCCGGGTTCATCAGTTGATTCTGAACCCATCCCCCCCACAACTGCCTCCATACCCTCTCCACCTCCCCATAAAAACCAAAGCATGGGTGTTGTTCCAGCTTTGTCTTTAAACTGACAGCGTTCTGCAGTTTGAATCTGGTGATTGCAAAGCGAATGGAGATTAATTTTTCAAGCTGAAAGGTGAGGCAGGAATTCAGAGCCCGGATAATTAATTGGGGAATTGTCCTCCTCTTGGCGTGAAATCCTATTGAATGACCTCTGGGCGGCTGCCATGTGGCTGTGTGATAGTAACGTCACGTGCAAGGCCATACATTGCCCTCTGCTTTCCTCAAATGCGATTGATTCACTCATCGGTCTTATTGGATTGATTTTCTTTTCTTAACCGGCTAGAGCGGTTATTACATTTGTCTCTCGGTGAACATTAAATCACGAGGTCACAGGATTAATTTGTCCAATGATCCAATGTCAAAATGAGCTGGGAGAACAAGAATTCTTTGCACTCATTTGAATATTTTCCATCACCAGTAAAACCTCGAGATGAAAGGAGTTCTTGTTCCTCCAGGATGAAAACAGGGTGGCCTCAAGGGCAATGTCACCCAATATCGTTCTGAATGTCAGAGCTTGATTTAAGCTTTCTACACTGCTCTGCCCTTCACAAATACATTTTACCCAAACTGAGAGATGTTTAAATGGAGCCATTTGAAAAAATCTTACTCCTGGTTACACCTGGAACCGAAGAATAGCAAGTTAAAAATATAAAGTCCCAGGGACCTGAGTGTCATTGTCCATAAGTCACTGAAGCCATTAGGAACACTAATGGAATGTTAGCCTTCATCGCAAGAGGATTTGAGTACGGGAGTAAGAAATTCTTGCTTCAATTGTAGAGAAGCTTGGTTAGACCGCACCTGGAGTATTGTTTTGGTCTCCTTATCTCAGAAAGGATATTATTGCCATAGAGGGAATGCAGCGAATGTTCACCAGACTTGCTCCAGGGATGGTGGGACTGCCTTATGAAGAGAGATTGGGCAAACAGGATCTGCATTCTCTAGAGTTTTGAAGACTGAAAGGCGATCTAATTGAACCCTACAAAATACTTAAAGGAATAGACAGGCTAGAAATGGAGAAGATGGTTCTCTTGGTTAGGAAGTCTTGAATCAGGGGGCACAATTTCAAAGTAAGGGGAATGTCACTTAGGACCGAGATGAGGAGAAATTTCTTTACACAGAGGGTTGTGAATCTTTGGAATTCTCTGCCACAGAGAGATGGGGAAGCTCAGTCACTCAGTCATGTAGAAATTGATAGATTCTGATTAACAATAACGTAAAGAGTTATGGGATAGCATTGATATGTCTGAAATGCCATGATCATGTGATTCTGTAAACCCAGTTTATGACTGGAGGTCTTCATGCTCCAAGTTTTGAGCAGAACCTACCTTAGGCAGCCTGTGCCTCAGCCACTTTCGGCTGAGGGAGAGAAAAGTTACCATGGTTCCTGTTCCTTATTGGCACCAACAATCACTTCTGAGATTTGCGTGTGCGTGTCAGCATTGACCATGGATGTAATATCTACCCATCAATTTGTTAACCTTAGTTATCTGATACTCATTGTCCATGTTCACATTTGAAGATAAGGGGTGGAATTTTCCCACTCCGCCTGCCACAGGAATTGTAGCAGGCAGGGAGCGGACCATGCAAAGATCCATTGACATCGGGCAGGATTTTCTGGTTTTGGGGCGAGCGTGGCAGGAAAATCCCGTGCAAGATCTTTGCGCAAAGCACCAGAGGGTGTCTGACATGAACATAACATAACTCCTTCAGGAAAAGAGGGCAGAAAGAGTGGAGAGGAAGAAAAGAATACTAAATAAATAGATGCAAATACATGTACATGGGCACACAACAGGCTCATTGCAGTAAGGGTCCAAACTGTGTCATTAAATGGAAGCAGCTAAACATTAGAACTGACAAGAAACAAGAAAATACAACTCATCACTAAATGCCAATAAGGAAGCGGCTTCTTTTAAGCTCCATTGTAATAACGGTACCTCTCTCTTATCGGAACTGGATTGTTGAATGGACAATTGGAGTTGCTGTTGAGTAAAAAATATCTGCCATTTGGAGTAAATCACCAAAATAATCACGTCCAATGTGACCCAGAGCTGAGTAAGTGTCATCTCAGAGACAACAGCAAAGGCTGTCTGTAGAAGGCCTTGGCAATGAGCACTAACACTGTGGCTTTCAAATAATGTGTGGCATCAAAGAGTGAAAGCCTAATGTGCTTGATTGGCCTGCTATTTTACCCGAGGTTTCAATCCATTTAAAATAATGAGGAATGAAGAACTGACATCTTGAAAATAGACAAGGCAGAGCTCAGTGTATAGTCTCAGACTGGGATCATTCTCATAACTATCATTGTGACATCTTCATCTCAGAGGGAGTGGGTTAAAAGTTGCAGATTGAACATTTAATGAAGAACTCAGTGTGATATGGAATCATTCAGTTAGAAACCTGATAGTTAAAGATGTTTTATTCAGGAACATTAGGAGAAGCAAGTTTGCCCTTTTAGGAACATTTGGCAGCACAATAAATATGCTTCTCATTAAAATGATAGAGCTTGATTTACATTTTGTACAGGATGTTGCCACATATGTAAATGATGCAAAGCACTTCACAATGACCTAATTGAAATTGAGTGGTTATATACCTAGGCACAAGTCAGGGGTGTGATGGAATACTTTCCATTTGTCTGGATGAGTGCAGTTCCAAAAACACTTAAGTAACTTGACAGCATCCAGGACAGATTGATTGGCGCCCCATCAAGCTTTCTTGAACATTCACTTCCTCCACCCCGATGCACCACTGTCTGCAGTACATGCCATCTCAAGCTGCTCTGCAGTAACTCACCAAGACTTCTGTGCCAGTAATGCCAAACTTGCAACCTCTGCTGTCAAGGAAGACAAAGGTAGCAGACATGTGAACACTTGGAAATATATTATTGTTTCTTCATCAAGTCTGGGTCAAAATACTGGAATCCTCAATCTAGCAGCACTATGGGAATCTCTGCATCAGATGGAGCTGCACAGTGGTACAGTAATTAGCACTACTGCCTCACAGTACCAGGGACCCAGGTTCAATTTCAGCCTTGGATCAGTGTCTGTGTGGAGTTTGCAGGTTCTCCCCGTGTCTGCGTGGGTTTCCTCCGATGCTCCAGTTTCCTCCCGCAGTCCAAAGATGTGCAGGTTAGGTGGACTGGCCACGGTAAGTTGTTCCTTAGTGTCTCAAGATGTGTAGGTTAGGGGGATTAGTGAGGTAAAAGCGTGGTGTTAGGGAATAGGGTGGGGGTGGGCCTAGGTGGGATTTCTGTTGGAGAGTCAGTGCAGACTTGATGGACCAAGTGGTCTCCTTTGGCACTGCAGACAATGGATCAAAAGGGCAGCTCAACGGACAATTTGGGATGGGTAATGAACGGTAGTTTTATCAGTGGTTTTATCACACGCGTGTATGAATGATGAAGTAAAGCTTAGCTGCTGTTTCTGCACAGCAATGAGATAAATATATCTGCATGTTTGATGATGTTAGTTCAGAGAGAACTATTGGTGAGACATCAGAAAAACTGCAAGCTCATTTTTAGATAGGGCCACTCAATCTTTAACCACTGGAACTGAGATATCTCATTGGAGAGATGGCACCTCCGGTAATCAGCACCTCCTCAGAACTAGAAAAGAGACTGTGCTAAATTGCAAAAATGAATTATTAAGAATAAGACAAAAGTTAACAGCAGCAGATTTTTCTCTTCACACTAATATGGTGCGGTGGATTATCTGGCAGAATTTCATTACACTGATTTGAACAGAATAAGACCTGGGCAAACCGAGGGGTCAAACGTTCACCAGTTGTGCCATTTGTGTTTGTAGTCTGGTCTGACCAAATTTCTCTCCCAGTTTCATAACCCGCTACCCCATCCGCCCACCATCCTAAACATTTGCACATCTAATCAACCCATATAATAACCAAAAATATTTCCTCCCAGCCGTCTGAGTAAAGCGCACCATTGGTTGAAATCATATCTTGGCTTACCAGAGATCAAGAAACGAACAGCAGCCAATTAGATCAATAACAAAGCTTTATTTATCTACTCCACAGGTAATGTGCTTTTCAGAATCTCTATTACAAATAATACCATAATTAGTTTGCAGAATTACAACAGCGCAGCATTAGTTGGGTTCAACATAATGTGTCATTAGTTAGTATTACAGATGGGGATTATCCTTATTTGAAATAGACATAATATAATATAGCATACAGCTCAGTATTAGAATTACGCTAAGAAGGTTTGCACAATGTGTGATGTTTTGTGGTTTGTTAGGATACCAAATCAGAAACCCCACAGTATATTATGAAGCCAAACTAGGCCCCAACAATTTTTCTATTTTGGCATTAATGTGAGGCTAGGATATTTCACTCCAGGCGCGGTTCAACTGGCAAATCAGGGAGCTTTTATCAAAACATTTTAACCACACAATTTAATTACAGCAAATGAATTAACTTAACTTTTAACAATTGAGCAATACTTAAATATGACAAGATACAATTCTTAACTGCTAACCTATCACCATGACTTACAATCAAACAAAATGTCCCTCATTGACATAAACCCCTCATTATAATTAGTTAGCAAAACACAGGCATCCTTGCTTGTGACTTAGGTTACCAGTTTTGGAGCTTTCAGAAGATCTCTGGAGAGATAGAGACAGAGAGAGAGACACCTGTTTTTTCTAGCAGGTCCAGGCAGCAATTGCTTGTATTTTAAAATGAAAATAAAACTGGCATTTTCTGCAAGCTTAGTTCCTCCCTTTAATGACATAACTCTGATCCTCTCAATCAACCTAATTAAAACACACATGACTCTGCATAGCTAATCTAAAATCCCAGAACATAAATGTACAAAAGGTCCATTAATTCAAGAAAGTGACACATTCCTATCTAAAATTATTTATTATCTTGCTCTCAACAGTTGAGCTGCATGTTTTCCCAGGCAAATTGACTCCCAGAACAAAACACTGCCTCTTAAAGCAACCCCAACTTAAATATAAAATATAGCAACCAAACATAACCTCCAGCAATCATCTGTACTTTGATGTATCCTTTGAATCCTTTGTTGCTCCAAGATGGGATGACTATGGTCTCTTGGTTATACCATCCTCCATGGTCTCAGGTCATCCCTGATTCAATAACAATTTCCTCTATTCCTTCTTCTTTACTCTGAGTAGATATTTAAAATTTTACATTATATGATTGAGTTTCTTATTCCTCGCCAAGTACATTGAATTCGCTAGGGTAAAATCACACGTCTCCCCAGTTCTTTAACTTCCACAAGCTTTATTATCTGATTCCTCTCAATTGTCAGCCATGGCTTAGTGGCAGCACTCTTGCATCTGCATCAGGAGGCTCCGGGTTTAAGCCCCACTCCAGTGACTTCAGTGTGAACGTTTAGTCTGAACTCCCTTGTGTACACTGAGGCAATTGTCTTTTACCGAGCTTCCATCTGCTTTCTCAAATATCCCAGGGCACTTATTGACAAAGATGGAAGTTATCCCCAGTGTCCTGACCAACATCAAATAACAACATTTAGTGATTATCACATTGTTGTTTGTGGGAGTTTGCTGTGTGCAAATTGATGTCCTGCATTTTCGACATTACAACAGCGACTACACTTCAAAAGAACTTCATTAGCTGCAAAGCACGTTGGAACACCCTGAGCTTGTGAAGGCGCTATATAAATGTAACAACAGGGTTTTCCAACCTTTCCTGCCAGTCGGATCTTCTGATCCCACCAAAAGCAACCCCCCCCCACTTCCCCCGTGGCAGATTCCCTAGTGGTGGGACAGGCAAGCCATGCAAAATGCCATAGACATCAGCAGGACTGGAAGATCCCTCAGGTGGCCAATGGTGAGCAGCCTCCACTGCTGGGAAACACGCTATGGGAAGGCTGGAAAATCCCATTCTAAGTCTTTATATGATTCCTTTTCCAGTCCTTTGATGCAGAAGTCTTTCATTTCCTCCTTCCCCTCCCCCTCCCTTTGCCTCACCATCAGTGGCCAGGCCCATGCTGCAAAATCTTCTCCCCAAAATCTCTCACTTTTCCTCTTTCCTCAATCTTTTTAAGATCCTCCTCAAAATCCACCCCTTTGACAAAGATTTTGGTCAGCCTTCCGAATATCTCCTTCTCTGGTCCAGCATCTGTTTTCTGCCTTATGCTTCTGCTAAGCGCCCTGGGACATTTTTCTATGTCAAAGGTGCTCTATTACTGCAAGTTGTTACTGGCTTTGCATTTCTCTATAACTCCAGAATGTGTACGAGCGAATTCACAGCACTGTGGGTGTACCTGCACCACATGGACTGCAGCGGTTAGAGGAGATGGCTCAGCACCACCTGCTCAAGGGCAATTAGGGATGGGCAATAAATGCTGACTTAGTCAGCGATATCCACACCTTGTGAAGGTTATAAATTAAGAAGGAAGCTAACTGGTCCAATATGTACTGCCAGTTCTGTCTCTGATCTGAATGTGAGTGAGCGCTCTGCACACTGAGTTTTTTTTCCTTTCACCCACAGTCTGATTCTCTGATGAGTCTTCCTTTGTCTGATTTGGTCTTTAGTCTCTTTTGTTCATTCATTAATGTCAGCTTCTTCCCAGAAGCTCGACCGTCACTGATCTCCACCCTTGTCTGTCCTGTTTTGTCTTTACACGTTCCACATGAGTCAATTGCTTATGCATTTTCTCCTCTGCTTCCTTCTTTTACGTTTCCCCTCTATCTTTCCTTCAAATAACTGTCTCAATTAGTGGTTTGATGGAATGAAGTGACCAAAATGTTATGGGCTGGATTCTCCAATCTCCCTCACACTGGGATTCTCCAGTCTCGCTGCTGTGAATGAAGATTTGGTTAAGCCCCAAATTCTCCATTCTTGCTGGTAGTGGTGGTGATGGGTGAGAGACCGGAGAATCCCAGCCTATATCTTTTTCAGCAGTCTGAATAGACTGAGACAAAAGATGTCTTCTTCTTTTAACTACAAAAATGTTCTAATAGAATCTTACTTGGATGGCACCACATGCACAGTGGTTAACCACTTGCACAGTGGTTAGTCTCACTGCTGTCTCACAACACCAGAGACCCGAGTTCAATCCCCAGCTTGAGCCACTGTCTGTGTGGACTCTGCATGTTCTCCCCGTGTCTGCTTGGGTTTCCTCCAGTACTCCAGTTTCTTCCCACAGTCTGAAAGACATGCAGGTTGGGTGCATAGGCTATGCTAAATTCTCCCTCAATGTATCCAAACAGGCACTGGAGTGTGGTGACTCAGGGGAATTTTACAGTAACTTCAATGCAGTGTTAATGTAAGCCTACTTGTGACACTAATAAATAAACCAAAACTCTAAAGCTGAATATTAAAGATATTCAAGTGTCATTATCTGACCTTTTATTTAATAAAATCACTTTAGGCCTTTTATTAATGCTTTTTTCTCCCTGGTGTTAAAACACTGGTGGATGTACATTGTATTTTTGGGGTCCAAATTTTGAAATCTCTGTTTTTGTTCTAAAGCCTCTATAGAAAATACCTATCAGGAAATTGCCAGCAGCATTGTTTTAAACCTGTTAGTTTCAAAATTAATATATAAAAATTGAGGTACCGTACTGATTGCATGTGTTCATTTTAATGACCTTACTTTGTCCAGCCTAAACTGTAAGAAACATCTCATAACACAATCCTAGATTCAATTCTTCCACCCTTGTTTTATATTGTGAGCTACTTTATCACTAGGATTTTACAGTTCTGCCTGCCCTGAAATTCCTGCCTGAGGTCAGTGGACCTTTCTATAGTCTGTCAAAGGAAGAGGTGATAGTCTTGCACTATTATCGTTAGACTATTAATCCAGCAACTCAGCTAATGTTTTGGGGACTGGGTTCAAATCCCACCATGGCAGATGATGGAATTTGAATTCAATTTTTTAAAAAAATTCTGGAATGAAGAATCTAATGATGACCATGAAACCATTGCCAATTGTCAGAAAAACCCATCTGGTTCACTAATGGCCTTTAGGGAAGGAAATCTGCCGTCCTTACCTGATGTGGTTTACATGTAACTCCAGAGCCACAGCAATGTGATTGACTCTCAACTGCCTTCTGAAATGGCCCAGCAAGCCACTCAGCTCAAGGTCAACTAGGGATGAGCAATAAATGCTGGTCAGTGAGGGATGTCCATGCATTATTAATGAATAAAAAAAAGTTTCCATCCACCCCGTGCTGCTTCCTGTGACAGGCGGGTCTGGAAAATTGCTCACAAGTCTATTCCTGGGCTGCTTAGGGCACATTTGAAGTGTGGATTAAGAATAAGGGGTCAAAATAAAGACTTCACCTGATTGGTAAAAGTACACTAAAGCATTGCCCTGGAATATGAATCTGGATTAAGTGGTCCTGCTCTTCAATTCTGAGTCAAATGTGATAGTGCTACCCACCCAGCCATGGCTGATACTTCACTATGAAGAGTGGACCCAGGTTTACTGAAATGTATCTCCTGACTCTGATGTTGTTGCCATAGATGGTCTGCTGCCAGACTTGGTGTATTTCTTCACTGTCTTCCTACTGATGCAGCCAATATCATTGAAGAGCTGCAGCAAGTTTCTCCGAAACTTCACACCAGCAAAAGCATACAGGAAGGGGTTGAGGCAGCAGTGAAAATAGCCCAAATTGGACGTGATGGAGATGGCAATGTCCAGCTGAGATTCGGTGAAGCAGTTCCTAGCTATGGCCCCCAACCTCTGCAGAGTGTCAATGAAGAGGACCACGTTGTAAGGGACCCAGCAGATGAAGAAGGCAGCGACGATCATGACAATGACCTTCATGGCCCTCCGCTCCTTATTTCTTTGCATGTTGTGGGATCTGTGTAGTGTCTTTATGATCATGATGTAACAATAGAACATTATAGTCATCGGTGCTAGGAAGCTGGTGACATGGTAGAAAAACCTAAAGCCCACCGACCAAGCCTTGGCAGTCTTGGCATCAAAACCATAGTGGCATTGCCAAGAGCCATTGGAATATGTCTCACTCAAATATATGAAATCAGGGATGGCTAAAAGATAACAGAAGAGCCAAACAACAAGGCAGTTGATATGCACAGACAAAGACCTGCGTTTGTTGTGCATCTGGACTGCGTGTACAATGGAAAGGTAACGCTGAAAGCTGATGCAGCCCAGAAGGTAGATGCCACTGTTAAAATTGATATTGAACATTGCCCCAATCATTTTGCAAGCAATTGGGCCGAAGACCCAGCCCTTGACTGTCTCCACAGCCCAGAAGGGCAGGCTGACCACCAGGAGAATATCAGTGAATGCCAAGTAGAGGATATAGGTGTCAGTAACAGCCAACGTCAGCCTATTCCTCAAGAGAACGATCACAGCCATTCCATTTCCCAACAATCCCACAAAGAAGATGGCAAGGTAGAAAACGGGGAGGAAGGCCTTGTTAAATGATTCAACCTTGAGGGTGTTACAGTCAGCGTAGGAATTGCCAAGATGGATGGAATTGTAACTGACGTTTGGGAAATAATCCCAACTCAAGCTTGCATTAAAGATGTCCTGAAGGTCAGAGCCATCCAAGGTGAATCCCTGAAAGGAAATAAACAATGTTTATTTATCACAATTAAAGGAAGACCTTTGATTGCTGGAAATCTAAAATAAGAATACAAAACTGGCTTGCAAATAGTGACATCAGTTTTTTTTTGAAGTGTTACACATTTAACACTTAATGAAAACTAAATTGCACAATAAAATGTTCACTCTGCTTTTCAACAATTTCCAGGAAACAGGATCCTAGAAGGACAAAGTGTCTGAACAGAAGTCAAAAGAGACTACAAGTGTTGAGGAAGAGGTCAGAGTGTGAAAGATTACAAGATGAATCCAGTCCATATTTTTCTACATTCCATTGTCCATGACCAGCATGAGAAATCTCAACTGTTACGCAGTGTTAATTGATGCCTGGTTTACTATCTTATTTTATGTTTAATGAATCTTTCCATTTTGTTACAATTTGATAGCGTTTACTGTCCAATCAATAATCACTCCTGAAATCCCCACACATGGGATGGGAGTTTGCAGGCTGTTTGAGGCCATTCCCTCTCTGACTCTGACCACATTTCAGCATTTAGCACAAGTGCAGATGAATGCAGAATTCATGAAGTTGTGCTCTCTGTCACTCACTGCTCTGCTACAGGCTGCACTTGTGGATGTTTGTACCTCCCCACTGCGTGCACCATTCTCTCCAGAGCCAGCAATCAGCAAAATCAATTGATTGACTAGAACTTTCCTTTCCCATTCTGATATCACTTTTACAAACCCCATTAAAAGGTCACCCTTGTTTAGTGGGTTCTTAATGAAAATTGACTGAATGACTGAGTTGGCAGTGAAAGAGTAATTTGAAATTTGTGGAATGTTGTTAAAAGTTTTCATTATGATTAATTACTAGATTTTTTCAGCTAGATGTTTAACTTTTAAAAATGTCTGTTCATGATATTCCTGTAGCTTAATTTCATGCATATGTCCCAATCTTTATTTTGGTCTTTGCCATTTGTTAAAAGTGATTTTTTTTTAACAGTGTTTTTTATTTTCTGGCTGTCTGTCTGTGTGCGTTCTTTAATGTGATTGGCTGCTTGTGGACAGCTTGATGCAATCACCGCAACTCCCCACTAAAGAATGTTACAATCTGAGGGGGAGTAGTTTTAAGTTTAAGTTTATTTATTAGTATCACAAATAGGCTTACATTAACACTGCAATGAAGTTACTGTGAAAATCCCCTAGTTGCCACGGTCTGGCGCCTGTTTGGGTACACTGAGGGAGAATTTAGCATGGCCAATACATCGAACCAGCATGTCTTTTGGACTGTGGAAGGAAACTGGAGCACCTGGAGGAAACCCACACAGGCACAGGGAAAACGTACAGATTCCGCACAGTGACCGAAGCCAGGAATCGAACCTGGGTTCCTGGTGCCGTGAGGCAACAGTGTTAACCACTGTGCCACTGTGCCATCCATAATAGCCATACTCATAATTATAGAGGAGAACAGTGGCCATATTAACAACTGTGTCCAGTGAAAGAGTTAAAAAAGACAAACCACATAGGCCCATGCAATGTTTAACTGCAGGGTAGTAAATAGGTAGTCCCAGACACCTGACCTTCAGATAAGAAAGGGAGAAAGATACCATAGTGTGGGATTGTTCATGTCTTAGGCTGGGACAGACCATTAAACCATACAGTTGGAAAGGGGAAGTTGATTTGTGTTCTACCCTATTGATACAATTAAAAACCTCACACTGATGGAATATTATAATTAAGCAAGTGTAAAGTGATTGTGATTGATTTTAATATCTGTACTTTATAAATGATGTAACCTTAATCAATAACTGTGAGTGGATAGAGATAACTCCTATGTCCTGATTGGTATATGCTAATTATCTGTAATCAAATTTGAAACTTTGCTTGTGCATTTCAGAATTCTGTCCTCCGACTGGCCTTGGTGATTTAAATCGGAGTCCTATTGCTATAATCTTTAATAAATCATCTTAAGCCATTCTGTGACTTTGTCTGGCTACTTCAGGGGACTGATAGTTTTAACTGCAACAAGAAAAAGTATCGTGACAACCCTGTAACACAATCAATGAAATTTTTTAAAATTCATTCATGGGACGTGGGCATCACTGGCTGGCCAGCATTTATTACCCATCCCTGGTTGCCTTTGGAGAGCACTTGAGAATCAACCACATTGCTGTGGCTCTGGAGTCACATGTAGGCCAGGCCAGGTAAAGATGGCAAATTTCCTCCCTTAAAGACATTAGTGAACCAGAAAGGTTTTTCTAACAATGGTTTCATAGTCATCAGTAGATTCTTGATTCCAGGTATTTTTTATTGAATTCAAATTCCACCATCTGCCATAGTAGGATTTGAACCTGGGTCCCCAGGACATTAACTGACTTTCTAGATTAACACTATGGTGATAATACCACTTGGCTATCGCCTCCCTAGTGTTGTGGAGTGTTAAGTGAGGTTACAGTTCTTGCTGCAGGGATTGCTAGACCTCTCAGTGCAGCTTTCTTCAGGGTCAGCAGCGATTGCCCTTACTTCACTGCTGAGGTGGTACACCGTCCCAAGATCCTTCAATCCAAGTTGCTCAATAAAAAAAGGAAAAAGGTTACCAGACAATTGGTTTGTCGCTCAGATTTCTACAGAAAATAAAAATAAAACCTTCTGGGCCTCACGCAAACTCAGAAACCGAAAAGGGAAGAAAGCATCAAAATTGACTCAACCTCTTCGTTGTGGTAAAAGGGGACAGAGAGTTTCAGTGATAAATATATACAGGTGTAAGCACAGAATTTAAAAATTGGCTAATCATCATGTTTTTTACACAAATGTATACAACATACTCTTCCATTTAATGGTCAGTGGTTAAGGGTTGGTTCCATTTATTTTTCCACTGTAATTGATCTACTTGACACAGGCACAATGGGCCAAGGGATCTACAAAGAACAAAGAACAGTACAGCACAGGAAAGGCCCTTCAGCCCTCCAAACCTGTGCTGGTCGCATTTACCTATCTAGCCAACAGCTTTTATCCCTCTATTCTCCATTTGTTCATATGTATATCAAGATAAGTCTTAAATATGGCTAACATAACTGCCTCAACCACCTCACTTAGCAGTGCATTCCAGGCCCCCACCACCCTCTGTGTAAAAAACTTCCCCTGCACCTTTCCCCCCGATCCTGAACTTGTGCCCCCTTGTGATTGAATTTCTGCCCTGGGAAAAGTCTTCCAACTGTTCACCCTATCTATATCTTTCATAATTTTATAAACTTCTATCAGTTCACCCCTCAGCCTCCACCTTTCCAGGGAAAACAATCTCAGTTTATTCCATCTCCCCTCATAGGTAATACCCTCTAAACCAGGCAACATCCAGTTGAATCTTTTCTGTGCTCTCTCCAAAGCCTCCTTGTTTTTCTGGTAGTGTGGTGACCAGAATTGGACACAGCATTCAATTGTGGCCTAACCAACATTCTATACAACTGTAACATAATTTGCCAACTTTTATACTCGATGTCTCATCCGATGAAGACAAGCATGCCATATGCTTTCTTCACCACCTTCTCCACCTGTGCTGCCACTTTTAAGGATCTGTGGACCTGTACTCCCAGATCTCTCTGTGTGTCTATGCTCCTGATTGTTCTGCCATTTAGTTTATAGCTCCCACCTGAATTGGATCTATCAAAATATCTTTTGTGCTCTTTCATTCTATGGGCAGCTACCTGACAATGAAGTGTTGCTGGAGCCGCTCCTGTCCCTGCACAACTAAACTTTGTGTGTTTCAATACTGTGCACGCTGGAAATCTGACATTAAAAATATTGCAAAACACATTGCAGGTCTGGCAGCATCTGTGGAAAGACACAGGAGAGATTTGACAAAGATGAAGATGACAGAAGACAAAGGGCATGGTAAGGATAGTTTGTAAAGACTAAAGTAGGTTCTAATAGTGGCATAAAGGTCAGATAGCAGAAGTCCAGGATTTTGCTGCCAAACCTCTCCTGACTCACACCTATCCTTGACCTTCTATTTTGCTCCACATTCTGCACACCCTCTCTTCAACAGTGTATATATAGTATGTTCTTATTGACTTTTTCCTCATCACCCTCCAGCAGTCCTTCCAAGAATCGCTACAGACTGGATAAACTGAGTGGAGTTGGTATGTGTAAAGCCCGCGATGTGGACCTCTTAGGATATCATCTCCCTGATTAAGGCAGTAATGGCTTGTCCCATCAGGAAGATCAGCATGTGCACATAATGTGGAGTGTCAAGGTTACTGGTACTCTGGGTTTACACTCTGTACAAGGAAGTGCCTTTCTGAGTGTTGCTGATTATGTAAACAAATCCAGTTTTGGTGAAGGGACACGAGCTTTGGAGGAATTATTTCTGTATAGTGCAGCCAAGTTTGTCAGTGGGATCCCAAAACAGGTATTAGCTTCTCAGTTGTATTTTCAAGGGGCCCAAGACATTTGGAAATTAAACAGACAGATGGCAAGATTTGACAAAAGGCTTCAATGCTCAAAATGCACCATTCTCAACACTCATTCTCAATCAATAAATGGTTATGACACAAGCCAATTCCTCTCCCTCTATGGAGCCATAAAACCATAGATGTTTGCAGAACAGAAGTTTCTGCCCATTATGACTGTGCCAGTTCTCTACTGGTGTTGCTCTTGCCCAATGTCCCAGATCTCCCTCTGTTTCACTCTTCCCTTAAAAGTGCTTTGTTTATGCTAAAAGTTGGAGATGAGATGCAGATTAGACATGACCCAATTTGATAGCTCTCAAAGCTATTCAGGTGGACCTTCCAAGCTGCAAGTGTGATTATTACAAACATCTGGGAGCCAAAAGACAAGAATGCACAACAAAAGGATTTGTAGGTGTTCTGTGGGGCCTTCTTCACCCACTCAACAGGTCCATGTGTGAGATGGTTTGAGAGCCACAGAATTAGATCATGCTTGATCAGTATCTCAACTCCATTTACGCATCTTTGCTCCATATCCTTCTCATACCCTCATCTATCAGTCTTAGGCTTGACTTCTGTAATTGCTCCCATGAGGTATGAGGCAGCATTCAAGATTTTTACTATTCAATATGTGACAAAATGTTTCCTGATTTGGATCCTGATTGGCTTCAATTCTAGTTTGAAGATTTTCCCCATTGTTCTGAGATTCCTCCAACAGAACAAATAATTTCCCTGAAGCTACCCTATCAAATCCTTTACACATTTAAAACATTTGTAGTGAAGAGAATACTAACCATTTTTTTCTGTTTATAATGTTCTCATAATTTAATCCTCTAAGCCCTTGCAAAGCAGCACTCTACACTGATAAATGGTCTGCAATCTTGGTATTTTTACCATTCTATTTTCGTTTATTTTTTGACTAAAATTAGCAAAGAGAAGACTTTTGTCCTCTTGTTGTCTCTGATCCCCGATTCGCTCAGATGGACCTAAGCAGTTCTTCCTTGAGCCTGTGACAAGTCAAGTGGCATGGTTGGCAAATTTCCAAAGCAATGGCAAATCACTGAGGGAGTGGGATATCCAAGAAGGAGCAGCTCTGAACTCAGGGGTGTTAAATTCTTCCCATTGTTCTGTATTCAATTATATTAGATTGTTCACAATTGATGCTCTCATTGCTTAATTGGTTAAACCTGGGTGTGGGCTCAGCGCAAAAACAATGAAGGTGGTCTTGTTACTGGGCTAGTAATCCAGTGACCCTAGGTAATCCCACGTTTAAATCCCACCGTGGCAGATGGTGGAATTTGAATCCAATAAAAATGCAGAATTGAAAGTCTAATGATGACAACGAAACTGTTGATTGTCATAAAAACACATCTGGCTCACCACTGCCCTTTAGGGAGGGAAATAAATTTTTCTTACCTGATCTGGCCTATGTGTGACTCCAGAGCCACAGCAATGTAGTTGACTCTTAAATGCCCTCAGGGACCTCCATCCCATAAATGAATTTAAAAAAACACAGAAGCTACTAGAAGCTGGAGCAATGGTGCAGACATTTTGTGACCACAGAGATATTTTAAAACTCTTGCAGATGAACAATAGCGAATCCCAGAAGGCTTGCACACTGAGAAACTTGTGTCATCCCTGCATTGTTCTGAAAGATAAGAGTACAACAAGCTCCACACTAGGAGAATAGATTAGGTCACCATAGGGAGGTCTGGAAATCTGCAGGGCAGAGAAGAGTAGATGCTACGTTGAAAAAAAGCAGAAAGACTAGGAAGTGTGAGATCATGGAAAGTAACACGATAGAGAGACTTGGGGAACAAAAGCTGGTTTCGTAAGAGGTAATCCATCAGAGTAGGGAACTGGGTTGTGGAGAGGTTCATAGAATTACAGAACCATGGAATCCCTCCTGTGTGGAAGAGGTCATTCGGCTCTTCAAGTCTGCACTGATTCTCTGACAGAGTACCTTACCCAGGCCTTCTCCCCTGCCCTATCCCCATAACCCCATTTCCCATGGCCAATCCCTCTAACCTGCATCTCTTGGGACAGTAAGGGGCAATTTAGCATGGCCACTCCACCTAATCCGCACATCTTTGACTGTATTCAGGTTCCAAGTGTGCGTAGACAGTCAAGAACCCTTAGCTGAAAACACCATTAGTATTAATTCCTGTTGATTCAAATAACTCAAGTTGGTCACCAGTTTGCAATTCCAGGTGAACTAAATTTATCACTGAATTCTCCACAGATTATAAAATTGAAAACTGTGGATAATTTGTGCCATTGAATTATTCACCCTTTCAAGTTTAAAGTTTATTTATTAGTCACAAGTAATTATTAGTATTTATTAGTTACATTAACACTGCAATGAAGTTATGTGATGTGAAATTCCCCTCAATTCATCATTGGAACTGGGAATCAGGGGAGCTGCATCACAGGTAACTGATCTTCATTTTAAACCATCTCTAAAAGTCAAAGTGACTGCCATTGATCAGCTTTCCCCAGAGAGTAAAAACTAAACTGGAGCAATGCTCATCCTGTAAATTAGAAAACTGAAGTATTCAGGAGACTTTATCACCAATCCTCCCCACCCACAGAATAAATCTTGACCATGTTCTGAAACAATAATGATAGCCCAATATCTACCCCATCCCATTAGCCCCCCAATAACTACCACTCCCCCACAGCCTCCCAAACTTTATCTGAGTTCTGTGCTCCTATCTTGACTGGCATTCCTGACTGATGTGGAGATGCCGGCATTGGACTGGGGTAAATGCTGTCAGAAGTCTCACAACACCAAGTTAAAGTCCAACAGGTTTATTTGATAGTAAACGCCTGAATGCGAGTCCTTACAGTAGGAGACTCGCATTCTAATCAGTATTCTGTATGTGCCTTTATATGCCCTGTTTGTGATCAGAACTCTCCACTCACCTGACGAAGGAACAGCGTTCCGAAAGCTAGTGGTGTTTACTACCAAATAAACCTTTTGGACTTTAACCTGGTGTTGTGAGACTTCTTACTGTATTCCTGACTGATCCAAGCCTTGTACTTCCCATGTCAGTTGGGCAATGACTTAATGGGTAACAGAAGAGACTGGCAGTAGCGTTTCTCACTATTGCCTGTAGGTGAAGGCAGATAAGATCACCTAGTAATAATTAAACAAATTCAACAACAGAGTTGGGTAGGACAAGCAGAAAAACTTACTGTGTACAACCACTCAGTTTGGTCCATGGCTGGTGAGCTACTGGCTTTTCGATGACTAGCTGACGTATACACTAGGTTTTATTTCTAAATTCTTGTTCTTTCTGCACCCCAGCAGCAGAGGTTCGACAAACTGCTCATCCAAGGAAACAGGAAACGAATGTGGCCCAAACTTGCATAACAAAAACCTGATGAATGAATCGTTCCTGCAAGTAGGATGTGGTTGAGGTGCACATTTAGCTGATCAGCTGTCTATCACTGCGGTAACTCAGTCCATCTTCCTGATACATTTCCTTTCAAAGATTGTCGTCACAATGTTAAACTATCTGAGCGATATTTTTGTTTATATAGATATGTATTTCATGTATGTAATATAATGCTTTGGATAATTTGGTGGAAAATTTATTTTTAGACTGGCTTATTGAAATTAATCAATTGGAGAATTTCTTAAAACAATCTAACAGGGTCCATGTGCAGCAATCTCATTTGCACCCCCGTCTGTAAGATGCCACTGGAGTGAGGTGACTTCTTGGAAGCTGTCCACAACATTACCCTCAACTTTCATTTCTGTTCTGCGCTTCTAAAGCTGTATTCTAAATCTTTTAAACTATCTAAGTTTTAGTTTATTTATTATTGTCACAAGTAGGCTTACATTAACATTGCAACAAAGTTACTGTGAAAATCCCCTAGTCACTAAAATCTGTGCCTGTTCGGCTACACAAAGGGAGAATTTAGCATGGCCAATGCACCTAACTGCAGTCTTCCTCCCTCAGTCTTTCAGACTGTGGGAGGAACCGGAGCACCTGGAGAAACCCATGCAGACATGGGGAGAATGTGCAAACTTCACACAGACAGTAAACTGAGGCTGGAATTGAACCCGGGTCCCTGGTGCTTTGAGGCAGCAGCGCTAACCTGTGTCTAATACATTTAGCTGATCTTTCACTTCACCTTACCTGTAGCTGCAACACTATATTCTATATTCAACGCTATTTTCCTTCTCCCCTGTGTACTCTATGAAAGGTATGTTTTGTCTGTATAGTGCACAAGAAACAACACTTTTCACTGTATCCCAATACATGTGACAATAAAATCAAATCAAATCACGTCTGTTTTTTTTCCACACTCCCTGCCTTTGTGATTCTGGCTGTCTATTCGTTTGGATTTTGTGTGTCTTGGTTTCCCATTTTTCTCCTGAAGGTGCATTTCTGTGGACTCCAATAGTCTTCAGCAGCTGAAGGGTTAAATCTATTCTCATTTAGAAAGGAAGATTCTGGCCGAGCTGATCTAGGTTTTTAAAATTGTCAGGGGAAAATCTTTGAGCTGTAAGAAGTAAGGAATTTTGCACAAAGAAGATGATTACAGAATAAGATGGCTATAAACCAAACAAGGTAAAGACTAAGTTCTCCACACTTAAGGTTTTGTGGAACAGGTGGCCAAATATTCAGTAATGTTGTGAGATTCTCTTCAATCCCTTCATCACATATCTGGACAAGATTCTGAAACAAACATTGTCTGATGGCAATTTCTCCCTTTTTCTCTCGCTGTATCTCTCCCTTTCCCTCTCTCTCACCTCTTTGCTCTGTATTGTGATCATTTCTGGTTTTGTATGAGAGATATTTTGACCCACTCTGCCCAGCAGGGCAAGCAATTAAAATCATCTCCAAAATGGTACCCACTATCTCCGCTTCATTCTCATCTGACACCACTGATCCCTTTGTTAGACAGCTGAGATGTCCATTTGAATCAGGTGCAAGCCTCATTAATGTATGCAAGTCAGGGTCCTATGATGCCATGTAGATTCCAATGGCATTTTTAACTGCTGACCAAGCTGGTACCCCGTGTGATTGCCCTGCTGAGCGAACCTCAGCCCACAGGAAGAAAAGGGTTGAATCTAAGCATTAATTTGGTTTGATTTATTATCGTCATGTGTATTGGTATACAGTGAAAAGTGTTGTTTTTTGTGCACTATACGGATGAAGCGTACCGTTCATAAAGAGGGAAAGGAGTGAGTGCAGAATGTAGTGTTACAGCCATAGCTAGGGTGTAGAGAAAGATCAACTTAGTATGAGGTAGATCCATTCAAAAGTCTGACAGCAGCAGGGAAGAAGTTGTTCTTGAGTCAATTGGTACGTGACCTCAGATTCTTGTATCTTTCCTAATGGAAGAAGGCGGAAGAGAG
Source organism: Carcharhinus amblyrhynchos (assembly GCF_965287045.1). Classification (NCBI taxonomy): domain Eukaryota; kingdom Metazoa; phylum Chordata; class Chondrichthyes; order Carcharhiniformes; family Carcharhinidae; genus Carcharhinus; species Carcharhinus amblyrhynchos. The sequence continues at coordinate 24,341,785 of NC_137353.1, read as the reverse complement.
TATATTTTGTAGGTCGGAAGGATTGAGATAGATCTTCATGGTCCCAAAAGGAATGTCTGGGCCTGGCTGTCCCAGGTTTCTCTCCACTTTTCCCATTGTGAGACCCTTTTTTTTTGGGCGCCGCACCTGCGCAAAGATATTTTGGCCTTGGAGGGAGTGCAGAGGAGGTTTACTAAGCTGATACCGGAGTTGAGGGGGTTGAGCTATGAGGAGAGGCTGAATAAACTGGGCTTGTACTCGTTAGAGTTTAGAAGAATGAGAGGAGATCTCATTGAGACGTATAAGATGATGAATGGGATGGATAGGATAGAGGTGGAAAGACTCTTCACGCTCAAAAAAGACAATAGGACTAGGGGGCACAGCCTCAAGATAAAAGGGGGGCGGTTTAGAACGGAGTTGAGGAGGAACTTCTTCACTCAAAGGGTGGTGAATCTCTGGAATTCTCTGCCCGTTGAAGTGGTGGAGGCTGCCTCGCTAAATATTTTTAAGACGCGGGTTGATGGGTTTTTGATAGGAGAGGGGATTAAGGGTTATGGGGAGAGGGCGGGAAAGTGGAACTGAGCAGCGACAGATCATCCATGATCTTATTGAATGGCGGGGCAGGCTCGAAGGGCTGGATGGCCTACTCCTGCTCCTATTTCTTATGTTCTTATGTTCACTGACCTCTGAAAATAAACACTGACAGCAGCCATTGGGTAGCCTCAATCTGTGCTTGGAAATATAGGGGGTGGAAGTGGCATAGTGATATTGTCACTGAACTAGTGATCTAGATACCTGGGACCAGGGTTCAAATTCCACCAGGGCAGATGGTGAAATTTGAATTCAATAAAAATCTGGAATTAAAATTTTACGGATGATCATGAAACCATTGTTAATTGTCAGGAAAAATCCATCTGGTTCACTGATGTCCTTTAGAAAAGGAAATCTGCTGTCCCTACATGGTCTGATCTACATGTCTTAATCTTAAATGGATATAGCAAGCGAATCAAAGGCGGAGACAATTAGGTAGTAAATGCTGGCCCAACCAGTGACACCCACATCCATTCATAAGAATAAACTACAAAGTTTAATGGTGGAACAGGCTCAAGGGGCCTACTTCTTGAGCTACTTGATGATGTTATATGGGATGGCATGGTGGCGCAGTGGTTAGCATCCTGTCTCACAGTGCCAGAGACCCGGGTTCAATTCCAGCCTTGGAAGGTTGTCTGTGTGGAGTTTGCATGTGTTACCTGTGTCTGCTGAGGTTTCCTCCCACAGTGAAAAGATGTGCAGGTTAAGTGGATGGGCCATGCTAAATTGCCCCTTAGAATCCCAGGATGTGCAGGTGTGGGGGATTTGCGGGGTTATGGAGATAGGGTAAGAGTTGGTGCAAGCATGATGGGTTGAATGGTCTCCTTGTGCACTGTAGGGATCCTAAATTCAGGTATTTGTGAAGGGGAGGTCATGCCTCACAAACTTGATTGAGTTTTTCGAGGAAGTGACAAAGATGATTGATGAGGGTAGGGCAATGGATGTTGCCTGCATGGACTTCAGTAAGGCCTTTGACAAGGTCCCTCATGGCAGACTGGTGCAGAAGGTGAAGTTGTATGGGATCAGAGGTGAGCTGTCAAGGTGGAAACAAAACTGACTCAGTCAAAGAAGACAGAGGGTAACAGTGGAAGGGTGTGTTTCTGAATGGAGGGCTGTGACAAGTGGTGTTCCTCAGGGATCAGTGCTGGGACCTTTGCTGTTTGTAATATATATAAATGATTTGGAGGAAAATGTAACTGGATTGATTAGCAAGTTTGCGGACGACACAAAGGTTGGTGGATTTGCGGATAGTGATGAGGACTATCAGAGGATACAGCAGGATATAGATCGGTTGGAGACTTGGGCAGAGAGATGGCAGATGGCGTTTAATCCGGACAAATGTGAGGTAATGCAATTTGGAAGATCTAATACAGATGGAAATATACAGTATATGGCAGTACCCTTTGGAGTATTGATAGGCAAAGGGATGTGGGTGTACAGTACACAGGTCACTGAAAGTGGCAATCCAGGTGGAGAAGGTAGTCAAGACGGCATGTGGCATGCTTGCCTTCATCGGCCAGGGTATAGAGTTTAAAAATTGGCAAGTCATGTTGCAACTTTATAGAACCTGAGTGAGGCCACACTTGGAATATAGTGTTTAATTCTGGTCGCCATACTACCAGAAGGATGTGGAGGCTTTGGAGAGGGTACAGAAAAGATTGACCAGGATGTTGCCTGGTATTGAGGGCATTAGCAATGAGGAGAGGTTGGAGAAACTTGGTTTGTTCTCACTGGAGTGACGGAGTTGAGAGGAGACCTGATAGAAATCTACAAGATTATGAGAGGCATGGACAGAATGGATAGTCAGAAGCCTTTTCCCAGGGTGGAAGACTAGGGGGCATAGATTTAAGGTGCGAGGGGCAAGTTTTAAAAGGGATGTACAAGACACAGAGAGTGGTGGGTGCCTAGAACTTGTTGCTGGGCGGAGGTAGTGGAAGCAGATATAGTAGTGACTTTTAAGGGGCATCTTGTCAAGTACATGAATGCGAAGGGAATAGAAGGGTATTGTTCCCAGAAGCATAGGGGATTTTAGTTAAGTCAGGCAGCATGGACAGTGCAAACTTGGAGGGCCAAAGGGCCTGTTACTGTGCTGTAATTTGCTTTGCTCTTTGTATCCCCTCTTATATAGTTGTTTTGGACAGGCACCTTGCTCACGGAGTGTGAATGAGGGCTGGTAACCCATTCTCAATTAACATCTTCCCTCTCAGTATTTTCAATGCTGCTATGATATATGTTCCTCTGAACCTTTGTCCCCTGTTCCTCCTGAATTCCAGATACACCATCCTATATACTCTTTCTCCTATCTTCTTGCTCACTGAAATCAAAAGTGAATCCTAATCCAACTTGTCCAATTTTATTTTCCATTATTTTCCACTAAAGGGAAAGGGAAAGTGAATCAGATGCCATGTAAAATGAGCAGCCCATTCGCTATCATCCATTTTGCATCACTGTCCAAGCCCAGTTTCTCCCACCAAGACAGTCTTTCCCAGGACCTCAAACCCTTCTGCCCCTCAGTTTTCTGTTGCTTACACCATCCACAGTTGTGCTTCCCAAAGCCTTTCCTGCTATGATCCCACTTCAGGCTTCAGGATCCCAGAGTGAACACTTGGTGGGTATGAGAACTGTTGACAGAAGTAGACAGCTTTTAGAGCCTTCAGCTATTGAGTGGGGTTAGGGGGTGAAGTTTCAGTTGCTGAACCAAGGTTGAGTGTTGGGGGGAGGGCTTTAGTGCTTGACTGGAGGAGGGGGAACAGGAATCATAAGTTGTGGGACTTGAGGAAATGTTCCAACAAAATTAAATATGCAACTACCTTTACATAGACTTTTTTTGCAGCAGCGATTGGGTTTAAAGAGCAGGTCATTGAAAAGTCAAGGGGCCCCACTGCTGTCAGAATTCAGTCCAAACCCCAAGGCAGCCCCTGCTACTTTGGGGCTCACAACCTCAAAATCTCAACCTGTGACCCTGCTGGGGGTCAAGACCCAGAATCTGGGAAGCCCTGACCTACAGGTTCTTAAAATGCAAACTCAATGTCACTTGATTTGATTTGTCTTCTATCCATCAAGTCCTGGTGTGTTCTACACTCTGGGCATGAATTCAAAAAAGGGAAATAGTGATTAGATTGAAAGATTCAAGAGTTGGGTTCAATTCTGCATTCGGCCAGGTCTGAAAGGATGTGGGTTTTTTTGTTGTTGGCAAAAATGGGAAATGATCCCAATGAGCCTCATGCAAAATAATATTTGGATGCCAGAGGTTTGGTCTTCTGTTAAAAAGGAAATATCCAAATTGTGCTCTTAAGGCCAGAACCTCTGAAGACATTTCACACCTTACTTTCTGGAACGTAGTCATTTGTCAAAGTTGACAATCATTCTGCACAGATACCAATCCATAAATTCCAATAAGATGAATAAACAAATGAAAAATACTGGCCAGGGCAATGCCTCCTCTTTATCCAGGAATCTACTATATCCACAGGGTCTCAATGTAACATCTCATTCGAAAGACGGCACCTCTGACAGTACAGCACTCTCTCATTACGGCATTGGCTTATTAGACCAGAGTGCAAGCAGTGAAGAAAGGAGTTATTTTTTTAACACCCTACAGTGCAGAAGGAGGCCATTTGGCCCCATCGAGTCTGCACTAACTTCGGACAGTGTGTCTTACACAGACCCTCTCTCCACCCTATCCCCTAACCATGGCTAACCTGCACATCTTTGGACACTAAGGGCAATTTAGCATGACCAATCCTTAGAAACATAGAATCCTATAGTGCAGAAGGAGACCAATTGGTCCATCGACTCTGCACCAATCATAGTCCCACCCAGGCCTTATACCCATAACCCTTTGCATTTAACCTAGCTAGTCCCACTGATCCTAAGAGCAATTTAGCATGGCCAATCTACCTAACCTGCATATCTTTGGAGACCATGACGTGGAGATGCCGGCATTGGACTGGGGTAAACACAGTAAGAAGTTTCACAACACCAGGTTAAAGTCTCAACAGGTTTATTTGGTGGCAAAAGCCACTTTTGCTACCAAATAAACCTGTTGAGACTTTAACTTGGTGTTGTGAGACTTCTTACTATCTTTGGAGATAGCAGTCCTAACCACTGTGCCACCGACATCTAACGTGCTAACCTACACATCTTTGGAGTATGAGAGGAAACTGGAGCACCCGGAGGAAACTCATGCAGGCACAGGGAGAATGTACAAACTCTACACAGTCACCCAAAGCCAGAATTGAACCTGGGTCCCTGGTGCTATAAGGCTGCAGTGCTAATCACTGTGCCGCCCACTGTCAATCAACTTTAATTAAGCTTTTCCTTTTATTCCTGCCTTGCTGAGATACCAGAGATAATTCTCTTGATGAATACCAGCCCACACTGCTGATATTACAAAGATCCCCCCCCCCCCCCCCTCCAGCATGCCTGCAATGAACCTGTACCTTAGCAGAGCAGGCAGGAGGCTTTGACTTCAAATTCTGTCATGTTAAGTGACAGAGCAATTATAGCTTTGGTGAGGTGTAATCTTATACACAACTCTGACCCAAGGCCTTCATATGATCTGTCCTGCGCTTAGTATTTTATGGAAGAGGGTAATATCTGGCGGTTTGGACCCCCCCCAGGTTCACTCTTCTTCCGCCCATCCTGCTTCTCCACCTCCATGATAGTAAGGGGATCCCCACGGGGAATGCCAGGAGAACAGGAAACAAAAATGATGTAAACAGTGGATCCCAGCCATATTGAAACTCTTTTGGCTCAGAAGCACTCCACTTTCATATCTTCTACATCTCAGTCCAAGTGATCAACAAGTTGTGAGTTGGGAAAACTACAGAGGCTCACCTCAATTTCACTCCCTCTTTGTAGAGTTCTGTGCCATGCAAAGGTTAAAGGAACAGACCTAGGTGACAGTCAATGGCATGTGTTCATTGATTAGAAGCAATACATGCGAAAGGCATGGCATTGCACATGGATCAGGTTGAGTGGTAATGGTGGATTGATGGACAAAGATGGGTGTTGGCAAGGGTGTGAGCGGTGATGTGATGGAGTAGGTTCAACAAGGGGATGGATGTACACAATCGGAGAATGTGCAACCACCCTTACCTTTCCTGAACTGCTTAGGTCATTAAATCATTTCCTGACCCACATCCATGAGTGTGGCACAATGCTGCCACTGCTGATCACCTTGGCCATATCCAGCCATGCCTTTTCTGTAGTAGCAGCAGGTTCCTTCTTGTCATTGCTGAGGGAGAGTATCTCTCTTTGACCCATCAAGCCTGCATCAACAACAATCCCACCCTTTCTGCATAACGCCACGCATTTACCCTGCTAGTCTCCCTGATACTTAGGGTCAATTTAGATAAAAGCAAATTACTGCACATGCTGGAATCTGAAAGCAAAAGAGAAAATGCTAGAAAATCTCAGCAGGTCTGGCAGCATCTGTCAGGAGAGAAGAGAGCTGACATTTCCAGTCAAAGGCTCAATTTAGCCTGGCCAATCCACTTAACCCACAATTTTTGGATTGTAGGAGGAAACCCATGCAGACACAAGGAGAACATGCAAACTCCACACAGACAGAGACCCAAAGTGGGAATCGAATGCAGGTCCCTGGCGCTGTGAGGCAGCAGTGCTAACCACTGTGCCACCGATTAAACAATATTTCACACTTTAGGGTGAAGGCATCAATTCCCATCTGGAAGGAAGCAGGGAACAGCCAGACACTTGTGTGAATCAGCTGAACAATTGGGGGGTTGAAAAACAGATATATTTTTAGTGAAATCACACTCAGAGTTACTGTTAAGGTGACATTGCACTTGTATCAAGTGACTGGAGCTCACTGACCTTCATGCCTGAATCTTACAGTCTGACTGAAACTAATTACATCTGAAGAGCCGAGCTGTGAGAGTTCCCCTTTCACTACCCTCTCAAGCTTTCATACAGCACAGCACCTCTTCAGCAAGCTACATACCAATATCACTTAAGGATCCAGTAGGAAATTCAGACACAATCAGTAGACTTTCCAGTAATGGATGCAAAAAAAGAGAATTAATCACAAACCCATCCCCACGATTGTCAGAGGGCATTTGGTTTGATTGATAGCGGGAGAAGATGCAGGGACTGGCATGACACAGTTTTCTTGCTAACACAAAGGCTGCATGGCTTCTTTTGGCAAACCATCTCTGTGACGGTTTAATATTAGCTGCTAATGTTACGCCGTTGTTTAAGAAGGGTGCCAGGCAAAAGGCGGGGAATTATAGGCCGGTTAGTTTAACGTCTGTGGTAGGTAAAATGTTAGAATCCGTCATTAAGGAGGAAATTGCGAGGCATCTTGAAGGGAATTGCTTGATAGGGCGGACGCAACACGGTTTCATTAAAGGGAAGTCGTGTCTGACAAATTTACTGGAGTTCTATGAGGATGTGTCTAGGGCAGTGGATAGAGGAGAGCCGGTGGATGTGGTCTTTCTGGATTTTCAGAAGGCGTTTGACAAGGTACCTCACAAGAGGTTATTGCAGAAGGTCAGGGGACATGGAGTTGGGGGTAGGGTGTTAGCGTGGATAGAGGATTGGTTGTCAAATAGGAGGCAGAGAGTGGGGGTCAATGGGTGCTATTCGGATTGGCGGTTGGTGACTAGTGGGGTGCCCCAGGGGTCGGTGCTGGGGCCTCAGCTATTTACCATTTATATAGATGATCTGGAGGAGGGAACCGAGTGCAGGGTGTCGAAATTTGCTGATGACACCAAGATTGGGGGAAAGGCAAATTGTGCGGAGGGTGTGGAGAGTCTGCAGAAGGATCTAGATAGGCTGGGCGAATGGGCCAGGAAATGGCAAATGGAATTTAATGTTGGCAAGTGTGAGGTGGTCCACTTTGGTAGGAAGAATGGTAGGAAGGACTATTACTTACGTGGCGAAAAACTGCAGCAGGCGACGGTGCAGAGGGACCTCGGGGTCCTTGTGCATGAGTCGCAAAAACCCAGCTTGCAGGTGCAGCAGGTGGTCAGGAAGGCGAATGGGATGCTGGCCTTCATAGCGAGGGGGATTGAATATAAAAGTAGGGAGGTCTTGCTGCAGCTGTATAGGGCATTGGTGAGGCCGCAGCTGGAGTACTGTGTGCAGTTTTGGGCGCCGCACCTGCGCAAGGATATTTTGGCCCTGGAGGGAGTGCAGAGGAGGTTTACTAGGCTGATACCGGAGTTGAGGGGATTGAGCTATGAGGAGAGGCTGAATAAACTAGGCTTGTACTCGTTAGAGTTTAGAAGAATGAGGGGAGATCTCATTGAGACGTATAAGATGATGAATGGGATGGATAGGATAGAGGTGGAGAGACTCTTCCCGCTCAAAAAAGGACAGTAGGACTAGGGGGCACAGCCTCAAGATAAAGGGGAGGCGGTTTAGAACGGAGTTGAGGAGGAACTTCTTCACTCAAAGGGTGGTGAATCTCTGGAATTCTCTGCCCGTTGAAGTGGTGGAGGCTGCCTCGCTAAATATTTTTAAGAAGCGGGTTGATGGGTTCTTGATAAGAGAGGGGATTAAGGGTTATGGGGAGAGGGCGGGAAAGTGGAACTGAACCACAACAGATCAGCCATGATCTTATTGAATGGCGGGGCAGGCTCGAAGGGCTAGATGGCCTACTCCTGCTCCTATTTCTTATGTTCTTATGTTCTTAAGACGATATGATGGTCACGTCATGATTCTGTTAGTGTTTCATACCTGTATTCATTACCCATTCCCTCTGTCTGTGCCCCCTTTCTAAATCTGTGGAACTCTTCACCAGAGAAGGCTGTGGAGGCCAGATCATTGAGTGTTTTTAAGACAGAGATAGATAGGTTCTTGATTAATAAGGGGATCAGGGGTTATGGGGAAAAGGCAGGAAAATGGGAAGGAGAAAAATATCAGCCATGATTGAATGGCAGAGCAGACTCGATGGGCCAAATGGCCTAATTCTGCTCCTATGTCTTATGCTCTTATGGTGTCTCATCCCAGTCTCTTTGCTTGTGTCTCAGGAGTGAATCGGTACACATTGGCCTTTCAGTGAAATTAGACAGGAACCTGCATGGTCGCCATTATTTCCCTGAATGTATTCGAAACAGGTGTTTTCTTTGTTCATTTACCGGATGTGGACTTGGCCAGCACTTAATCCCATCCCTAATTGTCCTTCAGAAGGTGGCGGTGGTGGTTGGCTGCTTTCTTGAACTGCTTGTTAACTATTTCTCTTTCATCTTTGGATTCTCTACATATTCCACTCCTTTCATTATCGTCCACTTGTGCTTATGTTGGATGAAGTCTGATCGCCCAAGAGTATGAAGACCAACATGGTGTGAGGTCTTGGGTTTGACTCTTATAGTCTGCATTCATTGACCTGATCTCAGTCAGGACAATGGGCCACTGTCATTAGCTTCAGCGCTTTGCATCAAAGAGGAAGGAAAATCGGCCAAGAGTCATTTCCCTCTCAGTCTGTGGTAATCCTTGCTGCAAGTTGAGTGTCTCGCAAGGAAACAAGCACCAACACTCATTGTCTAGCTCCATACACAAAGCTTTGCTACTCACAAGACAGGAGGAGACCCATGTGACCACAGTGATAGTCCAGCCGAGACAGAGAGAGAAGAAGAAAATATTGGGAGAAAGAAGAAACATAGAGAGGAATAAGAAAAGATCTGAAATGATTACTAATCAATAGGTTTAATGGGCAGCTTTCTTTCAACGCTTAACTTCACGGTTTTTGTTTTAAATTTAGCTGCAGAGCATAACAGACCAAACAACTGAATATTGAAAGAACATTAGCAGTAACAAGGAGATACCTATTCAGTTAGACCATAAGACATAGGAGCAGAAATAGGCAATTTGATTCATTGACTTTACTCTGCCAGCTCTGAGTTGGATGTGTTCTATCCTAAAAAGCCTTAAGAAGTGATCACATTGAGTGTTTTTAAGACAGAGATAGATAGGTTCTTGATTAATAAAGGGATCAAGGGTTATGGGGAAAAGGCAGAAGAATGGGGATGAGAAAAATATCAGCCACGATTGAATGCAGAGCAGACTCGATGGGCTGCTTGGCCTAATTCTGCTCCTATGTCATATGCTCTTATGGTCTCTCATCCCAGTCTCTGTCTGTCTGCCTGGAGTAGTGAAGAAGAGTGGGACTATTTCTGATCTGTCCACAAAGCAGGGTCAAGATACTGCCCCATCTGGCACTAAGTTTGATTTTGGTCAGGCTCATTCCTCTTGTTGGAAGGAAGTCTCCTCCGAAACATTCCCGTATCTTTCTTTCTTGACAGGCAAGGAAGAAAAGAGACCAGCAACGAATCAAAGCTCTGGCAACACCCCACAGCCATACAGAACATAATTGGAGACTCAGTGTTGAGCCTGGGTATGGTTTGCTTCATTTATGCAAAGACTTCGTTTTAAGATATTTCTGCCTATGTAATTATATTGAAATGCTAAGCTTAAAAATTAACTAACTCAGCTTTAACTTGACTGCATTTTAAAACTCAGAAGGCAAGCTGGGTTAGCTAGAAATTGACTGCAGGCTTTTCATAAGCCAGAGTTTTTCATAAACAACATCTGCAAGGCCTGTTTCTCCAAGTTAGAACAAACATGTGCCCAACAATTTTGACAACAAGATAATAAATCACATATATTGTAGTTTCAGCTCTATGCTGATAGCTCAGTTCAGCTTTGTTTTGGAATTCTGTGTTTTTTTTTCTGAGATCTGTCCAGGGGGCTGGCAGAAAAAGCCAGTCTCTCCCTCTCTCTCTCCAGCTTTTCTCTTCGCTTTTGCAATGATTTAATTTTAAGTTCTGTTCAATAAAATAAATTAATTTAAATTCCATACCCCAGACCTGTCTTCACCTATTCAAAGGAATGAATGGACCCTACACTCAGAAATACATTTCAATGCAGTTTTTAAAAAATTGTTCTTGGGATGTAGGTAACACTAACAAGCCACTTGCATTGCCCACCCTTAGTTTCCCTGATTTTTTCATGTTTCCACAATGAATTTTGTAAAACATAAATTAACAAAGGGACATTATTAGTCGGCTTGTGACTCAGTGGCTACTGTACAATACCTTCTGCTCCAATGCAGAGCCCCACCGACCAAATCTCAAAACTCTGAAGCTCCTTATCTTCATTAGCTGTCCCCTTCACTTACAATCTATATTTAACATCTCAGCTTAGTGCCAACCTAACTAATGGCCCTGACTCTGCTGTAGGAATGATGGCGAAACTGTTTCATTCTCTGTTATTGTTCCACTGAAACTGGCAGCAACCTCAGGAGTTAGCACCGCACAACTTAGCACAGAAACACCGAAATCCAGGAGCCGTTGCCCCTGATTCTTCACTTTGCATTGTTGAACCCCAACGGTGGCATTTTTAAAGGATAGGTTTGCAGATCACAAAGTTACCAATTGGAGCTTTGTTGGAAAGGTGTTCACTGTACAGGCTGTGAGGATATATTGCCCGATTACCCGCGCAAACAGTCAATGGCATCATCAAGACATCACGTGATTGGTCCCTTAAAGTGCCCATGTTCCAACTAGGAACAACTTGGATACACAACGCCAACAAATTGCAGCCGGTTAGAAATCACTGAACTGACAAAAACTTTCCCTCTTAAAACTCTTAGTACCACTGTAAAAACCCTTGAAAATGCTACATCTTGTTCACTGAAATATTACTAGGTTTTTAACATTTTAATAAGACTAACAACCTCATTGGCCCAGAAAGATTAATTTTACATTTGTTTAATGTCAAACATTTTCATTAAGATGAGACATTCTACATGTTTAAAAACAATATTTGTTAATGTTTGTTTTGGGGTTTACCTTGATCCCATGTATATGTCCCAATCTTACTCTCTGTATACTTTAAACACTAAAATTGAAGGAATTCAGTGGATTTTACCTGTTTGTTTGCTGACTGTGAGAATACATCATTGTGATTGGCTGCTTACCTTGTATGCTGACATCACTGTGGCTGGATGCTGGGAGATTGGCACCAGATTTAAACTGACATCAGGAAAGGAGAGATCACTGGGTAGGTTTCTTCGAGGTCAGCAGTGAGCACTGACCACAATCCCCAGCCTGATTATGTTTGAGAATGTCAGCTCAGTTGGGAGCAGACTTGCCTCAGGACCTCTGGGCTCAGCTCCTGTTTCAGGGCTTGAGCACAAAAATCAAGGCTGACACTCCAGTCGAGTACTGAGGGAGCACTGCACAGCGCGGGGTGCTAATGCTTGGATGAGACGTGAAACCGAAGCATATCTGCATGGATGCAAAAGATCCTGCGGCATTATTTAGAAGAAGTTATCCCCAAAATCCTGGTACATGTTTACCCAAAAATCAACATCACAAAAAGCAGATTATCTGGTCATTACCACATTGCTGTTTTTTGGGAGTCTGCTGTGTGCAAATTTGTTTTGGTTTGATTTGGATTATTATTGTCACATGCATTAGTATACAGTGAAAAGTATTGTTTCTTGCGCGCTATACAGACAAAGCATATCGTTCATAGAGAAGGAAAAGAGAGTGCAGAATGCAGTGTTACAGTCATAGCTAGGGTGTAAAGAAAGATCAACTTAATGTGAGGTAGGTCCATTCAAAACTCTGATAGCAGCAGGGAAGAAGCTGTTCTTGAGTCGATTAATACGTGTCCTCAGACCTTGGCATGTTTTTCCCAAATGGAAGAAGATGGGAGAGAGAATGTCCGGGATGAGTGGGCGTCCTTAATTATGCTGGCTGCTTTTCTGATACAGCAGGAAGCATAGTCAGACTCAATGGGTGGGAAGCTGGTTTGAGTGATGGACTGAGCTACATTCACGACTCTTTGTAATTTCTTATGCCACATTTCCCATATTACAACAGTGACTGCGCTTCAAAAAGTATTGAATTGGCTGCAAAGCACACGGAGACATCCCGTGGTCATGAAAAGCGTTATATAAATGCGAGTCTTTTATTTCTTTCTTAGAGTTCATTTTTCACAGAAAGTCTTGATGATAATCCAATACTGGGCAAAGTTGTTTATATATTTGTCACAAATAGGCTTGCATTAACGCTGCAAAGAAGTTACGATGAAATCCCCTTGTCACCTGTTTGGGTACACTGAGAGAGAATTTAGCATGGTCACTGCATCTAACCAGCATGTCTTTCAGACTGTGGGAGGAAACTGGAGCACCCGGAGGAAACACACACAGACATGAGAAGCACGTGCAGACTCCATGCAGACAGTTACCGAAGCTGTGAATTGAACCCAAGTCTTTAGTGCTGTGCGGCAGCAGTACTAACCACGGTGTCACCGTGCCATCTCATTTCAAAGTCCTCAGTTATCGCGTCCTGTTCTGGTCACCACACTTTAGGAAGGATGTAAAAGTGAGGAGGGAGATTAACCACAAAGGAATTTTAGCTACAAGGTTAGATTGGAGAAATTGGGATTATTTTCCTTGGAAAGGAGGCGAGACTTGATAGAAGTATCCAAACCATGAGAGGTCTAAGTTGGACAAAGAAAAGTTGGTCCCATTAATTGATGGTACCATGATTAGGGAACACAGATTTGAGGTTTTGGGCAAGAGATATGGGGGAAATGAGGAATAGTTATTTTACTCAGTGAGTGGTCATGACCTGGAGCTTACCCGTACAAGGTTAATGGAGATGGAGACAATTAATGGCTTCATAAGTGATTTGGATGGGGACCTGAGGGGAAAGACATTTGCAGAGCTGCTTGGATAGAACAGGGGAATGGGAAAGCTTTGGATTACCCTATCCAAAGATGGCACGGACTCATTGGGCAGAATGGCCTCCTTCTGTGCAGTCATGTCTCTACGACTATAAATGGATGTAAACAGTGGAGAAGTTACATGAACTTGGGTGGCACGGTAGCACAGTGGTTAGCACTGCTGCTTCACAGCTCCAGGGTCCTAGGTTCGATTCCCAGCTTGGGTCACTGTCTGTATGGAATTTGCACATTCTCCTCGTATCTGTGTGGGTTTCCTCCGGGTACTCTGGTTTCCTCCCACAGTCCAAAGATGTGCAGGTTAGGTTGATGGCTATGCTAAGAAATTGCCCCTTAGTGTGCAGTGGTGTGTAGGTTAGAGGGATTAGTGGGTATAATATGTAGGGATATTGGTGTAGGGCCTGGGTAGGATGGTGTTCGGTGCAGACTTGATGGGCTGAAGGGCCTCTTTCTGCACTGTAGGGTCCTATGTTCTACGAACAGATCTTTGACTTGAACGTCTGACCATTACCTCCAACACTTTCACTGTCCACCGTGGTTCAGTGGGGAGCGCTCATATCTCTAGTTCAGAAATTGTGGGTTCATAGTTAAGTGTTCAGAGTCTTGAGCACTAAAACCCAAGTTCCCATTCCAGTGCAGTGCTGAGTGAATGCTGCATTGTTGGAGGTGTAGTCTTTTGGATGCAACATTAATCTGAGGTATTGTCTGCCCAGTTGAGCAAATGTAAAGGATCCCACAAAACAATTTGAAATAAAGCATGGGGAATGCTTAGGCAAAGTGGCACAGTGGCTCGCACTGCTTCCTCACACCGCTACGGTTCAATTCCGGCCTCGGGTGGCTGTCTGTGTGAGTTTGCTTGCTCTCCCAGCTTGGGTTTCCTCCGGGTGCTCCACTTTCCCCCCACAGTCCAAAGATGTGTGGGTTAGGGGGATTGGATGTGATAAGTTGGCCCTTAGTGTCCCAAGATGTGTAGGTTAGATGGATTAGCCACGTAAATGTGTGGGGTTACAGGGATAGGGCAGGGCAGAGGGGCTGGGTCAGATACTCGATCAGAGAGTCTGTGCAGACTCAATGGGCTGCATGGCCTCTTCTGCACTATGGGGATTCTATGAATTCTCACCAGTGTCTTGGTCAATGTTTATCACTCAATCACATCCCGAGAACAGATTATCTGTTCATTTTCTCAGTGCTGTTGGCGGAACCTCACAGTGCACAAAATTGGCTATTTCAAAAGGAGACAAGTCAATTATGTAATTTTCACCCTTAAATAACTTTTGTCTGTCTTAAATGAAATGCTTTTAGAATATTTGATTAGATGAGAGTTTGATCATCTCTTGGCTGAAAATAAATGGTTGCAGCATTTCTGACATTGCAATAGCAATTGCACTTCATCGAGTAGTTTATTAGCTGACCAGAACTTTCAGATATCCTGACTTTTTTTTTCATTTGGGGAACATGGGGGTCACTGGCTGACCAGCATTTATTGCCCATGGGCAGTTGAAAGTGAACCACATTGCTGTGGCTCTGGAGTCACATGTAGGCCAGAACAGGTAAGGACAGCAGATTTCCTTCCTTAAAGGGCATTAGGTGAACCAGATGGGTTTTTCTGACAATTGACAATGGTTTTAATGTCATCCGTAAATTTGTAATATCAGTTTTCTTTTAATTGAATTCAAATTCCACCATCTGTCATGGTGGGATTCGAATCCAGGTCCCCAGAAATTAGCTGAATTTCTGGATCAATAGTCTAGCAATGATACCACTAGGCCATCACCTCTCCTGTGGAAGGTGACAAAGCAAATTCTTCCCTTCTTTAGTGTTAGCTGCAACAGGTTTCATTTCTCCTTTCCCAAATTTCAGCCAGGAGGCAGGATTGTTAAAGTTGGGACTGGTTGCAATTCTATCTGGAAGTTTATGTTTCACAGACATGTTGTAGCTATTCCAGTCACCATTAATTAAATGATAAGCTCACAAATTTAAACTTGAGTTTCCAAATGCCAGCCCTAAGTCCTTTGGATATTTTAAGCTTCATTGCCTGTAGGAGTGGTGTTTGAAAGTGTAATCTCTCCGGTTTATTCACTTCTAAACATGCTGCTCAGAGATATGTTAAACTTTGATGTAAAGGCCAACTGCTATGAAAAAGAACTCAATGTCATTTGGAAATGCTGCACAGAAGATATGGATTGTACCAACTTTGCTTTTTACCCCAGCTGAGATCAGTCAAATCAGCAAAGCAGTGGCTGGGTCTCTCTGCCCACACTTGTCTACGTAACTCAGTGTCAAACTGCATCTTGCATTCGCTCGTTGACAAATCTGGGAGGCAATTTTTTTAACACAATTTTCTCAGTT
Source organism: Carcharhinus amblyrhynchos (assembly GCF_965287045.1). Classification (NCBI taxonomy): domain Eukaryota; kingdom Metazoa; phylum Chordata; class Chondrichthyes; order Carcharhiniformes; family Carcharhinidae; genus Carcharhinus; species Carcharhinus amblyrhynchos. The sequence continues at coordinate 24,326,146 of NC_137353.1, read as the reverse complement.
TCTCTCCTCCCTTAGGATGCTGGTTTCTTGGGCAGTGGTATCCTGTATATTTTTCCCCCTGTAATAATTGCTGTTCACCAGTTAGGGAAAAACAACAATATAGAATAGAATCTTAGAATGCCTTCAGTGCAGAAGGAGACCATTCAGCCTATCAAATCTGCACCGACTCTTCAACAGAGCACCCAGGCCCTATCCTTGTAACCCAAGAATTTACCTCATTAATCCCTCTAACCTACACATTTTAGGACATAAAGGGGCATTTTACCATGATCAATCCACCTAACCCACACATCTTTGGAGTGTGGGAGGAAACCGGAGCACCTGGAGGAAACTTACACAGACACGGGGAGAACGTGCAAATGCCACACAGACAGTGGTCCAAGGCTGGAATTAAACTCAACCCCTGGTGCTCAGCAATACTAACCACTCTGCCACCATGCAGCCCCAACATGTTTATTTACACGCAAAGGCTATCCAGAGGCTTGCAGCTTCATGGCTGAGGTCAGCTCCTGAGGAGGTTTTGGAACAGCAGCCTGAGCCCAGGATGATCCCTTACCCTGCTCCCCAATTGGTTTCCTGGGTCATCTATTGAACCTGAAATGGACAATAACCACCAACCCCACACCGCTCCCTCCAATGTAGTAACCATTCCTCTGAAAAAGAGGATGGTTTGTAAACACTAAGATGGCTTTGTTTTATATGCCTTTCTGGGGCTGTAGGCCTCCCATTGTAATATAAAGGTGTTTGGGACAGCAAGGGTTAATGTAGGACTGTAGAACAAAACTCCCCAGATGTAATGTGGAGAGTGATGGTAGAACAGTTTTGGTCCCCTTATCTAAGGAAAGATGTACTGGCATTGGTGGCAGTCCAGAGAAGGTTCACTCGGTGGATCCTGGGTCTGGAAGGATTTTCTTATGGGGAGAGGCTGAGTAGGTTGGGTCTGTATTCACGAAGAACGAGAGATGAACGAACTGAGATGTGTCGGATTCTCAGGGGGCTTGACAGAATAGTTGCTGAGAGGTTGTTTCCCCTTGTGGGAGAATCTAGGACCAGAGGGCATAATCTCAGAGCAAGGGGTTACCCATTTAAGCCAGAAATGAGGAATTTCTTCTCTCAGAGGGGAGTGAATCTATGGATTTCTCTACCCTGAGGATTGTAGAGGCTGGGTCATTATGTGTGTTCAAGGCTTGATCAGTAAGGGAACTGAGAGTTATGGGAAAAGTGGAGGTGAGGATTGTCAGATCAGATCAGTTATGGTGTCATTCAATGGCAGAGCAGATTCAATGGACCAAATGGTCTACTTCTGTTCCTGTGTCTTATGGTCTTGTGGTTTGTAGAAGAGTCTGTAAGGAGCTGACATGGAGACAGCACTCATGCTTGGAGTACTTTGGAAATATATAGGCGTACGGTGTCTTGGCGTTTATTGGTAGGGGGATTGAATTTAGGAGTCGCAGCGTCATGTTGCAACTGTACACAACTCTGGTGCGGCCGCACTTGGAGTACTGTGTGCAGTTCTGGTCCCCACATTACAGTAAGGATGTGGAGGCTTTGGAGAGGGTGCAGAGGAGGTTTACCAGGATGTTGCCTGGTATGCAGGGGAGGTCCTATGAGGAGAGACTGAGGGATTTGGGGTTGTTTTCACTGGAAAGAAGGCGGCTAAGAGGGGATCTTATAGAAACATATAAGATGATTAGAGGTTTAGATAGGGTGGATGGTGATAGCCTGTTTCCTCGGATGGAGAAATCTAGCACGAGGGGGCATGGCTTTAAATTAAGGGGGGGTAGTTATAGGACGGATGTCAGGGGCAGGTTCTTTACCCAGAGGGTGGTGAGGGACTGGAATGCCCTGCCTGCTGCAGTTGTAAATGCGCCTAGTTTGGGGGCGTTTAAGAGATTGGTGGATAGGTTTATGGACGAAAAGGGATTGGTTTAGATTAGTGGGTCAATGTTTTTTTAAAAATAAGACTGGTCGGCGCAACATTGTGGGCCGAAGGGCCTGTTCCGCGCTGTAATGTTCTATGTTCTATGTTCTATATAGTTACATGTTACCAGTAAATGGTGAACAATACAAACCTGAAGACATCTTAGCAATGAACCAAACAATTTTACAACAGCTTGATTACCTTGGACCATTGTGCAAAGTCCCATTCTCAAGTGATGGTCCTTGTAAGTGGCCAATTTGCATCTGTAAACCTGGTTGCTAAGTGTTACCAGGCTCTTCATCATGCGGGTAACATAGCTAGGCTTTACCCTCACCTGAGCTTCACATGCTCTCAGCTGTTGGGGTAAACAGTCAATGGCGATCAGAGTGGGTACATGGGCTTATGTTTTTAGCCTCAGTATCCCAGGGATACAGGGCAACTAGAATGCTCTCATCGCAGTGTGTGCTTAAATTAACCAAGTCTGCATGGAGCAGGGATCACAGGCTGAGGCCTAGTGGTATTCAATGACTTCAGGTCACCAATCTTTCTAAGCTGTAGGTAAAAGTAGCATGGAATCTGTAGCTTGGAATGTGGCCATTTAAAACCTTCTCCACCCCACTCCCCCCTCTCTCACTTGTTATAGTGTAGATGCTGTAGTCCAAGGTTGAATCTGCTACTTGGATTATATTTTGTTTATTAGTCTGTGAAAACTTATGATCAGAACTCACAATCCCCCAACAATAGTTAAGCACCTCACAGTCCATCAACATGGAAAGCTATGTCCTTCATCCCACCATTGGTGGCAGTGCTTTTAGCTACCTGGATCCTAAGCTGTGAAATTCCCTCCCGAAACCTCTCTGTCCTTTTCCTCTCCTTTAAGACTATCATTATATTTTTTAAAAATCATTCATAGGATGCGGGCATTGCTGGCTAGGCCAGCATTTATTGCACATCCCTAATTGCCCTTTGAAGGGCGGTGGTGAGCTGCCTTCTTGAACTACTGCCGTCTCTGTGGCATAGGTACACCCACTGTGCTGTTCAGTGGACCAAACATTTAGTTACCTAATATCTCCTTTGTCCATTGGTGTAAAGGGCAGATGGTAGTGTAGTGGTAATATTACTGGATTAATAACCCTAAAGCTGAGGCTAATGCCCTCAGTGCACGAGTTCAAGTCCCACTACACTGGTGTAATTTAAATTCAATTAATAAAATCTGGAATTGAAAACTAGTCTCAGTAATGGTGAGCATTGATTGTCGTAAAAACACATCCCATTAATTTGGTCATCCAAGCAAGGAAATCTGCCATCCTTACCTGGTCTGGCCTCCATGTGACTCCAGATTGACAGCAATGTGGTTAGCTCTTGGCAGAATGAATTACTGGGCAATTAGGGAGGGGCAGCAGTTTGTGGCCTTGCCAGCGACATCCAGTTTCCAAAAAATAAAAAATGATTGCCTGATTGTGTTTCCATGAAGCACCTCAAGGAGGTTTTACTACTTTTTAGATGCAATATAAATTCAGCTTGCCTTTGTTTATTAATTAATAATCCAATCTGAGTTCACATAGTAGAAAGGAAGCAAAAGAATAGAGCATTCCTGCAGCTGCTCCTCCCCAAAGTATTCACCGCATGGGTTCCTTGGCCAGAAAGTTAGGTGCACTCAGTGATCAAGAGTAGCTCAAATAAGGTATTATAGACTGGATCCTGTCTTCAATTTGAACTCTTTTGGAACAGCCCTTGTCCCGAGTCAAGAAGAAAATGTCAATACTAAAACTGGCTGGGTGTTGGCTAAAAACGATTTGCAGCGTCTGTGTAGGCCTTTTATAAACAATTCCTGCAATTCAGATTCCCTTCAGTTGCACTATATAGTAGCTACAACACATGAGAGACTTAAATAGCTGAAGACACAATAGTTATGCATAAATATAGTTGTCATTCTTCAAAGTGAATCAGATATTGTTGGTCAAAAATTAAAAGCCATTTCCTGCCAAAAGCCCTGTCATCCAAAGCCCAATATAATTAGACAATAATCCCGAAATCTGCCTTTGGGATCGAGTTCCTCAAAATAGTGGAGGTGACAGTGTATTTTTATTTGAGGGCAATAATTCTGTGCTCATCGATGCTAAAAACTGGAACACTTCCTAAGGTTTAGTGTTGGTTACCAATATTAATCTGTCTAGGTGCATTCATAAAGGTTTCACCATGTGACAACCCCCCATCTCCCATCTCCAAGCCCCCACATTCCCCCCCAACACAGCCAATCCTGGAACACATCACCTTCCCAAATTAATTGGACAGTGAACAGACTCACTGCCAGCTGATTGGATGGTTCTTGATAGTCAACCAAACCTCATGTTTTTGCCACCTCCAGTATGTTCATAACTAATAAAACAATGTTCATTTTTTTTTAAAAATCCGGCAATTTATTTTCAAGTTCCTCTGATCTTTCTCTGGTTGCTCACTGCAGCGTCCTGAAGATTAATCTTTAATTTCTGGAGACTCCAGGGCAATTCAGGAGAGTCGGTAACCATGCTCTGAGATTAGGTATAGCACAGGTCAAATCCACAGCAAGCCCACTATACCGCCCCATTAAACAGGTAACATGGTCTCATAAATTATTGTCACATTTGAATTAATTACCCCCAATCTCATAGAATCATAGAATCCCTACAGTGCAGAAGGAGTCCATTCAGCCCATTGAGCCAGCACTGACAACAATGCTACCCAGATCCTATCCCTGTAACCGCACGTATTTACCCTGCTAGCCCCCTGATACTAAGGGGCAACTTAGCATGGTCAATCCACCTAACCCGCACATCTTTGGAGTATGGGCGGAAATTGGAGCACCCGGAGGAAACACATGCAGATACAGGGAGAATGTGGAAACTCCACACAGACAATGACCCAAGGCCAGAATCAAACCTAGGTCCCTGGCACAGTGAGGCAGTAGTGCTAACTTCTGTGCCACCATGCCCACATCACCCCTGTCCCTCAATCTTTTCTTCCTCAGTTTGGCTTCCAGTAGCAGTCAGGAATGCGGTCTTCTTGCCCTTTCTTAGCCAATAAACTGGCTAGTAGGAGCTGGCCTTGGCTCTCCTCAGGAGGAACTCTCAAAGCCCTATTCTCCTCTTGGAGAAGAGCCAAGTCTTCAGCTGGCATCTCCGCACTGCTGAGATCAGTATCTGAATGCTGGGAGGGAAATTGAGCATGCATTCTACCAACCTGTGGGGGTGTCTCATGTTTGCATCCTGCTTCATGATGATTATTATGGATGTACTTGTTGAGGTAAGATGCAAAAGAACTGCAAAGTAGGCTTCTTAAATTGAATACTGGGGAACACTTTGATATAGGAATGCACTGACCCACAGTCAGGACTTAGATTGCTTAGCCAGGGTCCATCCTGAGAAGAGCTAGTCCCACCTCGGGGTCACATAACCCACACTCGGAGATGGGGCAATATGCACAGTAAATTCCCAACATAGACATATAACAGTGATACCCAATGAATTATAGCGCTTAATGCCCATAGCAAGGACTCACCCACTGTCGGTCGGTGCATATAAGTGGAGTGGAAAGTCTTCTCACTATCCAACAATAACAAATCACCTCACTGAGAACATAACAGCAGAAGAAATAGGCACACACGTAGGCCATAGAACACCTAAGCCTACTCTACCATTAATTAAGAACAGGGCTGATCTTCGACATTCACTCAACCTCTTTTCCCTATCCCTATGTTTCTTGATACCCTTAATATCCAAAAATATATTCAATGACTGAGCATCCAAGGCCCTCCGGCTATAGAGTTCCAAAGATCCTGAGTGATGAAATTTTTTCTTCTCATCTCAGTGCTAAAATGCCATGCCCTTATCCTGAGACTATGGACATTACTTCCAGACTCTCTGACCAGAGGAACCAGCCTTGGAGTTAAAAAAAGTGGAATTAAATGAAAGTTGGTAGGTTTTAGCCACAGCTAATTCACTGTTGCCTTGCATTGACTGCAAAAATGGTAAAAAAAAATTTCTTCCTAGAACATTTGCCCTGTAAGAAATTGGAATAGGTGTAATGACCTAACATACATGCGCTCGAAACATCACACAGCTGAAGAAGATTTAACATTGTGGATCAGGACTTTAACTATAATGTCCAATTCATTTTGTGAACTGTTGACCATAAAAAGGGTCGATTAAGAATATTTGAACTACAGTTGACTCATCAGCACAGAACAAAATAGCTTGATTGAGGCCCATTCAACTCAGCTCAAGATATGATTTTGTGTGTTATTGATAAGTGTTTTAATTAATTTAATTGTACTATGTTTAGCAGGATTGTGTTTGATGTTACTAATTACAATAAAACCAGTATAAATGACTGCGGGTGATGCTGCTGTATGAATATTTAACCACTTGCAACAGCTTTCTCTTCCCATTACTTCACAACAGGCCATGGCCTATTTATTTTAAATGACTTGGTTGTTTAGTTAAACTACCAGAGATTGGTATGATTGCATTGAATATTTTCAAAGTTTATTAGTGTCACAAGTAGACTTATATTAACACTGCGTTGAAGTTACTGTGAAAATCCCCTAGCCGCCACACTCCGGCTCCTGTTTGGGAATACTGAGGGAGAATTTAACATTGCCAAGCACCTACCAGAACGTCTTTCGGACTGTGGGAGGAAACTGGAGCACCCAGAGGAAACCCATGCAGACACAGGGAGAACATGCAGACACAGCACAGATAGAGATCCAAGTTGGGAATTGAACCTGGGTCCCTGGCACTGTGAAGTAGCAATGCTAACCACTGTGCCGCCCCAATTATTTGTATGATCATTTTTTTCCCCAAGAGCTCCAAAAAGATGGCAGACGTATCAGCCGGAATTTACCGGCACGCCCATCCCAATTCCGAAGGCGGATGAGGCTCGGAGAACAGCATTCCCCGTTGGCCTCAGGCGGGATCGTACGAAACTCAGGCGGACGTGCCCATCAACGAGCAGAATCTAGACCTCCATAAGCACTGGAAACATAATTTTCTCTATCACAACAAATTCAATGAACACACACACCACTTATTATAACAGTCAGCAACGTGGGTTACAGCGGGCTGAGAAAGCTAACCTTTCAAATACACATTTGAGTTTGGCACTGATATGCTGTAAGAGTTGTCTGTTTGTGATTTGGGTGATGTTAACATGAAGGAAGATTCTCTTTCCTCAGGTTCAACCTGCTTTCATAAAACAGTTCATTCATGCTCTGGATCAGTTACGGCCTCTGGAATTTGCCTTCAGCATGATGTTTAACCTCTCAATGATAATATTCTTTTATGAAAATCTGCCTCATTGTTTGCACTTGGATTACATTATAGTGTTACTTATCGACACTCAATTTTAACCTTTGCAATAAACTTCTCGATAACTTTTGCAAAGCCTTTTTTACTCTGTGGACCTGTCATTCATGTATTCAAGGGTTAACTCAATGGCTGGAATTTTACTGGCATGCCCTGATCCTCGGGGTGGGCGAGGCTCAGTGAGTGGCATTCTCTGCTGGCCTTGAGTGGGATTGTACAGACCTCAACCACAAGGGCTGGTAAAATTCGGCCCATTGTCTGTACACTTGCTACAGTTCATTGACGGTGAAAAACCTTAAGAAGTTTATGAGAGACATAACGAGGCACCATATGAAGGCAAATCTTTCTCTCTAAGGTATTTGTTGCAATTTCGGTTAATCTGACTAATGAAAGTGTAAATTATTTTAAAATATACCATTCAGTGAGGCAAAATTGGAGCAAGTAAAATACTTCACATCTGCAATTGTACAGGGTATTGGTGAGGCCACATCTGGAGTACTGCGTGCTGTTTCAACGTCCTTATCTGAGAAAGGATGTCCTTGCTATAGAGGGAGTACAGTGAAGGTTTACCAGGCTGATTCCTGGGATGGTAAGTCTGTCACCTGAGGAGAAACTAAGTCGGTTCAGATTATATTAATTGAAGTTTAGAAGAGAGAGAGGAGATCTCATAGAAACTTATAAAATTCTAATAGGATTAGACAGGATAGATTCAGAAAGAGTGGTTCGCGATGTGGGGGAGTCCAGAACTAGTGGTCATGGTTTGAGCATAAAGGGTAAACCTTTTACGACTGAGGTGAAGAGACATTTCTTCACCCAGAGAGTGGTGAATGCGTGGAACTCACCACCACAGAAAGTAGCTAAGGTAAAAACACTGTGATTTCAAGAAGAAATTGCATATAGCTCTTGGGACTAAAGAGATCAAAGGGATAAGAGGGAGAGGGGGATCAGGATATTAAATTTGATGATCAGCCACGATCAAGATGAATGGAGGAGCAGGCCCGAAGGGCCGAATGGCCTTCTCCTGCTTCTATTTCCTAAGTTTCCATGCATTTACATTGAGGATATTAGTGTAATAGCTCCCATTGAGGATTTAGTGTCAAGCACTTTAGACACAACTGGTGGTCAGACTGTGCCAGTTTTGAAAAGTATATCTCCTTTCTAGAGTTCTGGCGTAAACTTATTTGCATTTCACTGAATGCAAAATCTGCAGGAGCAGGAAGACAATGAGCTGCAGCGATGCAGGAAGTGGGTAGAATATCACCAACGAACATAAGAACGTAAGAAATAGGAGCAGGAGTAGGCCATCTGGCCCTTCGAGCCTGCCCCGCCATTCAATAAGATCATGGCTGATCTGTCGTGGCTCAGTTCCACTTTCCCGCCCTCTCCCCATAACCCTTAATCCCCTCTCTTATCAAAAACCCATCAACCCGCTTCTTAAAAATATTTAGCGAGGCAGCCTCCACCACTTCAACGGGCAGAGAATTCCAGATATTCACCACCCTTTGAGTGAAGAAGTTCCTCCTCAACTCCGTTCTAAACCGCCCCCCCCTTTATCTTGAGGCTGTGCCCCCTAGTCCTACTGTCTTTTTTGAGCGGGAAGAGTCTCTCCACCTCTATGCTATCCATCCCATTCATCATTTAAACGTACAGTGGAAAGGTGATGGTTCTGTGAATTGTCCCCATGGTTAAAGAACCTGCAGATACATACAGCACAGCCAGACCGCATTTTAAAGCATAACTTTTTAAAGTTTTGTCACAAAATTTATTTCTAGATATATTGATGTATTCAAGAAGGCAGCTCACCACCTTCTCACAGGCAGTCCGGAATGGGCGATGAATCCTGGCCTAACCAGCAACACTCATTTCCTTTGAATGAATTAAGAGTGATCACTTGATGCAGTTTGAATAATAGAATGTATAAAGCACAAAAAATACCCACTTTTTATCATCACATTGGGAGACTTGAAATTTTAACCCATTGAAAATGACTTTTAGAAACTGTACGAAGCCATTTGCTAGTTATACTGGGGGTATCATAGTCAGTTTCTTAGTAAATTGAAAATAAATAAGTTCAACAGCACATGGGGGGTGATCTTGAGCCCACACACACTGTCCATGAGGACAGCCATGATAAACCTGGTGTTGTCAGACTTTTTACCATGAGGATAGCAGCAGGGCCCAAAATTCAGCAAAACCCTGGGAGATCGTGACTTCTGATTTGCGCCATCCCTTGCTGGTGATGTAATCAGGGTCACATCCATAATGGGCCTGAACCTGGTTTAAGTACATTTTAATGTATTTACATGTCATTAACCACCCTTCACCATATATTGACCCCACACTGTACATTCAAACTGCACTGACACGATGTCACACCAGTGAGGTTTACAACAGCTTCACCTTTGACATGAACCTCTCAGGGGGGTCTTCTCCGGGGGATAAAGGTGAGTATAATTGTGGGGGTCAGGGGTGAGTGCCAGATTTGATAAGGGCGAAGGGATGGTGGGGAACCCCTGAAACCTTTGTGGTGGGCTGGGGGTTGTGAGGGTGGTGGTGGGGAAGTTTGTTCATGTTCTGGTGGGGTACCCTTTAAACTTGGCACCCTGACCTCAGTGCAGCCGGGTTTTATCAGCATGGTGAGGCTGCACCTCTTTAGATGATGCCCAGCGTGGTAAGATCTGGAGAGAAAACCAGTCTGTTTGTCTAAACTCCCACTTTTTTCGCTGGAACGAACACTCTGCTACTTTTTAGTAAGATTCTGCCCTGTACGTTAGCATCCTTGTGCCTGAAGCTGGCAGCCCCTGAAAATGAGTGTAATTAGCTGGAGCTCGTATCATTCACCCTGAGGGTAAGTTGGGGGGGGGGGGGGGGGGGGCACGATTCTCCCAAGCCAGGCGACAGTGAAGCCCATTCAGCAGGCTTCCCGCTGGGCGCCATGGGACTCGGATTTCCAGTGACATCAGCTCTGCGCCAGAATCGGGTCTGGCCCAGAGATGTCTGGAAGGCTAGCAATCATGGGGTGGGGGATCTGCAAGCCAGCGATGGGAGGGGGTGGGGAGGAGGGTGGGGTGTTGCTGTGCTGGCCAGCTATCAAGCTAAAAGTAAAATGTAAAGTTTATTTATTAGTCACAAGTAAGGCTTACATTAACACTGCGATGAAGTTATTGTGAAATTCCCCTAGCCGCCACACTCCTGTGCCTGTTTAGGTCAATGTGCCTAACCAGCACGTCTTTCAGAATGTGGGAGGAAACCAGAGCACCCGGAGGAAACCCACACAGACATGAGGAGAACGTGCAGACTCCACACAGACAGTGACCCAAGCTGGGAATCGAGTTTGGGTCCCTGGCGCAGTGAGGCAGTAGTGCTAACCACTGTGTCGCCGTTGGCCAATGATCGGGAGCCGCCAATGTGGTGCCACTGTGCGTGTGCCGATGTTGGCATTGACAATTCGGCTCAGGCACAGTAGTTACTCAGCACTATGCTGCCAGCCTCTCCAATGGGAATAGACCCCGACCCTAGCTTTTACTCCAGTTTTTATGCAAATTTTTACTTAGAATTTTTCCGGGAGAATCCCAGTTGTCATTTTTAAGTGCAAAGCTTTTTAAACCAGCACAAAAGTTTGTAAAAACTGGATTGGCACTGAACATAATTTGCGCTTTAAATTCCACAACCATTCACACTGGTTATGCCAAATTTGGATGCATTACACCAAAATAAATCCAACATAAACGAGCAGCCCCCTATTCCCTTAGGAGTTTTATAATATAGGCTTACATTGGCCTTAATTTTACAATGTCTCCTCAGACCCGCGATAATACAGACTTGACACAGTCTTGAACAATGGTATTGATCCCAGTTGATGGATTTGAAAAATTTAACCCTAGAAGTTGCCTTGAAATTTGAATATTTCTGATGACCAAGTATGATGATGCAGCAAACAAGTGTAATTTTTCAGATGTCCAGCAGAGAGTGGCAGAGAGCTGTCACAGCACATTAAGACTGACACCTCCAGCCCTAAAGCCATCAGAGATTTCCACACTCCTTCAAGTGTGGCTTCTTGCACATCCCTGATTTTCATTGCTCCATCTTTGGTGGTCATGTCACCAGCTGCCAGGGCCCTAAACTTCCTTTTCTACCTTGGCTTCTCTCTACTCCTTTAAGGCACTCATTATAACCTATCTCTAACTGTCCCCTGACCTAATAATGTCACTTTATGCGGCTCAGTGTTAAGTTTGTTTAGTCATGCTACTGTAAAGCATCTAGGGACATTTATTGAGTTAAAGGTGCTGTATGAATGCAGGTTGTTATCTAGATGGTGAGTTTCTGCAGACAATTTAATCATGGGGACAAATCACAGCTTAATCGGCACAGAATCATCACTGTTCCATATTATGTTTGCTGGTGATATTTCACCACCCCCCTCTCCTCACCCCTCAATCCCCACCTGCCCCCACCACTCACACTGCTACAGCTCATCATTTTTCTGCTCCAGCAAAGTCCCACTGCTGATAGACAGATCTTTGACAGCTCTCTCCTCAACACTGCTAACGGCAGTACTACGAGCCATGGAATACCACAGACGGAAACTCTTGAGAGAACAGGAGTCCCTCCCTGTTGGGGCAGTGAATGGCAATGAGGAACTCGGTGAATCTTGCAGGACAGAAATTAACAGCACTAAAGGGGCAAGAAGGGCAGGAGGTTATGAATGGCAATGGAGACTGGAGAACAAAAAGCAGGCATGGTGCTTTGGGGTTAGAGGATGGAGCGTGAACTGAGTCTGGGGAAGAAAATGTCAGCCATAACTAGGCTGGGAGCAAGGCAGGAGTCAGGTTTGAGTAGAGGGGAAAGGGAGATAATCTGGGCTTGAAAGAGAAGATGCCACTGCTAATTCCACCCACCATCTTCTGTAGCGTTCTGAGTTTGATTATATGGGCCTGTTGATGCTTACTGTGCGTGATTGGTTAAGCCTGGCTGTGGACTCAGAGAAAAGTAAACAGTGTTGTGGAAAGTGTTAGAAGCCAAAGTCGAAGCAGAAATTTTAAAACACCACAGATAAAACCTGTTACACATAGAGAAATTAATGCCATTTCTGCATTGATCTGAGATATGGAACATACAACAACTCCTTCCTCACTTCTCCCCATAATCCACCCTGGAGAGGGTGGCTACTTCCTGGAATGCTAAACTCAGACCATCACGGCAAGAGTCACCAGCCATTGCAGCTTTGGTGAAGTACTGTGACTGCCAGGCAGACTCTCAGCTCCACCTTGAAGAGGTGGATGGAATAGACAGGGACTTCCAAGGTGTCAGTCACCTTCTGCAGCCTGTTTCTCTGTGGATGAGTGGTTGTAGAGAGGGCATGTCCCATCCCCTTCGGAGTGGCACAGGCTAGGAGGGAGTGGCAAGCAATAGCTTCTCTCAAGATGGCAATGCTGTTGTAATGGACCTATTACGGGTTAGTAGCGTGCCATCACTTTAAGGGAAGTGTGTCATATGATCCAGTGTCAGTTTCACTTTGACCTGGAGCATGACATAGCACACCCGGCTCTGCTGCTCTGATATGCTCAAGCTTTCTGTCCATGTCTATCATAGAAACGTAGAAACTAGAAGCAGGCGGAGGCCATTCGGTCCTTTGAGCCAGTTCTACCATTCATTTTGATCATGGCTCATCATTGAATTCAATATCCTGATTTTCCCTTCCTACCATATCTCTTGATCCCTAAAATTAATAAATGAGCCTGCAATAGGTTGACACAATCTATTATGAATGATTGGTGCATTTATATCATTATTAACACATACCGTGTTGTGCCACAGTGGTTCTGTCTAAATGACATAGCGTCAGCCAGGCAGCAAGATTAAATACAGGCATGGTGAACAGTTTTAAATTGGGTGACATGGCATGAGATGGCCCTTGATGCTCTGGAACCGCAGAGCAGTTACAGTCATAGAGTGTTGGCAACTGCACAGACAATCTTTGAAGACACAATGCTAGGTTAGGTCTTAAATTAAAAGCTGGTAAGTAAATGAATCCATCATGGCGAGGCTGCAGTGCGCAGTCTATTAGTTCAGTGAGTGGGAGAGCTGATCAAGTGGACCTGCTCTGGGTTGGCTCAGTTGGGAAAGGTCAGGATGTAGGCCGGATCAGCAGCAAGTGAGATTGAATCAAGCAAACCATAATAAGTCATAAAAACCAGGCCGGAGAATGTTGGGATTATAATGGGTGTAGCTTCAGTAAAGCGTGTGAAAGTGGCTCCAGAGACGCTCATCCACGTACGATAGGAGATGGAAGGTCAAAGAAATATTGTCAGAATAGCCAGAAAATTCCTCAGTTTGAATGGGGGTTCAGCTGACCCAACATCCAAGTTCAAAATGTTTAAACAAATGTACAAACATAGAAGAAGAGTTAAAGGATCCCCAAAAGATATGGATGAAGGAGTTGATCAGAATCAGGTTGAACTCCTATATTGTTCAACTAGAATTCATACTATTTTGACAATGGCCTGAAGAGTCTGTAGGTCACTTCAATGCAGAGAAAAGGGTATGTTCTGTGATTTTTCAGATGCAGAACTAGCTACGACTCTCACCAACTTTTTCAGATGCACCACAGAAAGCATTCTTTCTGGTTGTATCACAGCTTGGAATGGCTCCTGCTCTGCCCAAGACCACAAGAAATTACAAAATGTTGTGAATGTAGCCCAGTTCATCATGCAAACCAGCCTCCCATCCATTGACATTGTCTACACTTCCCGTTGCCTCAGGAAAGCAGCCAGCATAATTAAGGAGCCCATGCACCATGGACATTCTCTCTTCCACCTTCTTCCGTTGGGAAAAAGATACAAAAGTCTGAGATCATGTAACATCTGACACAAGAACAGCTTTTTCCCTGCTGCTGTAAGACTTTTGCATGGACCTAATTCGCACTAAGTTGATCTTTCTCTAGTCCCTAGCTATGACTGTAACACTACACTCTCCACTCTCTCCTTTTCTATCCTATGAACGGTATGCTTTGTCTGTATAGCGCACAAGAAACAATACTTTTCACTGTATACCAATACATATGACAATAATAAATCAAATCAAATCAATAGCAGACAGAATTGCTGCATTGGTGATCACATCCACATCTATGGAAGTGTTCCAGAGATATCTGCTAGACAAGCCCAAAATGTAAGGTATAAAAGAGCTACTCAGAGGTGAAGGTATCTACAAAGCAATCCTCACAGGTCAACAAAGCTTACAGGTCCTAAGCACAACCCTAATTGTTGACACACTTACTACAACATCCAAATCTAGTAAGGCATGTGGAAGGTGTGCCCTTCTGCAGGCACCAAGGCAAGGCTTATCCTTCCATCAGTTCTGGAAGGCATGTGGCAGAAAAGGCCATTGGCAGCAGCAGTGCAGAGTCGAGGCTGGTGCAGACATAATTAGTCCACTCAGAACATTTTGTGCTTACACAGCGTTGTGGAGGCCCACCAATTGCTATCAGTAATTTGCCTTCTTCATCATCTTCTTCCTGTAATGAGGATTGTTGTTGCTGCACCTTCTCCAGAAACAGACATCCCGTTACCCGAGGCTGTGCAAGGAAATGCCGAGACTTTTCTGGAGCATCTTAATGAGAGCCTGGCCAGACGGTTGACCCATCTGCTTCAGCATCCCAGTGGCATTCTCAATCCTGAGCCTGGTGGTCCCTGGCTTTGATTAGACTCATGTCATTCAAACCAGATTGGGTTGCAGAGAAATGTCACGATCAATGTAACCCTACCCACCATTAGCAAACATGCAAGATTCCTGGGAGGGTCTAATACGCAGAGGAGGGGATGGACTTGCGGGGGTGGGGGGGGCTGCTGGCAGGTGGTCGAGTGAGACAGCCTTACGGGCTAACACAGTGAATACTGCAAATACCCAGCAGGTCTGGCAGCATTTGTAGAGAGTGAAACAGAGTTAACGGGTGAGATTGTTCGCCCACGCATGTCCCGCCAGTGGGAGGTGGCGTGTTGTTTGCTAGCGGTGGGATTCTCCAGTCCCACTGCAGTCAATGGGAATTCCCATTGACGTCACCCCCACGCTGGCTGGAAACCCGTGGCAGGAATGCACTGCCAGCGGGACTGGAGAATTCCACTGGCATGAACGGCCAGAGAATTTTCCGGCCGACACTGAGTCGAATTTAACTCTTGTTCGGAATGAATCCTTTTCCTTTTCACACACCCTTTCTGAAACACAGGAGTTAAAATGGCAAAGCAGTGGAACTTGAAAGTAAGGAACACGGTCATGGTTTTAACGCTTTGCATTCTGGTTCTCAGTGAAGATTTGGCAGTTTAAAATTGAGGATTTAGATTGTAAAGCAATTTTAGATTTGCTGTTTGTGATTACTGTTATTGTAGCAGAGGTTGAAATCTGCCATTCCTTTAATTTTTTTATTTCTCAAAATATGCCCATGGCCATCTATACAATGATTAGTAGCCAAAGAGTGGAAATAAAGGACTTCTGAGCAAGATGAGATGGAAGTTAGCCGAGGCCGTGGGTGCCGGGGCGGATAATAAGCATGAACTGGGGGCCCCATCAAAACCTGCTGAGTGACGTGACCTCTTTGATTCTGTGGCATAATTACTCCTTACACTGTAACAGTGGCCTGCTTATTAATTCCAGATTTACTCTTGGAGCACTCATTTGCAGATGGTGAAATATGACTGGGATCTTATTTTCACTGGGATAGTGCAGAGGGAGCTTTCCCCTATAGCCACCCCTTGTGATGTCTGACCTGTAGAGTGTTTGATAATCATTAT
The DNA here is from genome assembly GCF_965287045.1 of Carcharhinus amblyrhynchos. Lineage (NCBI taxonomy): Eukaryota > Metazoa > Chordata > Chondrichthyes > Carcharhiniformes > Carcharhinidae > Carcharhinus > Carcharhinus amblyrhynchos. The sequence goes on along the minus strand of NC_137353.1, from coordinate 24,310,097 downwards.
GCAGAGTGCCTTACACAGTGTGTGTAACCTATACTGTACCGGCCCTCATAGTGCTCTCTGTGGTGGTGTTGAGAGGTCCTGTGACATGTTGCTGTCTGTTTTCTTGTTTCCTGTCTCTTACCGATGTTTTGACTCCACTCAGTAATCCCCAGGGAATCTGGTACTAGCACTGTGTTCCCTATTGGCGCTATCATTTCCGTACTGTATTTGTAGAAAAGCATAGCCTCTGGAGACCGACCCGACTACAAGATATTTTCCTTATGAATGTGGTCCTTTAACAGTTTGTAGATGAGTTCAGAACTATGAGCCAGGAATATAAAATAAACGCAGTAAGGAATTCAGGAATAAACTCTTTATTTGAGGAGTGGTTGGAATGTGGCATTCACTATCACATTGAATAACTGAGGTGAATAGCAAAGAAGCACTTAGGGGAAATTAGATAAGTACATGATGGAGGAAGGATGGGTGGGATATTATGGCCTCGCTCGGGTGAGATTGGAAATTCCCATCCGAGGTCAATGGAGATTTCCGCTGTCAGACCCTCGCCCGTGCCGATTCCATGGCGGGCGAGGCGATGGAGTTCCAGTCAATATGTCGATAACTCAAAGTCAGATGAGAGTAGGTTTGTGTAAACCAATTGGTCCAAATAGTCTGTTTCTGTGATCATTGTTAGGTAAAAAGGTGTTGAAAAATATCACAGAAGCAAGATGGGCAAATGGAATTAAGATACAGATCTGATGAAGGGCGATATGGTAGCACAGTGCCTAGAACTGCAGCCTCACAATGTCAAGGACCAGGCCCACCTCACTGCCCCATCTATGCAACCCAGAACATCCATCTCAGCAAATCCATCTAACCTACACACTAGGGGCAACTTACCATGGCCAGTGCACCTAACCTGCACATCTTTGGACTGTTGGAGGAAACCGGAGCACCTGGAGGAAACCCATGCAGACATGAAAAGAATGTTCAAACTCCGCATTGTGACCCAAGGCTCTGTGATTGTCAGATCATAACTCCGTATGTTGGAACTGTTAATTATTTTTTCTTTATGGGTGAGATGCTGTTTGGAGGGTTGGTGCAGTCTCGATGGGCCGAATGACTTCCTTCTGCACTATAGGCATTCTATGATTCTATGAAATGGTGGAACAGATTTGAAGGGTTGAATGGTTTGCTCCTGTTGCTATTTTCTATGTAAATTCGTTTTTTTATGGTTACAGTGACTTGAAGTGGGAAGAGGTGGCACAGTGGTTAGCACGGCTACCTCAAAGTGCTAGGGACCTGGATTCAATTCCAGCCTTGGGTCATTGTCTATGTGGAGTTTCCATGTTCTCCAAAAATGCATAAGTTGGATGGATTGGCCATGCTAAATTGCTCCCTCATGTATCAAGATGTATAGGTTATGGGGATTAGCGGAGTAAATATGTGGGGTTATGTGGATAGGTCTGGGTGGGATGATCTTTTAACAGTCAGTGCAGACTCAATAGGCTGAATGGCCTCCTTCTGCACTGTAGGGATTCTATGATTCTATATTCTCTTGCCCACTTTGGGAAGTGCTGGCTTCTGGCAGTGTCAGAGGCCGGGACCAGCACACTCTATTTGGACCTAAAGGGTCAGAGTAAGGGGCATATCAATGAGAGGACATCACAGCTGATGTCCTCTGATTCTGAACTCACACAGCCCTTGCACTTCTGACTCAGTAACAATGAGGAACAGGAAAAACCTCTGAGCAAATTCCCAGTTACGTTTTCTAACAGCTGTGGATATTTCTGATTCCACCTTTTCCTCATTCCCATCCAGCAACTACTAAGAGCTGAAATTCAGTGTTGCCATAGATACGGTTCGTTAGCTGACCGATGCTATTTTAATAAAACACACCTTGAGGCATAGAAATACACAAAACAGGAGCAGGAGGGAGAGGCCATTCAGGCCTTTGAGTTGCTCCAAAGAGGTGGATGGGGGAAAGGCAGTTGACGTGGTATATATGGATTTTAGTAAGGTGTTTGATAAGGTTCACCATGGTAGGCTTCTGCAGAAAATGCAGATGTATGGAATTAAGGGTAATCTAGGAAATTGGATCAGGAATTGGCTAGCAGGTAGGAGACAGAGGGTGGTGGTTGATGGTAAATATTCGTCATGGAGTTCAGTTACGAGTGGTGTGCCTCAGGGATCTGTTTTGGGGCCACTGCTGTTTGTAATTTTTATTAATGATCTGGATGAGGGTATAGTTGGGTGGATTAGTAAATTTGCTGATGACACCAAAGTCGGAGGTGTGGTAGATTGTGAGGAAGGGTGTCATAGTTTGCAGGGTGACTTAGACAGGTTGCAGAGCTGGGCCAAGAGGTGGCGGATGGAGTTTAATGCGGAGAAGTGTGAGGTAATTCACTTTGGTAGGAATAACAGATGTGTCGAGTATAGGGCTAACGGGAGGACTCTGAATAGTGTGGATGAACAGAGGGATCTAGGTGTATGTGTACATAGATCCCTGAAAGTAGGGAATCAAGTAGATAAGGTTGTTAAGAAGGCATACGGTGTTTTGGCATTTATTGGTAGGGGGATTGAATTTAGGAGTCGCAGCGTCATGTTGCAACTGTACACAACTCTGGTGCGGCCGCACTTGGAGTATTGTGTGCAGTTCTGGTCCCCACATTACAGGAAGGATGTGGAGGCTTTGGAGAGGGTGCAGAGGAGGTTTACCAGGATGTTGCCTGGTATGGAGGGGAGGTCCTATGAGGAGAGACTGAGGGATTTGGGGTTGTTTTCGCTAGAAAGAAGGCGGCTAAGAGGGGATCTTATTGAAACATATAAGATGATTAGAGGTTTAGATAGGGTGGATAGTGATAGCCTTTTTCCTCGGATGGAGAAAGCTAGCACGAGGGGGCATGGCTTTAAATTAAGGGGAGGTAGTTATAGGACGGATGTCAGGGGTAGGTTCTTTACCCAGAGGGTGGTGAGGGATTGGAATGCCCTGCCTGCTGCAGTTGTAAATGCGCCTAGTTTGGGGGCGCTTAAGAGATCCGTGGATAGGTTTATGGATGAAAAGGGATTGGTTTAGGTTAGAGGGTCATTGTTTTTTAACTGGTCGGCGCAACATCGTGGGCCGAAGGGCCTGTTCTGCGCTGTAATGTTCTATGTTCTATGTTCTATCAGTCCATCTCAACACATGGTCTCCCCATTACCCCTTGACACATTTAACATCTAGAAATCTATTTCCTTCTTTCAGTGACTTGGCCTCTGCAGCCTTCTGTGGTAGAGAATTCCACAGGTTCACCACCCTCTGAGTGAAAAGGTTTCTCCTTGCAGGTTTACAAAGAACAGTACAGCTCAAAGGGGAGGGGGAGGAGGTGGTGATGGGGCAGAATGCTGGTTTTCCATACTGCACAATACAGAAATTGTAATATTAATAGAAATGAACGTTACACCACCATCAGTCCCCAGAGCCATGAATGAAGGGAAATAGAACCTTTTGTCTGGCAAGAATAGGTGCAGACTGACTGAATGGAATATATATAGAAACCAGCTGCACATCATCCCAGCTCACAAATTTAGAAACAAGCTTTGATTTATTTCAGTACAGGCAGCCATTTGCTGAATGCACTCTGTGGATTTTTGTTTTATTCATTCGTGGGACATGGGTGTCGCTGGCCAGCCAGCATTTATCGCCCCATTCCTAAGTGCCCTTGAACTGAATGGGGCCATTTTCGAGGGCAGCTGAGAGTCAACCGCATTGCTGTGGCTGTGGAGTCACAGGTAGGCCAGACCGGGTAAGGTCAGTAGGTGGTTACAGTGGTTAACACTGCTGCCTCACAGCAACAGGGACCTAGGTTCGATTCTGGCCTTAGGCGACTGTCTGCACAGAGATTACACCTTCTCCCTGTGTCTGTGTGGGTTTCCTCCGATTTCCTCCCATAGTCTGCAGATGTGCGGGTTAAGTTGATTGGCCATGCTAAATTGCCCCTTAGTGTCAGGGTGATTAGCAGGGTAAGTACGTGGGGTTTCGGGGATAGGGCCTGGGTGGGATTGTTGTCAGTGCAGTCTTGATGGGCTGAATGGCCTTCTTCTGCACTGAAGGGATTTCCTTCCCCAAAAGGCATTAGTAAACAGAATGGGTTTTTCCGACATTGGTTTCATGGTTATGAGTAAATTCTTTATTTTTTATTGAACTTAAATCCCAGTATCTGCCGTGGCAGGATTCAAACCCGGGTCCTCAGAACATTCACCGAGTTTCTGGATTAATAGTCTAGTGATAATATTGGACTATTACCTCCTTGAGCCTGAGCCTGAGTGAAGTGGGATTAGTTTTGATGATTTTGTTTTCCCTCCACTTGTGGAATGATGGAACGATACAGTCCGGAAGGGAAGCATTTGACGCTGCTCTGTTGGCTCTGTGGTAAAGTTATCCAATTAATTCCACTCCCGTGCCCTCTCCCCATAGCACTGCAATTATTTTTCTTTTCAAGCATTTATCCAAATCTCTTTGGGAAGTTACTCTAGGATCTGCGACCACCATTCTTTCAGGCAGCACAGATCTTTACAATTCACTGGGTAAAAAAATGCTTCCCCCGTGTTACTTCCCTCTTTTCCAATCAACTCAAATCTTTGATTACTGATCCCCTGGCCAGCAACAGAAAAGGCTTTTTTTTAGTTTATTTACTTTATCTAAACTATTCATGGTTTTGAACACCTTTGTTCAATCTCCCTTAGCCTTCTGTGCTCTCAGGACAACTGTCCCAATGTCTCCAGTCTCTCTAACTGTAGGCCCACATTCCCAGCAACATGCTGATAGACTCCTTTTGCACCCACTCCAAGTCCTTGATGTTTTTCCTCTGGGGCATAAATTTATGCTGGCCCCAGGGCAGATTCTGAGGCAGTGGGGTGGGGGAGTGTAAAATTGTATGCATGAGAATCCTCCCCAGGATCCTGCCCACCCTGACCCCAGATTAATTTCACACTTGGGTGGGCAGGGCCTTGGTTGGGAAATCCACCCTTTTACTTATTAAGGCCCTTGAATGGCCACTTAACGATAACTTAGGGGTCTTTTACCATCCAGCCTATGAGTAGGATGAGAAATAGAGAAATAAACATTTCGTCATCTTAGGTGGGAAGTAGGAGTGAAGGTGGCCTCTCCTGTTGAATCTTGGAGTTCTGCCTCTCCCTGTCCCCCCCAAGCCTACTACTGATGCTGCAATCATCCCCCCCCCCACCCCCTTCCACCCTGCCTCCAGACCCACAATAGCATCCCCTTCTCAGGACTTAGTTCCAGGCAAAGGGCTGCAGTAGCTCTCCTGGCCACTGCCACTGTGTGCCAGGGTGAGTTGGAGAGCTGTCAGCCAATAAGATTAGCCAACATCTCTCACGGGCAGGACTACCTTCCAAGGATGGGCAGAAATCCTGCCCATTACCAATCACTGCTCAAATGAGTATTAAATGGTAGTGGACTTCCGAGAGTCAGGGATAATGCGTTACACACCAACTTTCAGGATGGCAAGCACCAGGTTTTTACCATCCCTAAAATTCTACCCATAGGTAGAATTTTAGGGATGGTGCTCAGAATTGGTGCTCAGAATTGAAGATGATAATATAACCAGGCCAATAATCCAATATGTGATACAGAGCTAGGATAGCTTCCTCCATTCTCCACTCTATTCTGCTGATAATCAAACCAAGGATTCCGTGTGTTTACTAGCGGCCTTCACAACTTATGCTGCCACCTTCTAAGATCTGCATATGGACCCCGCCAAGATCTCCCTTTGCTGCTATCAAATTGTATTTCTAAGCTCATGTTGCCTCTTCTCATTCTTGCTAATAAAACATATTATTTCATATGTCACTGCTAAATTTCATCTGATGCCCATTTGATCCGACTGTCCCTGTCCTTCTGAAATCCTATCATGTCCATCTCTTTGTTTGCCACATTTCTGAATTTAGTATTATCTGCAAATTTGAAATTATGCCCTACATGTACAAATCCAAGTTTTATATATATAAAACAGGAAGTCCCAAAATCCAGTCCTTGGATGGTGTGGATCACAGGTTCCGGCAGAGGTTGGGCTGCTGCATTTGGCCTCAAGATAGGGAAACATCAACCATGTGGTTCTTCTGCTCCAGGCAATTCAGCTGGGAAGTCGAGAATAATGGTAGGAGGTGACGAAGACATCAGTTTGACTGTGACATTCCCCCATCCCATCGCTGAATAAATTGTTGGCACTCCCTCTCTAAACACACACAGAGAGGATGGCCCCTCGGGTGAAGTATGGAGATTGATTATGGTCCTGAATGTCACTGGGGGGATCATGGAATAACTAGCAGCGCATAAACCAGTTGGAAATGTATTCCTATGTTTGTTTATCATTCACCATGAGTACCCACGCCATTAGTAATCTGTGGCTTGGCTCCGCATCCTGCTTACATTGACTCCTCTCATTTTATTTTAAGACATCAATATTCTTGGCCCTAATGACCAGTTGGGGGCTGCAAGTTGGCATAGAATCTCTGAAGTGTATTTATAGCAGCGAATTAAAGGGAAGAGGTTTCTGCTATGTAGCGTTCTCTCTACAATTCACCATTAAGTATCAGCTTTCAATAATTCCACGGGAAGGTACCCAGCACAGACCAACTCAGAATGTTTCTCAGCAGAGAAACTGATACTAATGACTTGCTGAAGTCTGTCTTTCAATTCCGTGACCTTTATTTGTGATGTGATTAAGGGAAGGCAATGACCTTGTGATATTATCGCTAGATTATTAATGCAGATAACTCAGCTAATGTTCTGGGGACCCAGGTTCGAATCCTGCCATGGCAGATGGAAGAATTTGAATTCAATAAAAAAAACCTGGAATTAAGAATTTACTGATGACCATGTTGATCATTGAAAAAACCCATGTGGTTTACTAATGTTCTTTAGGAAAGGAAATCTGCCATCCTTACCTGGTCTGGGCTACACGTGACTTCAGAGCCACAGCAATGTGGTTGACTCTAAAATGCCCTCTAAAATGGAGGGCAGTTAGGGATGGACAATAAATACTGTCCCAACCAACGATGCTCATACCCAGTAAATGAATAAATACAGACAAGACATCAGTGAGAATTTCCCAGCTCACCTTCAAAGTACAACTCTGTGCTCTTTTATGTTGGTTTAACATCTCATCTGAAAGATGGTACCTCCGGCAACAAAGTCCTTTATCAATGCGTCACTAGATTGTCAACCTAGAGTTTTCAGCTCAGATTCCTGGAGTAGGATTTAAACCCAGAACTTTATGATTCAGTTGGGTGGGGGGGGGGGGGGGAGGGGAGAGAGAGAGAGAGAGAGAGAGAGAGAGAGACTGCCACCCCATTGAATCAAAAAGATATTGGAAGCAGAATTCTTTATCTGTTTGTGTGTTTGGGCAAATTCTCCTGGTGAGAGGATTACTTTAGGTAACATCTCAACATCCACAAGTTGAATAGACACTGACTATGCCACTCTTCAGCATCAGTAACCACAGTACTCAATACTGAATAGAGACAGCTTGACCAAGTAGCAGCAGCCACGCAACAGTGCGAACTTCACTGATAATTCAACACAGTCCAAAATTGCAAACAGATACGTTCTTTGATCTCATGATCTCCAAACACCAGCTTCAAATTTTCGAAAGAATTTTTGAAACCATCCACAAATATAACTCGCTCTCTAATCCTGCAGTGACTTTTGGAGTTTTTAATTATAATAATTGCTAGGCTGGTAGAGTTAGAACACTCGGAGGTCGAGTTTTCTTCTAAGCAGTTAAAACATTAGAGGAATGAACTTCGATGGTGGAGTTATGGGTCTAGAAAGATGGCCTGTGGACAGTTAGATTACACGGGACAGAGAATGGCCATTCAGCCCCCCGAGCCTGTTCCACCATCCATGGCTAATCTGTATCTCAACTCACTTATCTGTCTTGGTTCTATATCCCTCGGTACTGTTAGCTAACAAAGAATGTCAGTTTTAAAAATTTTCAATGGAACTGGTGTCAACTACTTTTTATGGGGTATAATTTGAAATTTCCACAACCCTTTGTATGAAGAAGTGGTACTTGACCTCACCCCTGAGCAGCCTTACTCAAATTCTAACGCTATGCCCCGTTACTCTGATTTCTCCCACTGAGGAAATTATTTCTCCCTGGTTGGAATTCTCCAGATGTTCATGCCAGCAGGATTCTCTGGTCCCACTGCAGGGAATGGAGATTTGGCCGAGCGTCAAATTCTCCATCCTCACTTGCAGTGGCTGTGGGGTGTGAACGGCCAGAGAATTCTGGCCTCAGTCTAACCCACCAATTCCTTTGTTATGTTAAACAATTCTATCAGATCTCCACCTTAATCTTCTGCATTCAGGGGAATGAAAACCTACCTTACCACTCACAGACTAGGAGAGTCATTTGGAGAGTTAAAGTAACAGGACTTAGGAGCAGGGGTCAGCTCCTCGAGGTTGCTCTGTCATTCAGTAAGATCACAGCTGGTATGGCTGTGTTCACAGCACCACTTTCCTGTCTGTCACCCATAATGATGGCCCGTATGACTTCAAAGCCACAACAATGTGGTTAACTCTCAATTGCCCTCGGGCATCTAGATTTGGGTAATAAATGCTGGCCAGCCAGTGACACCAATGTCCCACAAATGAATTTTTTAAAACCCCCCCCCAAAATTGATCTAAGTCAGCCTTAGATAAACTCAATGGTCCAGCTTTTCTGGGGAAAAGGATTCCACAGACAAATGACCTTCTGAGAGAACAAAATCTTTATTTTCAAAGGGAGACCTCTGATTCTTCCCTGGTTCTAGTTTCCGCCACAAGTAGGAACATCCTCCTGCTAATCTACTCTGTCAGATCGCCTCAGGATCTTACATATTTCAATAAGATCCACTTTCATTCTTCTAAACACCAATGAATATAGGCCCAACCTGCTCAACCTTCCTTCATAAGAAAGGGTCATTATCCTAGGAATGAATCGAGTAAACATTCTCTAAACTGTTTCCAATGCAATTATATATTTTTTCAATAAATAGACTAGTGCTCTAGATGTGGTTTCACCAAGGCCATGTGTAGCTGCATAAACTTCCCTACTTTTATATCCTATTCCCCTTGCAATAAATGCCAACATTCCATTTCTCTTCCTAATTACATACTGTGATAACGTAACAGAGGTGGTTAGACAGTATTTGGATGAGTGAAAGATCTTTTCCAACTCTTGATGCTTCTTCTGTAATGAAGTCATTTATTACTCTTCTATATACGGGCACATGTTCTTCCCTTCCCACCCCAATGATCAGGGAGATGGATTCTGCTCTGTATCTGTGACTGCTGATGGAATTAATTGAACCCTCCCAGATTGTGATCTGACTGATGGGCCTGAATCTTTCCTTATTAAAGGCATTAAATAAATGCAAGTTGTCATTGTTCTTGATCAGTGACTATCACTATTCAATCAGTGAGGATTATACAATTGCCGACTCTTTTCGTGCTGTAGGCCCATGCCTCATGGCCACTAACGTTCACATTTTTGTATCTTTGCACCTTTTTCCTGCTCTACTTTGATATTGAATAGTTAAAGACATTCTGTATTTTCTCACTTGATTGAGTAGGATTCACTGGCACCCTCAGCAGCCCCTGCACAGCAGCACCCCCCCTCCCTCCCACAGTGTGTTTTCCAGAGGTGGAGGTAGCTTGCCAATGGCTGCTAATGGGATGTCTACAGTGTTTTGCATGGCTGGCCTGCCACTGGGGAAACTGCCTTGGCCTGTTTTCCCTGACCTCATTAGCTTTCTATACTGGTCAACACAACTGATGTTAAGATCAACCACTGTCATCTGAGGCCTTTGTTGCAATCCAATCCCCTTTTTATCCCATTGTTGAAATCTGTGCTCCTCGCTGTTTTGGACCCACCCCCTCGAACACTTCTCTGAATCTCTGCTCTGAACCTTTTGCCAATCATCTCAAAACCCATCTTTCAGTCCCCTCTCCTAAGGCACACAAGGACTCATCTTTTAATCTAGTTTTCCCTCCTTTCTTTCTAAAGTATGCCAAAGATGCTATGTATCAACATCTGCTGTTGAACCTGGAATCTTTCTGTTGTGTTTGGCTCAGTACTCATATTTCATTCCTGGTCTCATCTTTCCATAGCTCTCTAACTATTTACAGCTCCACAATCACATTCCTGTCAAATGCTCCAATGCCTCAGACTCGATGGCCTCTTGTGTGTATTATCCTTCCCTTCACCCCACCATTGGTGAGACTGTCTTCAACTGCTAGGCCCCTGCAATTCCCTCCGTAAGATTCATTTTCCATCTCCCTCTCTCCTCCATGGGATGGCATGGTGGCACAGTGGTTAGCACTGCTGCTTCGCAGTGCCAGGGACATGGGTTTGATTCCCGGCATGGGTCACTGTATGTGCAGAGTTTGCACATTCTCCCTGTGTCTGCATGGGTTTCTTCTGGGTGATCCAGTTTCCTCCCACAGTCTGAGAGGCATGCTGGTTAGGTGCATTGACCATGTTAAATTCTTTCTCAGAGTACCTGAACAGGTGCTGGAGTATGGCGACTAGGGGCTTTTCACAGTAAATTAGTTGCAGTGTTAATGTAAGCCTACTTGTGACACCAATAACTAAACTTAAGAGCCTCATTAAAACCCGTCATTCTGACCAGATTTCTAGTCACCCCACAATTAATATTCCCTTCTCTAGCTCAGTGCCCCTGTATCTGGTTACTCCATGGGACGAGCCTTGTGATGTTTTTTCTCTATGAAGAGCACTACACAATGCAAGTTGCTGTGGTTAATGATGTTGAAATGGTTGTTATTGACGATGGCAGTTGTGCAGAGCTGCAAAGTTTGAAGTTTTTGTTCCTTAGCATAGATCTTGAGCTAGTTATTGATCGAGCGTTGGTAATGGCGAATGGGGCGGTGCAGTGTACGGAACGATTATGTATTTCTTGCTTGTGTGGACTGCTCTCTGTGGCATGATGCTGCATTCAGGCCAACTGAACAGATGTTGGAGGATACCAAGAAGGAAGTAATAAAATTATTGGCAGCAGCTCATGGAAATCACATTAAACAAATTTTAAAGATGTTATTACTCCTGTCACTCCATGGTACTCCAAAAACTCCAGTGAAGTACCAATAAAGTACCTTATCACATCTTCCAGAAACGTTTCAAAGCACTTTACATATAATGAATTATGTTGTCCGCAGCAGCCATTTTTTACTCATCAAGTATCTAAACATCAAGGAATGGCTGGTTAATTGTGTTGGTTGGATGACAGAGGATATTGTGCGAACTACCTGTGTTTCTTTGAATATTGATTGAGATCCTTGGCATCTAACCAACCCACCAGCACAGGCATATGGGGCTTCAATTTAATATTCCATCCAAAGAACAGCATTCCTAACAATGTTGCACTGTCTTGGTGCTATGCTGGAGTATTAGTCTAGATTACGCACTGAAATTTGGGAATGAACCATTAATTCACAACCTTCTGAATCAGAGGTAAGTGAGCCAAACTAAGATGAGGGCAAACAAATGTTGGTGAAGAACACTGAAATATCTTACGCATCACTGGAATGCAACAGATAGCTTAAAGCTCAGTTACTAAGGCAAGCTGAAGTTGTTCCTACAGAAGGTTATAATACTGAGACCTACATTTCCATTCTCTGTGTTGAATCCTCAGGGATGGGAGAATTCTTGGCTCCATGAACCCAACCTTGTACAATAGCAGACTGGACATTGGATTTTCAATCTGGGGGTGAGGATGGACTAGAATAGGAGTTAGGATGAGTGATCTGGAGAGAAATGAGGATGCTGCTGACTGTTAAGGCAGATAGCGCCTATCTCAGAGCTCCGTTCTGAGTCCAAAATAAAAAAAAGATTAAAATATAAAACATCCCTCTGACCCTTACCCCTCGCGTCCCCTCAACCCCCCCACACACTCCCCATGACCCATCCATACCATCTCATACCCTCCACCCAATCCCCATGGCACCAAATAAGCCGCAATGCCACCATCTCTGACAGCTTTAACAGTTCTTTGGCAGATTAGACAAGTCTTTGACAGCTTGACAGTTTTTTTGCCAGTTTGACAGTTTTTGACAGCTTTCATCTTCCAAACCCATAGACACTTCCATCTAGAAGGACAAGGGCAGCAGATACTTGGGAACACTACCACCTGCAAGTTCTCCTTGAATCCACTCACCACCCTGACTTAGAAGTATATTGCTGTTCCTTTGTAATCGCTAGGTCAAAATCCTGGCATTCTCTTCCTAACGGCATTGTGGGTCAACCCATAGCACATGGACTGCAGCCTTTCAAGAAGGAGGCTCACCACCACCTTCTCAAGGGCAACCAGGGATGGGTAATAAATGCTGGCCAGCTAGTGTTGTCCATCTCCGACGAACAAATTTTAAAAAAGTTCTTTGACAGTTTGGACAGTTCTTCAACAACCTAGCAGTTCTTTGTCAGCATTGACACCTCTATGTTACTTTAACAGTTCCAATGCATTTCCATAATTTTTTGTCAGCTTAACAGTTACTTGACAGCTTTGACAGTTACTTGACAGCTTTGGTAGGTCCATGGAGTTTACGCACTTCTTAAGCACAATCATGTCTGTTTTTAACAATCCCAGAGGATACTTTACCTCCCAAAAAAGTATCCCAGGATAATATCCAAAGATGTACCCCCTTACATATCTAAACAAATGCACCAAGTTTAGATCAGCCAGTTCTTACCTGGTCTAATCTGAATACACTCTTGGCCTACCAAAATCCCACCTAAGTGAAGGCAGCTGATGCTTTAAATGGCTAGCTGCCTCTGTAAACAGTGTTAGCATGAATACTGATCCAGCTCCATTCCTGTCCCTGCATAAATGAAAAGTTCAGCAGAGGAGGGGTCCTTTGGAATTTCAGCTATTTCTGCTACATTTGCCAAGATGAAGAGCTTCTCCATCATGGCAAAGATGTGGGCCTCAATCTCTGATTTGTCTCCTTGGATTGAAGGGTTGGGAAATCAGCCAGCTTCTTGTCTAACTGCATTGACTGCTGTTGAGTGCTCATCCCCTAAATTGGATCTAAGTGAATACAGTGAATTCAAGAGTCAGCAAGCAAATTTTCTCAACCAGATCATCTGTAGAATTTTTTACCAGATTCTTGTGCACACTAGGATAGGGGTAGGGAGCCTCAAAATTATATTTAAAGGGATGGGGCAATTGAATGATGTGTTACAGTTGGCGGGACAACAATTCTGAAAGCCCTTGGCTTAAAGTATCAATACACTTATAACCATTCTCAAAATGGTTGGCCTGGGGGAATTGGGGGGATGGAATTAGGAAATGACTGGTGAAGAAAGGAAAGGCAACATGCGCAGACATATGAAGGAGGAACTCAGGACTAACCCTTTGTTTACCCACTGCTGAAGGGGAAGTGGCCTTTCCCAAGATTGTTTTGAAGAGGCATTCCCTTGGAGTTACTCCATGGTACACGGCCTAGAAGGCAGGCTGGAGGCTGCAGCTGACCTTTACTGTCACTGGCTGGCCAGCCGTATGGGCAGCATGGTGGCACAGTAGTTAGCACTGCTACCTCACCAGGGACCCAGGTTCAATTCCAGCTTAGGTGGCTGTTTGTGTGGAGTTTGAACATTTTCCCCATATCAGCATGGGTTTCCTCTGGGTGCTCCAGTTTCCTCCCACAGTCCAAAGATGTGCAGGTTAGGTTGATTGGCCATGGTAAATTGCCTCTTGACATCAGAGGATTAGTAGGGTAAATATGTGGGGTTACAGGGATAGGGCCTGGGTGGGATTGTGGTCGGTGCAGGCTAGATGGCCTAATGGCTTCCTCCGGCACGCTAGGGGTTTGATGATTCTATCCTCCATCTCACCAGGAGGAGGCCTGACAACAGATAGCATTGCTCAGCCTCTAGCCCCTTACTGAATCAGACACTGTGAGGCCAATTCCTCACTCAAGTTGACAGATATGTGTGTGCTATCTTGAAGGGCATAATTGTTATCCATCACCTGGGTGTGCTTCCTCTCGTCTTTACAATGTAAATTATAACGTGCTGTGAGTGAGTTCCATCTGGACCTCCTCTATATTGGCATCTGGATTTCCTTTATAATGGCAAGGACCTGAAATAAAGATCAGAAAGAAGGTAGACGGTGTGGGGTTATGTCATAAACATATCTTAATGAAACTGGATTCAGGTCAGAGTTTCCCCTTTCCACCCCGCTCCCAGCTTGTTGGAATTGTCGGTAGTGAGCAAAGGGGGAGAGAATGGGTAATGTTTCCATCTTACATCTGGGAATAATCTCGTGGAGAAAACTACACTCTCCAATGGAGAACATGCCTGGCTCCCATTCCATTCTTTTAAAATCCCACAGATGATGATATACTCCCTCATATCATCACAATTAAGAAAGGAGATATCCCTCCTGGGGTTGCTGTCCCTTTTACCAATTCATGAGTCTCTTGTGGACTGATGCATACAAGGATGTACAAGACAGGAAAGTTGCCCCAGAAAGAAAATATCCATTGAGGTCAGGGATTAAACTTGGCTTTAGCTGCCCCCATGGTCAAAGAATTTGCCTAGACTCAGGAGAGCACGCAGTAACTGAGTTGAAACTTTTAGAGGGAGTAATTGCTAGAGAAAAGCATTAATAAAACAGGAAGCAAATGTTTGTTTAGTTTGTGATTAGGTATGGAATATTTTGGGGTAGTTAAAGGAATTTAAATCAATAATTTAAAAATGCTTTCATTACAGTTATTCTTCCTCCAACAACAAATTACACAGCCATTAATTTCTCAGCCATCCCCCACAGAACTCCTCACTAAATATATCTCAAAGAACTGGATTCCTTTGAGATGAAAGATCTTGATTTCTGGCACTAGCCCACTCTGTTTAAAGTGGGCACAGACTAAATGAGTCTCAAGCTTATCCTGAATCTGACATCATTCAAACTCCCCCCGCCTCTCCTCACCACTGTGCCTCCAGGCCCACCCCCACCCTCCCCAGCCACCCACCCTTCCTGATCCACACCCAATCCACTTCTCTAAGAGGCGTCACACTACCCTTTCCTGCAAAACTTCCAACCCAAATATATAGGAGTCTGGAAGCCAGGGCTGTTCCTTGTTTTCTCCCAGACAGCTTGCAAAGCTGAACTTGAAGTCTGCTTGAAAGGCTTGCTCGACGATTTAGCTTTTAGTGATTTAGTGCCCACTGGATCTCACTGGGTTTTAGTTTTAAAGCTGAGAGAGACAGATTAGATCCTCAGAAAACAAATAAGTATGTACAAGATGGGATTCAGATACCTAGTTCTCCTGTCCCTGGCTGCGTTCTTCTGTATTTCAGCCCAAATAGGTAAGAAAAATCATTCTTTCAAATTGGAAGGGGTGAGGTATGTAGGGAGGGGAGGGGGCAGTGGAGCAAAAGGGGATGGGTGGGAAAGGATGGGGTATTAATATTTACTAGTTTTGTGAAAGACTTCTGATGCCATTTATAAGGAAGAAACAGTGGTGTTAAAGTGCTGAAATATTTCAAAATTACACCGTGATTTATGTGATGGAGGAGAAAAGTTTCTTTGAAAATGTTTAGCCTTTTACAAGTTACCTTTTAGTTTTGAAAATTGGGAAGAGTTTCATTATTTTAAAAACCAACAGTCTAATTCTGTTTGAAATATTCTGCATGGCATTTCTGGAGTCTTGATTGTCTTTATTTATGATTCATTTACAACCAAATAAGGATTGAACAAATACTGGATGAGCGCATACACTTTGTTGAAAAATAGTTTTCGGTGAGTGAGAAATCCCACTCTCAGGATTTCTGAAGTTGTACTGTTGAGTGAATAAGCTGACAGCAAATAGATAGAAGGCAGTATCCTCACTGAAATCTCACTGAAGTTAAACACAGTGGGATTAAATTACAGTTTTGAAACCACTCCAAGATATACACTGTAGTGGTTTTGTCCAAGACTGGGTCCTGTTTCTGATGAGCCCTCCGTCCCGATGCTGCATCACTAATACAGGTGGAACAAACTTCCAACAGGCTGGTAACAATGTTCACACTGACTGATTATAGCAATAGAAAATGCTATATGCACACCTGATGGTTGACTGGGCAATTGTAAAATGTTCCCTATTGTGTGGAACTGAATCATTCAGATAGCTAATGCCCTAGCTTCAGACATGTGGCTGTGTTGAATTTGCTGACTATGGTAACTCCAGGAGTCGGCTTCGAAGGAACCGTGCTTTTATTGCACAAAAGGAAAATAAGCAACAACCATAAACCTGTGGTGAACACAACAGGTTCCAACTGTTAAAGATTAATGCACCCTCTCAAGGTCTTGCTCTGTACATGGTATATGAGCTCCAACTGGCTGGCTAATTACCAATCCCCAGGGAGATCGTATTCAATGGCCCAACTGGAAGGTCAATTATTGATTCCCCTTACCGATCATGAGGGTCATCACACTGACCTCATTGAGATGTCAGTAAGGCCAATACACTTAGGTCTCTTTGGCTCTGCCTGGCATTCAATCAGTATTTCCACCCCTGCTGGATAGTCCACATGCTTGGGTGCTGAGGAATAGTCACACATGAATGGCTCCTTGTACAGGATATACTTACATGTCTTCCAGCACCTCAGGAGAAGAGAAAGAAAGAAAGAAAATCATGAATAAAGATCCAATGGGACTTACTGACTTTCATGTTAATGGGCTAGAGAGGTTGTCAAGTATTGTCATGAACATGAGGATGGATGAATATTCCACAGATTGCTTTATTCTTTTGGGAACCAGGAAGAAATAACACACAACCTTTCTTTAGGAGATTAAATGGATGGAGTGGAGTCGATATTGTGGCAAACTGTATGCAGTAGACACTGGGCTGTGACAAGTTTGGGGCTGCAATGGTGTGCATTTTGCAGCCTCGCCCCTCTACATCTAAATAGTGAAGCACAAGGCTCCCACAACACGGACTTCAGACCTTTCTTCATTGCTCTTGGTGAAACATGAAGAACCCTTTTTGAGGATAAGTCAAAATTTGGGGTGTGGTTCTCAAGTTAGTATTGTCAAGAAACAAAGCTTGGATCAGGGTTTATCAGGGTCTTGAAGCTTGGGATAGGGACTTGGGTCACGGCATAGACTGGAGTTTTAAGAATGCCTTGGGAGTCAGGAATTGCTCAGGTTTAGGCCAGGAGCCATCAGGATCAGGTAGCAGAGCGGATATTGGGACATGGGCCGACAACAGTCGCAGAGGGAAAAGGAGTTGGGAATAGGAGTGATGGGAGTGGAGGAGCAATTGATTTATTTAATGTGCAGTCCTCCACTTTCAAATAAGTTACTCATCATCTTCGGGTTGTCATTTATTGCCTCAGGGCAAATCAGTTTCAAAATGAGCCCAGTGAGCCCATGCTGTGGTTCAAGAAGATGTTAGGCCCCAACCCTTGTTTCAGGCATGAGTAAAAGTTGCCCCTGGTTGTCTTTATCCAATACAGCAGATGTCATAATCCTGCAAACATGCACACATTTCCTGTCTTCAATATTGGGGATGTTATCATCCAAACAGCAAATGCGAAACAATCTTTAGACCCATGTATAACAGCTTGGAGCAGTTGGTAGCCCTCTCATCTCTGAAAGTTGTGAGTGCAAACTCCACTCCTGAATTTCAGCATACAGTCTAGAGTGACACTTTGGTACTGTAATGAGAGAGTGCCACATTGTTGATGGTGCTAAATTAAGGCCCTATCTGCTTGGTCCAGTGGATATAACAGATCCCATAACATGTTTACAGAGAAAGAGGCAGTTTTAGGCTCACATGGATAACCAGTCATTTAATTCATTTGGCCCTTTTAGGAAATTCCTTTGTACAAATTTGCTTCTGCATTTACCTATTTAACAATAATTGCAGTCTAAAAGTATTCAATGACACTTGAGATGCTTTGGGATATTCTACATTTACCTGTCGAAGTTAGGATCAGACTCACCTGAGATAATCACCCAAATTGGTCAAATGGGTGAGGAGATGAAGGATGATTGGCACCCATGGAAATACAACCCACTAAAGAGTCAACATCCTTTGCCTTCCAA
Organism: Carcharhinus amblyrhynchos; assembly: GCF_965287045.1. NCBI lineage: Eukaryota > Metazoa > Chordata > Chondrichthyes > Carcharhiniformes > Carcharhinidae > Carcharhinus > Carcharhinus amblyrhynchos. Next base: position 24,292,022 of record NC_137353.1, on the reverse strand, counting down.
AGGACGCCACTGCAGCAATGGGAACATAGGCTGAATTTTCCATTCTCTGGCTCAGGGGAAACCTTCTTATGGTTCAATCAAACATTATTTTATTACCTCAGCTTTGACTCTTGTGATTTACACAATTGTATTAACCATAAAGGGCAAAACAGGACTTATAATTTAAACTTGTCCATACAAACTGATGGATGAAAGTTTTGGTTCTGTACACCATTCCATGGGGCTTATGTGTTTCACTATACAAGCTACCTTTCCATGAAAGTTTCACCAGTGTGTGATTCTGTAACTCTGATGACACAATGGGTAGGATTTAATGGTCTCATTCACCATCGGTGTAAATCCCGTTAAGACCACAAATTCTTGCAAGGGAGGCCACAACGTGACATGTACTGGCGAGATTTCAGAACACAATCTTCCCTGCCTTCCTGCCGATGACGTGATCTCGTGGATTTTTATAACATCTTAATATCATTAAACGGTTTTACATCAAAGCGACCGACCCCTGCCCCCTGGCGGTGTGCCATCATGCTGGTGCGATTTACGACTGGTTTTCAAAAATGAAAAAAATCAAAAATGAGGACCACAGCAGGGGTGCGCCGGTGTCTGATGGCCCTGGGGTTGAGGTCCAAGGCTGGAGATTACCCCCTGGCATTCCAAGAGGACACTGCTGGAGGAACTGAGGCAGGCACTGCCAGGAGACACTTCCAGGGGAGTATCCCTCCTCCACTGAGGGAGTTTTTATGTGCTGATTAGGGCATCCTTAAAATATTTAAAAAGCATAAGTATATGGATGGGAAAGGATTAGAGGGATATAGGCCAAGCACAGGCAATTGGGACTTGCTGGGAGGGCACCATGATTGGCATGGACTGGTTGGGCTGAAAGACCTGTTTCCGTGCATGCTGTATTGCTTTACAATTCTATGATACCCTGATCTCTGTGTAGCCGGCCATGTCAGCTCTATCAAGCCCGCCAGAGTGATGGTGAAAACCTGAGTGTCAGAAGATCGCAACAGAAAACTTGGCTATGTTTCTGGAGGGAAACTCACTTGTTTTAAGTCAGAACTTGCCATATTTTTGGAACATTCCACAAAATGGGCAGGATTTTATGGCCTCGCTCATCTGGAATCCGTAAAATCCTGCCCAAGGTCAACAGACTTTTCCAAGGTCCACCCCTCGCCTGCTCTGATTCCCATGGCAGGCGCAATGGTAAAATTTGCCCCAATGAATTGGGAGCAGAATCCTTTCAATTTGCCCCATTATTGCTTATGTGGATGAAAACCAGCTGCTGTTGGTCGTACACAAGAAACTAGATGTCAAACTAGATACCAATCTGGATATCAAATTGGGTACAATGTAAATCTCTTCTTGTGTTTCCACCTTTTGTCTCTTTGGCACCGTTTCTCCCGCTGCTTAATTAGACTCTCTTTATCCTGAGCTAATGTTTCTGACATGTCCACAGATTAATTAAGACCCAGAGTCTCTCATCTTTCCTATCTCATTCTCCTCCCCTTCTCTATTGCCTCAGCTCCCTACCTTTATCAGCATTTATCATATAAAAATATACAGATGGAAGAACGGGATGGATAGGATAGAGGTGGAGAGACTCTTCCCGCTCAAAAAAGACAGTAGGACTAGGGGGCACAGCCTCAAGATAAAGGGGAGGCGGTTTGGAACGGAGTTGAGGAGGAACTTCTTCACTCAAAGGGTGGTGAATCTCTGGAATTCTCTGCCCGTTGAAGTGGTGGAGGCTGCCTCGCTAAATATTTTTAAGAAGTGGGTTGATGGGTTCTTGATAAGAGAGGGGATTAAGGGTTATGGGGAGAGGGCGGGAAAGTGGAACTGAGCCACGACAGATCAGCCATGATCTTATTGAATGGCGGGACAGGCTCGAAGGGCTAGATGGCCTACTCCTGCTCCTATTTCTTATGTTCTTATGAGATAAAGGCAATCAGTGAAAATAGCAGGATAGTACAGTGAGTTGACATTGGCATTTCACTGTTGAGCATGGATCCTAATTCAACCCAAAGTGATAGATGAGAGTACCCTTCACCAACTCACAGGAATGAGTATGGGCAATCTCAGTCCATGAACACAGTAAATAAAGATGTCTATAATCCCGCTCAACTGAATTAGCCTGTCACACTTGGAGTCTACTGCCTTCCTTTACCCAAATGATCCCATCTCTCTCCCAACCATCTGAAATGATGGACAGGACCCATCCACTGGGCAGCACGGTGTCACAATATCTCTGCTGCCTCACAGCGCCAGGGATCCAGGTTCAATTCTGGCCTTGGGTAACAGTCTGTGTGGAGTTTGCATGTTCTCCCTGTGTCTGCGTGTGTTTCCTCTGGGTGCTCCAGTTTCCTTCCACAATCCAAAGATGTGTGGGTTAGGTTGATTGGCCATGCTAAATTGTCCTTTAGTGTCAGAGGGATTAGGAGGGTAAATACATATTTTTACAGGGATAGGATCTGGGTGGGATTGTTGTCGGTACTTGATGGGCCAAATGGCCTCCTTCTACACTGTAGAGATTCTATGATTCTCCCTTTCTGTGCACATAGGGCTTAACCACTGCCTTCTGATGTCATAGAAATGAGCAGCTCCTATCCATCCATTTGGCAAATTTTAAAAGCAATAAGGATGTACCCTGTCTCCCAGCGAGTTTATCCAGAGCATAGATGAGCCTTACAAACAGGAAGGCTCTTGTATCAATGTAGTCAAACAGCCAGTGTGATAACAGAGACTTGAGTTGTCCTCAGTCCCCCGAGGTTAAAAATGTGCCAAGATTCATACGTCCAATCCTAGTCTGGATGTACATGCTGGAAACTGAATGTGTGTGGATATTGGGAGAGGACAGAACGAGGTTAAGCAGTAATGTATCAAATTCCAAACAGTCTGTAACAATAACACCAACAGCAGCTTGTATTTATATAATCTATTTAATGTAAGGCACTTCACAAGAGCATCATAAAACAAAATGTGACACCAAGGAAATATTCAATAATAATGATCATTTGTATGAAGTATTGGTGCCTATCAGCTCAATCCCTAAAATTCGCACTGTCTTCAGGAGAGCATAAAGTGGAAGAAGATGAATTTTCTTTTCAGTCTGTTTTGGGCTGTCTGCCACATATGTTGCTGACTCAGTTTTCCCCTTGCACCAATGGGAAAATCACTTTTGCTGCCAGTCTACAAACAAACAATGAATTCATTTTGAATTTGAAAATGTGTGCAGTTGGGAATGTGATCGGATGTTGTCAGTACAGGTACAGGTGCTGCAATTCTACATAGGATGAGGTTATTCCTGTGCTGTTGGATGGGGGAAAGATGGAATTTGGAGAGGATGGAGGGCAGCGGGATAGAGTGAACAGTGGAGTCATAATAGATGGCTTTTTAAAAATTCATTCATGGGGATATGGGTGCTGCTGGCTGGGCCAGCATTTATTGTCCAACCCTAATTGCCCTTGAACTGAGTGGCTTGCTCTGCCATTTCAGAGGGCAGTTGAGAATCAACTATGCCCTAGGGTCACATGTCAGCCAGACCAGGTAACAACGGCTGAATTTTTTCCTTAAAGGACATTAGTGAACCACATGAGTTTTTCCAACAATCAACAATGGTTTCATGGTCATCAGTAGATTCTTAATTTCAGATTTTTTTTTATTGAATTCAAATTCCACCATCTGCTGTGGTGGGATTTGAACTCAGGTCCCCAGAGCATTAGTTGAGTTTCTGGATTAATAATCTAGCAATAATAGCACTAGATTTCCTGCATCTGTAGTACGTAGTTTGTGTGGAAGAGTTGGGTTTGATTAGCTGAATGCTCTTTTCCATGTATCTTTAGTGAACTACCTGGAAGTAGTTTTTTCAAGATTAATCACTTTGAGTTGGCAGTTGGACAAACAGTAACAGTATTAACTAATACGCACAACTGAAATATATTTCCCCCTTTTAAGGAGACGCTGAAAGGGAAGCTAATTTGGAAACTATTGTTTATGGCAGATCCAGATTTCTTGCAACAAAATAGAGGCAAATATCATCAAGTTTGGGGTATATTGTCCCATAGCCAATGTGTGTCTGTATTTTGCGCACCTCCATAATTGTAAAAGGGTAGTTCCTGCCAGTCCTGACAGTCACCGCAAACAGGCATATGTGGAACTATTTAAAGTTAAATGGGCTGTACTGAGGAAAGCAAGCAGCAGCTTTGCTCAGGATTATTTCGTCTAAATGTGGCCTTACCAGTCATGCTTAAAGGGACCACTGTATGCTGCTTCCTTTCTAAAAATCTGCTGTTAGCACTGCTGCCTAACAGTGCCAGAAACTTGGGTTCAATTCTAGCCTCAGGTCACCGTCTGTGTGGAGTTTGCACATTCTCCCCATGTCTGCATGGGTTTCCATTTAGCAATTCATGATAAGTTGCCTTTTTGTGTCAGGGGGATTAGCAGGGTAAATACGAGCGTAAGAGGGATGGGGCCTGGCTGGGATTGTTATTGGTGCAGGCCCGATGGGCTGAATGGCCTCTTTCTGTACTGTAGTGATTCTATTCTATGATTCTATCTCATATGGAGCCACTGCTCCCTTACTACTCCACCTCTCGTTCTCTTACCTTTCCATCGCTAGGATGGGGCTGCCATTCCAAACTGGAGCACAGCAAAGTGGCAAGTAGCCTCTGAAAGTGCAGCAGATGATGTTTAGTTCACTGTAATGATGAAAGAGACTCAAGGCCCAAACATCAGTGAACCTCTGGCCTTCAGCTTCTAGTGTGTGCCAACTGTTCTTTGGATCTAGCTGCTAAAGCCTTCAGAAGCAACACAGTTCTGTTTATACAGGCCCTTTGAGAGAGGCTCATCTATGATCTGTTTATAAATGCTAACACTGCCAATGTGTTCAAGGAGCATATGTAGTTCTGTCTGAAAGAAGACATGCCTCAGTGGAAAGACATCAGCGTCAAATATAATTTCTAAACCATAAACAAACAGCCTCCTGAAATACTTCCTGAGATAACTTCTAATGCGCATGTGAAATATATTTTTGACATATTTCTATAAATAAATAGCGGCAGTGACAAGAAGGCCACAGATGTGATCCTCACTTTGTGGTGTGAGCTGATACCATACACATCTGCACTGAGGGTCCCCCAGAATTTGGTGTAGCAAATCTCTTCTATCTATGCTCCAGCTCTCTCTCCTGCTTTCTTCAGGGCCTCAAAGTGAATCATAGAATCCCTACAGTGCAGAAGGAGGCCATTTGGCCCATCAAGCCTGTACTGACAGCAATCCTACTCAGGCCGTATCCCAATAACCCCAAGTATTTATCCAGTTAATCCCCCTGACACTGTGGAGCAATTTAGCATGGCCAATTAACTCGCACATCTTTGAAGCATGAGAGGAAACCAGAGCAGAAACAGGGAGAATGTGCAGACTCCACACAGACAGTGACCCAACGCCAGAATTGAACCCAGGTCCCTGGCTCTGTGAGGCAGCAGTGCTAACCACTGTGCCACCGTGCCACCCACAAGTCAGGCCATATGATGTGCAGTATCATTCCATTGTCAACACACACACACACACACACACACACACACACACACACACACACACACACACACACACACGTATTAATATTGCATGGACTTCAGAGAAGCTGAAAATAGGAGGGAGTGGGATATTTTTTTAAAGTCTGTTTTTCTTAATTGCCAGCATCAGATGGTGATATTCAACACTCTCCCCACAGCTGACATGCCAGGCAAGTAGCCATTAGCTACCAGTTTACAAAAGATAATAAGCTCCACTTTTAAAATGATTTGATGGCATGTGGTTGGGAACATGACTGGATGTTGTACAGGCACAAGCTAAGATCCTGAAATTCTACATGGAATTAGGCTGTTCCTGTGCTGGGGGTGTGGGAAGAGAGGACGATAGAGAGGATGCCTGTGGAGGGCAGCACGGCTGAGTTAAATAGTGGAGCTGGATAGCTGGGTGAATGGATTATGTGTAGAGAGGACAGGTATGATTTGCAAGAAATGTAGAAGGTTTAGAGAAACAGTTAACTTTTCAGGTCAACAAACCTATTGTTAGTTCCAGTAATGAAAGGTTACCAAATCTCGTGTTCCTATCTCCTCAGAATTTCCAATCTTTTCTGCTTTTGTTTCCGATTTCCAGCATCCGAAGTATTTTGCTTTGCGGTTAGGCTTGGTGATAATGCCTGAGGGGATTTCATGGGTGGCACAGTGGTTAGCACTGCTGCCTCACAGCATCAGGAAACTGGGTTCGATTCCCAGCTTGTGTCACCATTTGTGTGGAGTCTGCACATTCTCCCTGTATCTGTATGGGTTTCCTCCGGGTACTCTGGTTTTCCCCCACAGTCCAAAAGACGTTCTGGTTAGGTGCCATGCTAAATTCATTCTCAGTGTATCTGAATGGGTGACTAAAGGATTTTCACAGTGACTTCATTGCAGTGTTAATGTAAGCCCACTTGTGACACTAATAAATAAACTTAAAACTTCATTATATGACTTCCTATCTTTGATCTCTCTGTCCCTTCAAACAACTTGCCCTCCCATACCCAGTTTTTTTGATAACCATTAATTGAAAGTGATCAGGGAAAATGGGAAGATAAAAAACTTCTACAATTTTTCTGTTGCAGCAGTCTCCTGGAGATTAATGAAGATTCTGCAAGGTGAGGGGCAAAACCTTCTTATTGTCTGGGTGCTCCTTGCTGCAGTGGCCAATTTATTCATTCACTAAGTCTTTGAGGGAGCTCTAATCATCAATATTTTACATCTCTTTAGTAACATTTACTCTTGAGTCAGCTGTGGCTCAGTTGGTAACACACCCACCTCTGAATCACAAAGTTTCAGGTCCTACTCCAGGGGTTTGAGTACAAAATATCAAGGCTGACAGTCCACTGTCAGAGCTACTGGGTGGGATTTTCCCATCTCATTCATTCCCCCCCTCCCCTACCGCTGGCTGCCAGCGAGAATGGAAAATTTGCTCAGCAAGAATACTGCAGCGGCAACGGAGAATCGCAGCCGTGGACGAGGGCGGAGGTTTCTGGACAGTGTCTTTTGGGTGAGATTCTAAGGCCCCATTGGCCTGCTTGAGTGGATCTGAAATATCCCATGGCACTGGTGGTCGTGAAAAGCACTGTATGGATGGAAGTCTTCCTTTTCTTTCTATGGAACATGTTTAAAATTGATCAGGCTTTGTTGAATCTAAAAAACAACTTGGAATTTCAGAGACATGCTTGGTAGGGGAGAAAGGGGAGAGATGATTGGATTCAGGATGTGCCATGACTCTTAGGGAAAAATAAACAGCTGTAGGCGGCGGTTAAACTGACATTTAGTGCTCATAAAGGAGATTTGTTTCAAACAGGATCTGAGTCCTAGCCTCTGGCATTCAAAATCTACAGCCTTGAGACCCTGCCAATCTGTTCAGCTTATCTTGCCTATACTCACTGAGCTATCCCGATTAGCAATTCTTTGGAAGTTCACTATTTTCTAGGAAAAAACATCTGATTTCCTATAACCCCCCATCTCAGCTCCCTTCCCCCCGATTCACTGTTTTAAACTTTATTTATTTTTGTCACAAGTGAGCTTACATTAACATTCTGATGAAGTTACTGTGAAAATCCCCTAGCATACCGAGGGAAAATTTAGCATGGCCGATGCATCTAACCAGCACGTCTTTTGGACTGTGGGAAGAAACCAGAGCACCCGGAGGAACCCATGCAGACACAAGAGAACATGCAGTCTTGGCGCAGGGAGTGATCCAAGCTGGGAATTGAACCCAAGCCCCTGGTGCTGTGAGGCAGCCATGCTAACCACTGTGTCACCGTGGCAGCTAATGTGTCAGTGAGGAATGAAGGACAAGATGCTTGTAACACCAAAGCTACAAGATTACAAGAATAATTCACACACAATGGTGTAGGCACATAAAAGCTCTCTAAATTTTTGAAAATGCAAGAATGCTGCGCTTACTTGTATGTTTACAATGGCCTGCATCATTCACATTTGTACCACTTGTTTCCAGATCTCTATATTTAAAATGCAAACCATGCTATTTATGTATTTTGAGCTTTGAAAGCTCCTTGATGTCACAGCACTTTGTGTTTAATTACAGTGGCACTGTAGGGAGTGGAGTACAGGATAATGTTCTTGCAGTGGTTAACCAACAGCATGTTCAGGCTTTAACAGCCTGCAGATTGCAGAAGTACAGTTTGGGGAGTTTGGAGGAAGAATGGGTTAGGAGATGGTATCTGTCTCAATTTCAACACAGTGTGGGTGTAAACAGGGATACTTATATGTCATTTCAACATAATGGCTGGTCAGTGATGGGTTCCAGCAGGATTCACTTCTCTTTGTCCAGTCAAATCCTATAGATACATGTGTGACAGCAAAATCCGTGGTAGGCTAACAAGACAGTGCTGCCAAAAATGCACAGTAACACTGACTTTACAGAAAGCTCTCTTGCCAGTTAGAATGGTTCAATGAAATTGACCCGTAGAGATGCTTTGGATGTATTTAAATTTCCAGAAGGCATTTGATAAGGAGCCACATCAAAGGTTATTGCGGAAAACAAAAGCTCATGGTGTAGAGGGTAACATGTTGGCATAGACTAAGGACTGGCTTGCCAACAGAAAAGAGATTTGGCATAAATGGATCTTTTTCTGGTTGCCAGGAAGTAACGAGTGGTATGCCCCAGTGATCAGTGCTGGGGACTCAACTTTTTACAATTTATATAAATGACTTGGATGAAGGGACTGAAGATATGATTCTAAATTTGTTGATGGCTAAAGACACATAGAAAAGTAAATTGTGAAGTGGATATGAGGAGGTTACAAAGGGACACAGGTTAAGTAAGTAGGCAAAAATTTGACAAATGGGACAGGATTTTCCTGTCCCAAAGCCAGAAAATCCCACCCAAGGTCAACGAACCTTTACATGGTCTGTGTCCTACTCGTTATGATTCCTACGGCAGGTGGGACGGTAAAATTCCGGTGATGGAGTATAATATGGGCAAACATGAAATTGTCCATTTTGGCAAGAAGAATAAAAAGGAAGCTTATTATCTAAATGATATGAGATTGCAGAGCTCTGTGGACCTGGATATCCCAGTGCATGAAGCACAAAAAGCTAGTATGCAGATACAGCAAGTTATGAGGAAAACTAATAGAATGTTATTGTTTATTGTGAGGACAACTGATTGCAAAATAGAGAGGTAATGCTTCAGTTGTACAGGGCATTACTGAGACCACATGTGGAGTATTGTGTACAGTTTTGGTCTTCTTATTTAAAGAAAAATGCAAATAGATTAGAAACATTTCAGAGAAGATTTACTAGAATAACACCAGCAACGAGGAAAGGTTAGGACAGTTTGGTTTATGTCCTGTAGAGTTTAGAAAAGTAAGAGGTGACTTAATCAAAACTTTTAAGATCCTGAAGGACATTGACCGGGTGAATGTGAAGAGGATGTTTCCTCTTGTCAGAGAATCTCACTGTTTGAAAGTAAGGGGTTGCTCATTTAAAATGGAGGTGAGGAGTGATCTTTCTCTCTCAGAGGATCCTGAATCTCTGGAACGCTCTTCCTCAAAGGACAGTGAAAGCAGGATCTTTGAATATTTCTAAGGCAGGGTTAGATAGGTTCTTGATCAACAAAGGGTAAAAGGTTATTAAGGGTAGGCAGGAACGTGGTATTGAGGGTACAACCAGATCAACTACAATCTAATTGAATGGCAGAACAAGCTTGAGGGGCTAAGTGGCCTATTCCTACTCCTAATTTATGTACATGCATGTTTGTTTTTTTACAGCTGTGTACTACAAACAATGGCTTTTTTCACCGCTGAACCATGAGGCTGTTCCTAAATGGCAGCATTTACGTTGTAATGTGCATACAGTTCAGATCACATGCAAGAAAAATTTGAACTTGCTTTTTTCCAATCCTCTCAGGACACTTTTTAAACATTCCATTCCCTTTTATGTCTTCTCTCTCCACCCCATTCCGGGATTTTTGGCACATTTCTCCTTTTCTCTCCAAACTTTTTCCTGATTTGGTTAAGCTTTCTCCGATAGGTCGCTGAGTGTTGCGAGGGAAATGTTGCTCATTTTGCTCAGTGCCTAAGGGTCTTATGTGTTAGGTATTTGCCTAATTATCTCAGGCCTCAATACAGCTCCTTTTTAATCAGATTATGAGACAGAATCTTGCTGCTGAGTTAGCTCTCTCATTGACACACATATACGGGCAAAAATCAAAAAGATGTTTCTCCCTGTGACAACTAATAGGTCAGAGAGTGCACCAGGCAGAAAACATCGGAATACCACAAAGCTTAAAGGCAGAAAAGCTAGGAGCAGAAAGTCTTCTCGTGTCACACTGGAAATAGGGAAGCTTTCCCGCCAACAACGCATATTTAGAAAATTGGACCTGGGCACTTCTGTCCTCTGGTTAGAATCATGGAATCACTACAGTGCAGAAGGAGGCCATTTGGCCCATTGGGTCAGTAGGGTGCCACAGTAGTTAGCACTGCTGCTTCACAACGCCAGAGATCCAGGTTCGATTCCTGGCCTGGGTCACTGTCTGTGCAGAGTTTGCACATTCTCCCTGTGTCTGTGTGGGTTTCCTCTGGGTACTCCGGTTTCCTCCCACAGTCCAAAGATATGCAGGTTAGATTGGTTGGCCACGCTATATTAACCATAGTGTCAGGGGGATTAGAGGGTAAATATGAGGGGTTATGGGAATAGGGCTTGGGTAGGATTGTGGTAGTTGCAGATTCAATGGGCTGAATGGCCTGCTTCTGCACTGTAGAGTTTCTATGAGTCTTGCACCAACAGCAATCCCACCTCGCCATATCCCCATAACCCCACATATTTACCCCACTAATCCCTCTAACCTAAGCATCCTGGGAATATTAAGGGGCAATTTAGCATTGTGGGGGAGAACTGTACGCAGCACGCCCACATTATGTATTGTCATGGTGAGAGTCCCTGTCATCAGCTGCTGCTAGTCAAAATAACACCTAACATTGTAAAACTGTGAGTATTGGAAATCCAAAATTAAGAATAGCAAATGCCAGAGGGTCAGTTCACAATCAAATCCAACATTTTGGCTGAGGACTTGTTTTCAGAATTGTTCTAATGTAGGGCCCCAGCTCCACTACCTATTTTTCAGACACTGACTAAACTGTAGTGCATTCCTGGCATTTTTCCGCTTTTATCTAAGAACAGGGATAAAGAGCAAGAAATGGGAATTTAACAATAAAAACTGAAAACTAACTATGCCAAGAATTCACACTGTCGACTGGTTTACTTCACCTTGAAGGCCTACACAGGCAAGCCTGATGTGATGCGCGGTTATCCAGGCACTTTTCATGCTCTGGGCCAGCAAGGCCTATAATAACATCTAACGCCACCTCGGCTAAGACCTAAGACCTAAGAGCCTCCACTGGTAACAGGGGGTCTTTTTAAAATGATATTTCAAAATATTTCATTTGAAATTTTAAAATAATATGCTGGCTGTTGCAAAGCCAGATTGCTGCTACATACATTGAGATACTTTGATTTTCAAAGTATTTTTTGGTGGCAAAGGGCTGAGCTGAGTGAGAGGTCTTCCAACACAGTGGTCCTGCTCCATTTAATCCACCTCTGTTATAACCAAGCGCTTATAGTTCTGTTAGCATTTGCAGCTCCTCCAGATGTTTCAGTACAGAATTTTAAAGGCTGCTCCAATGGAAACTGGAACACAAAGGCCAGGAAGTCAAAGTCTTATTTCCTGCTCTGTGCTGAATCTCTCACCTGGAGTGGCAGTAGTGCTCCAGATTCGTGGGAAGGATTCAGGGCCCCTGCTCCTGATTACTTTCCAGGGCACACACATTAATCGTTAGGTGAGGGCAGCCTCAGGTGGATGCTCACCATCATCAAACAGCTTCCAGGGATTCACTCTCCATGCTCACACATAAGGAAAGACAAATGAGCATAAGAAATAGGAACATGACTTGGCCTAATGGTCCCTTTAATGTTCCTTCATTTAATTAAATCATGTTTGATCCACCATCTCAAATTCACTTTCCCACCTAACCTTCATGTCCCTCAATTCTCCAAATAGTCTATTGTGCTCAGTCTTGAATATGCTCAACAAATGGGCACCCACAGCCTAGGAGGTTGCGAATGCTAAAGATGCACAATGCTGTAAATAACAAAATATTACTTTAACTTGATCCTAAAAGTCTGTTGTTTTATCCTGAGACTATGCCCCTTAACTCTAGACTCTGTAGACAAGGGAAACAACTTCTCGACATCTAACCTGCCAAGCTTTCTCAGGATCTTACAGGTTTCAATGAGATCACTTCTCATTTTTTCAAACTCTTGAGAGCATAGGCACATTCTACTTAATCACCAACTTTGGGAGGTAAAGGGGAGATTCCAGTTTTGTGGATTGTCCCATTGATTTGCGAACCCTGTGTTGCTTCTGAGTGGGGGAGGCCTGAAGCTATTAAGTGTCCATCAGCCACTTAACTGGCTAATGTTGGGCCTCCAACCCTGGAGAGTGGGTTCACTGAAGGCAATGCCACCGGAAGCAATGGCTGTGACTGGTACCACACTGAGGCACAGACCAAGATTGAAACTGAATCCCAAGACATTAGTGAGTGAAGGCAGGATGGGGGTCGCAGGGAGGGATCGCAGCGAGGAGGTGGTGGGGTGGGGTGGTGCTAGTCAGAAGAAACGGCAGGGAAGTGGCCTTCAGTGCACCCCCTTCCCCATACCAGGTGTCTTGATCAGGCACAGAATATTTGTCAACAAGGGACACCCCCATTTCATCCTATCTTCAGTTTGCTGTGCAGCCTTTGAGAAGAATGGGAAAGACATCTGGGTTTGGCAGAATTCCTGCGCTACTATCAAATCCTGGCGGCTCAGGGATAATTGTCTTCTTGCTATCGGTGGGTGAGACTCCCACATCAGGATCTTCCCAGCCCCCTCTAACTGGGTACAGTTTTCCCGACATCAGGAAGCTTATGTGGGTATTTCTGCTCATTTCACCACCTCAACCCCTTCTCCTCTCCTGCCCCCCATCCCCATCTCTCACATCATGTCCATCCAGCCCAATGATTGATAGATCATTCAATGATTGATGGGAGTGGAACAATTGGATATAGCAACAAGATTAGATGAAAGAAATATTGGAGAGGAAGTAGGATCTTTTTTTACACAGGTTTGTGAGATTGCAAAACACATCAACAGAGTGACCAAAGCAAATATTTAACATTTATGCATAGGTTATACAAAATGTTGTCGCACGAAGGGATATGAGAGCAGAATGGAGCAGTAGGACAGGGATCAACTCCAATATAGACCTGGTTGGACTGTTTCCATGTAGGTATCTCTATATAACTTCATGCGAAAGATTTTGAGACATTAAAGGAAATTCACAATGTTGATTCCAAGAGATTGCTTCCTGTTTGAAAAGTTCACATTCCATGGGCACAAGTAATAGTAGGAAAGTAGGAGTAAGAATTAAGGTCAGACAAAATGTTATTTTTATCCTAAACATATACTGGAACATGGAATTATTTAGTGGGAAAATGACTGGAAGAGACAGAGGCTGGAATTTTCCGGACATTCATGCCCCGCCGCCACTGCTAGCAAGGATGGAGAATTTGGCGCTCAAATTTCTCTGTTCACTGCGGCATGACCAGAAAATCCCACTGGCACAGTGAGAAACCTCCGTCCAGAATGATTGAGTCCAGGAGGCAATTGAATGTGTTTCTGGAGAGAGATGAGACTGAGGGGATGTGGTGAGCATATCTAGACTGACACGCCATCATAGTACTGAAAAAGTGCTACCAGTAAAGGTGTCATCTTTCAAATGAGCCTGCCTGCCCTCTCAGCTGGATGTAAGTGGCACTTGTTTGAAGAAAAGCAGGGGAGTTCTCCTCAGAAACCCAGCCAGCATTCGTTCCTTAACCACATGTTTAAGGTTCATTCATCAAGTTGCTGTTTGTGGGGCCCATTGGTAGTTGAAACATTACAATGAAGTTCTTTAAACCATCCTGACATCTTGAAAGGTGCTATACAAATGCAAGTCTTTTTTTTCTATTTATTATTAAGAATGTGTAAGAGACACCAAGAACAGACATTTTTTTAATATTCATTCATATGGACATCACTAGCTGGGCCAACATTTATTGCCCATCCCTGAGGACATTTAAGAGTCAACTACATTGCTGTGGCTCTGGAGTCACATGTAGGCCAGAGCAGGTAAGGATGACAGATTTCCTTCCCAAAAGGACATTAGTGAACCAGATGTGTTTTTACAACAATTGACAATGGTTTCATGATCATCTTTAGACTTTTAATTCTGCATTTTTATTAAATTCAAATTTCATCATTGCCATGGTGGAATTTGAACCCTGGTCCCCAGAGCATTACCCTGGGTCTCTGAATTACTAGTCCACTATGCCACTGCCTTCCCCGATCAAACAGTTGCTATTTCAAAAGAAGTTTTAAAACTCTGACAGACTAACCATGCTCTTTGAGCTGCTTGTAATCAAACTGTTTACAATAAGTGATACCACCTGGCTGCCCTGACAGTGGTGGCAGCAACCCCAACCTTGAGTTGATCTGAACATGGATAAAGTTCACCATCATCTGGCAGTACACTTTGTGCAGCACTTGCTTGACCCGACATCAGCAATAACACTGGTTACTTAATACATTCCTGAGCCTGACCATGAACTTGAGCAGATGGTAATACGTCTTTATGTTTCTCAAAATATCATAGACTTCTGAAATGATCAAAGTCCCTGAGAAAGAATGCAGCGCGCTAACAAAAATATTAGATGTTACAAAAGCTGTGCACGCCAGCTGCATCTGTATGACTTTCCCTAAGTCTATTCACAAACCTGCCCCAGCTATAAAATTTCTCCCTAATATTCTGTGTTGTTTCACAGCTGAATTATAAAGTAGCTGTGGGTTTAAGAACAAGACTGTCACCTCGAGATTACTGCTGTAGTTTGTCTAACATTCAAAGCAGACAGTGTTTCCAAGGCTGTCGCCAACACTGGAGTCCAGATAACATCATGAACCACAGGGACAAGGCTGAGCAGTTTATGGAGTTATTTTATCCTTGACGTCAGTTTACAGTTTGCATCCTCGCTGCTGACTTTCTGCTGCTTTAATGGACAGTTTTGGGACACAAGTTAAAACTCTTAAAATGTTTTGTTTAGGATGGCACAGAGAGACCACTTGAGAACATGGAACTGCAAGATGATGAAAAATCAAAGATTATCTAACTTGCCTTCTGCTATCCTGATATAACAATATAACAATAATGGATTTGTTGATTGGTCATAGCAATCAATCTCCATCAATTAATCTACAAGAGACTCAAACATAAGGAGAGAAAAACCCAACAATGGTGCATGAAGAACTTTGCAAACTAACATTACTAAGCTTGTCATATGTCAGGTTTCAAGTTACTTCTGCATCCCAAAATATTATTTTCTGAAAGAAGTCTAATTTACATTCGAATGAATCAAAACCTTATGCTTTCACCATCTCCCTAGACAGCCAATTCCATACATCTATCATTTGCTCACTGAAATGTTTTCACAGATTACTGTGAATTTCTTCTCCTACAAGCACAGGCCAATCCTTTCAATCTATTATTCTGGACAAGATTAAACTGCCTGTCATTGTCCACATGATGTAGTCTCTGTAGAATCACTGCTGCCTCACAGTGCCAGGGACCTAGGTTCAATTCCAGTGATGTGTGGGTTAGGTGGATTGGCCATGCTAAATTGCCCCTTAGGGGGTTTAGCAGAGTAAATACATGGGGTCACAGGGATTGGGCTTGGGTGGGATTGTTGTCAATGCAGGCTCGATGGGCCTCCTTCTGCACTGTAAGAATTCTATGAAGGTTAAAAACGAAACCGTGTCACCTCTTCAACCTCCATTGATCTAGCAAGAACATGACAAAAGTGTGTAATTGTTCCTCATATTCCAATCTCTCCCTCCCTTCAATTATTTTGATTGCTCTGTGCTCTATTCTCTTTATATATCCTTTTGGTACTCCCGGGACTAATATTAGAGGGAATATGTCACCATAACAAGAGTCAGCACCTGCAGGATAGGAAGGGAGAAAACTGGGGGAGGGGGAGGGAGAAGGGAGAATCAGTGAATAAAGTAACATAAGTGACATTGTATGTTGTGCCTTTGGAACAAATTGCCTAAAATTATGATTGATAGATAGCTGCTATAACTGATTAAAAAAGAATTTGATAAGCTGTTGAGAAGAGAACATTTCAGTTAGAGATTGCTGTGATAATGAGGAGTTAAGTGCCACTGTCATATCCTCTGACTTTAATTAATTGTCTATGGGAGTAGCATTTTCTGGGACTTTTCCTAAATCAGTCACAAGTTTTTTTCTCAGCCTCCTCAGGGGAATATTGTGGCTAGAGGGTGAGTTAATAGTATATGAGGTTTCATTGTTGCCTGGATGCCTAAGAAATGATGGACTAATGTTTTTTTCTCATTTTTCCTTTTGCATTGATACAACAATGTTTTCCTCTCAGGCAAGCTGGAGTGACGATAATGTCAAGTATTAGAGTGGTAACTTTATTGCTGGGAGCTTCCACTGCATTGCTGGGAGCTTCCATTGTTGGCTGAGGATTGTGATCTTACCACCACTTCTTTAGCAAGTTGACTTTCAGGAACATTTCAGTCTGGTTAAAGGCTAAACTATATCAAGAATTTATCCTTTATCATGGAAAAATATGCTGAGATGCTTTACAGAGGCACCTCAAACAAAATGTCCCAAAACTCATGTGATAAAAAAGAAATAGCTGAGCCAAAAAAAAAGACTTCAGAAGAGGTGAATTAAAGCTTGGTTAAAGAGTGGCCATCAAAAAGGAACAGAAAGGAGGGATGATGGGGAGTTAGAGGAATTTAGGGAGGAAATTCCAGAGCGTGTAGCTCGGGTCACTGAGGACACGAGTGAGGCAAAGGCACAAAGTGGAATTGTCACTGCAAGTGGGCAGCACAGTGGCACAGTGATTAGCACTGCTGCCTCACAGCGCCAGGAACCCGGGTTCGATTTCAGTCTTGGCTGACTGTGTGGAGTTTGCATGTTCTCCCTGTATCTGTGTGGATTTCCTCTGGATGCTCGGGTTTCCTCCCACTGTCTAAAATGCCACTTAACATCCCAAGATGTGTAGATTAGGGGATTAGCAGGGTAAATACGTGGGGTTACAGGGATTGGGCCTGGATAAGATGCCCTGCTGGAGAGTCAGTGTAGACTTGATGGGCCTAATGGCCTTCTTCTGCACAGGGATCCCTCCCTGGACTCAGATTCCCACTGTCCCAGCCAACCTGAGTCACAATTGGTTGCTTATGCAGGGTTAAGAAGCCAGTTTTCTGCACAGGTCAGGACTGATCATTTAATTGATTACAAATGCAGCCTGGTGAATGTAAGATAGCTGGGAATGTTACCAAAAATCTAAAACAGTAAGATACAAATTTTGCCTCTCATGTCTCACACCCTCCACAACGGGTGCACTGTGGCTGCAGTGTGGGCCATCTACAAGGTGCACTGAACCATCTCGCCAAGACTTTGTTGGCAATGCCTCGCACATCTGACACCTGTGCAACTCACGACAAGCGCAGCAGGCACATGGGCTCTACTCAAAGTCAAATGCCATTCTTGCTTGGAGCCATGCCACCAATCCTTCTTTGGCACTGGGTCACACTCCTGGAACTCCCAGCAAGCAACACTTTGAGCATACCTTCACCACACGGAATGTAATGGTTTGAGAAAAGCTCACCATTACAATTGGGATAGACAATTAATATTGGCGAGCCAATGATGCCCACATCCCCTTAATGAATTTTTTTAAAGCATAAAGGTTGGATGTAGAGTTATGTTCCCTAGTTATCTCCCATTCATCCCTCACCATCTCCACATTCCTCATCGCAGGAAGTTTTTTTATCAGCCTTTTGGGAAGAGGAGCAGTGAGATTTAAGCACATGGACTGATGGGAACAATAATCAGAAGGATAATCTCATGTTGCTTTCATACATCACTGATCAGGAAAGTAAATATGTGAATGAATGGAACAGATCCCAAATTGGCTAATTTATTCCATTGCTGCTAACTGAAGGAATATTTTCCATATTTATATACTTATCACCTCAGAGCTACTTTGGAACTGATTCCTACTTTCTGTTTGCTCCCTCAGAGTGCTCTTCCAGATACAGACAGTTGTACAAATACACAGAAATGTATCATGTATGCACAAACATACAGGAAGAAAATGCAGATAGATACACAGATCGTAAAATATACATGTTAACCTAAACACAGATGTGAATAGACAGCCATCAACTCCTCCGTTAAAATTAATTTATCAGTTGAGTGTCTTGATGCTCACTGATCAGTTAATTACTGGGTATGCACAGAACTATAGACCCAAGTTTGAGTTTCAATCTGTGTTTAGTTAGTTGATCTCAGCCAGGAGGTTGGCCCTAGGCTGGGAGCAAAACACATCAATAGTGTTCTTACTTCTGATTGAAACACATATACACACTGGGTAGCAATGTCAGAAATAGAAAAGAGACTGGAGCTGGTATCTGATATTTTCCAAGGCTCAATGTCCTGCCAACCTTGACAATCAGCAATTTTTTGCTCTCGCCTGTGGAGTCATACAGTACAGAAGAGGCCCTTTGGCCCATTGAGTCTAAACTGACAAACGACTCTGAATCTACACCAATCCCACTTTACAGCACTTTTCCGATAGCCTTGAATGTTATGGCATTTCAGGTGTTCATCCATGTACTTTTTAATAGGTTGTGATGTTTCCCACATTCCAGACTCCCACCATCCTTTGGGTGAAAACTATATTCCTCAAATCTCCCCGAAACCTCCTGTCCCTCACCATTGACCCTTCAGCTAAGGAGAACAGTTGCTTGCTACCCACTTTGCCCATATGTCTCATTGTTAAATGCAGGATCCATAGATGCAGGACACTGGTTGCTAATCCACTAAAATGCCATTATTTATTTTGTGAACCTTGTTCATGTACACTGGCTTGTTATTAGCCACAGGAGGGATCTCAGCCAAGCCAAATCCTTGTCCATAAGCAAAATCTATAGATTTGTTCTTTCAGAATGTAGAGAGTAATCAAAAGAGGGTGGTTTCTTGTCCTCCCCCAGTGTAAAGCTAATTGTACTGTCCACTGTCACTTTGTCTGTTACCAAATAATTTGGCTAACAGACAATGGATTAAACCGAAAAGCCTCTCTGGCCTGTACAATTATGATATTGTACAAACCTACTGCCAAAAGAAAATCACATTCATCTTAATTTTTCATTCTCACACTACCATGTCCAGCATTCCAACTGGCACTACCATCCACTCTGAAGCTGGAGTGTGAAGCACAGCATTCAACTCCTTCCCAATGTTTCTCAATGTTTAGCACTTTCATTGGGGGGAGGGGGGGTGGTTTGATTCTATGGACTATGAACCTAGGCTAACCAAGAGAATGTTACAGTTTTGCACCTCATTATGGGAAACACAGAAGAGCTGGCATCCTGATTCGGGGGCGCCAGTCACTTTGACATAGGTTCTATCATAAATTCAGTTGATGTTCCTAAGATGTGAAGCATTTTAAGTTGTTGAAATTGATAAAGCAGGGATATATTGCTGAGGCTTTATGGGACTGTGGTCATAACATATTTGGAATATTGTGAGCAATTTTGGGCCCCATAACTAAGGAACTATGTGCTGGCTTTGGAGAAGGTCCAGAGGAAGTTCACTGGAATAATCCCGGGAATTAAAAGCTTGACGTGTGAAGAGCATTTGAGGACTCAATGAAGTTTAGAAGGATGAGGGGCGAATCTCATTGAAACTTAAAAAGTCCTGGATAGAGTGGACTTGGAGAAGATGTTCCATTAGTAGGAGAGACTAGGATCTGAGGGCACTGCCTCAGAGTAAAAGGATGACCGTTTAGAACGGAGATGAGGAGGAATTTCTTCAGATGGTGAATCTATGGAATTCATTGCTACAGAAGGCTGTGGAAATCAAGTCATTAGTGTATCTAAGGCAAAGTTAGATAGGTTATTGATTGGTAAAGGGATCAAAGGTTATGGAGAAAGGTGGAAGAATGGGTTTGAGAAACATATCAGCCATGATCAAATGGCAGAGCAGACTTAATGGGCTGAATAGCCTAATTCTGCTCCTATATCTTATGGTCTTACGGTGCCTGAATGCAAAGATTCAAAAGTAGAATTGACAGCAAATTTTTGCTCATCCACAGGCATGGCAGGATGATAAGGGTGGAGGATTATTAAGAAGGTAGTGCCCTCTTGGTATAAATTATGCACGTCCCTTCCTATATTCTCCTTTCTCTATTCTGTTGCAAATCATGGAATTACCCCTCATTACCTCCACCATCTCTTTATGTTCTGACAAGCTGGAAACTTCTCAACTATGAAAAGAATGTTTCATTCTGTTGCATGCTTCACCGAAACAAAATTCACTTTTAATCTTATTCCCAAAGCAACTGTAGCCTGAGCAAAAATGAAGTACAAAGATCAAGATAGGCACACCAAAAGGCCAGAATCTAGAACAAAGGAACAAATTGCTTCAAGCTGAATGAACCTAATTGCAGCTAAAGTTCAGGTCTTACTCTCTACTGCCGAAGCTTTCAGTATATTGTTATTCTCTTCATTTTTAGTATGGATTCTTCCTCACACTCCTCACAGAAAAGTACGTTTTGTTCCAAAGTTTGTACTCAGATTAGGAAAAGGTTTATCGTTGGAATCCTGTGTCTGTGTCTGGTTTGTCTCTCCTTTATTCTCTGATCCAAAGTATTCACCTCTGACTCTGGCCTGTTTGTGTTTTGCTGATTTATGGTCTATTTATATTGAAGAACTGCTTAAAGTAATCCTGTAGCAGTTACCTTGGGCTGTTGGAGCAGTGCAAATCATCTTGTTTATAATGGGCTGAATCTACAAGCTTGCGAACATACTGCTTTTTTAAAGTCACAATTCCAAAATTCATTCTGGCACCTCAGTGTCTGTCTAGGCCAATACGCATACAATTGTCTTCTGGTGTTCAACAGATCAGCCATTGTTGGCAGTGAGACAAAATGACTAGCAGAAATACTGTTTGCTTGCCAGAGTGCCATCATCAAAACCTCAGGTAGAAGGTGTGTGAGAAGGTCTTGTAACCTTGGAGATATGGCAACCTCTGGACAAACAAGTTGCAGGAGAGTCATTATCCAAAATGTACACATAACATGTTCTGCTGGTGTAAAAATAAAAAATATTTCCTGAAGTGTACTGAGTCGACAATTTTAATGATATTTTACAGAAATATGGGTCCTTTCTTCTTTCCTTTTTAAATCAATTTGCTCCTTTTGTCTTCTCTTTGTTGGAGTAGTTTCACCACTCCCTTTTAATAAACTGTCTAGGAAGCCATCCCCTGAGACCTGGCAAACTATTTTTCCAGGAAACTTTATTTCTGACAAACAGCTCAGAACTGGTTTTATCACTGATAGATTGGTATGTTTAGGGTTTATGTATAGTAGATAGTTCCTAGGACGCTCAATTGTTCCCTCTTCTGTAGACAGATTTTGTTTCTTCTCTAAGCCATGCATGAGTTCATTAGTCCAATATCCAGGTAAATTTAACAAGACCGAGTGTGAAAGAGAAATGTCTTGTTACTGCCCTTGGCTTGCTGGGATATATCACATACCATCCTCTAATCTTCTTGTCTTCAGTAGGCCGGAACAATAACACTTTGTCAGATTTCATGGCTATAAAGCACTAGGCAGGTTTATTGAATTAATAGTATTGAACACAAAATATATATTGCAGCAATTAAATTTTTTATTGATCTCCTTGAAAAGTCAAAAAGATAAGAACAGGAGGAGGTCATTCAACTCTTTGAGCCTGTTCTGCCATCCATCAGTTCATTGTCACTGCAGGCTCGATTGGCCAAATAGCCTCTTTCTGGACTGTAGGGATTCGATGATTCTATATTTCAATATCTCTACTTAACAAAGACACAGGTGCTACCGTTCCATATTAAACTGCAAGAAACAATGCCTTTGCATCTTCGGTGGCTATCCTTCATCACAGGTTCCATTGATTAGCTCAATTCCTCTGCTGGTCTTGGATTGGCTGTATCAGGATATAATTCAATAAAACTGAAGCCCCAAATTCCTATGAAAATATCCCAGAGAGCCAAAAATAGCAAATACTGTTTTTTTTCCCTTACCTGCATTAGATACCCATTCATTCACAGGTTTCCACACAAAGTCAAACATTGAGCAGTGTGGAGGATTTCTTGCATGCCTGTATCTGACCAAAGTGCCAAGCCAACAAAATTGAACACCAAAAAAAAGGCACTTGCATTTAAATAGGCCATTTCACAATCACATGGACATCTCAAAGGGCTTTATAGCCAATGATGTATTTTTGAATTGTTGCCACTGTTGTAAAAGCAAGCACCCACAAACAACAGCAAATTAATGGCTGGAATTCTCCCATCTCACCTGCCACTTGAAATTAGAGGGCAGGTTGTGGAGAATGTGAAAAGTCATTGACAGTCGGACAGGAATTTCCAGCTTTTAGACCAGCGCAGCCGGAAAATTCCGGCTTATGTGTTTTTTAAATGATTTTGAATGGTAAATATTAGCCAGGATGATGTCTGGAGTTCCCCTGCCCTTCTCTGAATAATACCATGAGAGCTTTTACATTTACTTGAGAGGATAGGCAGAGTCTCAGTGTAACATCAGAAAGAACACCTTCAACAATACAACACTCCTTCAGCACTAAGTTGAAATGCCGACCTAGATTTTCTGTTCAAGTTTCTGTAAGTTGGGCTCCAACCCACAATCTTTTGGCTAGCAGACAAGTGCTCAAATTTTCACTCCTTAATCAGGTATGCAGATGTGGAAAATTTTCTGACGCTGTAATCCAACTTGAAAGAAACTTCCCTGAATGCTGGGAATAGACCGAATGGGAATTAGTCTAGGAGTAGGCTGAATGCTAAAAAGCATTGCCCATCACCCCTGGAAACAGTGAGAGTCAACCACAGAGACTACCATGTGCCAAAGCCACCATTGCTGCTCTGTGTTTCACCTCAGCTATAACAAAAACAGTAAGGCCCTCTAGCTCTGACCCTCACACTCTTCACTCCCCACACACTGCCCATGTGCCATCCATGCTAACTCATGTCCCACATCTACCCCAACAGCCCCTAATATGCTCCATGCCAACTTTTGGCCACTCATATTTTCCATTTTAAACTTTGCCCCCTCACCCACCTCCATGACCACTTATAGCCTCTATGCTAGTTTCAACTCATGCTAATCCATGAACCCATATTCCTAAGGCCCCTCAGATGCTCCATTCCACTATCTCTCGCCCTCATACCCTCTGTATCCTTAATAACCACTTAGAGCTGTCAATCAAGCTATAAACTTACAAACTACGAAACTGATAAGTTATGGGTGCTAATACAACAATGATAGCCATCAGGCTTATGTCAACAAACAGCTATAGAAATTGCAAGCACCAATTTTTTATCACTGAGAAACATAGCTGGTTGCTTATCAAAATTTAAAGAGCAGAGGATTTAAATGACTTAATAGACCCTATCCAGGTTTTACGCATATTCATGTCCAATCTTAACAATCCAAAACCAGTACCTGACTTTTCTGTGGAACATCGATAGGTTTAGACCTTCTCCTTCAATTCACAAATCCCATGAGTTGTGTTTCAGAAACCACGGTTTGAATTGCTTCTGAGTGAAAACAGCTGTTTTTTAAATGTGCTACCTCCATGAAACATATGCCCCTAGTGAAAATGGTGGATGCCAGTTATGGAGGCAGGACTTCCAGATTTGGGGCTCTGGTGCCATCCAGGCCTTCCATCACCATAAAAATTCAGGTTATGAATGCTATAAATTAAGCCATAGCTCTAATTAAAATGGAAAATGTCAAGAATATTTCTTAAGAGCAATACATTTGCAGTGACTCTTTTGTAACTCATGCCATAACTGCATATTATTTGCAGTTAGCAGAAACAGCTATCAGCATATACCTTTAACCCTGGGAATCTGCATAAATAGAAGAGGACAATGTACATTGGAATAAGAAGTACCCAAAATAGGGACAGGATATCTCTTCGCAAACCAAGAAATGGAAAGAGATCTGGATATGATTATTGACTCTTCATGGACGACTTGCAGTAAAAGTGTCATAAACAATGCTACTCAATTACTGGGGAACATCTTAATGGTATTTGAATGTGTGTGGGAGTAAATTATTCTAACATTTTATAGAGATAACAGAGGTGAAATATCTGTAATACAATTGCTTTTGGACATTCCACCTTCGAAAGCTTATCAATCCATTGCTCCCACTTTATACATGTCTTTTTTAATGAAAATTCAGACAAGAAATCACTAAATTATAAGAAAAAAGAACTGAAAAGAGGATCCAGGAGTGACATGCCAAGTCTTTTAAAAGTTGTGGGCTACAGATGATGTAAATATACCAAGTTATTTCTCTTGGATCTTGAGCACAGGGCTCCTTCAAAACATTAACTGGATGGAATAAAGTAGAATGTATATTATCTATCCAAGGAGATTAAATGAACATATCAGGTATTTAATAGGACAGTCTATGCATGGGTTGTAGAATCAGATTAAATCAGCAGGGTACGAGACTTGATAGGATAGATTTTACAATCCCCATTGTAAACACAAATGCTTCTGCCATTGTCTGCAAGTGTGAAGCCCTTAGACCTACTTCCCAGCAAAATAACTATGCCTTTCATTAATTTAGAACAACCTATTGTTTAGACAAACTCCAGAACAGGATCACATGACCCCTTCACTTCACCTTAAATTAGAGACACACTGCCAACATTACAACTGTATAAACCTCATAATTGTAACAATGATCATTGGAAAAGATCAAATGTGTGTAGTTTTGTGATTAACAAGGTAGATCATACATTGCCTGTTGAAAAGGATTAAATTAATTAGGTTGAGCAATTGGTAGGGTATCTGGTGGAAGAAGTGTAAATGGAAGAGTTTGAATAGTTGATAGGGTCAACAGTAAATGAAATAAAAACAGAAAATACTTAAGTATTCAACAGGCCTGGCAACATCTGTGGAGAGAGAATCAGAGTTGATGTTTCAGGTTGATGATTTTTCATCAGTACTAAAATGTTGGTTGGAATTCTCCAAAATTCTCCAGTTCAGTTGCAACGAATGGAGACTTGGCTGAATGCCAAAATCTCCGTTCTCCCTAACAGGAGTGACAGGGTGTGCAAGACCAGAGAATTTTGGCCATTAACTCTGTTTTTCTCTCCATAGATGCTGCCAGGCCTTCTGAATATTTCCAGAATTTTCTGGTTTGATTTCAGATTTCCAGCATCCTCAATATTTTTCTCGTGTGTATATAGGTTGTGAAAGAAATTAAATGTGTCGGGTGTTTGATAGGGTTGATTGCACAATAGTGGGAAAGGAGCACGCTAATGGCTAACTGGTTTCTATATTTTACCTCCTGTTGCAGATAACATTTCAGATGAAGGTGAACTAGTAACATTAGGAGGAACTGAAGACAAAAACGATTCTGCATTGTCTGTAACCTCTGTACCTGGGAGCGAAAGGATTGATACTGATGAAGACAGCAATGAATCCAGTACTGCAACTTCAACAGAATCAAATTCAACTGAAGATGGCATATCTGACATTGATGACGCCGAAGGTACTTTTCTCAAATGAAATGCATAATATAGCGTGGCAGCTTAAAAAAAGGTTAATGAAATGCTAGTCTTTCTCATAAGAAGTACAGAATATAAAAATAAAAAGTAGTATGACCACACTGCAATCTCACTACAATGATACCATAAATGAGAGATTGGAACTATGAACAAAGGTTCAAGACATGTTTTATTTAGTGGAACAGAAAGTTAAAGGAGGATTCAAAAGAAGGTTAATTTTTCAAAATGTTTTACAAAGGTAGACAGTAAATAATTGGTGAATCGGTCACAAAGGAGCATAGACTGACTCAAAGAATGGAGAGAAAGTGTGATGAGGTTTATTTTGCACAGAACGTTTTAATGCATTTGGCGTTAAGTCAGAAGCCTTGACATAAGTTAAAAGGTATGCAATAGGATATAGAACCATTGAAGGTTACGGAGGGAAATATCAGACAGAATACCTGCTCCTGACCTCCATGCATCAACCACTTTTGGACAGAGAGTGTGCGGACATTGGCCAAGAGTAGAATCAGGTTTGACAGTACTGCCACACATGGCGGAAAAGCCTAACAACACTCTGACTATGGGCGCCTTTGAAGAATGGCTGCTTGAGGGAGGTACCAGAGGATGGCACGTCCCTGTGGAGACATACTCTAGCAGCAAGAATGAATAAAATAATAAAAAAAAGAGTCAGCACAAGATAGGAATGAAAACCCTTGGACAGATTAATGATCACATCTAATTCAGTCACAAGATATAACATGATGAAAACATGAGCCACAGTTTAATTTACCTAAGAACACCATTTCTTTGTCTTCTTTCCAGGAAAGGACTTCCTAGAAATGCTGACCCTGATTGGGATAATAGTTGGTGCCATTGTAGCAGTGATTATCGTCCTAACGATTGTTGTTGTCATCATTAAGAAAATGTCCGGTGGTTACTCGTAAGTAAATCATTGTTTGGTGACGTTTGTTTAATGCTGGCCCAGAAGTACAAAAAGATCTCTACCTTAGATCCAATGGGCCAAAACATTCAGACCCAACAGAACATTTAGAAATACAGGGTCCAATTCTCCCATCCTGACCCGCAACTTTTCTGGTGGGTCGGGGTGGTAGATGTGCTTTGCCAGTCTTGTTCCGGGATTTGCACATGTGCTGGGAATACACGCGCATCTCCCTGAGCCGGTGAACAGTTGGAGACCAGACCATGCTGAAAACCAACAGGAAGACAGGTAAGTAATTTGGATCTTTTTTAATGTATTTTAAATATATTATAAATGTCATTTTCGGGAACTTGCCGGTCCCGATTGAATCTCCTACCCCGCCAGGAGTACTTTATTCAGGTAGTCTGCTGGTCTGCTGGGTGGGGGTCTGCCTCCTGGGGGAGTCTGACCCCAGGGGCATCAACAGGGGCGGGATGTCTGCCGGAATAAAGTGGGGTGGGGAGATCGCCACTGCTGGGGGGAATGGGCTGGACATCAGGGGCGCTCTGGGACAGGGGTTGTGTCAGAGCTGGCCAGGGAATTGTTGTGGGGGCCGCAATCGGTCCATGGGGGGTGCTAGAGGGACAGCACGGTGAGGGTCTCGGGCAGGCCAGAGATTGAGCTGGCCAGCAAACAGGGAGACTGACAGATAGGGGCCAATGCGCATGCACTGAGTTCCAGGACTGTCAAACTGTGGCGCGAATAAGCTCCACCCCCTGGATTTGTACTGAGATTCACAACTGGGAGCTCTGCAGTGCGCAGAGTGGGGAGATTCGAATGAGAAACTGAACTGTCGGAACAGTCGCGTTCTGGAACAGCTTTCCCACCAATTCAGTGCTTTTGGGAGAATCGCTCCCACAATTTCTAAACTTGCAGAAGACACTCAATTGCAGGGATAAAGTCAATACTGAGGAAGTCTGCAACAAATTACAGGAGAGCACTGATAAGCCCACAGAATGGAAAATAATTGGCATAGGAAGTTCAACTCAGATAATTTGCATCTGCGTGTATTCTCGCTGGGTGCTGTGGTTTCCTCCCACACTCCAAAGACTTGCAGGTTAAGTGGATTTGCCACACTAATTTGCATATGAGTGTGTGCCCTGTGATGAACTGGTGTCCTGTCCTGAATGTACCTTGCCTAGTTACCAGTGCCTGTTGGGATAGGCTCCCACTCCCTGCGACCCTGAATTGCAGTAAGTGGTCAAGTAAAAGTGAAATGGTGAAAGGATTAACAGGCTTGCAAAAAGATGGGGATGTCCTAAAATTATGAAAGATTTGGATAGAGTGGATACTGAGAGAATGGCTGGAAGTCTACCTCCTCTACCTCCTCACCAGCCACAGAATTGGGTCCGACAACAGAAATCTCCGATGACCTCAGGCAAGTATTTCTGGCCTTGCCCGGGTGGGGCTATAAAATCCCACCCATTGTTTCCTCTTGTGGAGAAGAGCATAATTGGAGGCCATCAATGTAAGATAATCACTAAGGAATCCTCTAGGAAATTCCAAAGAAACTTCTTTACCCAAATAATGGTGAAAATGTGGTACTTGCTACCACAGGAAGTTGTCGAAGTGAATAGTTCAGATGCATTTAACAAATGTATGAAAAAGTGGGGAATAGAGAGTTATGATGGTAGATTTAGATCAGGAAAGATGACAGAAGGCTCAAGTGGAGCACAAACATCAGCACTGACTGACTGGATTCCCATTGCTGATTGCTGTCCAGCAATCCCCAGTATGAAAATGCACATCTGGATTTAGAATGAAGAAAGAATTAGGTTTGTTTATGCTGACACAAATAACCATATCACCCTTACAAACCAGTGTCCAGCCTCACACATGAGAAGTGACTACCATGGTGAGAAACCAACAACAATCACCTTTACCTATACGGTATCTTTAATGTAATAAAACGTTCATAGGAGAACTATAAAACAACGTATGATACTGAACCGCATAAAGAGATGTTAGGTCAGATGACAAAGAGCTTTGACTAAGAGGTAGGGTTTAACAAAGGTCTTAAAGGAGGAAAGTGAAGTAAAGAGGTGGAGAGATGTGGGGATAGAATTTCCTAGGGTTTATGTGACTAAAGGTGTGGCCATCAGTGGTGGAGCAATTAAAATCAGGAATACTCAAGAGGTCAGAGATAGAGGGACTGGAGCAAACACGGTGACATTAATGAAATAGAAGAGTTTCTGGGGGGTGTGCAGCTGCAGAAAAGGACAGTCTGTGTCTGAAAAGACAGATGAAAGTCTGTCTTTCATTGACACTGAAGGTGAAATGATAGATTTGCTCCATAATAAAGGAAAATTGAAGCCACTGTGATTGGCCTAAATTTACATTCAAGGTGGAGCACAGATATCTATAGATCTATCGGGAATTACATAGATAGGGGAGGAATCTAAAAACAATGCAAACTTTAAAATCAAAATATTGTCTAACTGGGAGTTAACTGGATGACAATGAATGGGACTTGGTCTGAGTCAAGACAGCTGAGATTTGGATTATCTCAAGTTTACAGAGAGTAGAAAATCGGAGACCCGCCAGGAGTGCATTGGGGTTGTAATGTTTAGAAGTAACAAAGGCATGAATGAAGGTTTTAGCAACAAATGAGCTACTAATAGAGGTCATTGTCACTTGTGAAACAGTACACCAGAATGATCACCATCAAGATAGGGTTAAAGAGAAGGAAACAGTAAGGAAAAATTTAGAAAAGGAAAATCTTAAAGAAAAATTTAGAACATATTGATTTTTATAGCATGCTCTCCTCCCATCAGGAGTGCAAGTGTACAATGAATGCTATTTCTTTCTTCCAACCTCCCATAACTTTTCACGTGCTGTGGAACTAATACGGTTGAACATTATGGTATCAATTAACCTATGTATAGCGAGGGTCTATACAGATAAAGATTTGACACTGTGCATTGTTATATTGTTCTGATGCAATCCTTTCTAAATGTTCACAGGCCCTGAGCTGCTTAGATGAGCAGAGGTGACTATCTGGTGGTTCTGAAGTGAGAATGAAGTCATTTATATCAGGACAACTGGAGTCAGTGAAATAAAATTTGAGTCGCACTTTGCCAACTTTTCTTGGATCCAACAATGTCTGACTATGAGAGCTGGCTGAAATCTGTCTTTGCTCTTGAAGGGCTGAAATCATTTACTTTATGTTTGGAGTGGAAGGAATGGAGGAGAGAGGGTGGGGATTGTCACTTAGTACAAGCCCAGTTGTATGTATTTTACATGGAATAATTGGGGGCTTTGTTCACCAAAGAACTTAAAGTTTTCCTCCAGATATTTTTCTTCTTTTCTATTACCTTTATTCTCTCTACTCCAATGGAATTGGACACTTAAGGAACAGCTTGATGCTGTGCTGGGGAAAGAATAGCATTTGTATTATAAAAGGAATGGGATCAAATTGGCCACAAGAGCTGCTATCTTCATCTGACCCTTGTAATGCTCTGCTGGGATTGGGTCACTGGGGGGAATTATTGGATGACCATTCAGAAGTCTGAAAAGCATCTGGCATATTCTTTATCTCCTGGGACTGTTTGATGCTGTCACTGGATGAGAAGTGAAGATGAGAATACTCTCCAGTGGCAAGCTGTCAAAATGACAGCAGACTTGTGATTCCCAGAACTTGCTGAACAATAATTAATCCCAATGGTTTTAGTCAACTGCCTGGAGATCCTCTGATGGCCCTGTTGATAAATGTTCCGCCTGGTGTGGAGCACACGGAGCAGAGAGTGAACCAAATGGGTATGTCTTTAAGCACTTTTATCTGCCTTGGGTTAAAGCTCTCAGTGGCTGGAGACACTGGAGATTCTTCTAGGTTCCTTTTTTGTGGGAAATGTCACTTGGGGGTGGGGGGGAAACAGTTTCCACATACACGTGTAGAATTTAGACCCTTCAGTTAACGAGCAGGGTGGCGGATTGTCACTAGTCTTCTCTCTGTGAATATTCCTATCCATTAATCAGAATCTATAAATGACTGACTCTGTTGCAGGACTCCATGAAAAGTCATAACCCTGCTTTAGAAAGTGTAAGGGACACTGATATTTACAAGTGTTTGAATAGAATAACTTTCCATTCTTCTGTAAACAATTGCCATAACACAAGATACCTTCAACAAAACAGTGTTTTTATAATGTGTGCTTTTTTGTTTTTACCAATTAAAGATATTGTTACCAAAATGCACCTTGTTCTTTATTTGTTTCTGAACATTGGTTAAATAATAAAACTAATGGTCATTCAGTGAAGCCTGTCTCTGAGATACATACAAGGATGATTCCAGTTTCAAGGCCTGACATGTACTCTTAGCTGATTTCAGCAGTGAGGCAAGGTTACTACTGCTGGCCTTAGCACTTCCAGATTTACAGAAAAAAAAGCAGCTGGAGATAGAACACTTATCTCCAGTCCATGCATTTTAAATGGAAAATCCTTCCCATTTACGTGATTCCTCCCAGTAACCCTTGCTAGATGTGTGTGCGTGTGTGTGTGTGCACATACCAGCTGAGGACAGGTTCCACCATTGTTGGAACTGTACCTTAGTTAGAGAGTTGATGCATTCAGCAGAGGTGGGAGAAAAAGAAAAACTGGATAGAATAATAATCAATGCTGCTTTCCTCAAACAAATCTCCTGTTAACATTTCTAATGGGGAGAGCCTTCCTATTAACACTTCCAAACTGAATCAGTTTTCTGCTACTAGCATTTCCAAAGGGGTGACATTTATTTTACTAATGTTCACATGAGTATTTATTGGGGTACAGCAGCATCGAGGTTAGGTTATTGGACTAATAATCCCAAAGTATGGACTAATGATCAAAGCCAGTACAAATCTCACACAACATCTGGAAATTTAAACTTGGTTAATTAAATATATATGGAATAAAATGTTAGAATCAGTACTGATGACCATGAAGCAAAGCAGTCAGAGATTTGGAAATTTGTGGTAACTCACCTGCTGAGCAAAATTTTCTGACTTTTTAAAAGTGTCGGTTCCAGCGAGAAAAGTATGTACAGGTGAGCCTCACAAACTTTATGCAATTATGTGGCTAACTGGAAGATGACACACAGGTCACCCAAGTAGCCATGAAACAAGCCGTGCCGTTGGCATAAAAGTTCAGCGCGGCTGTAACTTTCAGGGCCAAAGGCAATGGATGACCTACCAGTCCATGTGGTGCCAACTCTTGCATCACCTGGCATAGGTTGCCCACCATCTCTCAGAATAGGCACAGCCTTCTTTAACACTGTACCTCTGACACCTGGAGGTAGGATGCTCTCCGATGGTAGATCAATGGTGGGTACAGTCTCCTTTGAACTTCCTCCATCAGTAGCCTTCCCCTCTTTTGCAGGGCGTTGGACCTGCCCATGTGCAGCTGCATGTTGGTGTTGCTGCTGCTGAACGACAACAATCAATAGAACTGCCAGCTCCACTGACTCTGTGATTCAAACCACACACTGTACGGAAGAGAAGATGAAAGTAAACAAAGAGGACTCATACAATGCCCTAATCCACAGCCCTCTCAGAATTTGGGGCATCCACTCATATACATTACCCTATGTGAGCAGTTTTCTAATCAGCCTTACTCCCTCCTTTTTCATACAATGGCCAATTTTTCACAGTTCTCCCTCTCAACACCACCTGACAGAAGCACTTCAACTCTTGAGTCTCAGCGGGCTGCATGACCACCCATCCCTGTGCTGACCCTGTGGATTCACCCACTCTCACTCATGTTCCAACTGCCACTTGAGAAGGGCAATCCCTCAGTAGAGATATCACTACAAGCCCAGCAAGAGAGACCTGAGAAGTGCAACCTACAGACCCTTTGAGACCAAGTGGCTCACATCAATGAAAGGCTGCTGAGGCCCATGAGCAAACACTGCCCCCCCCGCAACCTGAATTGTTGAGACTAAATGCTCCCATGCCCTGGCCCCGAGTTCCACTTATCTGGGTCCTGCACATCCTATCTGGTTCCCCCTGGCTTCCTAGAGGCTGATAATGACTGAGTATTCACCTCCAATATCCTCTTTGGATTTGAGGTCGCCAGGTTTTTATTTTTATACAGTTACTGTAAATCACACCAGTGTGATGTCACACAATGAATTTTCAGTGAGGTGGGGGAATGTCTCAGACGGGTCGCTAATGATATGTTAGTGCATTTAAATGAGATTCCCGACCTTCCTGGGTGGGAACCTCGTTACATCACTGGCGAAGAATGTGGAAAATTGTGAAACGGGAATTTCACAGTAACTTCATTGAAGTGTTAATGTAAGCCTTACTTGTGACTAATAAATAAACTTTAAAAAACAATCTTGTTGGTGAAAATCACATTTCCTGACTCTCACAGGATTTTGCGCCCGTGCTGCTACTATAGCTGATGGCTAATGCAGGCTCAAAATTTAGCCCATTGACTCCCTAAAGCCTTTCCACCACCTACAAGACACAATCATGAATGTGAGAGAATATACTTCACTCGCTTGGATGAGTGCAATGCCAATAATCATCGAAAAGATCAGCACCTTCCAGAACAAAGCAGCTTACTTGATTGGCATCATAAGCGCTACCTTAAACATTCACACCTCCCACTACTGGCACCCAGTGGCAGTATGCAGTGTATATCATCTATAAGATAGACAGCAGTAACTCATCAAGGCTTCTTTGGCAGAACTTCCCAAACCTGCGACATGTGTACTAAGAAGGGTAGCAGGTGCATGGAAAGAGCACCGACTGCAAATTCCCCTCTAAGCCACACACCATCCTGACTTGGAACTTTACCCAGTTCCTTCACTGTTGCTGGGTTAAAGTCCTGGAGCTTTGTCCCTGACAGTATTGTGAGAGCACCTTCACCACATTGACTGCAGGGGTTCAAGAATTCGACTCACCATTATACCAATAAATATCTGCTTTGCCAGTGGCTTCCATATTCTGTGAATGAACAGGGAAGAACAGTAGATATTGGTTAGTGGAATTTTTGATTGCTTGATGGGGAAACTGAAGCCAACTAGAAAATCATGATAGATTATTTTTGTGTGCCGTAATTTCTCTGAAAATAAGATGCTAAGTATATACAAGGTTCTGTCACACAAGGAATGTTTTGTAATAGATTGGATCACTGCAACAAGGAACTATTTATAGTTGTTTATATGAGAGGCCGTTATAGTAAGGGGCTACTGAATTGTACAGTTACACATATAAAACCTTCCCAAGAGATCCACATACATTCCAGCTGTTGACAAGCACAGATACAACTTGGAAGAATTATCTGTGTGTGTCTTGAGCCAGCCAGCCAACCTCATACCAGACAGTACTAACTACAGGCACACACACAAGATGACAATTTGCAGGAACATCTGGAAACTGATGCTAAAGCTCCCTCTGCTATGAAACCTGATCTGTGGCCTCACCCCTGAGCTGAATAATGCCATTGTCAGTTAGTTCGACTGCAGAATAGAAGTGTCAGTGTAAAAATAAACAAATTATCGCACTGCCTATGTGTGCCAGTTATCCGTCTGTGGTTTTAGGCGCAGACCCAAAACTGGAGCCCCCTTTCAGCATAGCAGAAGGGCCTGAAAACAAAGACCCATATTCAAGGCTTTTCCTCTTCCCTGTCTGGAACGCAGTGTGTTTGACTTCAACCCCAAACTTCTGACTCAGGAAGAAGCAGAATGCGTCAGAGTTGAATTCCATGCATTTTCCAGACCTGGAATCATTTTCCAAAAGCACTGAATATAGCCACAATAATTAAGCTGCTTTTGAGTTCTGCACCCTTGTTGCATTATTTTATTTTTACAAACTGAAAACATATCAGTAAGAAGTCTCAGAACACCAAGTTAAAGTACAGCAGATTTATTTGGTGCCACCAAATACCTGCTGGACTTTAACCTGATGTTGTGAGACTTCTTACTGTGCCTACCCCAGTCCAACGGTGGCATCTTCACATCATGAAAACATATCAGAAGTGCGGAGTCAGACTGATGCTGAATGGCAGAGGCATATGTGTGCTCACTGCCATGAGTTACCCTTAATGTCAGCATTTCAGGGCACCACTTGTTTATTGGTTCATGGGACTACCATTTCCGCTTCAAATTCAGCATGAGAATCAACAGGAGCACAGGGCAGTTTATGAGCCTGAAGTAGCTCCTACTGTGAACTGTTTTATTAAACTGGGCCTAAATTGGGATCTTAGATATTTCTTGCAGCAAAACATAAAGTGCTGACAGCCTCAAAAGGAGAATGGTCTGGGAAGAATTATATCTCATTCACGTTATATTACTGTCTCTGACTATTTCCTGCTTCTGGTTGAAGAGCACTGGCATATTGAGTCACGATTTAAACTGCCAGAGGGACCATCTCTTTTCCTAGCCAATAAAAAACAAAGAACTTTCAGTCCATGTCCAAAGGCTGGGAGTGTGGTCTTCACATTGTGAGCCTGTACCTGCCTTTCCCCAACATCAGAGAAGGGTCATAGCTGGAAAGTGAAGCCATAAACACAATTTTTGTTCATTGTGCATGTGCTTTGCTGTTGGTATTCTGAATCTCCTCTGAATTGAAAACACTCAACAGGGATAAATGTGAGGTAGTGCATCTTGATAGGCAGAATAAGGAGGTCACTTATTACTTGGAAGGTGCAAATCTCAGAGAGGTAAATGACTAAAGGGATATGAGATTTACCAGGATGTTGCCTGGTCTGGAAGGTATTAGCTATGAGGACAGGTTACATAAATCTGGTTTGTTCTCACTGGATCGACAGAGATTGAGGTTTACAAGATTGAGCGGCATGGACAGAGTGGATAGTCAGATGTTCTTTCCTAGGGTAGAAAAATCAAATACTAGGGGACACAGGTCTAAGGTGTGTGGGGAAACATTTAGAGGAGATGTGCGAGGTAAGTTTTTTACATAGAGAGTGGTGAATGTCTGGAATATGCTGCCTGGGGAGGTGGTGGGAGCAGGTATGAAAGCAGCATTTAAGGGGCATCGAGACAAATACATAAATAGGATGGGAATGGAAGGATAATTAGCTCATACTTAGTTGTCATTTTTCAGAAAAGAGAGGGTGCAGAGTAGATTTACAAGGATGATACCAAAAAGGTACAGATATATATATCAGTAAGGATTGACAGCATAGGTCTCTTTACTCTTAAAAAAGATGGTTGAAGGATGATCTTGCATAGGTCTTCAAGATGATGAAAGATTTTAATAGAGGGCGTACAGAGAGTTTCCTCTTGTGGGGAAGGCATAACCAGAAGTAATCAAGATGACAGTCATCAAGAAAACCAATAGGAATTCTAAAGAAACTTATTTACCCAAAAAGTGGTAAGAAAGTGGAATTCACAACCACAGCAAGTAGCTGAAATGAATAGCATAGTGCATTTAAGTGGAAGCTAGGTAAGCATATAAAGTAGAAGAGTATAAAAGGTTTATGTGGTAGATGTAAATAAGGAAAGATGGAAGGGGTTTCAAGTGGAATGGAAACTGAACTAGACTTGCCATATGAACATTGTGGTACAAGAGAAGACCAGAGACTGAAAATCCTGCGGCAAATACTTGATCTCCTGACTCCCAAAAGCCACAATCTACAAGGGACAAGTCAGGAGTGTGATGGAATACTCTCCCCTTGCTCGGGTGAGTGTAGTTCCAATACCAAAGAAGCTTGAAAATTCAGGAGAAAGCAGTCCACTTGACTGGCATCTCTTCCACAAACATTCACTCACTCCATGATCAATATACAGTGGCAGCTGTATGTATCATCTACAAGATGCACTGCAGGAATTTAACAAGGTTCCTTAGACAGCACCTTCCAAACCCACGACAACTACCATCTAGAAGGAGAAGGACAGCAGATGCCTCGGAACACTTGGAAATTCCCCTCCAAAATCACTCACCATCCTGACATAAACTATATCACTGTTCCTTTAATGTTGCTGGGTCCAAATCTTGGAACTCACTCTTTAACAGGACTGTGAATTTACCACTGGGACTGCAGCAATTCAAAAAGCAGCTCATGCCATTTTCTCAAGGGCAATTAGGGATGGGCAGTGAATGTTGGCCTGGCCCACATTCTTTGAATGGATATCAAAAAAAATTGGCATGGACTGGTTGGGCCAAATGGCATATTTAGTGCCCTGTATTCTATGTCAACATCAGTGCCCCAAAATATTTCACTGGAAAACAAATGGTCTAATGGTAGAAAACAGATGGGTTCACATAAAAAAACAACGGAGATGAATCTTGAAATACCTACTGTTCACGGTTGTATTTACAACGAACACTTGCAAATATATAGATGCTTTAACATAATGAAATGTTCTGAAACACTTCAGAGCTGAGAAGTATCTAATTATAATGTGAAAATGGTGACCAAAGCAGAGGAAGCTTTTGAGGAGATACTTGAAGAAGACAAGAGGGATAGTTAAACAGAGTGAGCAATAGGAGCTGAAACAGCTCAAGGCTCTGCATCCAACAATGGAGTGGGTGATTGAGGCGATGCAAAGCCATAAGAACATAAGAAATAGGAGCAGGAGTAGGCCATCTAGCCCCTCGAGCCTGCCCCGCCATTCAATAAGATCATGGCTGATCTGTCGTGTCTCAGTTCCACATTCCCGCCCTCTCCCCATAACCCTTAATCCCCTTGCCTATCAAAAATCTATCAACCCGCATCTTAAATATATTTAGCGAGGCAGCCTCCACCACTTCAACGGGCAGAGAATTCCAGAGATTCACCACCCGTTGAGTGAAGAAGTTCCTCCTCAACTCCGTTCTAAACCGCCCCCCCTTTATCTTGAGGCTGTGCCCTCTAGTCCTACTGTCCTTTCTCAGCAGGAAGAGCCTCTCCACCTCTATCCTATCCATCCCATTCATCATCTTATATGTCTCAATGAGATCTCCCCTCATTCTTCTAAACTCTAACGAGTACAAGCCCAGTTTATTCAGCCTCTCTTCATAGCTCAACCCCCTCAACTCCGGTATCAGCCTAGTAAACCTCCTCTGCACTCCCTCCAAGGCCAAAATATCCTTGCGTAAGTGCGGCAACCAAAACTGCACACAGTACTCCAGCTGCGGCCTCACCAGCGCCCTATACAGCTGCAACAAGGCCTCCCTACTTTTATATTCAATCCCCCTCGCTATGAAGGCCAGCATCCCACTTGCCTTCCTGACCACCTGCTGCACCTGCAGGCTGGGTTTTTGCGACTCATGCACAAGGACCCCGAGGTCCCTCTGCACCGTCGCATGCTGCAGTTTTTCGCCATGTAAAGCCAATGTTAGGAGGTAGAAATTTGACTCTCTGACAAAGTCCAAGTCAGGAATTTGTTCCAGTTAGTTTCCCCAGTCACATCAAACGTGGACTACAGAGGTTCAAGAAGGCAGCTCATCACCACTTTCCCAAGGGCAATAAATGCTGGTTCAGCTAGTGATGCCCATATTCCATGAACAAATAAATAAAAATATTCACTGAAGGAAAATATTGCTCACATCAAAATCAAATGCTCCTATAGGTGCTGATGGGGTTCTGTCCTATATTATGTTGCAATTATTTCTGTTGACTTCTTTTTATTTAAATTGTATATACGCTGTGGCACTGGGATTTTTAAATTGGTTTCCATTTTGAATTTTTTTTGTCCTTTTATTATGGGAACCTGTAGGTAAAATGAATATGTAACAATGTCTGGGGACATTACATCAGACAGTAATTCTCTCTGGTCTCTGTGACATTTGATAGCAGACGATTGTTTGGTAATGGTGTTAAGAAAGATGGAGTTAACATGTCAAATGTGAATTCCTTTAGTCTTGGGCACAAACCTGAGTTTGTGAACAATTGCTTGAGAGGGGCTTCCATTTACCAAGTCAGTCACTTGATGACCACCTAGACCATCAGATAATAAAAAAGTAATCAAAGTTGAGTAACAGACTATTGTGGAAAAAAACAAGAGATTTTCAAAAAGTTATTTGCTAATTGTGAAAGTTATGCTTACGCTACATCTGCACTCTCTCCTTTCTTTCTCTACGTATGGTATGCTTTGTCTGTTTAGCGTGCAAAAAACAATGCTTTTCACTGTATACTAATACATGTGATAATAAATCAAATCAAAAGTGTGACTCAATTTAACCCATTTTTCCAACAGGAATGGTGACAGTGGAGGGGTCAAAATAACAGCATGTGTGCTCCCACAGACAATGCATTAGGCAGGTGAGGGTCTCATAAAGATTGAAGTATTGCAGTTCGATGATGTGACTTGACCCCATCATAATTTAAATTTGAAGACATGTGAAATGTGCAGTCTTCAAGTTCTCCATTCCAAACAGCATTTAGCCAGAAGACGTTGGGTAGGATTACATTTTTGAAAGCTTCCTCTTGGCATTCCCTTCCCCTCTTCTGGGTACAATTAGCCTGGGAATCTCTCCCACCTACATGCCCTATCCCTTCACTCATTGCCATCAGCTCCTGATAGGAATCACCTAAGTCAGAATATTTAAACGAAGCTTGGCATTGGGGAGTCAGGTGGTGAGTTATTTGTTGCAGAATTCCTAGCATCTGAGCTGTTTGTATAGCCACATTATTTATACGGCTGGTCCAGTTTAATTTCTGGTCAATGATAAGCCCATGATGTTGATAGTATGGGATTCAATGATGACAATACCACCGAGGATCAAGAGATGATGGCTAGATTCTCTCATGTTGGAGATGGTCATTGCCGAGAATTGTGTGGTATGAATGCTACTTGCCACTTGTCAGCCGAAGCCCAGGTCTTGCTGCATTTTGATTTGGACGTTTTAGTATCTGAGGAGTTGGGAATGGTGCTGAACATTGTGCAATCATCAGCGAACATCCCCCCTTTTGACCTTATGAAGATGAAAAGAAGGTCACTGATAAAGCAGCGGAAGATGATTGGGCCTAGGACACTCCCATGAGGAATTCCTGCTATCATTTCCTGGAGTTAAAACAACTGGCTTCCACCGACCATGACCATCTTCTTTTTGCACTAGGTATGATTCCAACCAGCAGAACGTTTCCTTCCCCCAATTCCCATTGACTCCAGTTTTGCTAGGGCACCTTAATGTCATACCCATTCAAATGTGGCCTTGATATAAAGAGCAGTCACTGTCACCTCACCCCTGGAGTTCAGCGCTTTTGTCCAGGTTTAAACCAAATCTATAATGAGGAGGTAAATGGCTTTGGTGGAATCCCATCTGAGTATCAGCGAGCAAGTTATTGCTGAATAAGTGTCATTTGATTGAATTGTTGATGACCCCTTCCATCATTTCATTCCTGATCAAGAATAGACTGATGGCAGTAATTGACTGGGTTTGAGTTGTCCTAGTTTTTTTGTACAGAATATACCTGGGCAATTTTCCAATTGCCAGGTGATGTCAGTGTTGTAGCTGTACTGCAACACCTTGGCTAGAGGTGTGGCAAGTTCTGGGGCAGATATTTTCAGTACTGTTGCTGGAATATTGTCAAGGTTCATAGCTTTTGCAGCATCCAATGCCTTCAGTCATTTCTTGATATCATGTAGAGTGAATCGAATAGATTGGCATCTGTGACGCTGGGGACCTCGGGAAGAGACAAAGATGGATCTCCCACTTGACACTTGTGGATGATGATTTTAGCAAATGCCTCAGCCTTATTTTTTGCAGTGATGTGCTGGGCTCCCCCATCATTGATGATGGGGCTACTTGTGGAACCTCTTCCTCCAGTGAGCTGTTTAATTGTTGGCACTATGGATAGCTCAGTAGA
This sequence comes from Carcharhinus amblyrhynchos, assembly GCF_965287045.1. NCBI lineage: Eukaryota > Metazoa > Chordata > Chondrichthyes > Carcharhiniformes > Carcharhinidae > Carcharhinus > Carcharhinus amblyrhynchos. The sequence goes on along the minus strand of NC_137353.1, from coordinate 24,251,543 downwards.
GAGTATTCTTGATTTTGAATGACATGGAGAATTTCAAAGATTGCTCTATCTTTATACTTTAAATTTGTCATGAGTTGGTCTTTGACTTTCAGTGTAGGCCCACCAAAACCCTACAATTTGGAGATGAAGGCGGCAATGTAATCTGCTTAAGCCATTTTACTATGTCTGATAAAACAAAAACTCCCGCTTATGTGTCTAAGTTAAAGTCTGTGGGGTGCCCATCCATTTGAATTTAATACTCCAATATCATTTATCTCCCCTCTGAAGGTTATTTATTTTTTTCAATGGTTTTCCACTTCCTCTATGTGGCACTGTTTTAATATTTTCTACCTCTTTTTACAGGTTGTCAGCACTTTTGAGTAATGGGCAGTTTTGATATGGCCTGTTTTTCTCATAGTTGTGGCATTCTGTTTCCTGCTGGACATGATTCTTGCTTGTGTGATTCGTTCCCACCACATCCATGTTATTTCAATGTAGCAGTTGGCATGTTTTGGTGGGCTTAGGCTATGGTTCTCATAGCTACAAAACAAATGGGATGGGATTTTACTGCCTCGCTTGAGTGAGACTGGAAATTCCCTGCTGTGGTCAATGGATATTTCCATTGTCCACTCCTCACCCGCTCTGATTCCATGGTGAGCGGGGTGGTAGAATTCCAGTGATTGTCTCACTTGATTCTTTCCATGAAGCCTCACCTTCACTGAAAACAAATGCCTAATTTTGTTTTGTAAGCACAGTTTGTCTTGCCATTTGTACTGCCTTAACTAGTGTTACATCCTCTCTTATACATAAGGGATCTGAGAAAGCTTCAACTAGGACTCCTACTGCAATTCTGTCATGAATCAATTCATCCCATTAAGATCCCATGATCACATTCTGTGCAGATCATTGATGAATTAATCCATGATTTTGTCTGGTCTTTGCTTTCCTGTTAAATTTTCCCTTTCTATAGTTAAATTTATGTGGACACTGAAATATGAATCAATGCTTGCAGAACCTCTTCGTAAGAAGTTGAAATCTCATCAACTCGCTGTCTCACTATCATGTCATCAACAAAAGATCCAACAACATAAAGTTGCGTACTGACCTGGTCTTTCATAACTTTTTGTGTAAGCCAAAAGCAGTTCTAGATCTTGTGAACCTCTTTCACTATTTGTCCCAGATCTGGGCCTGTTGCAAGCCTTCAGCGCTGCTAAATGGTTCCAGGAGTGGCAGTGTGGATTCCATGTTTCTACTGAATCCTGGAGTTGTTACTGGTTCACTGGTGTTGCCTGTTGATTCTGGTCTGTGCTCATTGCTAACCGTGTCTCAGCTTGAACCTGCTGTCCTCTGACTTTTTGGTGAGTCTTGAATTTGTCCTTCTTTCAAAAATTTCTTGACATGCCAGGTCTGTAGCTGGTTCGCCCTGGGTCTTTTACTTGCTGTCACTGCCACTATATTTTGTTCTGTTCAGGGTCTAGACAGAAATCTTTGGCCCTTGTCTATTCTCCCAAAAAAGCTGCTTGAAACTGTAGTTTGTGAAAACCATTACTCATTATTTAGAGCTACTTTGTACATATAGGGAACTCTGCACGAGGTTGCAAGTTCTCCTCCTTCCAGATCTCTGTTACTCAATCATATGATGTTACATCATCCGTACATCAGTATCATGCAATTCTGACATTGACCCTTTACTCTATGTTACCCTTCTACTCCACATCACGCAATCAGGAAGAGTGTGTTGTCAGAGGAGCATAAGCTTTCCTTCCTACAAGGAAGGTTAAGAACTGAATAAACCTGTTTTGGAACCTGCTGGCTTGGGATCCTCTTTCTCACTGCCTTCACCAGCTGAGAAAATCACTGTAGCTTCCTGTTCAGGCCACCAAATTAAAATTGCAGTCATTGGGACACAACATGCAAATGTCAAAAAAGATTCCACCGGCTTTGCACTTGCTTAGCTGAACAGATTAAAATCGACAATTGTTAGCTCCTGGAGACTCCAGTGTGGGTAAGTAACCTGTACAATTATATGTGCCTTGTTTTGACTAGTTGGGTAGATTTAAAATTGTACCATGTCATTTTGACTTTGGTTAAAAGTCTTGCATATTAGTGAAGGTTGCATTGCTTTTAATCTGCTGAATTATTTTACTTCTGCATTAATGTGTTACAATAAACTGTCATTCATTCAAAAAAATGTATGGTCTGTCAACATGACATTTTAATATCTATTGGAGAGACTGGCAACCCAAACTACCCCTGATGCATATTGCAGCATAGAGCACAGTGGCATAGTGGTTAACACTGCTGTCTTACAGTGCCAAGGACCTAGGTTCAATTCCAGCCTCGGGTCACTGTGTGTGGAGTCTACACATTCTCTTTGTGTCTGCATGGATTTCTTCCAGGTGCTCCAGTTTCCTCCCACGCTCGAAAAATGCTTGGTGCATTGGCCATGCTAAATTCTCCCTCAGTGTTCCCAAACAGACACCAGAGTGTGGCGACTAGGGAATTTTCACACTATCTTCTTTCCTGAGGAAGGATGTTCTTGCTCTCAAGGGTTTAGCCGGCTGATTCTGGAGATGGTGGGACTGATGTATGAGGAGAGATTGACTAAGTTAGGATTGACTTTGCTGGACCTGAGATGAATGAGGGGGGATCTCACTGAGACTTATAAAATTCAACAGGACTAGACAGGGTTGATGCAGGGAGGATATTCAATGGTGGGGGAATCCAGAACCAGGGGTCACAGTTTGAGGATTCAGGGTAGACCATTTAGGATGGAGGTGAGTAGACATTTTTTCATTCAAAGAATGGTGAGCCTGTGGAATTCATTACCCACAGGAAGTAGTTAATGTCAAATCATTGAATGTATTCAACAGGTGGTTGGATATAGCACTTGGGACGAATGGGATCAAAGGTTATGGGGAAAGAGCAGGATTAGGCCATTGAGTTGGATGATCAGACATAATCATAATGAATGGCGGAGTAGGCTTGAAGGACTGAATGGCCTCCTCCTTCTTCTATCTTCTATGTTTCATTGCACTGTCAATGTAAGCTGACTTGTGACACTAATAAATGAACTTTAAAAACAACTTAATCTTTAGCCATTGTATATGAATTCCTTCAACATATGTCTAAGTTTTGGTTCACAGAAGAATTCGATCTGTCAAGGGAAGATGATATTAATATTGAGTCTGAACAGAGTATTGGGGATGAATCAGAATTGAAATTGTTGAATCTATCTATTTAACTTTCCAAAGATATTTGGAAGATAACCCCCACTTTAAGATCAACTGGACTGAATGAGAGAACATGTCTAAAATCAACTCAGCTGTTGGGGGAGATTAAAGGAAAATGTACTGTACTGGATTATCATTTCTGTCATTTTATTAAACTGTTGGGATATGTAGATCAGAATGATGGGGCAGACATAATCTTCAGTTGCCTGACTTGTGATTAGACACATGCCCCAAACTCATCTTCCTTCTCCTGGCTGTATCTCCTGAAATACATCGTCTGGGTCTGCCATGTGATGATAAAGAATGTTGAAGACTGGGAAATGCACCAGTTGGCACGCCAGATACATTTCCACAGCCTGACCACAGTAAATACTTCTGTTAATATTCAGGAAGAGCGCCATTAATAACAACTGACACTTTGAGAACATCCACCTCAACTGACCTTTTTTGAATTGAAGGGAGAGGTTGAAATGTTTGTGGAGGTGGAAATGAAAATATTGATAAATTATACCCAACTTTGTCAAAGTTAATTCTGTATCCAAACACGTGCATTTTAAAAATAAACTCCTTAAACACCCACTGTCACTCCATCTTGCCATCCTCTGCTTCTGAAAATGTTGATACTGATCAATAAGCAGCTACGTGATGTGAAACTGCACTGTACAGGCCGATCCCTGTGTCAATCCCTGGACTGTACTGAGTTAACTGAAGAGGAGGGGGAAGAGTTTCCTCCTGTCCAGACCTATATTAGCCCCTTGAGTAAGATCCTTAAAACCAAATCTCCTGATCATTGTCACATTGTTATGGAACACTTGCCGTGCTCAACTTGCCTATCACATCCCCTGCATAATAAAAGATTACATTTCAAAAACACTTCATTGGCTGCAAAGCACACTGGGACATTTGGAAGTCATCCTGAGGCACTATATAAATGCAGGCCTTTCTTTTTCTTATTGCTGCTGTGCTCATTAAAGTATGGATTGGTTTCCACACAAAAAACTTGTTAAGGGTGGGTGGGGAGAGCGTCCTGCTTCTTGTCTGTATCCAGAGACCCCCCTACTGGAAAAAGAATGTCAGTGCTTGTTAGACTCATGCCAGAATTGGCTTAATGCAGATATTCATTGATTAAAAGGACTTAGAATCCCCACAGTGCAGGAGAAGGCCATTCAGCCCATTGATCCTTCACTGCACAATCCTACCTGGGCCCTTTCCCCATAACTCCACATATGGGGCAATTTAGCATGACCAATCCACCTTTGGACTGTGGGAGGAAACTGGAGCACCCTGAGGAAACCCACGCAGAGAATGTGCAGACTCCACACAGTCACCCGAGGCCAGCATTGAACCCAGGTCCCTGTGAGGCAGCAATGCTAAGCACTGTGCCAACATGTTTGTCAATACAAACATGCAACTTGCTGGCAGGGCATTGATCAGCAATCTGGGTTGCTTATTGTCCTCTTTGGCCCACATGCATTGAGGCCAACTGCTGGATCCAATTAATTTAGCCTGGCCTGTAATTGAACTTGGGGAATTTTCGGAAGTGAAAGAACTTCAAGCTGGGTCTGGAATTACCTGTTTAAATGAACAACAAGACAATGGAAATCCTTCTCTGTAATTAGCAACCCAGTAATGAAATCAGGAAAATATGGAACTTTGAAAACTGATTTATGAAAATATGATTGCTGAATTGCAATCCTGCAATTAAAGGATTTTCTTATTTTGATTAAAAAGGAATTTTGGCTTCTTTTACTTTATTTTCAAACTAAGATAGAATCTTGATGTTCACAATGTTTCAAAACTGCTGTTTGTAGATTTATAAGTTTGATTTACTGTTTGTAGATATATGTTTGATGCTGCAATAGCACAGACTACAGGCCAAATAATGAATTTGCAACAAATGGGGAAAATTGAATGAGGTGAAAATAACAGAGGTGGAGAATACAATGTGCAATTAAACTGCATCTGATTGTTGCGCTGCAGGCAGCATGCAAACTTTGTTTAAATGATAGTCATGTGCGGCACAATGCCAAAAGCATCTCTGAGTGGGTGTTAAGCACGTGCCTTGGGATTCTGCAAGACCAGTTAAATCTAGTCAGTGCTACTTAAAGCCAGATTGTATCTCTTAAAAAGATGCATTCTGGCTGCAGCAGATTCAGGAGTCTTCGAGCTGGAAGTAGAGTGCAAGCGGTGTAACAAGGCAGAGAGTACGCTCCAACGATGCAGAACTGGACGCCTTGCTGAAAGAGGCCGGAGATCCTCGTCCCACAGTTGGCCGAGACCTCATATGGACCCTGCCCAGGCACTGGGAACAGATTGCCATTTCTGCAATGCAAACAGTCCAAAGGTCTGCAGAGGTACTAATACATGATATATCAAAATCCATTCAACAAAGTAATAGTGCCAGAGACTGGAAGACAGCTCATGGGCTTTGTTATATAGTAATAGGTAAACAGAACAAGATCAGGGAACTACTGAGTTAGTTTAATGTTAGTAGTGGGAAAATTAATGAAATCTTCACATAAAAATGTATGAGATGTATAATTAATACCAGGGAAGACTGCAATGAAATGCAAGAGAGCATTAATAAACTTACAGAATGGGTGTGAAATTAGCAAATTATTGTCAATCTAGTTAATTATGAGTACCTAGAGAGAATAAGGTATCTGGGGATACCTTGGGGAATAAGGTATCTGCTGGTTAGATGAGCCAAGGGATCTCAGGGTACGGAGCACAAATTACTAAAAGTAATGGTGCAGCTAATTAAGGCCATTTTTTTAAAAAAAACAAAGATTGGGATTTCCATAAGACAAGGAAGAATGCGCAGGATTACGGGAGAAGGCGGGAGAATGGCAGTAAGTGAATTGTTCATTCAGAGAGGTGGTGCAGACAGTGGGTCAAATGAACTCTATTTGTGTGCAACATTTTTGATTTTGATGTGAATTATTATTGTCACATGTATTAGTATACAGTGAAAAGTACTGTTCCTTGTGCTACTGTACATAAAGAAGGAAAGGAGACAGTGCAGAATGTAGTATTACAGTCATGCCTGGGTACAGAGAAAGATCAACTTAAGACGAGGAAGGTCCATTCAAAAGTCTGATGACAGCAGAGAAGAAGCTGTTCTTGAGTCGGTTGGTACGTACGCTCAGACTTTTGAACCTTTTTCCGATGGAAGAATGTGGAAAAGAGTTTGTCCGAGGTGCGTGAGGTCCTTGATTATGCTGGCTGCTTTACCGATGCAACGGGAAGAATGGACAGAGTCAATGGATAGAAGGCTGGTTTGCGTGCTGGACTGGTCTTCGTTCACAACCCTTTGTAGTTTCTTGTCGGCTTGGACAGAGCAGGAGCCATACCAAGCCGTGATAAACAAGAAAGAATGTTTCTATGGTGCATCTGAAAACGTTGGTGAGAGTAATAGTGGGCATGCCAAATTTCTGTGATTTTGTGAAGAAATTTAATGGCCTCATTTGGTGGCCAATGTCTGTGAAGGCATTAACAAAAGTCATACTGTTACAAATAAACCATGAGCCTCACGCTGCTCCATTCACCAATACTCCTCACCTACCAATGTTTTCTATCAAGCATGCCTTATAACTAATATTCATAGACTCGCATTGCTCTCACACATCATTTCATGTTCATCCTATCCATTATCTCTATCATGTCTGTTTCTCCCAATATTTTGTCAATATCCTCAGCAAACACCGATACAAAGTACTCACTAACTCTTCTAGTTTTGGCCAGCACCTCTAAACATATATCAACTTTTTTGCCCCAATTAGGATCCATCTAAGTCTTACTATTTAAATGCTGGTGGAAGATTTTGTTGTTTCCTATACAATTAAATGCCATTCAATTTTCATATTCGCACTTTGCCAATCTAAATTTTCTCTTCATTTCCCCCTCAACTTATTGTATTCAGCCTGATTCTTGCTTGAATTAACCGGACATGCACCATACACCCTCTTTTGTTTCATCATACAAACAGCCCTATCTTTGATTCCCCTATTTTTTTGCCCTGTACCTGAAATATCTACTTGTTAAAAAATACCTAATGTTGTTACATTTTTTTCTGTCAGTCTTTGATTCCACTTTACCCTAGCTCGATTCACATTTGAGGTTACACTTCTTCCAATTTAGAACTTCTACTTCAGATTGTTCCTTACTCTCACATAGGATTACCTAGGATATATGGCATGGAATCAGGCCATTCAGCCATTCAGTCTATGCCAATGTTTATGCATGACTCGACCCTCCTCCCATCTATCCTCATGAAAATCCATCCCGTTTCCTTCCCCCATATCTGCTTGTCCACCTTCCCTTTAAATGTATCTATACTTTCAACTACTCCATGTGGTTGCTAGTTCTACAGTAACACCACTGTTTGGATAAAGATGTTTCTTCTGAATTTCCTACTGGACGTCTTGATGACCATCTTACATTGATGGCCTCCAGTTTTGCTTTTTTCCATAAGAGAGAACGTTTGCTCTGTATCCACTTGATCAAAATCTCATATAATTTTGAAGTCCTTGGGCATGATCTTAGGAACCATTTGTGCCATGCTCCTGCTGTGTGAGTTTGGAGAATTAGGTGCCCAGCCAAATCTCTGTTCAGTGCAATGGGACTGGAAAGTCTCATTGGTGTAAACGGCTGAAACATACTGGTACTCTATTAGATCATTCCTTAACCTTCTGTTTCTCAAGAGAAAAGAGACCCTGTCAACCCTTTCCCGATATGTATACCCACACATTTCTGGTATAAGTCTTCAAAATCCACCCTCTCCAGTGCCTCTGTATCTTTTAGAGTTATCTAACCAAGTTTAACTTGCCAACATTTCAATTCTATCTCTTTAGAAATAAAGCCAAGTGTTTGGTTTGTCTTTTTTATAGCCATCAAGTGTTTAATATATGTTGTGCCTGCAATGCAGTAAAGTGTCCTAAGGAACTTCTTAGCAGCACCAACAAACAAAATCCTGATATGAAACCACACAAGACACCAAAAGCTTGGGTTAAAGCGGTAGGTTTCAAGTTGTGTCAAATGGAGAGAACCAGGAAAAGAGGTTTAAGCCGTGAATTCCAGAGTTTAGAGTTCAAGCAGCTAAAGGCGCAGCAGTCAATGATGGACATCTACTATCTGAAATGCTTGATCTTGGAGAGTTGTTGAATCGGAGGAGCCTACAGAGATAGGGGGTGGGGATGACATGGAGGGATGTGAAAACATGGAGGGATTGAAACTGCACCAAGCAGGTAGTAAGCTGTTTTGCAACAAATTAATTTAAAGGAAAAAAAAGTCACACCCAACTTGTGATGGTATGAATATTACTGAAGCAGTAAATGTGCGCAGTTGTTTTAGCAAAAGCTGGAGGGTTCCTTTTAAAATAAATATTTTATAGTGAGGTTTCTGAGTTTCTGGGGGTGTTTGGTATCACTACTTTTGGATTTCCTGAACTGATCTGTGTTGTCAGTAACTTTCTGGGGGACTGAGTATTTATTTACATCTCTAGTATTTTACTGTAGAATTGGTGCCTCTGTCTTCAAAACTCAGTAATGCTATTTGTCCCCAATATTTTGCTGAACCACTGTTAAAATATTCAGAGAGAAGTGAACCCTTTCCAGTAATAATTCTATATTTTAAAAATGGAGTTTCTTTCTTCCTGCCACTAACCATTCTGATTTGGTAAGAGGCAACAGTGTTTAATGTCCAATTCTCAACCTCCAGTTCACCCTGGACTTGAAGGCAACAGGCTCCAGCTCTGCTGTTCCAACTACTAGGAAGTGTATACGAGCAGACTTTAATGACTTGGAGTCTTGCAGTGAACATTCTCCCTCCCCAACACCAACTGTAAAGTCAGGATGGCACACTTCATACCTACCTCTTTTAACAGGAAATAGGTTCCATCTGCTCCCTGCTAGTAGGATTCTTGAAGCAGAGAACTACATTTATTCTGCAATTATAAGTTTTAGGGACCTGATTGATGAGAAAGGGGAAATCCTTGCAGTAAAAGAGGTTGACTTCAACAATAGATGCCTGAAAATAAAATACAAATGATCACTCTTGGCTTTCCCTTAACTGATGGTGGGTAGAAAATCTTTGAAAAGGTATGGCTGTTTGTTGAATTCCAGGTGCAAATCTGTTTTGCTTGTGTAATTGTGACTTGTGGTGAAGTGGTACCTCTGGGTCCAAGTTGCATTTCAGGAGTTAATACCTATGGAAGTTGCATTTATAATGTGGCCAAAGAGGTGATGATGTGCCTGATGGCAGGCAGTAAGAGTGGGTGAGTTTCCTGGTTAGTTAAACTGCAGAAGGCAACAGCAAAGCACTGCAGTAGTTTGGTAAGCATAATTCAACAGAAGTCTATTAGTCACCATTGCTATTTTAAGGCATGGTATCTGAAGAAAGGGCAAAAAAAAATGAGCTCAGGAGCAGGTGTAGGCCATTCAGCCCTTCAAGCTTGTTGTGCCATTCAATAAGATCATGACCGATTTGGTTTTAGTCTCATCTCCACTTTGCTGTCTGCCCTCCATAACCCTTAACTCCCTGGTCTATCAGAAATCTGTCTAACTTTGCCTTGAATCAATCCAATGATACAGCCTCCACTGCTTTCTAGGGAAGAGAGCTTCATATATTAATGATCCTGAGAGACAGAAATACTCCTCAGCTTTGTCTTAAATGGTAGACCCCTGTGTTCACTTGTTCTAGTCTCTTCACATTCTCCTAGTATCTATCTTACCAAACCCACTCAGGATTTTATATGTTTCAATAAGATCACCTCTCATTCTTCTAAAGCCCAATAGATATAGGCCCAACCTGTTTAACCTTTCTTCATATGATAAACCCATCATACTATGAATGATTTGCGTGAACCTTCTCTAAACTGCTTTTAACCTAATTATATATTTTTTTAAAATAAGGAGACCTAAATTGTACACAGTTCTCCAGATGTGATCTCCGTACAAAGCCATGTATTGCTGCAGTAAAACTTCCCTGCTTTTATAATTAATTCTCCTTGCAATAAATGCCAACATGATATTTGCTTTCCTAATCACTTGCTGTAACTGCATACTAACTTTTTGTGATTCATATATCAGGACACCCAGATCCATCTGTACCACCAAGTTCTGAAATCTCTATTTAAATAATATACTGCTTTTCTAGTCTTCCTGCTAATGTGGACAAGTTCATATTTTCCCACATAATACTCCATCTGCCAAATTTTGCCCACTGACTTAACCAGTCGATGTCCCTTTCCTTTCTCCTGACATTCTACTTTCCTGCGTTTCTTAGTGTCATCGGAACATTTAGCTACCATATATTTGGTCCTCTAATCCAAATCATTGACATAGATTATGAATAGTTGAGGGTGCAACAATGATTCCTGTGGAACTCTAGTTGTTTCAGCTTGCCAATGCAATAAAGACCCTACTCTCTGCTTTCTGTTAGCTAACCAATTCCTGATCCTTGCTAAAATGTTAACCCCTACACTATGTAATCTTATCTTGTGTAGTAACCTGATATATGACACATTAAAATGCCCTCTGGAAATCCAAGTGCACAACATCTAAAGGTTCTCCCTTACCTACTTCGCTTGTTACTTCCTCAAAAAAACTCTATAAGTTAAACATGATTTCGCATCACAAAGTCATGTTGACTCTGCCTGATCACATTATGATTTAAAGTATCCTGCTATAACCACCTTAATAATGGATTCTAACAATTTCCCAATGACAGGTGTTAGATTAACTGGCATGTATTTTCCTGCTTTCTGTCTCCCTCCTTTCTTGAATAAAATGTGTTACATTAGTTATTTTCCAAATTTAGCTATAACTGCAATTGTGACTTGCCTGGTATACTTAAGTGCTTGCAACCTTTGTTTAGCCCTCACCTTGCCCCTGATATTGCTGTAAGGTTCCATAGGTCACTTTTACTGAAGGGTCTCTGCTCTGATAATTAAGATTTACTGTTGTTATAATTAGTGCAAAAGTTTGACACAGCATGGCACCAATTCAGAAATACCACACATTAATACACTTGTTAAATGAACAATAATCAGTGATAATTCAGTTACCCTAATTGCTTAGGAACGATCTAGGGTATAGCATACAGGGAAGATGCAAAAAGGCTACCCTTAAGAAAAAGAGCCTTGTCTTAATGATTGGAGGTTGGAGGGGACACTTGTGGCACTCTGCAGTCACACTGACTCTTTTATGTGCATGGTTTTGGCCTGTGTTAACACCCAGTGACAAAGGAGTAACTTTTTCCACAGTCTCCAAGTAAATTGAGGACATCCATAAGATCTTCATTGGAGAGTGGTCAAAATTGACAAAGAAAGACAATCAGACTACAGGGACAACTAGAAATTCAACGCGGAACTTATCGTGTCAATTGTAGGTGGCCTTAAACTTAAAGTAAATCAAGTACATTGAGGCAATGTAGATAATCTTCATGGCACTTTTGTAGAGAGAGATGAAAATTGTGAAAAGATCCAAATATCGAGTAACAAAGACTATTTCAAACAGAATCTGACTCCTCCCTGAGATACCAGTGGAGTATAATTTATTTTGAATCAGGTTGGGTTGTCGATTGAGAAATACTTGCAAACTACTTGTTCCTCTTACGGGGTTTGTCAAACCACAGACTTAGTCAGGATGCTTTGATAACCTGAAATATTCTTAGCCACAGTATCTTTTTATGTATGATAATGTAATTTGTTTATCAAGATTTTGAAGACATCACCTTTAATGGATTATACTGAGTCTTCAGGCTGGTCTTTGAGCTCTTGCGTATTCAGCAGAGATTCTGCAAAAGAGACTTGTCTTTTGTGGATGCACTATTAAACAGACAACATGACTTCCTGAAGCAATCCAGAATTCAAAGGCCATAGAGAACTCATTCCTGACTTTTTGAAAATATATTCCCTTCTTCTACAAGTATGGTTTAAAAAAAAGAGTTAATAAAAACTGAGTTGTCTAGAGCTCCAATTCCATTTATTACAAGCAGGCCCTCAGAGGTCTGGAGTCCCTAGTTTTTGAGGCCCCTAGCCATAATTAAAAAATGAAGACAAAATAGGGCACCAAAAAGAAGTGTGACATAATTTAAAATTTTTAAATTTAACAAATACTTTTCAAGTCCTTTTCTGTGCAAATGTGCTAATTATCAAGGAAACACTAGTTTTCGCACAATAATAGTTAATATTACGCATGGCGAGACCAGTCAAATGCTCTTGTCCCATAGTTGAATCGTGACAGTTCTTTGCCTGCTTCAACTCATTGAAAGTGCATTCACCTGAAACCACTGGTATAGGAAAACTGATAGAAATATGCAATGCAATTGTGACATTAGGAAACACCTCAGAGAATTCAAGTTTGAGTTTTTTTTTTGAAGAAGTTCATTTGGCTTGCAATCCAATTTAAAGTTTGTGGAATGTATTTGTTTGAGGAAGGTGACCTCTTCAAACCATGTGCTAGCTCTGCTGCTTGACATATGCACTTACCTACACCCTCTGACATTTGCCACTAGTATAGGCTGCATTAACACTGCCTGAAGTACAATATGGAACAGCAAAGCTTTGTCATTAAAAACAAATTGCAAAACGTAATAAATGGCAAAAAATTAACAAGTGACTAAAATTTGAGGCCCCCTTTGAATTTGAAGCCCAGGTCAAGTGGCCCTCCTTCTCTAATTCCCCCCTGCTGGACCCCACTAATTGGTCCTGATTACAAGCAGATAGTGAAAGCACTATAAATACCTAGTTCATGGTAGTATTTTAGAAGTAATTTTTAGCTCTGGAGAGAATGAAGTTAACTGTAGAAAATTGGATAAATGCAACTTAAATACCTTGAAGATTTAACAGTTAAAAGATTGGGTCCATGTTGATTTGACAGGGTTAACAGCTAGAAGGATAAGATCATAAAACTGTGAGTTGGCTTACTTAACTGGAGAGTTGGAGAGAAACGCCTTGATTTTCCAGCCCGCCATGGCAAGTCCTGCCAGGGTGGATATGGTGGGCCATCCAAATGTCCTTTCTTTGGGACTGAAACAACCTACCACTGAGAGGGATCAAAAAATTCTGACCCGAGGTGTTTACACTGCTTGCGAAGAAATGCAGCCTAGAGCGTTCCTTTGTTTGGGGAGTTAAAGCTACAATTAATTTAAAAGCATTCAGTGAGCCCTGGAAAGTTATCCCATCATGGAAATGGTAGATCTAATGAAAGTTCTGGGGTTTCAATTTATTTGTGTGTTTGTTGGATAAGTGAATATTCTGCAACAGGGAAAAGACCATACTGAAAACGTGCTGCTGTTAACAGTTTCCAGGTAGCAAATGTGTTGCTGTTAGCTGGCTGTTTGTATTTGAAACTCACAAGAAGTATCAGGAGCTGTCTGATAGTTCTGTGCAGTTAGGGCACAGGAAACATCTTGGGGAACTGAGGAGCTGGCAGAAGTTCACTAACTCCATCCTGGAAAGGAATAGAGCTCAGAAGAAGCCCTGGGAGCCATTTGCACCTTGGTGCAGCTGGGGAGATTGGAACTTGGTGACATCCAGTGGCAATGCCAGTCCAGGTCAGGTAACTAGCTATTAAAGAGCCTAAATTGCATTAGTATGTTGAGGCTGAAGTGCAGACTTGGAAATCCAAAGAAACAGAGTCTCGGGAGATGAGACTGAAATTCTGAGAAGTGTGCGGTTCTCGAGATAGTCCAAATTGGAGTGGCTTTGAGGGAATTCAGAGGCTTGATTTTTGAAAGGGAAAAGTTTGGAGTCCCTAGTGAAGGAAACAGAGTTTCAATGTGGCTGGTTGACTCAGGAGGTGTGATTTTTCCCAGTCTGCTGCATTGCTCGAATAGCATAGCGAAGCGGGAAATACCAGCAGGAGAGCTGTAGCAGGATTCACGACTGGTGTCTAGCCAATTGGCACTTTCCTGGGCCATTTATTATGATGTAATCAGCCTTGGTGCCATGAAGCAGCACAAGGCTAATTACAATATGTAAATCTTCATTAGCGTATCATTAGCAAGCCTGGGATGATATCGTTCAGGTTCGCTAATGTTTCCCACCCTTCCAGGGAGGTTCCCATCAACAGGGACCAGGTATGATGGCCTTGCTGATGGAAGCAGAGGCTATTAAGGCCCCCCAGGAAGCTGGGGGTACGTGGGGGTGCCCTTGGGCAGTGCCAACGTGGCACCCTGGCACTGCCCACTGGGTTGATGAGGACCAGCTTTAAAGCCCACTGGTGGGAATCTCCCCCGATGGGGTGGGAAACATTAACAAGCTTCGATGTTACTTCTCAGGTAGGAGAAATTGGGCTGGCCATGTGGGGGTGGCATTTGGGGCTTGCCATGGGGAGAGAGGGTTGCACTGGCCGTTGGGAGAGGGGTTGGGGGAGACATTGGAAAGCTTGCAATTGGGAGGCTGGTGATGGGTGGGGCCAGTGTACATGTGCTGATCTACTGGAAGATCTACACATGTGCAGTGGCCCACTCAGCATGCTGATGCCTGCCTCTCAGGCAGAATTAGGTCCTCCACCCTCCCTCATCTCCCCCCCCCCCACCCCCACCTTTCAGGCATGAATCCCCTGGCAGACTTGGTGAAGCATAAAGTGTCAGAAATTCATTCAACTAAGGAAAATCTCCCATTTTCCCGCCCATTCGGCGCTTTGCTTTTCTCTGGAAAATTACCCCAATGGTGTTTACTGACATCTGGATGGGTTGCTGAGAAATCCGTGGGAACTGTTTTGATTGTATTTGCTATGTATTTAGTGTGTTCTGTCCCATTAGTTTGCCTGTTAATTGAAATGTTTTTGCCTGTAAATTTACATTCATATTAACTCTAAATGTTAGAGTATAAGATCGGAATTGTAAATGGTTTTATCTTTTTGACCTTGAATTTATTTTTATTTTTGTTTGTTTAACATCTGTGGAATTTTGTGGCTTAATTCACCAGTATTTGTTGCCCATCATTAATTTTCCTTGAAGATAATAAGCCACCTTCTTGAAAACTGAGTGGCTTATTATGCCATTTCAAAGAGGAGTAAGAGTCGACCATAATGCTGTGGGTCTGGATTCACAAGTAAGTCAGATTGGGTAAGGAGAGCAGATTTCCTTCTCTAAAAGACATTGGTCAACCAAGAATCCTGACAAAGGGAGCGTTCTTACTAAAAAGAAGAATTCTAAGTTCAGCACAAGCATGAAAATGGGAGAATTTCCAATCCATTGTTTTGGGTGAGTCCAAATCTTATGCAGTTAGACAAAAAAAACCCAAAACAATTTCTTGCCCTACAGTGGAGGAGCAGGGCATAAATATCCCAAGCACTGGCTGAGAGCAGCAGAGGGCTCCATTACGCATGGTCAGGTCTCCAGCAACAGAGGCCTGTCACTCAGCCTTTGTTGCTGTCAGCTAGCCTCTATACCTAAGCACAGCACCACCCCATTACCGTGGGAGCCACGGTCTATTGTGACCCCCATTCCCACTCAGACTGATCGTCTCATCTGCCCTGACCAATCTCTCCCTCTCTTCACTGATCATAATGCATTGTGCTCCACTCCCAAGCCCCCCCAGTCACTGGCCTGAGCTGCACCCCCCTCCGTGGCCAGGCCAACCAACCCCCCCCCATGGCCCGTCCGATTGTCCCCTCCCTCCCCCACCAATCCCTAATGCAGAGTGGCATTGGGACTCCTTCCCTGTCAACAACCGGCTGCTCTCAGTCTGCCTCCCCCCCCACCGCAAGTAGGCCTCGCACCTTCAGGCCCTGCCCCCATATAATTCCCCATGCCTAGTGGACAGTTCCAGGCTGGCAGTGCCAAAGAGGCAACCTCCCCTCTTGTTCTATTACTCTCCAGGAGGTCTCAATGGCCTCCATTCCCTATTGCTGGAGACCAGCTGTGATTTGCGGCAGAGAGAACCTCTTGCAGTGAGAGCACAAAGGCAAGTGAGCCCAGATAATAACATTCAAGGCCCATTAATTCAATGCAAAACAAATTTAAACTAAATTTGAATTATTTATTCAGCCTTGCACCCATTTTCGGCATGAGGCTGACCTTGCTGGATATTCGGGTCCAGTAGGATTGCGAGAGACGAGAAATTGGATACAAACCTGATTTCTTGGCTCTCACGCAATCTTACCTGCAATCAGCAAAAAAAATTCAATGCCACGTCACACTCAACATCCCTGGTACTGCCATCCTTGCCTTGTTCTGGGGCTGCAGGTCTAATTGCAACAGGTGACAGATTTAGATGAGCACCTCCTTTGTACAATGGAGTTGACAAGTTTACCATTTCTCAGTCTTTTGGCTAAGACAAGCGTCAGATCAAGCCTAAGATGGGGTGTAATGCCTTGTCTTGTCAGTCTCTTATGGGGATGTTGAATTGGATTCAACTGGAACTTGAATTTGGTTTTTGGAACAAGCAACGAATGGATTTGGATTTTCCCAGTCCAATCTGAGCATTGGCTTTGTAACTTTAAGGATAGAGTAAAGTCTTTTTCAAAAATGGCATTGACATATATTATTCCTGCCTTGGGTGGAGGTTAAGAGAAATACTTCCATAAGACTCTAAATGGGCAAGCTCTCCTTTGTGAGTAGTGCTGCGCTGCATGCCAAGAGGGGTGGTAATCAAGCACTCGTGATCTGATGAGAACCTTTAAATTCAAAGCCAAGGCCTTCTCCACATGCAGTACCACTTTAACCCAACTTTTCAAACTACCAAGCATTTCTACAAACTCAGAAATTTATCAGCAACAAACTTGATCCATTTAAATGGCACAAACGGCCATCCATCTGACTGCTGAATGCACGTTTAGTTTGTTAAATGAGGTTGAAAATGACAGTGCCAGCATCAAATCAGCTTTATCCATTGGCCGACATCACTACTGACTGCATATTCTGGCACAATGACTTCTCCAACGTGCTGTCCAGTGTTATTCAGGCCAGATGTGTGTATGTGCGTTTTGGGACCAAGGGCACCTGTAACATCAAAACTGTACAGCACTACAGAGACACAAAAGGATTTTTAATAAAGGACAGAGATGTAGATCTGTGAAAGTAGAGGTGGTTACTTAACAGCACAACAGGTGTACTTTAATGTATCCTTACAAACGTTGACATAGCTACTGTAAATGTATAATTTTGGTTGGTGATTACTGTACACTAGTTGGGGAGGCGGCAGATGAATGTGCTGATGAAAGTTCGGTAAGAAGTCTCACAACACAAGGTTAAAGTCCAATAGATTTATTTGGCAGCAAAAGCCACTAGCTTTCGGAGCGCTGCTCCTTCATCGGGTAGATGGGAGTTCTGTTCCTCAGAATTTCTGTTCCTCAGAACAGAACTCCCACTTTACCTGATGAAGGAGCAGTGCTCTGAAAGCTAGCGGCTTTTGCTACCAAATAAACCTGTTGGATTTTAACCTGGTGTTGTGAGACTTCTTATTGTGTTTACCCCAGTCGAAAGCCAGCATCTCCACACTTAATGAAAGTTGACAGTCAAGATTATAACAACTGAAGCTGTCAGAAAAATATTAGAATGAAAACTAAAATAGAAATGCACTGTAAGACTTTTAGCTTCTGAAGATAGGAATACTTAACGTTTTGTGTGGAATTTGTTTGTCAGTACTCATTTTAGTTACTATCCTGTTTGAAAGGTAATACATTTCCAGTAATCAACAAGATCAGACACCTAGCTCTCTGTTATCTTGAATATATTACAGACTGAACTCAAGAGGTGAGATGAACATGACTACCTTTTGATTTCAAGGAAGCATTTGACTGACAGCGGCATCAAGGAACCCAGCAAAACTGAAGCAGATGAGAAAAAGGGGACAATTTTCCATTGGTTGGAGTCATATCTAGCACAAAGGAAAATGGTTTTGGTTGTTAGAGAGTACTCATCTCAGGACACCATTGCAGGAATTCCTCAGGGTAATGTCCTAGACTCAACCTTATTCAGCTGCCTCACCAATGACCTTCTTTCCATCATACAGTCAGAAATGGAAAGGATTAATGATGATTGCACAAGGTGTGACTCCTCAGATACTGAAGCAGTCCATCCCTGCATGTATTTAGATTTGGACAACATTCAAGCTTAGGTTAATATGCGATAAATAACATTTGCACCAGACAGGTTCCAGGCAATGACCACCTCCAACAAGACAGAATATAATCATCTCCCCTTGACATTCAAAGGCATTACTACCGGTGAATCCCCCACAATCAACATCATGTTTACGATTTACCAGAAAATGAACTGGACCAGTCATATAAATACTATGGCTACAAAAGCAGACCAGAGGTTGGGAATTCTGCAGAAAGTAACTCGTCTCCTGACTGTCCACCATCTACAAGGCACAAATCAAAAGTGTGGAGGAATACTCTCCACTTGACTGAATAAATGCAGTTCCAACAACACTCAGGAAGCTCAACACCGCCCAGGACAAAGCAGTCCAGTTTATGGCAGCCCAACCTCCATCCTTAAATATACGTTTCCTCTATCATTGACACACAGTGTGTACTATATACAAGATACACTGTAGCAGCTCATCATGTCTTCCAGGACAATACCTTTATAAACCCACCATCACTATCATCTAGAAGGACAAGGGCAGCAGATGCATGGAAATACCATTTCTTGCAAGTTCCCCTCCGAGTCACACATCATCCTGACTTGGAATATACCCTTCACTGTGGCTACGTCAAAATCCTGGAATGCCTTCCCTAACAGTACTGTGGGTGTAACATCACCACATGGACTGTAATGGTTCAAGAAGGCATCTTGTCACCATCTTTAGTGATGGGCAACAAATGCTGACCTAGCTAGTGATGTCCGCTTTCTGTGAAAGAATGCAATAAAAATACTCTCTGTTCTCCTGAATATAACACATTCCAAGCCATTTATTATCCTGAATAAAACACACATCAAGCTATTTGTTTATCTGCATAAAACATGCTCCCAACTATCTGTTATCCTTTACATAACATATTATTAGCCTGTGTAAAATATGCTCCTTACTACTTGTTTGCTGTAAACAAGTCCTCAGGTATTTTTCTCCACCATTATGCACGCAGCTATTTTTTAACATGAAAGTACCCAGCTATTATCCTGTGTGTAACACATTCCCAGGGATTATCTGGTAAGACTTCCAGATCTTACCCTAGGTGGAACACATGTCCATTATCAATTATTAGGTTATCAGTTCTTTCAACCTCTCCACAACTATGCCCTCCTCACCATATATTATCTTATAGTTATCCTCTGTATGCAACATTTCCATTCCCCTATCAGTTTGGTCACCGATTAATGAATTGAGAGCATATAACTGCTGAGGGAGAAAGAAAACAAGGTAAAGGCTGGCAGGTGGCAGGCTGTTGACAGCACCTACACTGTGACAACCTTCTGCTCCTGATTTCCTGTAAGCAAACAGAACAACTCACAAACAAATTAAGAATGTCAGATGCCTCCTAGAGTCCATGTTGTACCTGCCCTGATAGAGGATTTGCTGAGAGCAGGGCTACTAGTTTAGTGCATATACAATGTCTGCACTTTGTCTGCCTGTCAGCATGATGCTGTGTGCTTAGCATCACTCAACACCGGCTTCATCATAGCTCCAGCTGCTAATCACAGTTGTTCAAATGATACCCATTCTCCAGTGGATTATACTAAGCAAATTCCCTGTGTTTGCAAATTTAATTTTTCCTTGCAATTTTCTTTTGTTTTGCTTTTGAAGGTGGTGATCCTTGCTGGAGTATGATTCATCAAGGACCAGGTGCCCTCTGCTACCCAGCTCCACTGACCATTCTTTATGTGTGGCCTTTATATTACATCTAACCTATTTAGTACTTGATCTGAGAGTGCTTGATGAGGCAATGAAGAGGGATTTTCACTTGGCACCTAACCCACACAGAATCTGACCTGGGTGTGTTTGATCAGAATAAAGAATTTGAAGTTAGCAGTCTGAGCCTTCTGTCTGCTATGTCTATAGATATCTCCCATGGTATCGCTCACAGACTGGTTCCAGCATCAGGGGACAAGACTGGTCCTAGAAATGGCTAACAGTGGAGAGCAGAAAGTCTGATGGTAGATCAAACAGTGACAGAGAGGAAAGGATAATCAGGATGTGAAGGAGAAAGTACACTAAAGGCCACTGTGAGCAGACAGTTCACTTTGATGGATCTTACAAGCTCAGGAGTCACAAAGATGTTGGGAAAGAAAGCTTAAGAAAATATATTTTTAAAGGGTATAATGCTGCTTTGTAAAATAACTACTGCCTATTTCTCCATTCTTGCTTCTTACACTGTGCAGAATGGAGGCTGAGGAATCCATGTGCATGTCTGGGGGCATATGACAACCAAAGTCAGCAGAATTCATACAGGGCCGAACTCAACATATCAGAACATACTAGTGTTTCCATTAATTGCTCGTAGCAGCTGGGGTTTTTCAAAACTGTCAAATCTCATGTATTTTCAATTAAATGCTGATTTGGTTTGGAAAATGAAACATATTTCTACATGCTACACTCCAGAAACATAAACACAGTTCCATTCATCTCAGTGGGTTTAACAATTGGTCTCATTGTGTCTGCACTGGTCTGGCATTTTTTTCCAATTTTCTATGCCGTCAATCTTGGGAGTGGCAAACTCCCTGGTTATCTAGTGTAAAGAAAAGCTTGGATTTTTTTTTAACATACGCACATAAAAGTCTCTGTTTGTATGGACAAGGGTTTTGTGTAGATTTTTTGTCAAGGTGAATTCAAGTGATGTGTTTTGAGGACAACAAGTCTGAAGAGAGAAAGGACATTATGCACATTCCATTCAGTCATGTATGATTACCCTGTCTCCTGCTATGACCTAGTGATCCTATAGTTTAAAAAACATCAAGACTACATACCTCTGTCATTGAAAGTGGATGTGGGTAATACTTTCAACCCTGTTTCTTGGTCTGTTTGTCTGTACGCACTATATTTCAAAAATTAATGGATGGATTTTAGAGAAACTTAGTACAAGGTAGGGTATGGCCCAAGGAAGAATTGATTCGTTTTGGAAAGGTGCAGATCTGGATCTGGAATATTTTCAAAGGATCCATTAACATTGGGATTTAGGGCAGATTGCCTTTTTTTATTTTTGAATGTTGTGGGTTGTTTTAAAATATTGTGGATTTTCTCAGCTGCTGTAGTGGAATTTGTCACAGCTATCAAAACGTGAGCAGAGTTTCCAGAGCAGGTTGCTGAATATGGGTTGGCCTGAAACGTCCTCAGTGAGATGGAAGCTCTTAGTAGAAAAATATATTTTTCTGCTTTGTAGTTACAGAGCATCAACCAGGCAAAGAAAAGCCTCAAGAAACAGTGGCATAATTGTAAAAATGTTGAGTTAACACAACATGATGGAGGCATGTGCTCCGCTGCATGCCCTCGTCACCTGTTTCATATTATGTTCATGCCACACTAGTGCTGACAAATACCAATGCGCAGCCACAAACAACACCAAAGAAAACTAGGTCTTCCCACTTGACAAGTTTGCTTTGTGCTGCCATTAGATCTGAATAATGGCATTAACACAAAATGCAGCACATTACAAAAGCATAACCGCCTTCCCCAACTTCTCTATCCACTACGATCAATACCTCTATAATATTGATAACTTTGGCCATACCTCAACCTAGATCTCTCGTTGGAGGAAGAACATTGCGAAGCTGAATAATGTGTATAGAAGAACTAATACAAAAACATACTACTGCAAATGCTGGAAATCTGAAAAACGGAAAATACTGGGAATGCTCAATAGATACAAATGGCAATAGCAGAATCATTACCAGCAGATGCTGTTTGAAAAGAAAAAGGGGAACAGTGGTTATGATTTGAAATTGTTAAACTCATTGTTGAGTCCGGAAGGAAGCAGGTTGCCTAATCAAAATATGAAATGCTATTCCTTAAGTTTACATTGAGGTTCGTTGAAGAAGAGACAGAACGATCAGAATGGGAGTGCAATGGAGAATTAAAATGACAACCAGAAGATCAAGGCCATGTCTGCAGACTGAATGGAGATGTTCTGCAAAGCAATTCCCCAATCTTTTATGACTTCCCCACTATAGAGACCACAGTGTGAGCAGTGAGTCTGGTGTACTAAATTTAAAAAAGTACAAGTAAATCGCTCTTTTACCTGGAAGCAGTGTACAAGTAGCCTCAGCCACTCTTCAAAGTAAATATCCTTTACATGTGTGGAAGCTTATCAAATATCTTCTGAAGAAAATTAAATCAACATCTTTGCAGAATTCTAGATTTGTGTGGTATGAGTGACTTTCTCATGGATTCTGTGCTCTTTGGGTGAACACTATTTCCTCAAATTCTCTCACTTTCTCCACTATTGATGGTAGATTGTGGATGGTAGATTCTTTTCTTTTCCGATTTCCTTGATTATCCTGCCTTAGTGGATATCTTTAGACAGGAGCTTGGGCAGTAAGTAGAAGCAATCTTCACAGTTGAGCATAATCTCATTTGCACTCAATATTCACAGCATGCTTTCCTGCAGGGGTCACTCAGTAGTGATCAGAGGCAGAGCCCATGGCTGATTTCAACACTTCTAGCCCAATGGTGCTGAAACCAATTGTACAGCTGCAAACAAAATCTGCTAACAGTGCAGATATGGGATCAAAAAAAAAACCAGGGCCTGCCCTGATGGTATGGCTCAGTTTCACCCTGGTGCACTAATCAACTATGTTAGCAATGAAAGAAAATGTTGGCAGCATTGCTAGTTGTTTAATCATTAATCAATAAGAAAAAGATATGTATTCTTTCAAACTTTATTTTCAATTGCATAATGTTGGACAATTCAACAATATTGTACATTTTTTACAACGTGATCAAATCAATCTTAGATGAAATATTTTGTTTGTAGTGTTATCATTACTCACAAGTCCTGTTATTGCAGGGTTTTGTTAATGCTTGTGATTCATGCAGGTAATTTAAACATAGAATTCCAGATGTTTTCATTTCCCACCAAAATGCAGGCTTAAATAAAAAGCACTCAAAATGGATTTTTAAAATACATTTGTTCAAACAGCATCATTTCAATTCTCTGGCAGCTGTCAGGAGAAAAGAATGACTTCCATTTGCAGAGCACCTTCATGTCATCAGGACATCCTAAAGCACTTTACAGCCAATGTAATGTACTTTTGAAACGTAGTGACTGTTACAAACAACAAAGGGCTGTGAATCTTTGGAATTCTCTACCCAAAGTATTATGGATGCTCTATTGCTCAGTATATCCAAGGCTGAAATTGTTAGATTATTGGACTCTTAAAGGAATCAAAGGATATGGGGATTAAGCAGAAACGCAGAGTTGAATTTGAAGATCAGCCATGATCTTATTAAATGACGGAATAGACTTGAGGGGACATAGGAGCAGAAATAAGCCATATGTCTCACGTCTGGTATGAAATGCAGCAGCCAATTTGCAAACAGCAAAGACCCACAAACAGCAATTTGACAACGACCAAACACTGTTTGATATTGACTGAGGAATAAATTTTGGCCAGGATACAGGGGATAACTCTCCTGATCTTCAAATTAGTGCCATATCAATACGAGAGAGAGGAGAAGGGCCTTGATTTAACATGTCAGCTGAAAAGTAGCCACTCTGACAACATAGCACTTTCTCAGTATTGCACTAGACTGCCAGCCTATATTTCGTGCTCCAGTTTCTTGAATCCACAATTTCCAGCCCAGGGATGAAGTTGTTACCAGATGAGCTACAGCTAATATTGTATTGCTTCAATGTGATCCTGTGAAATACATCCTAGAAACATCACTGAAGGCTGACGGGGAAGAAAAGAAAGAAAGTTAAGGATTTAGTTTTTCATTTTGCAAGCATCCAGGAGACCACCCAGAAACACGATCAAAAGGCAGTGGGAGCTAATACATGAGGGGGTCAAAGCCTGCATTTTCTATTCCTGAGGATCTAACTGCAATGGTGCAAGAGGTTCTGTGGCCTAGTGATCAAGGTTAATGAATGCACCTTCAAATACTATACATTACCAACTGCATTATTAGCCTCAGCCATTCTTTAATTCACCAGAACTCCATCACTCAGCTACTAACAATCTTAATCAATCAGGACTCATAGCCAACATTCACATGTTCCATCACACCCTCATACAATTAGCACTGCTGCAAGGTTCATATCCACATCTCACAGCTTGCATGCACTACCACCTTATTTAGCCAATACGGCCACATCAGCCAACCAAATTCCATAATGCTCACTAACCTACCTCTCTCTTTCTTGCAGGGCAAGGTGGCACACAGCAGCAGAAACTAACAGGAGGGGAGTAGGAGTATTTGCAAGCCTTAACACCATGGAGGAGGGGATGGTACTGTCCACTATTGGAACAGTCAATACTGAGGATAGAGTAGAATAGCGGTTATGTTACTGGAGTATAGTACGAGAAGCAATACTTCTCACTGTATCTCAGTACAAGTGACAATAATAAATCAAATCAAATATGATCCTGAGACTAGAGTCCAAATCCAACCGTGGCAATTAGGGAATTACATTCAATTAAAAAGCTAGCATTAGTAATGTTGATTTTAAAAACGCTAAGTTCACTAATGTTCTTTTGGGAAGGAAATCTGTCTTTACCTGGTCTGGACCGATACATGTCTCTGGAACACAGCAATGTGATTGACTATTAACCACCCTCTTTAGTGGGCTATCAAGGCATTCTGTTGTATTCAAGTAAGTGAAGGATAATTACAATGGGCAATAAATGCGGCTCATTTCCACAACCTGAGAAGATTTAAAAAAAGATCATGATTGGTGGTGTTACTAAAACAATTGAAGATCTTTTTATTCATTCAAAGGATGTGGGCTTCCTGGCTAGGCCACTATTTCTTGCCCATTCCTAGTTGCCCTTCAGAAAGTAGTAGTGAGCAGCCTTCTTGAACTGCTGCAGTCCATGTGATGTAGGTACATCTGCAGTGTTGTTAGCATGGGAGTTTCAGGATTTAAACCCAGTGACAGTGAAGGAATGGCAATATACCAGGTCAGGATGGTGAGTGGTTTGGAGGGGAATCTCCTATAGGGTGGGGTTTTCCTATATATCTGTTGCCCTTGTCCTAGATGATAGTGTTTATGGGTTCCAGACGTGCTGCCTAAAGAGGCTTGGTAATTTCCTGCAATGCATTCTGTAGATGGTACATGCTACTGTTAATTTACCACAGTGGTGGAGGGAGTTCACGTTAGTGGATGCGGTGCCACTCAAATGGGCTGCTTTGGCCTGGAAGGTGTCAAACTTCTTAAGTGTTTTTGGAGCGTTCCATGTAGGTGGTGGACAGGCTTTGCAGAGTCAGGAGGTGAGGCTACTCATCACAGAATTTGCACCCTCTGACCTCCTCTTACAGCCATTGTATTGATGTGGCTAGTCCAGTTCAGTTTCTGATCAATGGTAATCCCCAGGATGGCATCCACATATGTAATCCTGCTTCTCACAAACCATAATCTCTTCCAACATCCCCAAAACCCCACCTCCACCCCCCTCACCACAACTTGTCATTTACTTTTCAGATACCCAAGAATTGCAATCTAGTCAGGCAGTGGAGAAACACCAAGAGGACAATGATGATTTGGACATACATCACTTAATTTTGCACTAACATCCGGTAGTTCAGAAACTGTCTATATTTTAGAGGGTAGAACAATGACAGGATCTGCAAGTGATAAGACATCAGTGGTAACAAGTTCACTGCAGCCAGGTAAAGGGTAAGCATAAAACAACTGCCAGTTTACCTGAGAGCGAAATCTCACATGAGTTCTGCCGCACAAAGAAACAAAGAATTGCAGGGCTTTGATAGGGCAAGCTACAGATGAAGGATGATGGGTACACACAACAAAATCCTTGGTATATTAGGAAGCATGCCAAAAGCTTGCATTCAATGCCAAAGAATATGGATGAGGCCAGTGCCAACTTGGCACAGGGATTTGCACAAAGCTTGGAGCCCACCCTTTCCAGCATTTAAGTAGTTGCCAACTTCCTGAGCATACTTGTACCATGTTGCAGCGTCTGATGTCAGATGTCTTCCTTTTGCAGCACAAGCCACATTCACAGCACACAAGTGCTAGGCAATGACCATCTCCAACAAGACAGAATCTATTCTTTGACCCTTGACATTCAATGGCATTAACATTGTTGAATCCCCTACCATGAACCATAAACTGAACTGTATTTGCCATATCAATAACATGGCCACAAAATCAGATAAAAAACTAAATGTCCTGTGGTGATATTCCTCAAAGTGTGACCACCATCTACAAGGCACAAGTCAGAAGTCAGAAGTGTGAAGGAATACTTGTCTGGATGAGTGCAGCCCCAACAACATTCAAGTAGCTTGACACCATCTAGGACAAAACAGCCTGCTTGATTGGCGCCACATCCACAAAGGTGTACACCCTCCACCACCAACACACAGTGGCAGCAGTGTGCACTGTCTACTTATAAAGCCTCCTCAGACAACATCTTCTGAACCCATGACCAATACCTCTAGAAGCACAAGGAAGCAGGCACATGGGGTTACCAGCACACAGCTCCAAAGAGCCGAGTTCAATTCCAGTCTTGACCACAGTCTGTGTGGAGTCTGCATGTTCTCCCCATGTCTACATGGGTTTCCTTCGAGTGCACCAGTTTTTCCCACAGTCCAAAAGACGTGCTGATTAAGTGCACTGGCCAGGCTAAATTCTCTCTGTGTACCCAAACAGGTGCCGGAGTATGACAACTAGGGGATTTTCAGAGTAATTTTATTGCAGTGTTAATATAAGCCTACTTGTGACACTAACAAGTAAACTTAAACTTAAAGCCACTCACCATCCTGACTTATAAATATATCACCATTCCTCCACTATCACTAAATCAAAATCCTGGAACAGCCTCCCTAGTAGCACTGTGCCCTTCTAGGTGATGGAAATCATGTCTTTGTGAGGTCCTGTTGAAGAACACTTAGCAATGTTTTGCAGTGAACCTTGTAAGTGGTATAGACTCCAGCAACTGTGCACTGGTGTGTGAATGCTTAAAGTGATGGATGAGGTGCCAGCCATTGAGACTGTTTTATCCAAGGTAGTGTTGAGCTTGGATGTTATAGGAGTTGCACTCATCTGGTCAACTGAAGAGTATTCCACAGCACATAGACTGCAGTGGTTCATGGAAGTACCTCACTACCACCTTCTCAAGAGCAATTAGGAAAGGGCAATAAATACTAGCCTAGCCAGCAATGCCCACATCCCAAAAATGAATGAAACATAAAATCAGGATCCACCTAACATCTGAATGCTGAGTAGAAGCTCAGACTGCTTCCAAAATGACTCTGGAAACTAAGACACAGAAAAGGACCCAGGGTGTCACAAAGTCTCTCTGATGACAGGGCACCCTCTGAGTCTATCCCTCTCCACTTCTTGCTCGTCTGGCAGCTTGTTCTGTTTGGTATGGCCTCTGCTCATTTTTTTTAATCATGCTCAGTGCCAAGAGGAAGCTCTATTAGGCAAGCGTATTTGGGAACAAGTCCTTCAGCATTTTCTGATCACTCCCTTGTTGACATTTGCAAAATGCCACAATATGACTTAGTTAAGTTTTTTTAGGTCACTGGCACATGTTGTCTGCGAGCATTTGTCTGTATAGATGTCCAGTAGGCATTTGACATAGTTCTGCACAATACATTATTAGATACAGAATCAGAAGTAACCTTATGACATGAGTTGATAACTGGTTGAGTGGTAGGGGAAAGAAAGTAGGGACAAAGGGAATGTTCTTGGATTGAAATGATGTAAAAGGTTGTGTTCGCAAAAGAACCATATGACAAGTTTGGAGGCAAAATAAACCATGTAGATAAAAACAGGAAGTTAGAAGGGAAAACTGAATCTTAGATGGAATTCAATGTTGGAATATCTATGGTCATTCACGTTGTATACAAGGGAGACAAATTGGAACATCTTCTTAATGGTGAGAGAATAGGAGCTGTGGGCGAGAAACTTCGTTTAGGTGTGCATGGGATCTAATTATTTAAAAGCTGGTATACAGGTACAAAAAGCAACCAACAAAAAGCTAATCTTTACTTTACAAAGCCAAACTAAAAGTGAGAAAGTGATGCTTTAATTGTAATGAGCCCTGATTAAGCCCCATCTGAAGTTCTGCATTCAGTTTTGGCATTTTTTTTTCTTTACTCATCTTTGGGATGTATCACTGGCAAGGCCATCTTTTATTGACAATTGCTTAATGGCCACAAGAAGATAGTGGTGAATTCCCTTCTTGGTCGCTGCAATCCATTTGTCAAAGGTAGACACAGTGCTATTTGGTAGAGAGCTCCAGGATTTTGAGCCAATCATGATGAAGAGATAGCAATGTATTTACGAGTCATAATAGTGTGTGACTTGGAGGTGATGGTATTTCTATGTGCCCACTGCCTTGCTCTTCTAGGTAATGAAGTCATGGTTTTGTGAGGTCCTGTTGAAGAACACTTAGCAATGTTTTGCAGTGCATCTTGTTAATGGTATAGACTCCAGCAACTGTGCGTTGGTGCGTGAATGCTTAAAGTGATAGATGAGGTGCCAACCATGTTTTATCCAAGGTAGTATTCAGCTTGGATGTTATTGGAGTTGCACTCATTTGGACAAGTGAGGAGTATTCCATTACCCTTCTGACTTGTGACTTGTAGATGTTGGAAAGGTTTTGGGAGTAGGTGGGTTTAAGTTCAAGTTTATTTATTAGTGTCACACGTAGGCTTCATTAACACTGCAATGAAGCTACAATAAAAATCCGCTAGTCACCACACTCCGGCACCTGTTTGGGTGCACTGAGGGAGAATTTAGCACCTAAGCACGGTTTTTAGAGTGTGCGAGGAAACTGGAGCACCTGAAGGAAACCCATGCAGTCACAGGGAGAACTTGTAGACTCCACGCAGACAGTGACCTGAGGCCTGGAATTGAACCCGGGTCCCTGACACTGTGAGGCAGCAGTACTAACCACTGTGCCACCATGCTGCCCACGAGTCATCCATTGTAGAATACCCAGCCTCTGATCTTCTGTTGTTGCCACAGTCATGTGGTTCATCCAGTTAAGATTTCTGGTACTGGGTATATGGTAAACCTGAACATGGCATAGCATTCAGCGATGGTAATGCCCATATCTGTAACAAGAAAAAGTCTACGCACCTTCAGTCATTGCCTTACACTTGTGTGGCACAAATGTT
The DNA here is from genome assembly GCF_965287045.1 of Carcharhinus amblyrhynchos. Lineage (NCBI taxonomy): Eukaryota > Metazoa > Chordata > Chondrichthyes > Carcharhiniformes > Carcharhinidae > Carcharhinus > Carcharhinus amblyrhynchos. The sequence goes on along the minus strand of NC_137353.1, from coordinate 24,222,128 downwards.
TCTTTCCACTTAGCATCCCAAGCCTGATATTACCTAGGTCTTGCTGTCTCTGGGCATGGATAACTTCTTTATCTGAGGGGTTATGCATTAGACCTGAGAAAAAATATATTGGCCTTTTAGCAGGTATAGTGCAGATTTACAAGAATGATGCAAGAGTTTAAAGGGTTAAATTGTGTGGCTAGTTTGTATAAACTTGATTTGTATTCTCTGAGTTGAGAAATGCTTTAATCAAGGTGCTAAAGTGATAAAAAGATTCAATAAAGGTAGAAAAAGTTAAACTATTTATTTTGCTGATGGAATCAGACCAAGGGGGCATTGGGTTAGAGTTCAAGCCAGTTAGGATTGAAATCAGGAACCCTCCTTCCAAAACCTTGTGGATACTGGGTGGAAAGAAAATTTCAAGACCAGAAATTGAAGATGTCTGTCAGGGAACTTGACAGGAAGAAAAGGTTGGTAGGTGGAGTTAAGGTGCAGATTAACATGAAATTTAAAAAATGGTTTTACAGGCTTAAGGAACTGAATAATCAACTCATGTTCCTATGTTACAAATTTTCAAACTTAGGCAAACAATAAATTGACCTTTACTTGAAGAAGTCTGAAATACACAGCATGCAAATAAAAACTATAAAGTAAACTGAGTGCATTTTCCTCATGTACTACAGTTACATAAATTAATCTGTTCACACAATATGCATATGATCAGTTACATTGGAGCAAATTTCTTGAGTCCTTCTCATGCTCTGCTACTTCTAAAGATTTTGCATTTAAATGGATTGTTCCAACATCTTTTGCAGGTAATAGATGGAGAGAATCCATAAGGAAATTCAGCCCATTGTTTTTCCTATCGGCTACCTCAAAATTATGTAAGTTCAGGCTTTGTTTTGTTAATTTTGCACAGGAAATAAACCATTTCACAGTTAAGTGTTCAAAGTATTCACCCATTCTACTAATGACTTTTGGTGTGGTTAGAGGTTTTTCCATTGTTAATAGAGCATACAAACAACAAGTTATGAATGTTATGAATGGTCCATCTTGCTGTCAATCATTAAATGTTATGCATTTATCCATTACAAAATGAGGTATCACTCAAAACAGACATAGCCCTGACTGTATTCAGAAAATTTAGTCCAGTAATTACAGAGTAACATGCTTATCTACTTTAGCAGTTATGGTTTACTACTTCTTTGAACCTTTTCATGTAACTCACAACATAATTGTCTTTAGAGTCCAATTAATACAATTCCTAGATATGTAAATGAGACACAGCTTCTTATTGCTGAGGTAAGGAAATCTATTAGCAATAGCTGGCACAGTGGTTAGCATTGCTGCCTCACAGCGCCAGGAACCTGGGTTCAATTCCAGCCTTGGGTGACTATGTGGAGTTTGCACATTCTCCCTGTGTCTGTGTCGGTGTGTTCCGGTTTCCTCCCACACTCCAAAGATGTACAGATTAGGTTGATTGGCCATGTTAATTTGCCCCTCAATGCCAGGGGAATTAGCAGGATAAATACATGGGGTTGCGTGGGTATGGTCGGGGTGGGTTGATGTTGGAAAGTTGATGTAGACTTGATGGGCTAAATGGCCTCCTTCGCTACTGCAGGGATTTTATCATATTTCAAACAAAGGCAACCATATGCGTAATTTCATGATTTTCTGAATGATACAAATTTTTAATGCAATTATGTTAGAGGACCTGATTTTTCAATTCCATGTAATCAGTTACTGAGGAGAAATGATAGAAGCGACTGTCAACATTTCCTCTACCTATGTTTTATTATAATGAGTCATTACCATTGATTGTTGTTCAATTAGTAGTTTTAATTTGGACTATTCCTGCTATTGACTGGTATGTAACATATGTGCTCCGTTGTGATTTGTTCTTTTCTGAAAATTAAATCTGAGGCGAACATACACATTCAAATATACCTGTCATACTTGTATGACAAGAGTAACGCCTGAAGTACCTTGAACATGGAGATGCTACTCCAGCAATTACAGGAAGTAATAATAGTATAACAATGTGCAAATAAACACGTTTTCACTCGAGGATCACTCTGACTGACTGGAGCATTCAGGTGTATTTTATTTTTGTTTCGACAGTAGCTGGAATTATATAATTAATCCTTCAAGGTATATCAGGATATTAAAGTTTTGCAATGAAGACATAAAATATTAACAATAAAACAAACGACATTTAAAGAATTTGTGCTCCATATACAGTTTATTTATAATACAGAATAGAACAAGATAAATAATGGTCAAATGCATCTTTGTATGACTCGTTGGTAATGCAGCTGAGCCCCCTCCCCCCACAATCAGAGAGTCAACTCTTGTTCAGCAGCTCAGTGGGAAGAAGGATTATCTGGGATGAGGGAGGGAAACCTTAAAATTTAGGATGGTCTCTGGTATGTTATCTGGTCGCGCAGAGTTAGCCAAACTTTGGAGGGATACTTCAATGGGCTTCAGTGACCATTGAATCATAGAGATATACAGCATGGGAACAGGCCATTTGGCCCAACTCATCCATGCCGACCAGGTTTCTTAAACTGAATTAGCCTCATGTGCAAAGTTAGCTGAACATTGGAGGGATACTTCAATGGACTTGAATGACCATAACAGTCATAGAGATATACAGCACGGAAACATGTCCTTCGGCTCAACTCGTCCATGTCGATCAAGTTTCCGAGTCACATTTGGCTGCGTTTGGGCCATATCCCAGTTTTGGGAAGGTTGGTGGTGTGGATGTCCATGAACGTGATGGCTTCTTTGGTCGAATAATCAGCCAACACACTCAGATGGAAAAAGGGAGGAAGGGAATTATGTGGGGCAAGGCTGGGATTAGTCTCCCAGGATGGTCAGCTAATCAGGAGAGAAGGGGTTAATGTGGTGGTGGTGGGGGGGACACACATAGCAGTCCTGGCACGATATTTAGAAGAAAGTTTATCAGGCAAATTTCCATGAAGGCAGTGCCCCTAACTGATAGGTTACTCTGGAAGTAGTTTGCTCTCCATCGGGGCAGGTGAGTTAGAGAGGGTTGGTGGTGAGGTGGCCGCTCTCAGCCGCGGGGCCTGAGGGAGGCTGAGAGTCAGTCAATCAAGGCGCCGCCTCCTCCCGTCCCGCCGCCATCTTTGGGGGGGGTGCACCCCCCTCTCCACAAACAGCCGCGTACAAAACATACACGCACACAAATACACGCACACTTTACCTCAGGTTTTGACTCCCTGGGGCCGTCGCTCACTATTAATCCGAATCCTGTCGCGATTCAGCTCCTGTCACCTCGATAGTGTGTGTTTGGCCGCACGCACAACACAGACCTCCCACCCCACTTCGCCGGGGGAGGGGGGCAGACATAGAATGACAGCGGCTTTCCGGGCGGATTAAATCCACATCTTCCATCCTGCGCACCCCCTCCCCACCCGGTTTGCTCCGACTCCCTCAAAACTGAGCCCCCTCCTCCCCCCAGCCGGAGAGTCAACGGTCACCCCGCGCGCCAAGCCATCCGGATCCGATCCGGATCAGAGCCTCGAGCAGCCGGAGCCGGAGCCGCCTCCCAACAGGTAAACCCAGCATCACCGACAACTCTCTTCTTATTGAACACTCTCCTCTTTACAAACCTTTTTTTTAAAAAAAACTCACATACCCTCTTTTGTCCTCCAGTTCGAACAATAACATTTTATGTTCGCCAATTCTACCCTCTCTCGTTTTAACGTTTCCCAACACCAAAAACTTGCTCTGATTTCGAAAGTTAGGACTCTCTCCCGTTTTCACCACCAAACAAATAAAAATTTGACCCTACTCGTGAAAGGAGCACCTATATAAAAAAATACACGAAAATCTTTTTTCGTTTTGACGGTAAATTGAAATGGGGGGGATGGTGGCTGGTATTTAAATCGATTATGCTCATCATATTGGCCTCTTCGGATTCCAATTTTATTTAGTCGTTTTTCTGAAGTGAATTTGACGAAATTAGGAGGGATTTTATTCAGGTTCAAAGAGGGGGAGAAAGCAGTTGTGTATTGTTTCAGTGAATGAATAATTCGGTGGAGAAAGGTGTGCTACAGTGACACAATAATTTGTTACACTTTTTCCCCTTCATTCAATTGTTAAAATATTTGTTATCTTTTTATGTCTTGTGTTAATTTTGTTGAAGTTGATTGTAGATCGTATATCCGTACAATTTGATTTGAAACCTATTCAAAGCTTTTTTTGTGAGGAATAGTGTGTCATTTGTGTTCCGGTCTGGAAGCCGGTGACTTGGTAATGCGTTAATACAATTTATCTATTTAGCTTTTTGTGAGTAAAGGGTGGTTTAGTAGTTGATAAATGTGGCACTTGCAGCAAAATGCAATTCCAAGAAAAAACGTTTTCTGTACTCTTGATCTGGCGGAAAGCTTTTTACAATCAGTAGTAGAAATTAAACCTCAGTTAGAGGAATAGCTTTATTAGACCCTCCTGATTAATAAGATTTTATTCTACTTCATGAAAATTCTTGGCATTTTGAGGGGTGCCCTAAATTTGTTGTCATTGTTGAGGGATAAAGCAACTCTTATAGTCAGCAAATCATTATAACTAAAAGAAACATCAGTATGGGATAGTCACCAAGAAATTCAATAGGGAATTCAGAAGAAACCTTTTCATCCAAACAGTGGAAAGAATGTAGAACTCGCTATTCATAGAATCTCTACAATTTATAAGGAGGCTATTTGGTCTATCTAGTATGCACCTGCACCAACCACAACCCCACCTAAGCCCTATCCCCATAAACCCACTTATTTACCCTGCTGGTCCCCCTGACACTAAGGGACAATTTACTATGGCCAATCAACCTAACCCACACATCTTGGACTGTGGGAGGAAACTGTCGGAAACCCACATAGACATGGGGAGAAACTGCAAATGCCACACATACACTGACCTGAGGCCAGAATTGAACCTGGGTCCTGATGCTAGCCACTGTGCCACATGCTACCCAGCTCTTACAGGTAGTGGTTGAAGCAAATGGTATAGATGCTTTTAAGGGGAAACTAAGCAAACACATGAGGGAGAATTAAGTGATTTATATGATTATGATAGATACGCTTAGATTAGAAAGTGTGGGAAAAGATTTGAGTGGAGCATAAATGTTGGCATTGGCCTAATGCTGTGCGCATCTCCTATGTAATATCACTAAACATCTGCACGCGTAACACTGCTCAACAACTCTTGGGTCTTTCAAGTAAAGCTAATGTGTAATAACTTTCAGACTTTTAATCCTTTATCTAAACAATAGTTTGAAATTAATCTATTCTTGAAGTCTGCAAAATTTATTTCAAAATCTGTGAATTTGGTATGAGGTTGTGGATAATTTGAGAGAGTTTTGAATTGATTTACAAAAAACCTTGTGCTGTTTTGCAAAACATGGAAAGTAAAATACAGGGTAAGAAACCATTGCTATCCTTTTGATTTGATGGGAAAAGTGTATTCTGATGACAAGCTTATCTTGTATATTAACTGTGTATTCTATTATTTGGCATTGTTACTTCGTTGGAAGTATGTCTTTCTGGTATTTCCAGTTGTATTTCTACTTGAGTATTTAAATTGCACATCTAAGTGGCAAATCTTAGAAGATTTTTGCAATATTAATATTTTGCCTCGGGGTAATTAAAATTCTTTGAGGATGTAACTAGGAGAGTTGATAAGGGGGAGCCAGTGGATGTAATTTATTTGAGCTTTTGACAAAGTCCCACATTTGAATTAGTATGTGAAGTTAAAGATTTGGGGGTAGTGTATTGAAAAGGATAGAAAACTGGTTGACAGACAGGAAATGGAGTAGGAATAAATGGGTTTTTTTCAAATGGTAAGCAATAACTAGCGGGCACTGCATAGATTGCTGCTTGGACCTCAGCTATTCATGATATATATTAGTGATTTAGATGAAGGGATTAAACATAATATCTCCAAATGTGCAGATGACAGAAAGCTGGATGGGAGGGTGAGCTGTGAGCAAGTTGCAGGGATACTTCATTATGATTTGGATGAGCTGAGTGAGTGGACAAACACATGGCAAATGCAGTACAATGTGGATGAATGTGAGATTATTCACCTTGTTGCAAAAACAAAGGCAGATTATTATCTGGCTATAAATTGAGAGAGGATTGTGCAATGACTTGGGTGTCCTGTACACCAAAAGTTTAAAGTTAAAGTTTATTAATCAAAAGTAGGCTTACGTTAATGCTACACTGAAGTTGCTATGAAAATCCCTTAATTGCTACACTCCGGCGTCTGTTCAGGTATACTGAAGGAGAATTTAGCACGGCCTAATCACCTAACCAGCACATCTTTCAAACTGTGGGAGGAAACCCACGCAGACATGGAGAGGGTGACCCAGGTGGGGAATTGAACCCGGGTCCCTGGCATTGTGGGGCAGCAGTGCTAATCACTGTTGCTAGATGCAGCAGTTGGTAAAGAAGGCAAATGGTATGTTGACCTTAATAGAAAGAAGATTCTAGTATAGGAGCAGGGAAGTTTTGCTACAACTATACAAGGCCTTGGTTAGGCTGCACCTGGAATATTGTTTTGGCCTCCTTATCTGAGGAAAGATATTCTTGCTATGGAGGGAGTGCAGCAAACGTTTACTAGACTGATTCCTGGGATCGTGGGACGGATACGAGGAGAGATTGAGTTGGTTAGGATTACGTTTGCTGGCGTTCAGAAGGGGGGAGGGGGAACTCATAGAAACCTGTAAAACTAACAGGACTACCTAGGTAGATCAGGAAGGATATTTCCAAAGTGGGAGGAGTCCAGAACGAGGGGCCATACACCAAGGATATTGAGTAAACCATTTAGGACAGAAATGAGAAATTTCTTCATCCAGAGTGGTGAACCTGTGGTATTCTCTACCACAGAGGTGAGGTCAAAATGTTGCATGTTTTCAAGAAGGAGTTAGATATAGCTCTTGGGCATAAAGTGATCAAAGGGGTTAAAGCAGGAACAGTTCACTGAATTGAATGATTGCAATTCATTATGATCATGGCTAGAGCATGACCAAATGACCTACTCCTCCTATTCTCCATTCTTCTAAAATGATCATTTTGCCCCTGGCCTAGGGAGGGCAAAAAACAAGCAGAGATACTTGATGCACACGTGAATGTTTGGCTAGGAAAACTGTAGTCTCTCCTTACATTTTCAAATATACTTCTTGGCCTTGTTGACGTTAAGAATGGTTCCTGCATGGGTTATTGGAATGTAATTGGCACCATGCAACCGTAGCACTTTCAGCAGAGGAAAGGGAAAATTATCAGGCAATAAGATGCAAAATGCAGTAAGTAATAATAGGGTGTGGGCTCAAGATTCAAAATTTTGTGAAGAGGCTGATCTAATGGTACTTGCAGCTGCATTGCTAGTGAGTTGTTGGATTATCCTGTCACCAAATAGATGCTTTGTAATGCCATATTTTCTGTCAGTCGTAATGTAATTATCATTTAAAGGTTGAGGAAAAGGAGTTATACATATAAATTATGCAAAGCTAGATTTGTTGGGCAGCTCTTTTCCATTCAAATAGTTTAAAGTTTATTTATTAGTGTTATAAATGGACTTACCCTAACACTGCAATGAAGTTAATGTGAAAATCCCCAATAATTTAAGAAATAACAAAGGAAAGTACAGCACAGCCTCCCAAGTCTGTGCCGGTCATGATGCCACAACTACTCTTGCTCTTACTCGATCTGTATCCCTCTATTCCCTCCTCATTCGTGTACCCATCCACATGACTATGACAATTAACCCATGTCCAAGACCCCGTGTCAAATACACACCATTTGAAGTCCCTGTTTCTTTATCATAGAATCCCTATAGTGCAGAAGAGGCCATTCGGCCCATTAAGTCTGCACCGACCACAAGCCCACCCAGGCCCAACTCCTGTAACACCACTTATTTACCCTCCTTGTTCCCCTGTCACTAGGATCAATTTAGCATGGCAAATCACCCTAACCCACTCATCTTTGGACTGTGGAGGAAACTGGAGCCCCTGGAGGAGACCCATGCAAACATGGGGAGAATGTTCAAACTCCACACAGTGACTCAAGACTGGACTTGAACCAGAGTCACTGTGAGACAGCAGTGCTTACCATTGTGCCACCATATCTTCCAATGGAACCAGAAAACTCTGATATCAGATTACTATCTTAGATCTTGTAATTGTCTTTGGGCTCATTTTGTGCTTAACTTTCAGTGTACTATTGGAAAGTTTCCACGTGGCTGTATGCTTTCATCCTGTACAGTTATACTTCTTGCCTAATCCTCATGATTGACAACCTCAAGCTGTTCCTACCAAATCAATAATTCGACCTACTGTTCTCATACCCTCTTCTCCAAGCACAACTCTTGTTTGGAAAGACAAACATAAACCAAATCTGTTTTCATATTGTGTTTAGTTGACTCCCAGCGTGTGGGTTTTGCTCAGCTGTTGGCAATTCTCAAAGTAACTTTACTGGATTCTCTATGGGCTGTTGCCAAGAGTGCCTTGTTAAATGAAGTCTTTCCACAGCTGACTTTCAGTGAATCTCTATGTTTTACTTTGGGGTTGTTGCTAGCAGTGTAAGATCTTTTGCAGCAAGAGCCAATGGCACAGGCATCCCACTAAATATAACAATTTCAGAATCTCATCATTACCTGTTCTCAAAACATTGCACAATGAGGTTTTTAAGTGTGGGGGAGTGGGATGAAGGTCTTCGCCCCAAAAATGTATAACAAGCCCCTGCCATCTAACACTCTTTATTGTGAAGTATAGAAAACCATCTTAGTGCAGAATACCGTCCATGTTGAGAATAACAGAAGAGAATGCAAAGTCGGCAAATGAATAACAGTGGTTAGGTGACATCAAGTTTGAGTTTTAAAATCTTGACATATAGAAGGAAAAAAAATCGATTCCAGTGATAATTTGCTGGGTCTAGATTTCAACATAAACTGAACAAAGGTTGTGTAGAATGCACATCTACAACAGTGACAATAAAGAGTAGTGACAGTGCTGCTATTAATGAATTAGATGAAGACCAAGATTGTGATGGGGGAATTGTTCAAAATCAGATGAGACAGGCAGGTGGAAGAATTATTTATTAGAGAGCAAACTTTAGACTGAAACAATATGTTAAGATGAACTGCGATTCTGACAAAATGATTATATCTCTCACTTTGCAGATGAAATGGAGAAAAGTACATCAACTGCTAATGCACACCTTGGTGCAGGGATGTCTCATCTTTTTATTTTGTTTCCATGAATTTTCATGGGAGCCTTGTGTCACATTTGAAAGAACTTGTTCCTGCGTAGCACCTTTTATATCCAACAGGATGTAAAGAAAGAAATTGTACTTATTTAGCAGCTTTTAAAAACTTTTAAAACGTAAAAATAAATCCAACAGGATGTTAAGGAAAAAAAAATTCACAATCAGTGTAATTATTCTTGTTATGTAGGGAAACATTGCAACCTAAGGGCCCACAACAATTGGGTAAATGACGAGTTAATCTCTTCTTGGTGTTAAGGAACACATTTAAGCTAGGGATTGGGATAAATATCTCTTCCAATTTCACCAAGGAATCTTTGCATACTTTCTTTGAAAAAGCAGACGGGTAGTAATTGATCATGTTCAGATTGAGGGTCTGTCTACCAATTAAGCAAAAGGTAGGTAAAGTGGTGACTTAACCTGAGGATCATCACGCCTCAGGTGAGGGGCAAAGTTGAGAAGGTGGGTCTGAGATGAATAGCCTCAGCTGGTATGGGAATTAACCCACACTGTTGGCATTGTTCTGCATCACTAAGCAGGTGTTCAACCAATAATGCATCAAGTGTAGGAAAGACGCAAATCAGATCCATGAAATTGAAATGGGAGAAGCTAGCAAGTACACAATGTAAATACAAATAGAATTATCTGAGTTTAGGCTAGATTGCCAGGCCCTACAACTATATGTATGCAGGTTACAGTTCATAATTTAAAACCCCTGCTTTAAAGCCTATTTTGAATTCCATAAGAAGTCTCACAACACCAGGTTAAAATCCAACAGGTTTATTTGGTAGCACATGCCTCTAGCTTTTGGAGCGCTGCCTTGTTTCCATGTAGATGGGAGGAAGGATGGTGAATAAAATGGTATCACTGGAACCAAGGAATAAAAATATTTCAGGGCAGCACTGACCACAGTTCTACTCTTAAAGGTGCAAAATTAGTGCTTGACATTTCATTGAGACAGTGATATCTGGGCTACACCAATCTCATATATAATGTTTCCCTTAAGTGCAATTTTTTTTAAAGCATAAAGAAAGGGAAGCATTTCATTGTTATAATTGAAGATTTGTTATTTAATAGCAATGGTTGGTTCACTTATATTGCATTAATGTCTTTCGTTAAAGTGGTTTGGTGAAATAACTGCTTGCTGTCCAGCTCGTGAAACTGAAGGACTAGTTCAAATAAAACTATTGATCTTAGCTTTTGCATTCAATCAGAGCACAATCTAATCAGCATCTGGAATAGTAGACTCATGAAGTTGTAATTATTAAATGCATTGTTGATGTACAGATATTTCCTTCATCTTTTTTTTTAAGACATTTTAGTGCAATTTGTAAATGAGGGGACTTGCCCATTTTGATTTTAGCGCAGTTGTAGAGTATGCGCCGAGAATCCTGGATGTATCCTGTACATGCTCAGTTCTTTTCTAAACAATTGCTACTCCCATCTCTTGACACCCTCTTTGTTTCCTTACTGCCATCTCACTCACTGCTACTCTCCCAAGCCCTCACTCATAGCAAGAGGTGATGAGCTGAAGAGACTAAGAAATGTGATGATTTGCTGGGTCCAGATTTCAAGATAAACTGAACAAAGGTTGCATGGAATGCACATTTAGAACAGTGACAATAAAGAGTGACATTGCTGCTGTTAGAAAACTAGATGAAGACCAAGATTGTTCGAGATCAGCTGTTGTGGGGTAGGCAAGCGGAGGAATTATTTATTAGATAGCAAATTGTAAACTGAGGGGTAGCACGGGAGTATGAAGCAGTGGGGAATGGTGGCGGGAATCAGTGAGCGGGAGGTAAATAAAATGGTAAGTTAAGAGGATTTTTGGACCAGTTATTTTCAAGGCAGCCAATAGATTTTTAACATAATACAGGTCAGGAACATAACCCACCATTATTATATGGAATCATATGGGAAAATGATACTTGTTTAACATGCTGCTTTTTAAAAAAAGTATGTGAAGAATGTTAAACAAGGGATCGCTGTACCTTTTCAAAGTAAAATCAAATCTGAGAGTGACAGACTTTTAATTAGTAAGGGAATCAAGGGTTATGGGAATAAGGCTGCAAAGTGGAATTGAGGATTATCACATCAGATCAATTATTATCTCATTGAATGGCGGAGCAGGCTTGATGGGCCAAATGGCCAACTTCTGCTCCTACATCTTATGGCTTTATTTAAGGGGACCTTTGTGGGCAGGGTGACAAGTGGCTGTGTACTGCTGATTCCTTGGTAATGGGTGCCATCCTCAGCTACTAGATGAAAAGGCAATCCATTGCTAGCCAATGGAGCTGTTAGACAAAATCTAGATTTAGGCTGAAAGGCGACTGTTGATACTTGTGTAATACAAGTGCCTAGCAATTGCCATCTACACCTAGAAAATACTAACACATTTCTCTGTTGCTTCTCAGTACCAGTATCATTGCCAAGTCTGCAACTTTCTGGTGGCACGATGGTTAGTGCTGCTGCCTCACAGCGCCAGGGACCTGAATTCTGTTCCCTGCTTGAGTCACTGTCTGTGCAGAGCCTACGTTCTCCTCGTGTCTGCATGGGTTTAGGTTTCCTCTGGATGCACCAGTTTCCTCCCTCAGTCCAAAAGACATGCTAGTTAGGTACGTTGGCCATGCTAAATTCTCCCTCTGTTTATCTGAACAAGCGCTGGAGTGTGGCAACGAGAGGATTTTCACTAACTTCGTTTTAGTGATGTGGAGTTGCCGGCACTAGACTGGGATAGGCACAGTAAGTAGTCTCACAACACCAGGTTAAAGTCCAACAGATTTATTTGGTATCACAAGCTTTTGGAGCACTGCTCCTTCATCAGGTAAGTGCGATGTTGTTGCAGTGTTATTGTAAGCCTACTTGTGACACTAATAAACAAACTTTAACATTGTGTGTCACAACTGACTAAAGCTTAACTTGACTAGTCATATTAACACTAGTTCTGTGAGCAGTCCAGAGGATGGATATTTTTGACAAGTGGCTAATCACTTAATCACAAAGTCAATCCACAATTATAAGGTTCAGTCAGGAGTTTGGTGGAATTCTTTCACCCATTTGGGCAGATATATCAACAGCGAATTAAAGAAATTTGACATAATCCATGATAGCACAGTTGGGTTGATTGGCACCCTTGGTACAGTACTCCATTCACCCCCCCTTCACTAGCATATTGTGCTGCTGTAGGCACTGTTTCTACCGGATGCATTGTAGAACCTTACGAAGCTAACATTGCCTACTGCCAAGAAGGTCAAAAACAACAAAGTCTGGAGACAGCATGGCCAAATTCTTCCCCAACTTATGGACTACCCTGCTGAACGTATATCGCCAATCCAGCATCATTGCTTCAATTTTCTGGAAACTCCATAAAGTGAAACTGTGCCTGCAGCCACCTTCTCAGTGCAATTAGTAATGGACGATAAATGCCAGTATCGTTCACGTTCTGAGAACAAACGTGAGGGAAAAAAGATTCCAATTTTGTAAGGTGAAGCAGTGTGGTGGAAGAATGACTTGATGGAATCAGAAGCCAACCAGCGTCAGGAGAGAGAGGATGTGTGTAGTTGACTAAGAGGTGGAAAGATGATAGGGAATGAAATGGTTGAATTTGGAGAAGCTGGAGCCCAAGTTGAGATCTGTGCCAGTGGTTAACAGCTTCATCTTGAATATGTTTTTGAACATATTGTTCAACAATGAGAGTAATGTGCTTCCCAGTGAGTTGATCAGCAATGAACTGATCTTTTCGCATTTTAAGAGGCTGTTCTCCAGTCTATACTGTGGAGAGAGTTATAATTCGTACAAATGAAAGATGAGGTGCTAGGGGATTTATTGGGTGTGATGTGCCCTGTCTACTTTAGAAACATTAGAACACAAGTGACCATGAGATTCATAATGTCATGCCTACCAGTTGGAAAGAATTAAAGCAGAAAGCAGGCTTGCTGCAAGTAGAGGTGATGCCTTGGGAAATAAATCATTTGATAATGCGTTATGTGATGTGCATTGCTGTTCGCTGCTTAGTTGCTGGTTGCAATTTCAGACTCTATTATTGTTGATTTAAATGTCATTATTAGGTTGTTTGTTAGTGACAGCATGATTTGCTTAAGATAGCACATATTTAGTCTGCGATATTTTTGGCAATATCATAATGGTGTGTTCCAGGCTTTCTCCCCAAATTGTTCTATGATGATCATTACAAATGGCAATAAAAAGTTAAGTGGTATAACAAATCATGTTTTCACCGGTATGACTTCATCACCAGTTAGCGTCATTTCTATAATAACTCTTCTACTATAATTATTGGCTGCATTTAGTGATACTGCTATTCTTGGTCAGAAGAGCGATGATTTAAGTTAATCCTGATCAATCACACTAAGTAACCTGGATTGATTTTTAATTTGCATTATATGGCTAACTCTCATTTGGTTCATTTTTGTGAGGAAATATCTCTGCTTTTATCAGAAGACTTTGCTGTGAGTTTTGTGGTTAGGTCGTGGAGACTGTTTGTTGCTAAAATAGCCTATTTACTGCAGTCTGCTCTTTTACATGGTCTATTTGCTTTTTTTGAGTAAATGGACTTTGCTGTAAATCTTGCCATAAATCCAAATCAGCCTCCAATGTAATAGCTGAGATAGTGGCATTCAATGGTTGACAGTGGATTATTACTTTCATAGTTACTTCAATCTTTGGATCGTTGGTATGGGCTGGGGAGAAATTAGCTACATACTCCTTTTTATGTCTTTCACTTAGAATGTATGACGTTGCAATACTGTTCACTATTTTGCAAACTGCAAGTTCTCAATATTAATGAGATAAGTAACAGTTGAAATATTTTGATACATTTGTTTGATAAACCAGGCAAAGTACTTGCTTTTTTGCAAACATAAGAAGCAGAAGCAAGAGTAGATCACAAGCCCCTTGAGCCTGCTCTACCATTCTCAACGTGTTGACCTTCTGAACTCCACTTTTCCATCCTCTCAGCTCCAAAGAGCAAAGGCCCAATTGACCCAGCTTCTTAGGACAACTCATCCCAGGAACCAAATCTGATTATTTTTGCTTTACCACCACCTTTCTTAAATATGGAAATCAAAGTTGCAAATCATATTCGAGATGTGGTCTCAACAAAGCCCTGTTCGATTGTAGCAAGTTTTTTTTTACGTTAGATTCCACCTACCACCTTTGTTGCCCATTTACTTACCTGTCTATATCTTGTTGCAGATTCTTGTGTGTAATCCTTGTAGTTCATGTCACTTAGCTTTATATTGTCATTCAACTCTGTTTCTTTTAAGTCATTAATATAGACTGAATAGCTAAGGCCCAAGCACTGATTCTTGTAGTAATCCACAAGCTACAGGCTGCCAACTTGAAAATGCCTCTTATCCCCAGTTCGTTTCGTGTTTGTTAACCAATCTTGTATCCATGCTAATATATCAACCCTAATTCATGCCCTTATCTTGCTTATTAATGTGCTTTATCAACTGTCTTTTAAAAATTCAGGTATACTTTTTTTTTATTCATTCATGAGATATGGGTGTTGCTGGCTAGCTAGGCCAGCATTTATTGCAAGGCCTTTACAGAAGGCAGTTAAGTGTCAACCACGTTGCTGTGGATCTGGAGTAACATGTAGGCCAGGATAAGGATGGCAGATTTCTCACCATAAAGGACATTAATGAACCAGATGTGGTTTTACAACAATCAACATCATTAGACTTTTAGTTCCAGATTTTTGTTGAGTTTAAATTTTATTACCTGACGTGGTGGGATTTGAACCTGGGTCACCAGCAGTGCCCTGGGTCTCTGGATTAATAGTCAATACCACTGCTCTACTGCCTCACCTTATCTATCCTGCAAGCTCCATCTTCAAAACACTTAATAATTTTATTACATATGATTTCCCAATATTGAATATCATCACAGGAGGATCTTCTCTGTACACTGCTACTGTAAGGATCTCAATTTAATACCTCACTTAAAGGGCCAGTTCAAATTCAGTGTAAAAGCTTGATCTGATAAACTTCACCTTTCTGCATTTTTCTGTACTTTATTATAGCTTTAAAGAATAATTTTGGACAAGAGGGTACTATAATAGGAGAGAGCACTCCTTGATGCAGTATCCTGTCAATTTGCTCTAACTTTTCCAGTCAGAGGCATGGTGCCCTCCTATGGTAAATAAACAAAAACTGATTTGGTATCGGGAGTCAAGTGATATGATGCTTTTTAGGGCTTGATTGGGTGAACAGATTGTTCCCACTGGTTGGGGAATGTAAAACATGGAGTGGGGGGACACAAGTCTCAGAATGAGTAGGCTAATTATATGGGAATGCTGTGAAGGAAATATTTCACTCAAAGGGTAATGAATCTTTGGAATTTTCAACCCCAGAGTGTTGTGGATGCACCTACATTGACAGAATAGACAGCTTTTTGGTGTCTTAAGGAATTAAGAGATGGGGAGCAGGTGGGAAAATTGAGTTGAAGCCCAAAATCAGTCATGATTGTGTTGAATGATGGAGTAGGCTCAATAGGCTGTGTGGTCTCCATCTCCTATTTCTTGTGTTCTAATGAGAATCGGTTAAAGTAGCTTTGTGACATCACAGGTCAGACCAATTTAAATAATTAAATTTCATGTATGTTACATCACAAAGCAGGTTTAACTGAAAGCTCATATGAGAGGAGCAGAAATGAACCATGTGCACAAATACGTCAGTACTTTGCAACCTCACTGTTGAAGGTACCGTACCCTCCAGGCTGCCTGTGTTGTATTCTTTACTCAATGACATTACAAGACCACTATTTATTCAGAGAGCACTTCTTTTGTCTTATTAAGAAACCAGCTGATTGACAAGATCCATTGAACAAGGATTTCATAAAGGTTGAAAAAAAGCTAAGAATTATTAATATTGGTAAACAGCATGCATTTTATAAGAAACCAGTTTGAGTCATGAGTTAAATAAAATGGAGGTGAGTACCTCTGCAAGTGTGAGAAATTTCAAAGAAACAAATTAACCAACAATTAGTAGTGAAAATTGTTTTGGAAATAAGATGCTACTTGACTAATGGTTTCATTTCTTAATTTGTCAACTCTACTGACTTAAGGATGGTATGTCTCATTTACCTGCAGAGTAACTTTTGTAGTCTCTATTGTGTTTACAGCTTCACTTTATGCTTCAAAAAGCTGATGTTGGCTATCTGATACACGTTTTATCTGTCATTATGTTTTCTATTGGCTAGTGTAAAAGAATGATCATAATGTAGGGATATAAAATATGAAGGCAACATTAAAACTCCATTCACAGCATTCAGCTTAGTTGTAAAGCAACCACAGGATCAGCAGACAAGTTTGTGATAGTAAGTCAAAATTAATAGCCATCTAAAAGTAGTGAGATTTTATCCATTCTTCAATTTTCATTCCTTGTTGTAGTGACTCCATTATTGGAAACAGTCCAAGGGCAGTGATTGCCCTATAATACCTTGATCAAATGGCTATTTTTCATGTGCTAGCATGACTTACAAAGAAGATACCAAAACCAAGAGATAATAACGACTAGGAAAGGTTGAACAGGCTTAGGGCTCTATTCTTCAGAAAAGCGAAGGGGAATCTCTAAAATTATGAAGCAGTTTGATAAGTGAGATATAGAAAAGAGTATTTAACATGGTAGGGGAAGGGGGTGGTATGTGCCTTGGGTTGGGTGGTTACAAAACTAGGTGTCATAAGTTTGAGTCATCAGTCAATCCAATAAAGAATTCAGGAGCAACTTTATCCAAAGATTGGTTAGTGGGGAACTCACTACTGTGAGGTGAATATGTGATGCGTCTAAGAGGAAGCCAGATAAGCATAGGAATAAAGAGGAGTGCAGTAGCAGGATATATTGCTAGAAGTTAGGTGGCAGGAGGTGTGTGTGTACCTGTTGACCCTAATAGCCTGTTTTGTGCTGTAAATTCTGCATAACTGTGATGTAAATGCTGGCATGCAGTACACAATTTTGAAAAATATCAAGTTGAACTAATCCTGCTCTTAATATTCACATTTTGATATTGAATAATTAAAACAAGCACCTGTCTATTTAACCCACACTGCCTAAATTAGGAATGTTGAGCAAGCCATAGCACCAATATTAGTTCCCTGCCCAAGATTAAACTTTGGCTCATTCATTGCTGTCTTTTCCCATCGCTGTCATCTTCGCTGAGCTACATTTGAGGATCTTCTTTATATATAGCCTTTGAACTTTTCTGTGAGCTACAGGTGAAGTCTTAAAGCAGTGGGCTTTACTGCCAATCATTGAAATGATGGTGCAGAGTTTTATTACTCTGTTGTAGTGACTCGGGGCTGGAAAATGCAGTGAGCCATTCAAAAGTGGATTAATTTCAAGAGGACCGCAAAGTTCCACCAGCTAGAGGGGCCATAAAATTCAGTCCGTAGAAACTTTGGAGAAAGGTGCTCCATCTGCATTCAATAGATCTTGGATATCTGGCTGAGATAAGATTTAGAATCACTTCCTTGCTAACCTCCAAAAAACAACAGACCACAAATTTGAAAATCTTTAGGACATTTGGATGTCCAACAGAAACCATTTTGCTGCATCATTCCATTATCCTCTTAAAAACATAGGAAAGTAAAGGGTTGAAAAGACTCCTGTGGCCCACCTGATTGTTTAGGAAATGTTATATTACACTATTTCTCACACTTTGTCACAGTTCAGGATCTTGGAGACTTTTGTTTTGCAGGGATCTTTGTATGATTTTATCAAATTAGTCTTTCAGGTGAAGTGGAATTAGAGATAATGTTGGATAATCAGGATGTATAGATGAATGTCAATCCAAATTCAGTCCTCAACCTTGGCTTTAGTCCTTTTTTAATATGTCCAGCTTTATGATGGAAGCAGTTGATGTCCATTTTCAGTAACTTTACTGGCTATAAGCTGTAAATAAGGAATGAAAAGTTTACATAAGCGGTTTCCATTATATGTGTGGATAATTTAAGATAGAAGGGGTTAACAGAAAGTTTGTTGAACAGTAAGTTCTATTGCTGTTAACTTATGGGTAGTTTTGATGTTAAACTTAAGAGTCAAAGGCACAGGAGGAGGTGATTGTAGACGATGCAGATTGCTTGAGTCTAGTTTTTGATGACCAATTAAATATTGGGAAGACCAAAGCCATTTGTTTTCATGCCACAAACTCAATTCCCTGGCCACTGACTGAGGCTATTGTCTGGTCTAAATTGTCTTTTCTTTCTCCTTTTCCTAAGTTTGACACTATCCTCGCTATAAAATCTGTGACTATTAAACATTTTGATGTTTGTATACCCTTTAGCATCTTGACTACCAGCAGGTCCTAGATTTTCTGTTGTGTTGCAAACTTTCCCCTCACTTCATATAAGAGTTGGTTAATCCCAGCAATTAATTGTTTCCCTCTGCTGAACTGTCTCTAATGTCTGGTCATCTTTTTCATAATGTAGAAACTGGAACAATGAACAGAACTCCATCTGTGATTAGACACCATTCTGTAAAAACTCATTTGTAATAATACTGCCAAAGCTGTTGGTTTTTGTGAAGGGTTTCTTACATTCCTCCCTTCTGTTTTATTATTTTCCTTTCCCAAAAATGATGAAACTTATTGTGTATAGGTACCAGGTTATGCCAGTCTTCAAATTGTCCACACTTTCTTTCACGTGTGACCTTTGATAGGTCTTCAGGAGTGACGTACCTACTTTTTACTTTACGCCACCCTGGGTGTGCTTGACTAACTCAGCACGGATCAAAAATACCTACCTGAGCAATCTGATCTTCAGTCATTTGATATCTGGAAGTTCCATGTTATTTTTAAGGCATGTTTCCATATGTAAAGGTGGCATGATAATTTGTTCCCAGTGACCACAAGAGGTGTTGGATTATTGCGTTTTTGAACCAGTCTGCCTTTTTATGCAATGATTGAGCAGATCAAGTCATTTTTATGGCCTTTCACCAAATGTGTACACTTAGATCTCCCTGAGAGAACTCAGACTCACCTGATAAAAGAGCAGTGCTCTGAAAGCTCGTAATTCACAAGTAAACCTGTTGGACTTTAACCTGGTGTCGTGAGATTTCTTACTCTGCTTGAGACGCACACGGGGAAGTGCCCAAAATTAGAGTCTGTCCTTTCGTGAGTGTTAGGAAATAGTTCTCCACACAAAGAACAGTAAGAAGTTTGGAATTGTCTCTTCTGCAAATGGCAGATGTTGATAGATTTCTGTTAACTAGGAGTATTGTAGGAATGGGGCAAAAGCAAGTATATGGAGTTAGGCCATAGGTTGACCATTATTTCACTGAATGACTGTACAGACTTGAACTAGTTGGCCTATTCTTGTACCTGTGTTCCAAATTCACAGGAATTGCTGTTGAAATCTTCTCATTTGTACTGTTTACAGAGGAAGTATTGATCCTTGTAAATTCAATTTGTGCAGTATCTTACAAAAATCACATGATCTTATTTTAAGGGAATCATTGATAGTCAGTTGCTAAACTGTCAAGAGTCTGGGCTCGGGATCAAGAGCATTGGGTCTAAGGTCAACAAAAGTTAATCAGCAAGGCTATTACTTGAGTACTTGCACCAGAATGTTTCCCAATTTATATTCTTCAATAATCTCCAGAATTTCAGTGAAGCATAACAGTGAGTGAAATGTTCTTACTGTGTTCACTTTTTAAGTTGGAAAAGCAATAATGTTGGGTTGTACCAGAGCTGCTTTTATATATGAGCTTGGATGATGTACTGGCTGCAAGTTCTCCCTATTATTGGGAATGGTAGGAACAATTTGATGTGACAATTTAAAGTCACTTTTATAATATAAAAACAGACCGGAAATACTCAGCAGTTCTCGTAGCACCTGTGAAACAGAGTTAATGCTTCAAGTCAAGTATTATGATTCTTCAGAAAGTTGTTACTGCTGCTAGTGGCACCAGCTCTTGCCTATATTAATATCCAGTTAGGTGTACTGTGCTTCTAAAGCCACAGCCACGATCAAGGTTACTAATCTGATGTAAAAGCAGTCTAGGAATGTGCACATTTACGTGTGCTGGGACAAGTAGCAGTTTCCCTTAGCGTATAGTTAATTATCAGTATGCACTGACGAAAATATTGAATTTCTTTACAGAACTTGACTGGAATAGAAAGTGGAAGTGTTTATTGACATCTTAACATTAAGCTGCTCCATTTATGATTCATGTTCTAACTTGTACTGTTCTTCATAATAAGTATAAGATACCCAAATAAGAATTGGGAGCAGGAGTAGGTCAGTGAGCCTCTTGAGCTTGATTTGCTATTCAGCAAGATTGTGGCTGATTTTCTACCTCAATTCCACCTTCCTGAACTATAACCAGATCCCTTGATTCCCTTATCATTCCAAAAATCTTTTGATCTCTGACTTGAATATAATCAATCTCTGAGATTCCATTGCTCCCTGGAATTGCAAAGATTCACAACCCTTTTATGTGAAGCAATTTTTCCTATCCTCAGTCATAATTAGGTGAGCACTTATTTTGAAATTGTGGCCCCAGTTCTAGATTCCCCAGCCAGGGGCAATGTCCCCCCAGAATCTACCCTGTCAACAAGATAACCTCATTATTTTAAACTCTTGGGAATGTAGGCCTAGTTTACTTAGGTTCTCCCCTCCCAGGAATCAGTCAACTGAACCTTTGTGGCTTTTCCTGGGGAAGAATACCATGTGATGATTTTTTTTAAAGTTCAGGTTTTGGTGAAATTAATTTTGCACTATGACAGGAACAAACTGAAGCTCTTTAAGATTTTTATTTTTAGCTGTATCTTCCTTGGCAAAACCCCCCTGGGGTATTTCAACACAAGGCATACGTTGTGATATATTTTGACCTGAACAACTTTCACGGGTGTAAAGCTACTTGGTTCTGAAACAGCACATGCTATTGTATGGGAATTTACAATGTGTCAAGGATCGCTGTTCCTAATCAGTCTGTAGTAAGTTTGGGTGTAAAGAGCTCCAGTAGAGAGGATATGGTTCAGTTGTAATGCCTCTTGATGTCAAAGCATGCTGTAGCTGGAGTAAAGTGCCTAGTCATACATAGGCATATAGTCTTTGTTTTATGTCTATAGGGGATTAAAACAAAAAATTGCAAAGCAGTACATTGAACATTGGCCGTAATGCTCTGCATGGTTAATGTGATTTTATTTTCCTTTTACAAAGGATTAACTGTTCTAAATTGCTTTAGTTTTACTGGAAAATTAATTAAATAGAAGTAGCCAAATAAATTTTTTCAATTGCATAGAAATAAAAGGATGCTGCTGGAGCAGTGCTTCAGTTGAAAATTAAACCATTATCAAGAATTACATGTTCTCATTCTCATTATTTGTTGACTTGCTGTATTTGCAAGTGTGGTACTCCTGAAGAGTAGTTGAGTCTATTTGTGCTGGTTTAATCTAGTGGTCACCTCTGAAGGCTTGAGATTTCCCATGTCTTGTAGGCACCACCCGACCTGCTAATCGTTGCATACCTAATATCCACATTTCCTCTGGCTTCCACTAGCATAACCTTTTAAAAGATCTAGGTTTCATTTAGAAATCACTGCATGGCATCATTCCACTCAACTCTACTTCTGTCATCTTCTCCAACTTTATATACAGCATGCAACAGCCATTCTTCCAACCTGAATCTACTGTATGTGTCTGGCTGTGCACTTCCTGTTTTTGCTGCACTATCAATTTCCAGCCATTGTGCCCTGTTTTTTCCTAGAATGCTGATAACTCCTTAGTCAAAGGGTGATTTAAAACTCACATGTTCAACCATGCTTTCAGTCAAATTATGCAACTTTTTTCTTCTTCAAATCTCCAATATGTGAATATATGGTAAGGATTAAAATAAACAAGACAGGAAAAGGCCATATAGCCCCTTGACCCTTCTCTGCCATTTAATAAGATCATGGCTAATCTGATCGTGGCCTTTGGCTCCACTTTTCTGCCGGTTGCCCATAACCATTCACTCCCATCTATTTCAAAAAGGCTTGAATATTGTAGGATGTAGAGGAAAAGTGTTACACAAACAAACTAACAGAAAGGGAAACCAAAAAGTAGGGAAAATTGAGGTATAGAGGTGGTCTTTTTTTCCACATACTTTCAGTTACTCAGTGAGATTGATTTGGGGACTTGTGGTGGGCGCAAGCCCGAGTTTGAGAACCATTCAACCAAAAAATGAGAGCTGGCTTCAGCGAAGTATTACTCTGAGAGCTAACCTATAATCATTTTGCTGTTGTCACCTATCTACCAATGTTAATTTCACTTGTTTGAGCGAAAGGATATTGGTATAATTCAGAGATGCAATATCAACTCGAGGATTGAATTTACCGATGCTCTCCTTGACTGGTGTTGATAAACAATCTAAATAAATTCTAACACATCCGTCCTGCCCCTACTCTTCCTTGGGGTCAGCAGCTACAAACCAATTTGTTCAATGATGATATCCACATTCACTATTGTAGTTTATTTTAGTAACAGTATTAAAACTTAGTTTTAAATTAAGTACTGATATTTTCTTTGTTTGCTAACAGCCCCCACAAAAAATGGTTCTTAAGACTTGTGGTTAATTGGTTCAGAATTCTACCATAAACTTCTGCTTTCCTTTTTAATTTTTAAATCAAAAAGTTTGCCCATAGTAAAGGAAAAACTGCATATGTGGAAAATTCACAGTCGATTTCTCGGCATCTAAAGGAGATTGATAGGGTGGGGACTATTCGTTGGAACAATTCTGATTTTAAAAAGTCCCCAGACTCAAAATGTTGACTTTTAGATGCCCATTGGCTGCATTTTTTTTGTCCTAACTGCTAATGATGAAGACAGTGGTATTGAGCAGAAACTAAGCAGAACAGGTCTTGGCAGACTTTGGAAACAGTTTATTCCTTGATTAAATTTACTAAGCCTTGCCTATATTTCCTACTTGAAGAAAATACTTTCGTCAGCAACGATATTTTGTTTTAATGTTCACCACTTCTCCCCTGAACTCCTGGTGAGCTATGAATGGCACAGGTGCTGACGGACCTTTGCTATCTCAACCTTGTGCAAGGCTACATGCCTCTTGAATCATCAGGGTTTTGTAATTGAGTAAGCCTGACCTTGACCTCCCCAACTTCCACAAAGGTGCACTTTGATGCAGGGGGTTGTGGAACTGTTCTGATGAAGGGTCACAGACTTGAAACATTATCTCTGTTTCTCTCTCCATAAATGCTGCCAGACTTACCAAGTATTTCCAGCATTTTCTGTCTTCAGATTTTCAACACCTGCAAACATTACTATTATACCACTAACTAGTGCTCAGGCTCAGCATTTTTTTTGTTTATTTGAATCCAGTTATCAAGCTTTTTCTGTTATTTGGATTGAATTTACTCCTTGTATATATTACAAGGGTATTTCTATACTCCATTGTATGTGCCCAAAGTAGAAAATTAATTCTCAGTCCTTGCATTTTGTAGTTTACAGTATCACTTTCTAATGTGCAACATTTAAAAACTGTGTGCGTACACTGGTGTGGGTCTATGAGGAGAAAGTACAGCCATTATGCTCTGCAGTGGTGCTGAGATTCAACTGAATCATACATTTTAATATCTTATTTTTGGCAAGTAATTTAAAACATCACTTGTGCGCATGGTAAAAATGTAATGAAATAACTTCTTGTATCCATACAGTAATCAGTTTTTTGGTACTGCTCCAATGAAGAACTTGTTGTCCTTGGATCTAAAAGAAGTTGGTGCTACAGTGTGAAGCCTTGTTATTATCTGTAAATATTGCAAATAACTATAATGTCTGGTATGTGTTTAATCTAAGCCCGTTGGCTAAGAAGGGGAATAAAGGTATTCAGTTTGAACTGCTTGAACACTGTGAACAAAAATTTGTATTTATATAGCACCTTTTATATAGTGAAGTGTTTCACGTCACCTCACGGGAGCATTCTCAGTCAAAATACAAAGTTTTAGTACTTAAAGCCAAAATTTTTTAACTTGTTGCTGATGGAAGGAATATGGAGATCTTGTGGTACAGTAGTAGTGTCCCTGTCTCTAGGCAGAAACTCTGTTCAAGTCCCACTTCTGGACTTGACGTTCATAAGGTCATAAGATACAGGAGCAGAATCAGGTCATTTGACCCATCGAGTTTGCTCCGCCGTGGAAGGTGCGCTCACTGTAGTTTAAATCCTTCTAATACACCTGAAAGCCGTAAGAGGAGGAGAATTTCCTGGTCAGCCATGCTGCAGAAGGCAGTGGCATATCAGTGCAGTACTTTGCCAAGCTTAATCATGGGCCAATCCAATTGGAGTGTGTGGTCGCCAACATCCTCTTAGGGTACTGTACCAAGAGGAAGAGAATTGGAAGAAACAATCGTATTCTTGTGGTATTGGAACTAGTTATGGAAAATAGAAATCTGTAATGATGGCTATATCAAAGCAGAACTGTGATTTCTATTCTGGCAGGGAGATTATCTGCAATTATGGAGAGGTTTAAAACTTAAATGACGGGAAGATGGCAAAAATAGAGTGGAAACGGGTAGCTTGCAAGGTAACCTTTGTAGATGTAGAAGATAGGTTGTAGAAATATTTTAAAAATTAAACAAGATTCAATAGAAGAAAATAGTTTAAAAACAATCTACGTTGGAAAGTAAAATGATGAAAAATACCATACTGAATTAATCTAAAATATATTCATGCACAAGACAATTAAATATTTTGGGGAGATGGTGGCATAGTGGTAATATCACTGAACATAGACACCCAGAGACCACCTGGCATCGACCAAGACACGGGAAACTGCACCCAATCCTCTTTACTAACAGTGGAGGCTTATGCTAAAATTGCTGTCCCATAGACCAGTCAAGCAACAGCCTGGCACCATCCCTGAATCATAATGTACAAGGTCCAGATACCACCATCGCCATTCCTGCATCTATGCCTGTTCCACCAGCAGGATAGACTGATCAAAGCTGGCGGCATAGTGGTATATCGTTGTCAGGCAGTTGCCCTGGAATTTCTCAACATTGATTCCAGGCCCCATGAAGTCTCATGGCATCCAGCCAAATATGGACAAAGAAACCTCTTGCTGATGGCCACTGCCACCCCTGTCCCCTCAGTTAATGTATCCTCCATATTGAACACCAATTGCAAGAAATATTGAGGTGGACAATTTGTGGAGAGCAAGCTTCACAAACATCTCTATCTTCCATGATGGAGCAG
The DNA here is from genome assembly GCF_965287045.1 of Carcharhinus amblyrhynchos. Taxonomy (NCBI): domain Eukaryota; kingdom Metazoa; phylum Chordata; class Chondrichthyes; order Carcharhiniformes; family Carcharhinidae; genus Carcharhinus; species Carcharhinus amblyrhynchos. The sequence continues at coordinate 24,196,670 of NC_137353.1, read as the reverse complement.
CCAAACATTGCAAAAGGTAAGGCTGAAGCATTTGAAACCATTATCAGTCAGAAGCATGGTGACTGATCCATCTTGGCCTTCTCCAGAGTGCCCAGCATCACGATGTCAGCCTTCAGCCAATTCAATTCACCCAACTTGATACCATGGGACATCCACTGGACATTGCAAAGGCTATAGGCACTGGCTACATTCCAGCAGTAGTACTATTGGAGTGCTGGTGCACCAGAACTAGCCGTGCCCTTAGCCAAGTCACTCCACAGCTATGGCACTGACGTCTACCCAGCAATGTGGAAAATTACATCCAAGACTACTATCAATGATTAGTAAAGTGATGGACGATGTTGTTCACGGTGCTGTCATGTGGCACTTACTCAGCAATAACCTGCTCGCTGATGCTTTTTGTAGGTTCTGCCAAGGGCACTCAGCTCCTTACTTTATTACAGCCTTGGTCCAAACATGGGCACAAGCGCTGAACTCAAGATGAGGGGAGAGTGACTATCCATGAAACCTAGGCAGCATGGTTGGGTGTGGCATCAAGGAGTCCTAGCAAAACTGAAACATGGAAATCGGGGGAAAAAAACTCTGCATTGCTTGAAATCATACCTAGTGCAAAGAATTGTGGTTGTTGGATGCCATTCATCTCAGGATCAGTATATTACTGCAGGAGTCATCTCAGTTCCAGGACTTCACTGCTGAGCTTCCTCAGTAAAGTGTCCTAGGCCCAACTATCTTTAGCTGCTTCATCAATGACCTTCCCTCCATAAGGTCACAAGTGGAAATTGTGCAACGTTCAGCACCATTCGTGATCCTTCAGATACTGAAGCTATCCAAAGTCCATATGCTGCAAGACCGGGGCAACATTTCAGGCTTGGGCTGATAAGTCATAGAGTTTACAGCATGGAAACAGGCCCTTCGGCCCAACTTGTCCATGCCAGCCTTTTGTTTTTAAACTCCTAAGCTAGTTCTGGTTGCCTGCATTTGACCCATATCCCTCTATACCCATGCAATTGTTTAAACGCTTTTTGAAAGACAAAATTGTATCTGTCTTTATTCTTACCTCTGTGGCAGCTTGTTCCAGACACTCACCATCCTTTGTGGAAAAAATTGCTCCTCTGGACCTTTTTGTATCTCTCTCTTTCACCTTAAACCTGTGCCCTCTAGTTTTAGACTCCCCTATCTTTGGGAAAAGATATTGACTATCTAGCTAATCTACATCTCTTGTTATTTTGTAGACCTCTATAAGATCACTCCTTGGCCTTCCACGCTCCAGAGAGAAAAGTCCTAGTCTATCTCTCCTTATAACTCAAACCATCAAGTCCCGGTAGCATCTTAGTAAATCTCTTGTGCAGTCTTTATAGTTTAATATGCTTTCTAGTTTAATGAGCTTTCTGCAATAGGGTGACTAGAACTGTACATAGTATTCCAAGTGTGGCCTTACCAAGGTCTTGTACAACTTCAACAAGATGTCCCAACTCTGATTTTAATGTTCTGACCAATGACAAAAGTGACAGGTAATATTTGCATCATACGAGTGCCAAGTAATGAACATTTCCAACAGGACAGTCTAACCGTCACTTCTTGACATTTTGTGGCATTACAATTGCTGAACACCACCCCCCCACCCCCGCCTCATAATCAACATCCTGTGGTTACTATTGCCAGTCAAATAAATACTGTGGTTAAAAGAGCAGATCAGAGATTCCACTTCCCAATGCCTGTCCACAATCTACAAAGCAGAAGTTGGGAGTATGATGGAATATCCTCCACTTGCCTGCTTGAGTGCAACTCCGTAAAAAGTCTGACAACACCAGGTTTTAGTCCAACCTATTTATTTGATAATAGTGAGTCTATTATCAAATAAATAGGTTGGACTAAAACCTGGTGTTGTCAGACTTTTTACTGTGTTTACGCCAGTCCAACGCCGGCATACCCACATCATGAGTGCAACTCCAACAGCATTTGAGAATTTTGACGCAAGACAAAGTAGACTGTTTGATTTAACCTTCAACATTTACAGCCTCCACCACTAACACGGAAGAGCAGCAGTGTATACCATCTGCAAAATGCACTGCAGAAATTCACTGATGCTCCTTTTGACATCACTTTCCAAACCAACAATTACTACTACTTAAAAGGGCAAGGACAGCAGATGTATGGGAACATTCCATCTGTAAGTTCCCCTCCAAGCCACACATTGTAAACTGAAGTGTTGGCACACAAGGTGATACAAAAATAGGTGGCATTGTGAGTGCCAAGAAGGAAATAAAGAGGTTATTGGACAATTTGAGCAAGTACGTGACAGATGGAGTTTAACGTGGATAAATGTGAAGTTGCCCACTGCAGTTGGAAAAAGGGCAGTGTATTATTTAAATGATCAATTGAAAAATGTTGATGTACAAAGGAACCTAGATGGTGTAGTAAGTCAGTTATTGAAAGGACGCATGCAGGTATAGCAAGCAGTTAGGAAGGCGAGAGAATTTGAGCACAGGAACAAAGATGTCACACTGCAGCTGTACAGGATCTTGGTGAAACCACATTTGTATTGTGTGCAATTTTGGTCTCCTTAGTTAAGAAAGGATGTACTTGCCATGAGTGGGGTGTGGCAAAGGTTCATCAGACTGATTCCTGGGATGACAGGATTATTGCATGAGGAGAGATTGGATTGGGTCTCGTGTTCACTGAAGTTTAGGAGAATGAGAGGGGATCTTACTGAAATGTAGGGCTGGGTAGACTCAATATACGGATAATGTTCCCCTTGGATGGTGGTCTACAACAAGGTCACGGTGTCAGAATATGGGGTATGCAATTTAGGACAGAGATTAGGAGGAACTTCTTTAGGTGAACATGTGGAATTCTCTACTACAGAAGGCTATGGAGGAAAAGTCACTGAATATATTTAAGAAAGAAATAGGTTGATTTCTAGACATCAAGACAGTGGGAGTATGCTATTAGATAGCAGCTCAGCCATGATCGCGTTGAATGGCAGAGCAGACTTGATGGGCCAAATGGCCTACTCTATTTTCTATATCTCTATGATAGCGACTGAGCATGTGGGTAAGTTGCAACGTCACAATGATATCACTCACTGAGAGCAGATGAGGGTGAAGCAATTCCGAGTTGCTCCAGTTGTGTTTTGGTCTTGTTTTACCTTTTGTAAATAGTTAGCATGTAAATGTTTTTGAACAAAAGACTTGCCTTCAACAAGATCTATTCTAAAGTAAGAAGCCAATGAATACTGAGATAAACCCAGAATAACAGATGCACCATCCTGACTTGGGACTATATTGGTGTTCCTTCATTTGTTGGTGGGTCAAAATCCTGGAGCTCCCTTTTGTTTTAATTCTTTAAAAGGATGTGGGCATCAGTGGCTAGATGTTTTATGGCCCATCCCCAATTGCTTATAAGAAGGTGGTGATGAGCTGCTTTCTTGAAACATTGCAGTTCATGTGGTGTAGGTGCACCAATGGTGCTGTTAGGCAGGGGGCTCAAGGATTATGACAAATGAAGGAGCGGTGATGTAGTTCCAGGTCAGGATGGTGTGCGGCTTGGAGAATTTGTAGGTGTTTCCATGCATCTGCTGCCCTTGCCCTTCAAGATGGGAGAGGTCAGGTATTTGTTTAAGCTTAAAGTTTATTAGTGCCATAAGTAGGCTTACATTAACACTTCAATGCAGTTACTGTGAAAACCCCCAAGTTGCTGCTCTCTGGCACCTGTTCGGGTACACTGGAGAATTTAGCACGGCCAATGCACTTAACAGCACGTTTTTCAGACTGTGGGAGGAAGCCAGAGGACCCAAAGGAAACCCATGCAGGCATGGGGACAACATGCAAACTCTGCACAGACAGTGACCCAAGTGAACCTAAGTTCCTGGTTCTTTAATGCAGCAGTGCTAACTATTGTGCCAACATGCAGCCTGGGTTTGGAGGGTGCTGTTGCAGGAATTCACCAAGACCCCTTCAATGTATTTTGTATGCACAGCAGTGGTGGAGTGAGTGACTCTTGAAGATGGTGACAGTGCTGTTAGTATATTTGCACAGCATGGATTGCAACTGTTCCAGAAGACAGCTCACCACCACACTCTTGAGGGAAGTTGATGTGCGGTAAATGCTCACTGAGCCAGCACCCCATGAATGAATTGTAGAGCTAGTGATTAAGTTAGAAAATAATTACTGTAGTAGTACTAAAATGAGCCACGATTGGCAATTTAAATATCATGTTGAAAACATTCTGGAGAGAGAGGGAAGAAGAAAGCAGTTGTGACAATGGTATTAATAAGTGATATCATCGTAACCGTAAAGTGCATGAACTTAAAGTTATCCAAAAAGCAGTTGAAGAACAGGATGTAATTGAAATTATTTGTTTCTGGAACTGTTATGATGTTATGGATGAAGTTTTTGTATGCAAATTCAAGGAATATGTTAATAATGGTATCAATTGTGTAAGTGATTTTAATTATTCAAAAATAGGTTGTGGTAAGTGGTTGAAAATGAGAAATCTTTTGCAGTGTGTGCAGGGCTCTTTCTCTGTCGATTTTATATTTCAACTAAAACAGGGGAGAAATAACCTGAAATTAGTCCTGAGAATGAAATGGAGTAAATAGGCTACATAAAGTCGAAGAATACCATGCACAAATGTAAGTTCAGAATAAGAATGTGAAAATAAAAATTGAGGTCAGATGTACTTGACTGAAAGGAAAAAAATGGCATAGACTTGATGGGCTCTATTTTACCATTTTGATTCCAAGTGCTGGGCAGACTAAAAACTGGGAGTGCTTTAGATCCGACTTTTAACCCGTTCTCAGGCGTCCCATACGCACTCTGCCCGCAAAAATATCAGCGATTCCGAATCGTGCTGCACAAGCCTGTAAGTGGGGCTTAATGTGCCCAAAACCCTGCAGCTCTGATCGGCGCCTCCACCTCTGCGTGCACAGAAAAAAAATGATAGAATGCTGCTCCCCTGCCACATCACTCCCGGGCTGGATAATGCCTTCCCCTGGCCTTCACGACACATGACAACACAGAGTTGCTGAGCAGAGACTGATAGCTAAGTTCCGCACGCGTGAGGGTGGCTTCAACTGGGATCTTGGGTTCATGTCACACTATCTGTAACCCCCCGGATTTGCCTGGGCTGCAAAATCTCACCAACTGTCCTGTCTGGAGACAATACACGTCTTCAAGCTGTTCTTAACACTCTTTCCACTCACACTGTCTGTACCTTTTAAGACTTGATTACTTTTGTAAAGACTCACATTCCAACCATTATTTTGTAAATTGAGTTTGTCTTTAAATGCCCTGTTTGTGAACAGAGCTCCCACTTACCTGATGAAGGAGCAGTGCTCCGAAAGCTAGTGGCCTTTGGTACCAAATAAACCTGTTGGCCTTTTAACCTGGTGTTGTGAGACTTTTTACTATCTCCAGACATTACCTCACACCCACAACATTATTGACCCCCTTACCCAGACTGATTGCAGGCTCACCTTTGCCCTCGCCCTCTCCTCAGGTGGCATGTAGCAGACCCTTCTTTTCTCCCCCCAGTGACCTCAGGTGGCATGGCAGCAGAACCCCCCACTTATTTTAGGCAGAGGATTTGTGGGCCCTCCCTCCCCCAAATGATCTCAGGCAGAGAGCCATTGGACGCTCAGCATCTATCTCCTCACTAACTGGAGCACCCAAATCAAACTTTGTAGAGAACATTGTTTCCCTCTGATTCTGGATGGGCGAGCGTAATGGTAAAGGGGAAGTGCTGGTCAAGTTGGGCATGCTGCCTATTAAGTCAATTTAAATACAGGCAAGTGCATTTAAATGACCGTTGCCTGTTTCAGTCGTGATCCTGATTGCAGCCATTTTCAGGCCTTGATAAAGGAGGAGCTGGTGCAGAGGCAGACACGGATTGCACTACTCTCCTCGTGCCCGACTTTACCAAGTTTTCGTGCCTGCAAATTATGACAACCACGAAGGCCATGGGGGAATCATCAATACATGTAACCATGGGCTTCATGGAGTAGGAGCTGTCTTAGAGTGAGCAGAGCTTGCCCAATGAGGAGCAGCCAGCAGGGGCTTTTAAGCCTGTAACTTTACCTGTGGATCTTGAGGTGAAGGCTACCTGACTTTAAACCGCGGGAGCAGCTTTTTCCTTTGGCTCACAATAAAAGCTGCTGGTGACGGGAAATTAGTGTTTGGCTGAATTACTACATGCTGAAAAGTCTTTTTCCTCTTATGACACTGAATTGAAGAGTAGGAAACCTTTGGCAAATAGAATTGATCAAAAATGAGAAATATTTATACAAACACAAGTTCAAGGGGGCCATTTGCCCCCTTGAACTTGCTCTGCCATTCAGTAAGATCATGATTGACCAGGCAGCACAGTGGCAGGGTGGTTAACGTTCAGCACATTCATGAGGTTACTCCTATAGAGAAAAGCACTGACGCAGTCTGATTCTGTAAAGTATTAGAGTAATTAAACGTTCAAAGGGACCAGAAGTATTTATGGTGCTTTTAACAGAGAAAAGTAAATGCAGGCTGCTGTTAACAGCTATTAAATGCATAATCAAGCTTGTTGAAGCTGCGTTTAAACTATTGCTGCCCCACAGTGCCAGTGTTCTAGGTTTGATTCCTGGTTTGGGTCACTGTGTGGAGACTGTACATTTTCCCTGTGTCCACGTGAGTTTTCTCCCACAGCCTGAAAGATGTGCTGGTTAGGCACATTGGCCATGCTAAATTCTCCATCAGTTTATCCGAATAGGTGCTGGAGTGTGGGGGATTTTCACAGTAACTTCATTGCAGTATTAATGTATGCCTTCTTATGACTAATTAAATAAATAATTTTTGTGTTTAGAATTCTATATTCCCATCTTTCCCTGATAACTAGGCAAGGGAATCAATCTACTTCTGCCTTTAAAAATATTTAATGATCCCACTTCCACTACCTTCAGTTTGAAAGTTCTAAAGTCACACAACACCCGGAAAAGTTTCTCTCCATTTCTGTCTGAAAAGGACGACCCCTAATTTATATAATGTGTCTATCTCGTTCTGGACTCACCCACAAGCAGAAACATCCTTTCCACGTCTATCTTGTCAAGACTATTCAGGATCTTTTTATTCTGTGATTAAGTTGCTCCTTGCTCTTCTAAACTCCAGTGAAAATGAGCTCAGTCCAACTTTTCCCAATACAGCAACTTACTTGTTCCAGTAATGAATCTAGTAAACCACCACCAATCACTAACATCCTTGCTTAAATGAGGAGACCAAAGCTGCACCAATATTCAAGATATGTCTCACAAATGCCTTGTATAACTAAAGTATAACATCCTTTTACGTTCAATTCCTCTTGTACTAAAGGATAGCTTTCCATTAGCTGCCTTAATTACTCGCTGTACCTACATATTAACTTCTTGTGACTCATGCACCACAATGCAGGAAACGGGTAATGTTAACATCAAATTATTCACAGTGAGGAGAAGGCAAGAGTATTAGAGGAAAATACAATCAAATTTGTAACTGGACAGCATTTTGTAATCACAGCAGATGATCAAAATGAAAGCTATGTTGAATATAAAGATTATATTTGGCAATAAGGCAACATGAGAAAAAATGAACAACTGTGTAATTAACAACTATGGTCACTGGGTGGGAGGGGAATATGGTTAGTCTCCCTATTAATGCAAGGGAGGGCTACAAAGATATGGAGGGTGAGAGAATATAGAACATAAAAACTACAGCACAAACAGGCCATGCGGCCCACAAGTTGTGCCGAACATATCCCTATCTACTAGGCTTACCTATAACTCTCTATCTTACTAAGTCGCATGTACTTATCCAAAAGTCCCCTAAAAGATCCTAACGAATCCGTCTCCACCACCATCGCTGGCAGCCGATTTCACGCATGCACCACCCTCCGAGTGAAAAACTTATCCCTGACATCTCCCGTGTACCTACTCCCCAGCACCCTAAACCTGTGTCCTCTTGTGGCAGCCATTTCAGCCCTGGGAAAAAGCCTCTGAGAATCCACTCGATCAGTACCTCTCAACATCTTATACACCTCTATCAGGTCACCTCTCATCTTTCATCTCTCTAAGACCGAGCTCTCTCAACCTATCCTCGTAAGGCATGCCACCTAATCCAGGCAGCATCCTTGTAAATCTCCTCTGCACCCTTTCTATGGCTTCCACATCCTTCCTGTAATGAGGCGACCAGAACTGAGCACAGTACTCCAAGTGGGGTCTGACCAAGGTCTCATACAGCTGCAGCATTATCTCCCAACTCCTAAACTCAATTCCTCAGTTGATGAAGGCCAGTACACCATACGCAGCCTTAACCACATCCTCTACTCACCAAGCTGATTTGAGAGTCCTATGAACTCAGACCCCAAAATCCTTCTGATCTTCCACACTGCTAAGAGTCTTACCCTTAATATTATATTCCATCGTCCCATTTGACCTGCCAAAATGAGCCACCACACATTTGTCCGGGTTGAAGTTCATCTGCCACTTCTCTGCCCAGTCTTGTATCCTAACTGTCTCGTTGCAACTTCTGATATCCCTCCAAACTATCCACAACACCTCCAACCTTTGTGTCATTGGCAAACTTACCAACCCATCCCTTTACTTCCTCGTCCAGGTCATTTATAAAAATCATAGAGCAAGGGTCCCAGAACAGATCCCTGGGACACTCCACTGGTGACCGAACTCCATGCAGAAAAAGACCCATCTACAACCACTCTCTGCCTTCTGTGGGCAAGCCAGTTCTGGATCCACAAAGCAATGTCCCTTTGGATCCTATGCCCCCTCACTTTCTCATTAAGCCTTGCATGGGGGACCTTATCGACCATCTTGCTGAAGTCCATATAAACCACATCTACCGCTATTCCTTCGTAAGTGTGTTTAGTCACGTCTTCAAAAGACTCAACCAGGCTCGTAAGGCACGATCTGCCTTTGACAAAGCCATGCTGACTATTTTTGATCATACTATACCTCCTCCAAATATTCATAAATCCTGTCTGTCAGGATCTTCTCCATCAACTTACCAACCACTGAGGTTAGACTCACCGGTCGATAATTTCCTGGGCTATATCTTCTCCCTCTCTTGAATAGAGGAACCACATCCGTAATCCTCCAACCCTCCCGAACCTCTCCCGTCTCCATCAGTGACACAAAGATCATCATCAGAGGCTCTGCAATCTCTTCCCTTGCCTCCCACTGGGGTACATCCCATCCGGTCCTGGTGACTTATCTATCTTGTTGCTTTTTCAAAAGCTCCAATGCATCCTTTTACTTAATGTCAACATATTCAAGTTTTTTAGTCCATCGCAAGCCTGCACTACAACCACCAACACTCTTTTCCACTGTGAATACTGAAGTAAAGTATTCATTGAGCACCTCTGCTATTTCTACCAGTTCTATACAAACTTTCCTAGCGTCACACTTGATAAGTCTTATTCCTTCACATCTTATCCTTTTGCTCTTCGCGTACTTGTAGAACGCCTTGGGGGTTTTCCTTAATCTTACCTGCCAAGGCCTTCTCATGACCCCTTCTGGCTCTCCTAATTTCCTTAAGTTCCTTCCTACAAGTCGTATACTCCTCTAGATCCCTAACATTACCTAGCTCCCTGAACCTTCTTGACTAAATTCATTGCAACTTTCGTGTACCACGGTTCCTGTGACCTACCAAAACTTCCTGTCTCATCGGAACGTTGATGTGCAGAACTCCAGACAAATATTCCTTGAAAATCTGCCTCATTACTTCTGTACATCACCCCAAGAAAACCACCTTCCAATTTATGCCTCTAATTTCCTGCCTGATGGCTTCATAATTCCCCTTACTCCAGATAAACATTTTCCTAGCTTTTCTGATCCTTTTCTGGCTTGTCTCGTCAATATCATAGGTATTATTTGAGAACTATGTCTCAGTTTTCAAAAAGGAAGCTGATATTGCTATTATGATCCTGTCAGAAATCAGTGTAGAACTGTAACTGGAGATTATTTTTCAAAAGAGAAATTATTCAAACAGTTATTAAAGTTTAAGCTAGACAAAATAGCAGAACCTGAAGACTTGCATCCAGACCTTCAGGGAATCTAAGGAGAAAGCAACAAATGCTTGGACTATAATTTTCCAAATTATATCACCAAAGGACTGGAAAATGACAAATTACATGACACCTTTCAAAGAATAATTGAACTAACTAAGAAATCATGGGTTAATTACCCTTATTTCAGTTCTTGTTTAAAAAAAACTACATGAAATTACTTTTTAAATTATGAGCACTTTTATTTGGAATTGAGCATACCTGAGTTAAATTGACAAGATTAATGTTGAATCTTAAGACTGCAGTTGAAGAATTGTGTGCACTTGTGGACACCTCATTACATTTAAGTTCTAGGAGCAATGGAAAAGATGTACTGTAGGCTTAAGACCTCACAGACATTACAATTTTAAAGGGAGACTTAAGAATTTAGGATGAAGGGCTATGGTAGGGTAAATAGTGACATTGTTTTCATTGTTAGTAAGATTGTAATGATCTTAAATTTGTTTTAGAAAAATATCTTTGTACAGTGGGTCATTACAATATGGAATTCTTTGCCACTTGGGCAGTACGGTGGCACAGTGGTTAGCACAGCTGCTTCACAGCGCCAGGGACCTGGATTTGATTCACAGCTTGGGTCTGTCTGTGGAGTCTGCAGTTCTCTCCATGTTGCATGGGTTTCCTCTGGGTGCTTCAGTTTCCTCCCACAGTTAGAAAGATATGCTGGTTAGGTGCATTGGCCATGTTAAGATTCTGCTTTTGTGTACCTGAACAAGCGTTGGAGTGTGGCGACTAGGGCATTTTTATAGTAACTTCACTGCAGCATTAATGTGAGCCTACTTGTGACAAATAATTTTTTTAAAAAAGGTTGTTGAAGCAGATTCTTAAGAGAATTCAGTATAGCTTGAGAAGAGAAAAAGGAATGTGGAAAGCAAATGGGATTCAGCACATTCATGAGCTTACTCCTGCAGAGAAAAGCACTGACGCTGACTGCTGCAGTCTGATTTTATGAAGTATTAGAATAAATGAATGTTCAGAGAAACCAGTAGTAGTTATGGTACTTAGTACCTTTATCAGAGAAAATAAATGCAAGTTGCTGTTGTCACCTATTAAATGCATAATCAATCTTTGTTGAAGCTGTGGTTAAACTATTGAACCAATTCCACCTTCAACGTGTGGAATAGGCATCCCGGCGGTTCATGTAAAGAATACAGCTTATTAATGTTTAATCGAGATATTTAAGAGGGTGTTGGTTGATTGTTTCTACTTGAGTAATGTGCCAGTGTATGGGGAAAAGACAAGAGAATGGCATTGCGTCATAATGCTCATTTGGAGAGCTAGTGCAGTCACATTGGGCCGAATAGCCACTCCTACGCCATAACAATTCTGTGATTCTCTGATGTTCATAGCCCCATTTAATGAAGATGTACGTACAAAGAAATAACACTTGTGTTGCAGTTATACCGGAGGCTAAAGTTCATAATTCAACCTTTTCAGATGTATGTCCTAATAAACCATTCAAGGGTCGCGTTCAAACAGGATAGGTAGATGGTTGATGGAGAAGAAATCTTCAGAGTGGAACAATGCAGGTTTCCTGCTCGATGTTTTTGTATGGTTTCCTGATGAAATCGTGGAATGCTGTTAATACATAAACTGTTATCAGTACATTATCTAATTCAGTGGATGGAGAAGAAGATGGTTGTTGTGAAGGGATGACTCTGAAAGTATAACCCCCAAATCTGCTCCTGAATGGGATCCTTACAGTGATGTCATAACTAAATTCATTCCAAATTACTCTGGCTAACTGTTTGTGTTGGATGCTGGAGGTAATGTATTCAGTGATTTTTTTTTGCTGCAAAGATGTAATTCTTTGTTTTAGTATGTAACTTTTAGTTTTGGGAATTAAAGTTCTAATTTTTGGTAAATGGGGCTATTTGATTGTGAAACTGATCAGCAACTTTGATGTAAATACAACTCAAACAAGCCTGTATTTATTGCATTTAAAAAATAGATTGTGATGGTGAAAACTCATGGACAATGAATGGTCTACCTCTAAGCTTGTAATGGAGCCAAGGAATCTGGAAGAGTCATAAAAATCAATCATCAATATAAGTTATTCGTGTGCATAGTCAAATCAGAGTTGTGTTGAAGATAAAGTTATTAATTTGCATTTCTGTTTGAATCATCCCAGCATATGTCACCCTGCCAAAGAGATAATGATTCAGGGGGAAGACTTGATCAGAAGGTTATTTTGTTTAATTTATCAGTGTTTACTGATTAAAACTGAACTATCAGCCTCTGAGTTCATGAAGAAGTAGTTGGAAGATTTGTGCTAGCTTGGGGCTAGTGGAAAAAATCTACAATGAGAGTGAAAATGTCACTGGACTAGAAATCCAGGAGCATAGATTCAAATTCCGCCATAGCAGCTGGTGGAAGTTAAATTCAATTAATAAAATCTGAAATTAAAAACTAGCTCAGTCATTGTGACCATGAGACAGTTGACTATTGTCGTAAAAACTCAAGTGGTTCGCTAATGTCCTTTTTTATGGAAGGAAATCTGCCACCCTTGCATGGTCTGGTCTAAATATGACTCCAGTAATATGGTTGACTCTTAATTTTCTCTCAAATGGCCAAGCAAGCCATTAACTTCGAGGACAATTAGAGATAAATAACAATGCTAGTTTTGTCGGTGACACCCACATCCGGTGAAACAATAGATGTTATAAAAGTCAGTTTGAATAGTCAACTTAGAAAGAGGTATACAAAAGCTGTAGGAGCAAACTGGCTGAGGCCTTGAATAACTTTTTTGTTTCGGTCTTCACGGAGGAGGACGTGAATAGTTTGCCGGGTGTTAGCGATGGAGAGGAGGTAGGAGTGGAGGGCCTGAATGACATTATTGTTACAAGAGAGGCAGTGCTTGACAAACTGGAGGGACTGATTGTGGACAAGTCCCCAGGACCGGATGGAATGCATCCGAGGGTTCTGAAAGAAATGGCGGAGGTGATAATGGATGCCTTGATGATTATTTTCCAAACATCGCTGGATTCCGGGGAAGTGCCGGAAGATTGGAAAACGGCTAATGTTACGCCGTTGTTTAAGAAGGGTGGCAGGCAAAAGGCAGGGAATTATAGGCCGGTTAGTTTAACGTCTGTTGTAGGTAAAATGTTAGAATCTATGATCAAGGAGAAAATAGCGAGGCATCTTGAGGAGAATTGTTTGATAGAGCAGACGCAGCACGGTTTTGTTAAGGGGAAGTCGTGTCTGACAAATTTATTGGAGTTCTATGAGGATGTGTCTAGGGCGGTGGATAGAGGAGAGCCGGTGGATGTGGTGCTTCTTGATTTTCAGAAGGCGTTTGACAAGGTGCCGCACAAGAGGTTATTACAGAAGGTTAGGGGGCATGAAGTTGGGGGTAGGGTGTTAGCGTGGATAGGGGATTGGCTGTCAAATAGGAGGCAGAGAGTGGGGGTCAATGGGTGCTATTCGGATTGGCGGTTGGTGACTAGTGGAGTGCCCCAGGGGTCGGTGCTGGGGCCTCAGCTATTTACCATTTATATAGATGATCTGGAGGAGGGAACCGAGTGTATGGTGTCGAAATTTGCTGATGACACCAAGATTGGTGGAACGGCAAATTGTGCGGAGGGTGTGGAGAGTCTGCAGATGGATCTAGATAGGCTGGGCGAATGGGCCAGGAACTGGCAAATGGAATTTAATGTTGGCAAGTGTGAAGTTGTCCACTTTGGTAGGAAGGACTATTACTTACATGGCGAAAAACTGCAGCACACAACGGTGCAGAGGGACCTCGGGGTCCTTGTGCATGAGTCGCAAAAACCCAGCCTGCAGGTGCAGCAGGTGGTCAGGAAGGCGAATGGGATGCTGGCCTTCATAGTGAGGGGGACTGAATATAAAAGTAGGGAGGTCTTGCTGCAACTGTACAAGGCACTGGTGAAGCTGCAGCTGGAGTACTGTGTGCAGTTTTGGTCGCCGCACTTATGCAAGGATATTTTGGCCTTGGAGGGAGTGCAGAGGAGGCTTACTAAGCGGATACCGGAGTTGAGGGGGTTGAACTATGAGGAGAGGCCGAATAAACTAGGCTTGTACTTGTTAGAGTTTAGAAGAATGAGGGGAGATCTCATTGAGACATATAAGATGATGAATGGGATGGATAGGATAGAGGTGGAGAGGCTCTTCCCGCTCAGAAAGGACAGTAGGACTAGAGGGCACAGCCTCAAGATAAAGTGGGGGGGGGGTGGTTTAGAACGGAGTTGAGGAGGAACTTCTTCACTCAAAGGGTGGTGAATCTCTGGAATTCTCTGCCCGTTGAAGTGGTGGAGGCTGCCTCGCTAAATATATTTAAGACGCGGGTTGATAGGTTTTTGATAGGCAAGGGGATTAAGGGTTATGGGAAGAGGGCAGGAAAGTGGAACTGAGCCACGACAGATCAGCCATGATCTTATTGAATGGCCGGGCAGGCTCGAAGGGCTAGATGGCCTACTCCTGCTCCTATTTCTTATGTTCTTATGTATAAAAAAAAAGTCTGAGCGAATTTTCTGTTCCATCCCACCGCTGGATTTTCTGGTCCCACCAAGAGGCAATCTCCTGCATGATTTCTCTGGCTGTGGCTTTTTAATGATGTGGAGATGCTGGTGTTGGACTGGGGTAAACACTATAAGAAATCTCACAACACCAGGTTAAAGTCCAACAGATTTGTTTGGTAATGCAAGCTACTAGCTTTCAAAGCTCTGTTTCTTCATCAGGTGAGTGGGATTTCAGTTCACAAACAGGGCATCTAAAGATACAAACTCAATTTACAAAATAACAGTTGGAATGCAAGTCTTTACAGGTAATCAAGTCTTAAAGGTACAGGCAATGTGCGTGGAGAGAGGGTTAAGCACAGGTTAAAGAGATGTGTATTGTCTCCAGCCAGGACAGTTAGTGAGATTTTGCAAGCCCAGGCAAATCATGGGGGTTACAGATGGTGTGACACGAACCCAAGATCCCGGTTGAGGCCATCCTGATGTGTGTGGAACTTGGCTGTCGGTCTCTGCTCAGTGACTCTCTGCATTGTTGTGTGTTGTGAAGGCTGCCTTAGAGAAGTGTTCTCCAAGCTGTCTTGTCTGGAGACAATACACATCTCTTTAACCTGTGCTTAATGCTCTCTCCACTCAGATTGTCTGTACCTTTTTAAGACTTCTTTACCTGTAAAGACTCACACTCAACCATTATTTTGTAAATTGAGTTTGTCTTTATATGCCCTGTTTGTGACAAAGGAGCAGCGCTCCAAAAGCTAGTGGCTTTTGCTACCAAATAAACCTGTTGGACTTCAATCTGGTGGTGTGAGACTTCTTACAGATGTTCTCCCCACAGGCAATTACTAACTTGTTTGTTTCTAGAATTTTCTGTATTTTAATTTCCACTGGTATTGTAGCAGTCTCAGTGAGACTTGAGCTGCAAGAGTTAGCTATTAGTGCTGCTTCAGTAACGATTTTAAATATTGATTATTTGCAGAGCAGATGCAATATTTTTGCCCATTCCTATTTTGTCTATTTGGTTTCTCGTTGCAATACTTAAATGAAGTGTTATAATTGTCTGTTACTTTGGCAGTGGGCTATTGATGAAATTGTTCGTTATGTAATGTTTCAACTGAGAGAATTCTCTACCATTTCTGTACTTTTAAAAATAACTCAATTGATGCCCTTTGCTGCTGCTTCAAAAGATGAAGGAATTGAGCACCTTCACGTTTAACTGCTGAGTATCCATGTGTGTATTCCTCATTGAGTCCCTGGAGGGATTTGTGACCAGTCTGGATCTTGGTGATCAAACAGTAGACTTCATGAAGGAAAAATCTGGCAGCGCATAATCTGAACCATATACATGAGAAAGGTACAGTTTGATAGCTGGTCTGTGCTGAGTTAATTTTTAAAAATTGTTTTTAAATAATGGACAGCACTGATTAGGCTGCATTTTTTGCCTATCTGCAATAATAGCAATTGTTTGTGCTGCAATTTGATTTGCTAGGACATTTTAAGGGACTTTAAGAATTAGTGGTCTTGTATGGTCAAGCAGCACATGGAGGACAAACAAGGTGAAGGAGACATGTTCCCTATCTTGAAAGACATGTGACTTGTTTGTTTTTTTTAAGACAATCCACGGCCCTTTTTTTCAGATGCTGGCCCACAAAAAAAAACATGTTTATTGATTTAATTGCTTAAATTGCCTTTAAGATTTAAACAACCGGTATCAGGGATGAGTATTATACTTTAGAGTGATACTGAGATCTGTGTGCAAATGTTGCAATTATAGCTGATTTGAGGGAGTAATGTATTGGTTTAATGGAACCCATGAATAACCTTGCCAGATTCTGTTTGGACCTGTTTTAATAAAAACAACTGGTGTTCCTGGCTGCTGGTCTTAATGAATTCAGCAAGTTTACTAAGGTTACATGAGCAACTTATTAAAATCAGCATAAAAAACTTTATCAAGGGTAAGAATGATCTTTTTACATAATACATACAACAGGATAACCACTCTTGATGACTGAATTGGAAAGCTCCCTGAAACTACTCTGCAAGCGGAAATTTCAATCAAGTCAGTACGTTATATTCCAGCCAGGTGCCTTTAAGAATCTTGCATATTGCATATTTTCTACAAATATAATTTCATTTAGTGGATGAGTTTCAAGTACTTTTGAAATTGTAACGAAAAGGTTGACTAGAGAGGTTTAAGCACTTGCTGATTTTGTTCACTGTAGTCTGATAAAGGTCAGCAAGTGGGAGTCCTAGCATCTCCAAAAATAAATGGGTACATTTCCAGTACGTGTACAGTGCACTCTTTTTGTTCAGTTTCTATAAGTGGCACAACATCGTTCTGACATGGTGAAAATGGCACATTTTTGTGCAACTTGTTATATCAAGGTATTGTTATATCAAAATGCACTGTAATTGCATTCAAGAATTTTAGGATATAGTCACACTATTACAACTGCGGAGTAACATAGGAACAACAGGAGGCCTGACCTGAGTATTTACAGCACTTTCTGTTCTCTTTCCCCCCCCCTCCCCAGTCATGCACCATGCTCCCTCCAAGTCATTCCACATTTCTTCAGGGGTGGTGTCAAGGAAGGTTTCCAGAATGACTTCAAAATAATCTTTCTTAGCACTAGTGGTGCAATTGATGTTACAGCAGTCAGAATCTAAATTTGTAATCAAACATGACACTGGACTGGAGCAAAGTGTGAGACTTCTGTACTTTGCTTTAGTCAGTTGTAGTAATCCCTGATTTTATGCTGTACAGAATTCACATCAGCCTGAAGTTGAAACCATGTGAACATTAATTCATTACGGATGCATTTAAACACTTCTTTAATGTGTTCAAGTGCTTTGCTATACCGGGAAGTTCTGGTTCCTCTGAAAGGGTCCATATTCTCTCAGAAAAAGAATTGTACCTATGACATGGAATCATTTGCAGTCATGGAGAACTTTCAAATTTTCCATATAGCCACTCCACCTGTCACTAAATTATCTTCAGAACCCGCTATGTTCAAGATGTATCAGATTTATTTTTCCTGTAATAATTTGTTTGCATTGACCCATTTCCCTCTCCAATTATACAAAGACAAAGCATGGAATGTGTTTCCTTTCAGAAAAAGCTCTTCTGAACCAGCACCTTCCTTTACCATCTCTCACCACCATCTAATTTGGGTTAATTTGCTACCTCTCGGCATCCCATCTAAGGTTCAAAATTTGAAAGGTTTGCATCTCTTCTGGATGAAAAGAGCAGGCTGAGAACAATCTGAATTTTACTGCAACACAGGATAGATATTGGATCTTTCTGGAACTGCCAAATCTTTGAGTCCAAAACTGGCTGAGAACAAATGAATTGTTCTAAGCTACTTCAGAAATGCATTTTAGCAGAAGGTCGACGAGAACTTTGTTCCGGAGACATATGATGGGCCTTTCTTTTATATATTAAAATTTATGGTCTCTCAGATTCTTTATTTTGCTTTGGAGTTCTTCTATTGCTGCTTAGTCAATTAGTTTTAGCAGGGAATTGTTTATATCACAGAGCATAGTACCTGCACATTTTTCCAATTCTATCTCTATCTCTCATTTCTCAACGCTGACCATCTCCAGCTCCTGATTTGTGATTCTCCTGATCGTATCAGTTCCTGAAAATCCTTTAGTTTTTCTTTACTTTTGTTCCTTATTTTAACGACTAAAATGTCAACCACAATGTAATCAGTGTACATTAACTCGGGATCCCTGTGTCTGATTAATTTGTATCATGGAACCTTGGTGCAGCATATAAAACGAAAATCCTGGTTGCTGATAATAGATCTTGGTATTTGTTATTGTTTGGAACTGCTTTTTCCTTCACCTCAACACCCTACCAAATACAAATAAGGAATCTTAAGTGTCAGTTGGACTGAAGGTTTAATAGGCCAAGCATAACATTAAAGCTGCAGGTTGGACATTCATGCATTAATAGTTTAAATTTTGACCCATTTGTGATATAGGCACTGTTGCCCAATATAGTAAATAATACTGTGTGGATGGGTGTGGAGGGAGATAGTTATTTTGCTTGTTGCATTTATCAAAAATGATATTAAAAATACTCAAAAGTTTCATTATGCAAAGATGGCAATGAAAGGGTTAAACTGTCTGCATTGTAACAAAGGAGGTGGTTAAACTTCCTGTGCAGCCTGATGAGCTGGGCAGACGGAGAAACAGAATGGTTTTGTATACGGAATAGGATGGCACCGTACTGTGTGTTCTTAGGTACAAAATAACAGGATTGCCTACAATATATTTTCTACAAAATGTTGTGTGTCTCCCAACTAATTACAGGTACTTAAGCTTGCTACATTTCTGTCATTGCAAACTGCATTGTCTGTCTTTATGTGGCATAAAGCTGAGGCTTCATAGAAAGATTTGTACTTTGCTCGAGGCTTGGCATTGCCTGTGCTAACTAGGACAGGATGCCTGCTCAGGATGAATATTTGCTGTCAGCTTTGTTTCTAAACTCTTAACTTGTATTCTGTGCAAATCACTGTCAAGTGATTTTTTTTTTTACACAAATTGTCCAGTGGCTTTGTGTGTTTGTCCAGTGAGAAGCTGAGCTACACAAAACCAAAATGCCCCTGTTTATGTTGTTAGCTTGCCTCAGTCTGAGCAGTGCTATTGACCTCAGTATCTTTGAGTTAAGGGAAGAAAAATAATCATGTTTGTCACTCCTAATTGCTATCTAGTCTCTCCTACTGGGGATGAGGACAGGATAAGCTCAGCAAGGTGATAGCCTTTCAAATAGTTTGGCAATGCTCACTGTCACAGCCTATATATAAACATGACAGTTTTGCACAGTTCACTTTGTGCTTGTGGAATGGAGTCTATTGAACCGTACCCAAACAAAGAGAACACTGAAATTTTTAAAAATGAGCTGGATGTGTTTTGGTGATTCAGTAGCAAAATTTGAAGAAGTTTCATGCCTTCTTTCATTTGGAAGTTTAATTGTTTTAATATAAGAATTATTTTAAGTCCCATGTTGATGAAATAGATGTCATTTTTGAATTTGATGTCCGTTCTGTAGTGAACATAAATCATAGCATTATATAACCACAAAATTAATTTAAAATATACATCATCCTGTGGTTACAGCAAGAAGCTTTATCTTTCCCAAGAAGCTTTATCTATCTGTCTATCTTTCCCAAGAAGCTTTATCTATCTATCCCAAGAATCTGTTCGTGATGCATAGGACCAGACCATTTTGGGGAGGGGCTGTCTTATTTCACTGGAATCGCGTGTTCACATGTTGTTCTTCTAGTATCTGGTATTTGATTATATTGAGTTATACTGTACCAGTGCTTTAATTTGTGTTTTATAGTGCAGTGAAAAAATATAGTATATATCTACTTTGCATGGTTAGCCATAGTTTCTTTCACAGTAAGGTATACTTTGATTAGTAGTTTGTTTAGGTCCAATATAGAAATTGAGGTCATGCTTTTGGCTTTTAAAATTAATTGGCTAAATATATTTTAGATTGGTGTATCAATCTCCTACTTGAATACTCAATCATCTGTATTTACTTCCAGTCATTTTACCATCCTCTGCTGAAAGCTGAAGAATAATTCCATGGGTACCAGTTACCTTTCCTTACCTTCTCTCAACAATGAAGCACTCTTTGTGCATCCTGGCAATGAGTATTGGCAGGGTGATTGAACTTTGGTAGGATCAGGTCTGTCTACAATGTTTAAAAATAATTCTTGTGATATAGATATTGTGAGCAAGGCCAGCATTTGTTGCCCATCACTAATTGCTTTGAGAAAGTGCTGAACTGCCATCTTAAACCACTGCAATTCATCTGGATATAGGTGTACCTATGGTGCTATTAAGTAGCCAACAGCTATGAAGGAATGGTGATATTTTGATGGGTGAAAGAACTGACCTCCAGAGGTGAGGTCAGAGCAACTGCCCTTGACATCATTTGGCTGTGTATGATATCAAGGAGACTTGGCAAAACTTGAGCCAATGGGCATTGCATGGGAAAACTTTCTGCTGGTTGGAGTCATATCTAGCATAAAAGATGGTAGTTGTTCTTGGTGGTCAGTCATTTCAGTTCCAAGACATCACGTGTGGAAGTTCATTAGTGCAGTATTCTGTGTCCAACAATCATCAACTGCTTCATCAATGACCTTCCTTCCATCATCAGGTCAGAAGTGGGGATGTTCACTGATGACTGCACAACGCTCAGCACCATTCCTGATGACTCAGCTACTGAAGCAGCCTATATTCAAATACAGCAAGGCCTGTACAATATCAAGGCTTGGGCTGAGAAGCAGCAAGCAATATTCACACCACTCAAGTGCCAGGCAATGACCATCACCAAAAAGAGAGAATCTAACTACTGTCCCATGACATTCAGTAGCATCATTGCCTTGTTCTAAATGTGCATACAAAGAAGATGAGATTGGACTGTCTATGATATTAAGGCAGCATTTGACTGAGTGTGGCATTAAGAAGCCCTAACAAAATTAAAGTCAGTCGGAGTCGGGGAGAAAACTCTGCACTTGTTGAAGCTGTACTGAGTGCAGAGGATTGCGGTTGTTGGAATCCACTTGTCCTAGCATCAGTAAATTACTGCAGGAGCTCTTCAGAGTAATGTCCATGGCTCAATCATGTTTGTTGCTTCATCAAGGACCTCCCAATTGAGAGGGCAGAAGTGGGCGTGTTTGAAGACATTTACTGTGTTCAGTACCACTCTCAACTCCTTGGATCTGAAGCAGTCCGTGCCCAAATGCAGCAAGATCTGAACAGCATTTTAGGCTTGGATGATGATTGGCAACTGATAGTCATGCACACAAATGCCAGGCAATGACCATCTCCAATACGAGAGAATCTCACCATCTTTTTCCATTACCATTGTTGAATTTCCTGCTGTCAACATTCTGGAGATTATCATGGACCAACCATGTATAAATAGTGTGACTACCAGAGCAAAGGCTGCGAATTCTGTGGAACTCTCCTCCAGTCTGCCCACCATCTCTACAAGTCAGGAGCGTAATGGAATATCTTGGATGAGTCAGCTCTAGCAACACCATCCCAGGCAAAGCACCCCATCTGATTGGCACCCCAACAACCAGCTTAAATGTTTGCTCCCTCCATCAGAGCCGATGCACTTCAGCAACTTCTAAATTCCTGTCCACTACCACTTAGGACCAAGGCAACAGATACATGGGAACACCACCACCTTCAAGTTCCACTCCAAACTTGGAACTATATTGCTGTTCCGTCATTTGTTGTTGGGTCAAAATCCTAGAACTTCCTTTATAAAAGCCTACACCAGATGAACTGCAGCTCGCTGCTCAAGGGCATTAAGAATGAGCACCAGTAGTTGGCTTTGCCAGTGATGGTCACACCCCATGAAATAATGTTAAAGAAAACAAAATTGGGGAAGCAGTTGGATGGTTTATCTTTGAACAGTGCAGATGCAATGGGTTGAAAGGCTTTTGAGTGCTGTATACTTCTATGACTGCATGACAAAATCAAGTAGGTTTTTCCTTGCTGGTTCTTGTTCTGTCACCACCTGTCATAGACCTTGATGGGCAGGTATTTTCTTCAGGACTTGGCCAGCTAAGTCAACAGTGGTGTTAACAATCCACTGTTGATGGGCACTGAAGAGTTTTCATCTGTTGTGTGCCCTTGGTACCCTTAGTGCCGCGTTCAAGTTTTATTCAACATGGACCAGTACTGATTCATCGGCTGAGAGAGGACATGAGATGGTGATCAGCAGCAGGTTTCCTTGTGTGTGTTTGTCTTGATAGTATGAGACTTGAAGTCAGTGTTTAGGACTCCCAGAGTTGCAACCTTCTGACATTGTACCACTATGCCATCTCTGGTGTTTTTTGAAAATAATTTTACAGGCTGTGGGTGTCACTGCTTGGGGCACCATTACTGCCCATCCCTACTTGCCCTTGAAAGTGGTGGTGAGCTGCCTTCTTGAACCACTGCAGTGCTTGAGGTATAAGCACACTTGTGCTGTTGGGGAGGGAATTCCAGTTTTATGACCCATCAACAGTAAAGGAACAGCAATATATTTCCAAGTTAGGACTGTGAATGATGGGAGTGAAACCTCCCAGGTGGTACTGTTCCCAGACATCTGCTGTTCTTGTCCTTCTAGATGGTAGTGGTGGTGGGTTTGGAAGATGCTGCTTAAAGAACCTTGATGAATTTGTGCAGCGCATCTTGTACACAGCTGCCACTGTTCATTGGTGGTGAAGGGATTGAATGTTATGAAAGGGGTTGCAATCAAGCAGCTACTTTTGTCCTGGGTGATGTCAAGCTTTTAGAATGTTGTTAGAGTTGCGCTCATCCAGGCAAGTGGAGAATATTCTGTTACACTCATGACTTGTGCCTTGTAGATGGACAGGCTTTGGGAGTTGGGAGGTGAGTTATTTACAGCAGGATTCATAGCCTTTGATCTACTCTGGTAACCACAATATTTATATGGCTAGACCAGTTCAATTTCTGGTCAATGGTAACCCTTGTGCTGTTGATAGTGAGGGGTGTAGTAATGATAATGTGATTTGAATGTTATGGGGAAATAGTTAGATTCTCTTTTGTTGGGGATGGTCATTGCCTGGCACTTGTGTGGTGCAGATGTTACTTGCCACTTGACAGCCCAAGCCTGGATATTGTCCAGGTCTTGCTGCATTTTGGACATGAATTGTATCTGAGCAGCTATGAATAGTGCTGAATGTTATGTAGTTATCTGCAAATGTCTCCCATTTATGACCTTTATGATAGAAGGGAGGTCATTGAGGTAGCTGAAGGTGTTGGGCCTAGAACACTGCCCTAGAAGATCCTGCAGTGATGTCCTGGAGCTGAGATGATTTACTTCCATCTTTTTTTGTGCCAGGTATGACTCCAACCAGCAGAGAGTTTTCCCCTGATTCCTATTGACTTCAGTTTTGTCAGGGCTCCTCGATGTCGTACTCAGTTAAGTACTGCCTTGATGTCAAGGGTAATCACTCTCACCTCCCCTCTGGCATTCATTTCTTTTGTCCATGTTTGAATCAAGGCTGTAATGAGATTAGGAGCTGAGTGACCTTGGCAGTACCCAAACTGAGCATCTGTGAGCAGTTATTGCTGAGTATGTGCATGTTGGCACTGTTGGTAACCCTTTCCATCACTTTGCTGCTGATTGAGAGTAGAATGATGGGGTAGTGATTGGCTAGGCTTGATTTTTGTTTTGTTTCTGGTGTACAGGACATACCTGGGCAATTTTTCACATTGTCGGGTAGATGCCAGTGTTGTAACTGTACTAGAACAGCTTGGCTAGGGTTGCAGCAAATTCTGGAGCGGAAGTCTGTTGCCAAAAATTGTCAGGGCCCACAACTTTTGCAGTATCCAGTACCTTCAGCTGTTTCTTGATATCACCTCAGGTGGGGCAGGACATAACCAAGCATAGTGGTGGATGAATCTGGGATTTTTGGCTGGAAGATATCCTGGGTTTCCCAATTTCGGCACATGACCCACCCTTCCCATCCCCAAACACCACCAGTTTCCTATTCAAAATGTTGAGGACTTTCAGGGCTGATTGGACCAGTTGTGGCTTTGGAGTTTCCAGTGCTTAGGATTAGATTTTGATTTGATTTATTATTGTCACATGTATTATTATACACTGAGAAGTATTGCTGTTTGTGCACTATACAGATAAAGCACACCGTTCATAGAGAAGGAAACAAGAGTGCAGAATGTCATGTTACAGCCATAGCTAGGGTGTAGAGCAAGATCAACTTAATGCAAGGTAGGTCCATTCAAAAGTCTGGCAGCAGGGAAGAAGCTGTTCTTGTGTCAGTTGGTACGTGACCTCAGACTTTTGTATCTTTTTCCCTATGGAAGGTGGTGGAAGAGAGAATGTCCAGGGTGCCTGAAGTCCTTAATTATGCTGGCTGCTTTGCCGAGGCAGTGGGAAGCATGGATAGAGTCAGTGGATGGGAGGCTTCGATTGGTTGTGGGTGGTTTTATTCTTAGCCTTTATTGTAGTTGTCTCATACAATCAAATGACATGATAGACCATTTTAGAGGGCAGTTAAGAATCAACAGCAGACTCAAAGGACAGTGATTTCCTCTAAAGGACATATTTGAACCAGCTGGAGTTTTATGACGATTCATAATTTCATGATCTTTATGGCTGATGGTAGCTTTTTATTCAAAACTTATTTAGTTAGCTGAATTTAAATTCTCCAGCTGCCTGGTGGAATTGTGAACTTCTTTCTCTCGATCATTGGGCCAGTAGCATAACCATTTTGCCATCATAACTAACAAATCCATAGCTGCGTTAAACGTTTCTAGGAAGGTTTAATGGATAGTAGTCAGGAGTGGAGCTTTATACCCGATTTCAAATTTGGCAGAACCCAGGAGCTTTGATTCCACATATTGATGTATAGCCCAAATTTTTCAATTAAATATGTTTTTAAAATGCTACATTTTAAAATGTAAAATATTTAAAATCTTCTCCCCTGCCCCCCACAGAAAAAATGGGCTTGGGTGTCAATTTCAAAATAAGTCTATGACATGATGGTTTTCAACAAAAGATTGTCATTCTAAGGGAGATTATTAAATTTTTAAAAATTCTTATCGTGAGCTGTTTTGTTCAAGTAGGACAGGTAAATTGCTCCTGTGATCCTGTTACTTGGGTGGTGTTTTGCCAAAGTTAATTACCTGGGAGTGGATAATATTTTGCTCCATCCCCATTATATTTGTCAGCTATATTTATGACCCGTTAGAGTATATGTACCTTGACTGAATCCCTCTTTCATAAAACAATCAGACGGCTAAAGGCAATAAAAATGGGAAAATATGATAGTCAACAGCGCCTCTATTCAAGGATTAAAGATGTTGCGTGTAATGTAGTACAGTGTAATCGACCAGAGTGTTCCTGGTCTGACTCCTGGACTGTGCTGAGTTGGCTGACTTTTATCAGGGAAGTAGTTG
This sequence comes from Carcharhinus amblyrhynchos, assembly GCF_965287045.1. Taxonomy (NCBI): domain Eukaryota; kingdom Metazoa; phylum Chordata; class Chondrichthyes; order Carcharhiniformes; family Carcharhinidae; genus Carcharhinus; species Carcharhinus amblyrhynchos. Next base: position 24,171,162 of record NC_137353.1, on the reverse strand, counting down.
GTATGGTACAGTTGCCCTCACTGCTGAGAGGGAAAATTGGCTTTATTCTGTTTTTGTTAGTTTTCAAAAGATATTTTGTAATGAGTGCGACTGATTAAATGCTTTTTAGAGAATGGAAGCAGGTCATTTTGCCCAAACAGTCCACGCTGTTATTTACCCTCACTCAAGCAAATAGTCAAATCATGTTTATTCATCCCATTCCCATATCCCTTTGTCTTTTGTTCTTTAAATAACCAATCCAATCACATCATAAATGGTGATTTTAGTCCCTGTCTCAACAACTAACCCTGGGTTGTAACTTTCACTGCCTCTCAATTGTTTTGCACTCTAAGTTTTGTGTATTTTAATTGTATTGATGGGCCTCCAATTTGGACTCAACAACTCAAAACAGTCAGTTTCTGCCTACTCTATCCTGTACTTCTGTAATTTTAAACATTTCTATCATATTGCCCCACAATCTGCATTGTTCTTAAACAAAAAGACTTAATTTTTTGTGTCATCCCCCATATTTACAGTTCGATTTCTGGATTAATTGCAAAAAAGATTGGGTTTGATTGTGATGACCCTGTGAACAAATTGCTTTGGGCCATCTGCCTAGATTGACATTACAAATGTTGAAAGCATATTACTGTAGCATAGCTGCTCCTGTGGATCTGTACCTCAGCACTTGCAAAATCTTCAGGAAAAAGTATAGGGAGTCGGAGTAAAGTACAACAGTCCATAAATATGTCAGCAGTATTTCCAACAAAGCATTTTGCTGGAGGAAGCCCATCACCAATGTCTCGTCACCCCCACCCCCACCAAGTTCTTGGAATATTTAGCTGTGTAGAGTTTTTAGCTGTAATAGTGTCTTGGCTGTGCTAAACTTAAAACAACTAAAACATGATTTAATGCTTACTTTAAAGCTGTTCACTTTTTTTCATCTTTTCAGTCATTATGCAGAAGCAGTTCAGTAAATCCTCGGCCAGTGTTAAATGCAAATTGCAGTAGCCCAGAGCATCATCTAAATTTAGTTTAGGCATAAATGTGAAACGCAGCTTGTGATTTCGTACTTACCCAAATGGGTAACAGGGTAACATGGGCCTTCAGTGAATGGTCATTTCTGCTTGCCCTCTCGCATATTGCACCGGGCACAAGGAATGTCCTATGGTAAGGATTGTGAACCATAGTCAATGGTTGACAGACAAACCATCCTCTTAAAAGAATAAAAATTCTTTTTCTTTCTTTGTCTTAAATGGAAGATCCCTTATTTTTGAACTGTGCTCTAGTTGTAAACTTTCCTCATGAGGCGAAATGTTCTCTCAGCATCTACTCATCAATCTCACTCAGAATATGTTTCGATAAACCACCTCTCATTCTTCTGAAATCCAGTGAGTATTGGAGCAATCTGCCCAATGTTCAGCCCACTGAACCTTAAGTAGATACACCAAAACTGCACAGTGCTCTTGATGCAATTGTGCCTACGCTGTTGACAATTGTAGCAAAAGTTATCTGCCTTTATACTCCATTCCTCTTGCAATAAAGGGCAACATTCCATTTGCCTTCCTAATTATTTACTAGAATTACTCTAGAACCTCAGGGGAAAACAGCTTACAGGTGGAAGGATCCTCTGGGAATAAGACTTGTCTTTTAAGCACACATGAAAAAGGCAATGAGAAACCACCTTCTGTTTTATTTTCCTTCGTTCTATTGCTCATGGAAATTGAAACTGATAGGCCCCTAAGAGCAACTGAAGAGGAAAGTGCCAGACCATGAGGTGTATAGAAAAGAGTGGAGGACTATTGCCTAGGCGAATTGCTACTACAACTAAAGTTAGCAGTAGACATCAGTTTGCGGATGACAACCCTTATGCTTGGCTAGATCTGTGTGAACTTCAATTTACTCAAGCTCTACTGCAGAGACTTTTTTTTTAACCAGAGTTAACTCTGCTGAAAAGGAAGATGTGGAAGTAAATTTCACAACAGATTTCGAAGGAACTCCAACCCAAACTTCAGCTTTAATTTCCTCCAATTTCTCTCCTTTCATGTCCCTTTTTTTATTGAAGTTTCTGACTCTTGCTGGACTATATTTCCAAAAATTTGCAATTCTCTGATACCCATTTTAATATGTAAATCTGGAGATTAAGTTTTATGCTTCCCATTTTCTCCCAAATGTTCAAATCTAGGGGGAAATGGAGATAGAAGCTCCACTATGTCCCTGTTGTTTTCAGCTTGCCACATTCATGAAGGGAAACTGCTCGTCTATATGTGGTGAGTGAATGGCAGCTATGTGCAAATAATGAAAACGTAACCTCTGCTGTGTTAAGATTTTCATGACCAGAACTCCAAAAGCACTTCCAAGCAGTGAAGTGTACGTGAATTGTAGTCACTGTTATGTAGTAGGGAAACCTGTAAGCCAGTTTGCACATAACAAAGTTTCACGAGTGAGATTAAAAAACATATCTTACTGTCATTAATTATGTTGGTCATGGATGAAATATTGGTCTGAGCACAAAACTTCCCCAATTTTCAAATAATGTCATGGACCATCTTTTTAAATCCACCTGGTTGTCAACTGTAGTTGGGGCATATTCCTGAAGGTTTGATTATATGTGATCTTGTGATACTTGGTGACTCCCTGTTTCCAAATGTTATTGCATCTACCTTGTGCAAAGGTTGGATCTCCTGTAATTGAAAATCTTTACTCTCCGTGAGCGTACAAAAAATGTTTTGATTCATTCTTGGAGGGAGATTTTATGAACATATGACAATGATGGGTAGGAAAGTGTATCTGACCTTTCCAATACAACTGTAATGCATTGTGTATGACAATATCATGCACTTCCTACCAAAGATCCCTTTTAAATTTTCTTTGTGCATGACATGTTTATTTCACCATGCTCTATGCCTAAATCTTTTGTGTGGCTGGTATCTTAAAGTGCATAGCTTTTGAGCAGTCGAGGTAGTGTCTTCACAATTGTTGCATGCTTAGAGGGAACACATGAAATTCATGTAATCACCTGAGAGACTAAAACTGAGGTAATAAAAGCCTAGACTATTTGGAAAATCCTTGAAGGCATTCACATCTGGTGCAAGAGACTATCCTGATTCCACCCGGGTGAGATGGAATTCCAGCTGAATTTATTTTGCTTCCATCCTCATCTCCTTTTGTCAATAATAGTAGCAACAACAAAAACATTAGTTCAAACAGCATTGTAAGATAGCAACAACTTCCCATGCTTTTGCACTCAAGCCCTCTGAAGGAGTTGAGTTTTCTTCTAAATATTGGTTTTCTCTGTATCACTTTCAGTTTCCATTTAAGAACATAAGAAATAGGAGCAGGAGTAGGCCATCTAGCCCTCCGAGCCTGCCCCGCCATTCAATAAGATCATGGCTGATCTGTCGTGGCTCAGTTCCACTTTCCCGCCCTCTCCCTATACCCCTTAATCCCCTTGCCTATCAAAAACCTATCAACCCGCATCTTAAATATATTTAGCGAGGCAGCCTCCACCACTTCAACGGGCAGAGAATTCCAGAGATTCACCACCCTTTGAGTGAAGAAGTTCCTCCTCAACTCTGTTCTAAACCGCCCCCCCCATCTTGAGGCTGTGCCCTCTAGTCCTACTGTCCTTTCTGAGCGGGAAGAGCCTCTCCACCTCTATCCTATCCATCCCATTCATCATCTTATATGTCTCAATGAGATCTCCCCTCATTCTTCTAAACCCTAACAAGTACAAGCCTAGTTTATTCAGCCTCTCCTCATAGTTCAACCCCCTTAACTCCGGTATCAGCCTAGTAGACCTCCTCTGCACTCCCTCCAAGGCCAAAATATCCTTGCATAAGTGCGGCGACCAAAACTGCACGCAGTACTCCAGCTGCGGCCTCACCAGTGCCCTGTACAGTTGCAGCAAGACCTCCCTACTTTTATATTCAGTCCCCCTCGCTATAAAGGCCAGCATCCCATTTGCCTTCCTGACCACCTGCAAGTAAGTAATAGTCCTTCCTACCATTATTCCTACCAAAGTGGACAACTTCACACTTGCTAACATTAAATTCCATTTGCCAGTTCCTGGCCCATTCGCCCAGCCTATCTAGATCCTTCTGCAGACTTTCCACACCCTCTGCACAATTTGCAGTTCCACCAATCTTGGTGTCATCAGCAAATTTCGACACCATACACTCGGTTCCCTCCTCCAGATCATCTATATAAATGGTAAATAGCTGAGGCCCCAGCACCGATCCCTGGGGCACTCCACTAGTCACCAACCGCCAATCTGAATAGCACCCATTGACCCCCACTCTCTGCCTCCTATTTGACAGCCAATCCCCTATACACGCTAACACCCTACCCGCAACTCCATGTCCCCTAACCTTCTGTAATAACCTCTTGTGAGGCACCTTATCAAACGCCTTCTGAAAATCAAGAAACACCACATCCACCGGCTCTCCTCTATCCACCACCCTAGGCACATCCTCATAGAACTCCAATAAATTTGTCAGACACGACTTCCCCTTAACGAAACCATGCTGCGTCTGCTCTATCAAACAGTTCTCCTCAAGATGCCTCGCTATTTTCTCCTTGATCACGGATTCTAACATTTTACCTACAACAGACATTAAACTAACTGGCCTGTGTGTTTTGTGTGTTGCTGTACATCATGGGCTGAAAAGTAAATTGTTCACTTATTTAAAGTTTGTATTTAAACCAAGAGTGGTATGATGTTAGCTGACAGGATAAGGATTTTGCTGTGAAGCAATCTTGTTTTTTAAAAACATCCATATATAAAGTGACTTTTTCACTACTGCATCATCACAACATAACCAGTCTGTTCGTTAATATTAATAGAAACTCTTCTAATGCTTTAACTTTTTAAAAATAAGTTTTGATGAATGCTAATGCATGGATTTAGCAGTAAGGCAGTGGCATGACTAAAAATGACTTGCATCATTTATAAACTGTATGCTCTGAATTAGAAATCTGTGGAGTGTGCAATCCTGGTGTATTCAAGGGTTACTGGAATAGGCTTTTTTTTGTCATTAATAGTGGATTTGTTTGTAGTGTTTTTGTAAGCTGGCTCTAGCCTGCTGTTTGCTGGATAGTCAGGGGGAAGGGTGAGCACCTGCTGGCTTCTGGATAGAGTTCTGAGTTGCCTGCGGTTTTCCCGTCTGTGACATATGGCAGTTTGTTTCCCTTGTGTTTAAAAGACAATGAGATTGACTTGAATGGAAAGCAGCAGTGGGATGAATTAACCCCTCCCATGAAAATGATCGGACTTTATTCTTGGCATAGTAATTCCAAAAAAATCAAATAATTTGTTTTGTATCTTTCATTTTGGGTATGAATTTGTATAATGTTGTGAAAATTTCACATAGTTTTGTCTTAATTTCATTACAGTTTCATTTTTTTATATTGTTGAGCCATGTTTATGGGGCAATTGATCAGCTTCAGCTCCCTCTAACTGGAAGGTCATGTACAGGACTGAGCCAGTATGTTTCTTGCTCTTTCCCACTTATACCCTTCCAGGATGGTGCAGAAGTTCCTCAAATTGGTGAACACTAACCTGTACCTTCTCATTTAATGTAAACTATCTGGAGACCAATCCAAAGTTCTGTTCTTGAATAGTTCTCAAAATATATTATCTAAAGTGGATTGATTATGCTGGTGTATATTTTTTTTTTCTTTAATTGAAACTGAATAAACTACTTGATTTTTTTTAAAAAAGCTTAGTTTATTCTTGAAATTTACTTTGACTTACTATTCAATTTAAATTAAAATATACTACCAATAATGCTAGCACACTGTCTTATGTGTAACAGTGTCAGATTTTCAGGCAGGCTTACCCCAGCATCAAATGTTATGACATGTTCCTTGGCTCATCTCTCTCCTTACATTAAATGGCCTATGCCAGCACTATGGATACAACAAAGCTGTGGTGTCAATGTAGTCCACATTCATGCATTCACAGTACTCAAACTCTGTCAGTGGATGGAACATTGCATATGTTCCACATGCAAATGTGTTTTTGTTTTCACTTCAATATATAAACACAGTGGCACATGGGCATCAGGCTTCTAACCTTGACTGGGCATCACCTGTTGCTTAACTGTTGTGTATTTGATAGGCTGCAATCAAACATTTCTTTAGTCCAAAGCCATTAAGACCATCCACTCAATGAATATTGAATAGGGTCAGTGTTGTGACATGTCTTTTCTTACTCCTTTGCCTTTGTATGATTATACACACCAATAAGCATCTGATTTTTGCTGCCTTGGTCCACTTATATAGTAGCCATTTCATTGAGATATTAAGGCTGGTGGCCACCAAGGGACCATAGCCAAGCATTAGCCAGTTTCTTCAGGCGAAAGGTACTCCTTTACGCTTGACAAGCGAGGCGAAGTCTTTGAAGTTCTTAATTCAATTAAATTATGATTCTTAATTCAGATAAATTGTATCTTGGTAGGAAAGAAAAATCTCTGCTTATTTTCAAACCTACTAAATTTTTTCTGTTGTAAGAACAAGACGATGGAAATTCACTTGCAGCTTAGAAGCACCTTAATGTGAACAATCAGGAAAACATTCTTCTCACTGTTGCATTATTCCATTCTGGAAAGAGAAAATGATTTTTTTTTGACTCAATTTAGTTTAAAGAAATATAATCCAGAATGCAGGGCTGTTGGTTTGATTTGTTTGAAACGAACAAGGATCAATCGGCAACCAGGGAGTTAAAAATTATATTTTCTCTGTGAGGAGTGTGAGGTCAGTCTGCTGTAGAAATGAAATCTGAAGAAGAGCCACTTGTTTTCTGAGAGTCTCTTGAGCAGATGTACTCTGGGACAGCCCCCAAGCGTACAGTATTTTTAATTGACATTTAGTGCAGCTGTAGCGATTCAGTCTTTAAGAAGTTTCCACTTGAAATCTGGGTTTACAGAATATTACAGTAAGCAGTACCATTGTTGAGGGGGGGGGGGGGGAGTAATTTGGTCATTGTAGTTTGGGAATAAAATGTGATTGTTACTTATGGCTTTGTGGGCAGTCTATTCCATTGTCAATGACACCTATTTTAAAAAAAAGCAAGTAGTGTAAAATGGCTGGCTGAGTGTTCACAGTTGTTCAACTGAATGTATATTGAATTCCCAGATTCTCTCACGTGTAAAGGAAGTTCATTTTTTGTGCTTATCTAATGGTTTTTAAAAAAAATTGGTGTGGGTCATATCCAAGGAATAATAGGCTCACTTAAAGTACTACTTGTTGAATTGAAGCAAGGATCAGGAGAAATGGTCTCCACTTGAGTGCCTGTAAGCTGAACACTATCCTATCCTTCTGAGCACGCTGCCGGAAGAAGGAAGGGGCACACAAGTTTCTTGTGCCTCCAATAGATTTTTCTTGGAACCCATGCTTTAATGATGAAGGTGCAAATCTGTTATGTTTTATGTAATGTTCAATCAGTGGTGAGAACCTGCATTCCTGCCTTTGACTGTAAAACGCTGGAAGTTCTGTGGACCAGCAATGATCATAGTATTGCCACTGTGCTTGAAAGCTCCCCCAACTCTGCTGCTGTGCATTTCTATTGGGTCTTTCCAAACCTGCATTTCACAGAAATATGCAGCAACCATCTGAGAATTCTGAAACAGGGTAAAATTGTGAGAATACAGGTATTGCCCCTTTTTTATAGCCCTAGCATGGTGGCACAGTGGTTAGCGCTGATGCCTCACAGCGCCAGGGAGCAGGGTTCGATTCCTGGTTTGAGTCACTCTGTGTGGAGTTTGCACATTCTCCCTGTGTCTACATGGGTTTCCCCCAAGTGCTCTAGTTTCCTCCCACAGCCCAAAGATGTGCAGATTAGGTGCATTGGCCATGCTAAATTCTCCCTCCGTGTACCCAAACAGGCCTTGGAGTGTGTCGACTAGAAGACATTCATACTGTAATGAAGTTATTGTGAAAATAAGAGTACTTGTGACTCATAAATAAACTTTACGTTTTTTTAGCTGCAAGTTTAAATATCTAATTTGAATGCTTGTGAATGGGCGAGTGAATGGATAGTTCAGTAAGTTGGTTAGTTGGAGGAGAGGGGAAAGTTACGTAGTAATCTAGGTGTTACATGAGGTTTTAATCTGTCTAACACATCCTGGGTAACTACCCAGGTAAGTATTACGGAACTGTTCTAAGTCTCCAACTCTAGCTCAGAGTTGGAGACATTTGCCAAGGGTCATGGGGAGCAGGGGAATTGCTCATTGGAAGTTTAAACCTCCTGGGTAATTCACAAGTAGATCTACACACAGGGTCTTGATGTGCTTCTTCAATTGTATATCTGGTCTCTGACTTTCCAGAAACAGGAAGATTTTGGCCCATTATTGTATTTTTAACTTTTTAAAAGTTGCAGCTTAGATTTGGATAATGCACACAATAATTTCATGGTCCAGAGCTGGCAGGTTGAGGATGTATTGGTGCCCAAGTTTTCCCAGTTTGCTTCCAGGGTGCTGATGGCCAGATGAATAGGCTCAGGGAGAAAGTTTCTGCACTTCTTTTCTCTTCCAGGGTTAACATTTTCTGTAAGCTGGTTATGCAACAACAAGAATTCACTTTTATACTGGATTATTGATGTAGGAAAAAAATCCAAGGGTAATTCACAGGATAAATGAGATAAAATCAACACCAAGTCACAGCATGAAATTTTGGGAGAGGTAACCTGAATCATTGCCTAAAAGGCAAATTTTACAGAGGTCAAAGAGTTTAGGGATCAGGCAGGTTTAAAGTTTATTTATTAGTGTCACAAGTAGGCTTACATTACCACTACAATGAAGTTACTGTGAAAATCCCCTTGTTGCCACACTCTAGAGTCTGTTCGGGTGCATTGAGGGAAAATTTAGCATGGCCAATTCACCTAACCAGCACGTCTCTTCGGGAAGAAACCAGAGTACCTGGAGAAAACCCCATGCAAACGTGGGAAGGCACAGACAGTGACTCAAGCCGGGAATCAAACTCGGGTCCCTGGTACTTTGAGGTAGCAGCTAACCACTGTGCTGTCCATCCCAGGTGAAGCACAGGTTGTATAAAAGGCCAAAATTAAAAGAGCACAGTGATCCTGGAAGGCTGTGGACTGAAGGATATTGCACAGGTAAGAAGGAGTGAGGCCATAAAGGGATTTAAAAACCAAGATGAGAAGTTTAATATTGAAACATCATGGGACTGGGAGCCAATACATGTCGCTGATGGGTGAAATGAGACCTGGCGTGAGTTCGTATACAAATACCAGCATTTTGGATAAATTCAAGTCTTGCGGTAATTGAAGATAGGATGTTAGAGTGTTGATACAGTAAAAAGTACGAAGGAATGGATGAACACTTTGCGATAGCTGAGTTGATGCAACAGTTAATATAGAGCAATGTCAAATCAAATAAAAGTCAGTTAAGTATTTTTTAGTGCTTCAGAATTGAGTATCAAAAATATAACTTAAGTATGTTTTCTTAAAAACAAAATGTGTGCTATTTTGGGTCTCTTCCTTTCAGCTTTTTGTCAGTAGTACACTTTCCCAGGGTCACTAGCATTGGATTAACTTCTTGGTGAAATGGATAGTGTACTGGAATGCAAATAGTTTTTCACCACCATTGGCAACATTGTACTAGTGAAAGTGAAGGAGGGCATCTTGTTTGATTGTCCTGTTTTTGTCCCCATAATTGAATAATTCCTTGATCACCTTTTGGGATGCACTTGAGAGAACAGCCGATCTTCACTTGCCCTTCTTTCTTTCTTTGAATGTTTGTAACTTCGTAAGTGCATATTCTTCAACAGAGCTTAACTGGATAGTGATCAAAAATAAGAATCCATGTGCACGTGTATTTTTCCCAATTTGCTCTTCTCCCCTAGATTAGAAGCCTGGAATGTTTCAATTCTGAAACGGCACAGACCGGGAATTGAAGATGGAACCTTATGGTTTGTATGGCTCAATTGTAAATGGGGCCTTTATTTAGGTGCTAATATCCCTCTACTTCCTTTCTGAGCAGTCATTCTTTCCATGTGAACCGGAGATATTGGCAGGCTATTCAACTGTGCCTGAGGAAAGGATTGAAGGTACAGCTGAGCCCCATTAATAGACAGGCTGATATTCACTGGCTAACTGTTCAAATCAAATGTTGAAAATTCAGACCTTTAATGATTTGTCTAGTTCAGCGCTACATTGAGTGGTGCTCTACTTACCATGCCATTGAGGGGAGGCCTCTACCCTGGTCTTTTAAATGGTTAACATCAGTGGTCAACATCTGTCTGCTGGCCTCTTCACCTCTTTTATTCTTTCATCTTTTTGAAGATTACTGCAAGCCTCGTGCTATAAGGCAGCATTTTCAAATAGCTACTGCACTTTAGGTAAAACTTGTAAAGTTTGGAGGCAGCCTATTAAAATGATAGGAAAATACTTGTACTTCTGAAGTCAATGTTGACGTTTGATAGTATTTTACTTGTGCTTTTAAATCATAATGCATCACATTTTTGCATTCTCCATGTACTCTGCATTTCAGTTCATTTAGTAGCACTGTGTACTTAAAATATTTTATAGGAACTGCATATGGGGCATAGAAAAAAAAACAAATCTTTTTCTATTAAACTATCTGTTTAAAATAAAAGCTTGGTTGTTTTTGGGGAAAATGTATTTTGCGCTTAAATTGGTAGCAGTGCAATCTTGTAATATAAAAGCTTGGTCAAAGTAATTGGTAGCCATCCTGGTGAGTTTTTATAACTAGGTTCTAAGTAGTTTTTTTGTGAAGTATATCAAAGTAATATATATCTTGTAATTTGAGCAGGCTTGCCAATGCCTCGGACTGATTTGCAGAGCTCAGTGGGTCACAGTGACTAGTTAGCTCAGTAATCAACCTCGCATGTGCATTCAAGTAGAATTCAATCTGAACTGTTATTTTCTTTGGAGAAGCCTTCGCCTTGCAATTGTAATTTGCAAACAACAGATGTGCCGCATCTTTTACTAGATCCAACTCATGTCCACTCTAGTGTCCGCTTAACTAATTCTCTCAAACCTCCATTTATGTAACACTGTTCTGGATATGTCTGATCCTGCAATAGGGAAGTATTTTTCAGAGCCAGATGCGATTGTTTTCCTGTCACCTTAGTTTACATTTTTCTACAAGGGGTCAGAAAACATTAATGTAAGATTTTTGTATATAATAGGTATAGTGGCTTAAAGGATATTAACTGGTAGGAAAACTAGTTCTAAATTCTCATATTCAGAAAATCTGAAAACTTCCAAACTAACTACCATATTTTAATTTCTGATAGAGCACAGGGAAAGAACAATCGAAAGCAGCAAGTATTGAATCATATTTCACTTTAAAATTGCAAAAAGGAAATCTTTTTTTCTTAGTTTCCATTCTCCTGTAATATACTGTTAAAGATATTGAATACAATTTGCTATCAGAACTCCTTCAAATATTCCACAGTGAGTTGTGGAGCAAACAGAACTCCTGGATGTTAGCACATAATCTAACTGATACTCCATCTCACCATTGAAGGAGTGAAATATGCTGACTTTGTCTATATGAGTGTTCCGATGGACAGTGCAGATTCCATAGCACTTTGGAATTAGTGTGTGCAGTGGCCTGACCAACATTGCTCCCTCAGCTAATATTACCTAAAATTGATTAACAAGTCATCATCTTGTTGCTGGTTGTGAGATCTTGTTGTGTGCAAAATAACTAATGATTATTGACGTAATTCAGTGCACTTCAAAGGCATTCATTAAATGCATGTGCAGTCAGGTTTCTAAGAGATGTGGTTATATAAATAGAAAACTTTCAGTGATTGCCAGATGCATGGATTTTATTTTGTGTAAAGTGAGTTATGACTTTAGGCACTGAAAAATGGATTGCTCTTAAAAAAAAAGCTAGTAGAGGCTAAACAAGAGGGGTTCTGCAAAATAGTTTGTATTAATGGTCTGCCAACAACAGTTTTCTCCCATAGATCTTATGCGATGATTAGGTTATATGTCACATTTTGTCTTATAACCCCCCTGTGGAGTGCTTTGGAACATTTTATTATGTTAAAGGCACTATACAAATGCAAGTTGTGCCAGCTCAACTGCTTGAAGTATCTCGAATGTTGTTATAACACTTAGCATATTGCTGCACTAGGCATTCACAGCTGGTAAAAACCAGTGCATCCACCTGAACCAGCCCCTACAACTGCATGTCACCACATTATGTGCAGCTTTTTTACATCACTGCTTGTGGAAATACTTCCACCTTCAACTGAGATAAAGCTGATTAACTCTGATTCTGACAATGTGCCATTTTTGCCAAAGGTGAAGATGCAGAAAATGAGCAACTTGAACAGGAATGCACTTGGACAATAAAATGTTGAATGTGGAGGTCATTTTCTGCTTATGTGCTGCTTTTCTTGGAGTCAAGTGTAAAACAGGAGTTTTGAAGCTCATTTTCACAGACTATGCATCAAAGAAGTGAATCATAGATATAATATGGAACAACAACAACAACGTATGCCATATAACTGGAGAAAGAAAGTGTTTTACTGAATTTGACCAAGGTAAAGCACTAGTCTATTCCAGAACTCAGTGTTCTGCTTTCAGGTACTAATTTTTGCACAGTCATTGGAGAAGAGAGTTTCTGACTATTCTTGCAGACTTCCCTACCTCTTTCAAATGGTAGGGGGTCAATGCATTCTGTCCCCATGTAGGCGCAAGTCTCTGTGATTAGTCCCCATAGGTTAACAAAGATTAAAAGCCATGATAAAGGATTGACTTTAATAAGTAGGAAAAGGAAATGGTTGTATCAAGGCAGATTTGCAACTCGTGCTGCTCTGTGACGTTGCTAGCAAGCCATCTGGAAATCAGTTTAACAGCATCAGGAATCCCAGGGGGTTAGTCATAGCATCAGACAACATAAAAGTGTTACAAGGCAAGGTTAATTATTGTAGTAATGGGAATGTAAGTCTGGGTACTGTTTCTTATCTGAACCTTGAAGCTTGAACCCAGCATCAAGGGTAGATGGTTGTCTTAGGTTCTGGAGCTGGCGTATGCATCTGTCATACCAACAGTACAAATGATAACTCGGCTGATGCTCAACACCAGAATGCAGAGGGGAAGACACCCAAGTTGCCAATGTTGAAACAATTCCCCTGCCTACATTCTCTGTATGTGGCCCAAATCTAATCTCTACAAGCCTTCATCCCAGAACTGTTAGCTATGACTTAGTAACATTTCTGCCTCTGAATCAGAAGATCTGGCAGCGTATGTGGCGAGTTAACTTTTCAGAAGCCGTATGATTTTGAAAAAAATCATAAGGACTCAACATTAAGTCTGATTCTCTCTCTCCTCAAATGCTGCCCGATCTGCTGAGTCTTTCCAGCATTTTGTTTTTGTCAGATTCCCCATCTGCTGCATTTTGCTCCGATTATCTGAGTTAGATGGTATAGATTCAAGTTGCAGAGATTTTGAGCCTGGAATCTAGGCTAACACTTCAGTGCAATAAACAAAGGCCCTGTCTGCATGCTCAGACTGACATTTTAACAGAAAAGCAGGGCAATTCTCCTGGTGTTCTGAACAATATTTGTCTTTCAATACACATAACTAAAATCGATTTATCTTTATCGCACTGTTTGTGGGAGTCTGCTGTCAGCAAATTGCCTGTCATTATTCTTGGTTTGTAACAGTCACTGCTCTTGCAAAGTAAAAAAAAGTACTCTATTAACACTAACAGGATGTCCTGAAGACATGGAAGGCATTATGTAAAGGAAAGTATTTTTCCTTACCAATGCAAACTTAGCTAAAGAATGGTTTCTGTAACTAAAACAAAATCTTGGAAATACTCTGCATATCAGGCAGCAAATCTGGAGGGAGAAATGGTTAGCATTTTGGGTAGAAATTGTCAGAACTGGAGAAGGTTAGAGATGTGATAGGCTTCAAGTGAGTAGCAGCATGAAAAGAGGTGAAGAGGAGGAAAGAACAGGAGAAGTTCTTTAATGGAAAGGCAAGAGAGATTGATGACAAAAGTATGATGGTGCAAGAAAAAGAAGATGATGATGGAATAAAGTAACAAAAGATGAGTCCAGGGGAGTTGTAAATGGCAAAAGCAACAGCTACCAACATTAGTAACAACTGCTATTTGACCTGAAATTGTTGAACCCTGATGCCTCTAAATTGCCTTATTGAATTGAAGATGCAATGCTGTTCCTTTCCTTTCACTTAAGTGTTAAGAGACTAAGGGCAGTAATGTCAAGGCTTGTCATTTCAATTCCCAGTGGAATTCCTACTCCAGATTTCCGGATCTACAGTACTTTGCTTGTTTTGAAATCTGTTAAAGGCAGGAAAGGAGTTAATTTTGATAGCCCGGACTTTTTCTTCTCACCACCTGTCTTTAAGCAGAAAGGTGTCCTCCTTTTATAAGTGGTGGTGTGCTTCCTAGCCCCTCACTTTTGGTTGATCCACTTTTCTATTTATAATCCTGTAACAAACTTGAGATAGGATGAATTCAGAGGGTTAGTTTATTTGTATTAACTTGAAAATGCCAGTTGGGGAACCCCTGTGTACTTGGACAGTAAAAGAGGTATGGAGAAAGAAGGAATTAGTGGGCAAAGACCCACAGCAGCTAGAATTATTGTTTCACATGTGTTCAGAATCAAATTCCAGTAGGTATTCCTTCACCGATTTCGACAGGGTGAAAACTGATGCTGCGTAATTCACTTTTCCAGTAAAGTTGACTTTTATAATGAGATAAGTACACAGATGAATCAGTTAGGACATCTAATAGAAACAGTATAGAATGAGCCAATTATTCTACCTAGGCAAAGCCCTTGTACTGTGCTGTTGCTGGTTAGGTGAAAAGATTGCGGACTGACATTTTTATCAGTACCGCCAGGCAATATTACTGGTTCTGCCAGCTAGGGGTTTGTGCATGACTCCCATCTCTCCACTCTGGCTTTGACAACTGGGCCTCTGAAATTGTTTGATGCTCCAGCCATTAAATCCTGAAAGCGAGATTGCAGGGTTATTTGTATTAGCAGGTGACACAGCACCAGTTAGCCAGACCTGGCTTATGAAATGCAGATGGTTTTTGAATAGTTCCCTTTGAATTGGGTCTCTGCAACCCATATGGGTTGTTAGTGCCTGTTTAGAGATAACAGTAAGTTTCTGCAGTACTGCCATATTAGCTTCTGTTGTTCAGACAGACCTAGCTTCAGCCATTTTTAAATGGTCTTTTGTCCAATTTTTTTAAATTATAGAAATTAGTCGTGAGGACAACTATATATATTCTGTAAAAATCTGGATTGTGAGGTCTTGCACCATGACAAGTGTCTCACTTAAAATGGTTATACATTAGTACTTCAGAATTTTAATCCACCAAGCCTCCATAGATTTTACGTGCAAAAGTGCCACTCCAGCTTGTGAAAAACATTTAATGTAGGATGATACGTTCGACAACAGCACCAACTAAACTTTTATTTATGTAGTAGCTTTAACATAAAATGTCCCAAGGTGTTTCATAGAAATGTTATAAGGTAATATTTGACACTGAACCATGTAACCAAGTGAGTCCCACTAAGCTGGACCTAAGTGAAGAGGCATTGGCGAAGGAATGGTGTTCTCAACTGTGTCAAAAGGCCAGACAAGTCAAGGAAAACTTTCAAAAGTAGGAATTTATTATTTGCACTTAACACGTGGCCCCTTGGATTTTGGCTTGTCATCTTCAATTGGATCAGTCCCATGCTTTTAATTGTATGTTTCAATTCCATCATTCTCCAGATAAGTGCTGAAATTGAATCCAATTATGGCATCCACTTCAATGACCTTCCTTGATAATGTGCATTCTCTAGTTATATGCCAAGTACAATACTGAAGTTTTTAAAAGACAAAAAATCACATTTGTATTTTGATGCTGTTTAACAATATCATCGCTTCTTGGCCTTTTGGCTAAGATCAAGTGTCGTATCTGTCCTTATCAGTTTAATAATATCATCCATCATTTATCCAAACACAACAGTTATTCTATAATATAAATTCTAGTTGTTATTTGATTTTGAAGGGCATCTTAATTCAAGAATGATGAATTCTGAATTAATTGACCAAAACTTAAAAAGTCCATGTAGCTACACCTGCAGTGATGTTGGGTGGGAGTTCAAGGATTTTAACCTAACAGCATTGAAGGAACCATGATATAGTTCCAAATCAGGATGGTGTGCTCCTTGGAGGGGAGCTTGCAGGTGGTGGTGTTCTCCTGCAACTGATGCTGTTATCCTTCTAGATATAGAGGTGCAGATTTGGAAAGTGTTGAAGGAAGCTTCACAGGCTGCTACTGTACATCTTGTATGTGCTGGACACCTGCTATCACTAGATGGGTGCCAATCATGGTGGACATTGCTGTCACTATTGATCAGTAGTGGGATGGGCAGCTGCTGTCTTAGATGGTGGAGTTTCTTCAGTGTTGTTGGAGCTGCAGATTGTACAGGCCTTGGTAGTCAGGAAGGGAGTTGTTTGCAGAGTTCCCAGCCCTTGATCTGATTTTATACCGCAATTTTTAAATGGCTGGTATGGTTAAATTTCTGGTCAATGATAATCCCAAGAATGTGGATGATAAAGAAATTTTGCAATTGCCAAGGCATTGAATGTAAAGATGAAATGGTTAGATTTGTCTTATTGGAGATGGTTATTGCCAGGCACTTGTTGAAACAAGTGTTACTCACCACTTAATTTAGACAGAAACAATAATGTAGCAATAAATAAGATTGGATGAGTAATCCAGAGGCCCATTCTCTGGGAACATAGGTTCACATTCCACCGTAGCCATTAGTGGAATTCAATTAATGAAAATCTGAAATTAAAAGTAGCGTTAGCAATGGTGACCATTAAACCATTGTCAATTGTTGTAAAAACCTACCTGCTTTACTCATGTCCTTTAGAAGGAAATCTGCCATCCTTATCTGGTCTGGCCTCAATGTGAATCCAGAACCATAACAATGTCGTTGATCCTTAACTGTCCACTGAAATAGCCTTGCAAGTCACTATGTTGTATCAAACTGCGATGAAGTCTAAAAGGAATTAAACTCTTTGGACCATCTAGCGTTGACATGGGAGCAGAAACAACCACGACAAACCCAACGCTGTTGATTCTACAAAGTCTTCTCCTCTAACATCTGGGAACTTGTGCCAAAATTCAAAAATGGATAAGGAATGTTCAAAAGTCAAAAATGGGTAAGGAAACCTGTTGCTGATTACCACCTACCATCTTTCCCTAAGCTGACGTATCAGTAATTCACTATGCTGAACACACTTGCAGGAAACATTGAGAATGTCAAGGGCATGGAATGTACTCTGGGTGGCGTATTCTGGGTACCTGAATGTCCGTCACCAAGAATGGTTTGGTAACACAACTACTCCTGACCAAGCTGCCTGAATTGTAAAAGTCATGGCTGATAGGCTGAGTCTGTGGCAGGTGGTGAGGGCACTAACAAGAGGAAACAACTGACTTGACCTTATCTTCAACAATCTATCTGTGGTAAATTTCTCTGTCCGTGACAATATTGGTAGAAGTGACCATTACACAGCCATTGTGAAGTTGAATTTCCATCTTCACATTGAAGATATCCACTATTGTGTTGAATGTCACTACCACCATATTAAGTTAGGTAGATTTTGACAGATGTTGCAACTCAAAATTGGGTAACCGTGAAGCGTTGTGGCCCATCAGCAGTAACAGAATTGTACATTTAACCACAATCTGTAACCTCATGGCCTGGCGTATTCATCACTTTAATACCCTGGCATGATGGTAATAGTAACCCAGTTCAATGAAGAATGCAGGATGGCATGCCAAGAGCAGCACCAGACATCCTTAAAAATATGTCAACCTGGTGAAGCTACAACATAGCAAAAAGCTGAAGCAACATGTAAACTTGGTTAAGCAATTCTGCAACCAATGGATCAGATCTAAGCTCTGCAAGCCTGCCACATTCAGTCGTGAATGGTGGTGGACGGTTAATACTCTGGAAGAGATGGCACTGCAAAGTTCAAATATTGAATGATGGCAGAGTTCAGCACATCAGTGCAAAATAGAAGGCTGAAGTATTTGCAACCATGTTCAGCCATTCATGCTGAGTGGATGATGCATCTTGAGGGATCCTGAGATCCCCAACATCACAGTAACCATTCTTCAACCAATTTGATTCATTCCACTTGACATCAAAAAAGGCTGATGGCACTGTATATTACAAAAATTATGGGCCCTGACAATATTTTGATGCCAGCATTGAAGACTCCTGTACTAGCCACATCACTGGTCAAGACACACCAACCTGACTTGGAAATCTTATCATTCTTCCTTCACTCTCACCGAGTCAAAATCCTGGCATTCCCTGCCTGATAACTGTGGGTGAACCTACCATATGGACTGTAGGGATTCAAGGAGGCAGTCGCCATCACTGTGATGAGGCCAATTAGAAACAGGCAATAAATTTTGGCCTAGCTAGTAATGCTTACATCCTATGAAGGAATTTTTAAAAAAACCCAAGCTGGGATGTTATCCAGGAACTGCTGGACATGGACAGCTTCTGTGTCTGAGGAGTTGTGAATATTCTATGTGGGTTGGGTTTGACCATGTAACCATGCAATGCTCCAGTCAGTTGGACTTTGCCACACACCTGCCTCGATTGCAGGTTTATCAGGTACTGATCTAGACACAACATCCTTGAGACCCTATTGCAAAAAGAAATGGTGGATTCTGTCAGATCAGAATTTTCAAACAAACACCAAGTAGCTTATTTGGTGGTGGGAAGGGCCCACCTGTTCCCTGCTACGTGCATTTCCAGAGTCTCACTGCTTCTACATGCTACCTTTTTAAGATAGTTGCAATACGGAAGAGGTTGTCACCCAACTCCTTCTGGGGTGTGTCTTTACCAAGCAGGTTTGGAAAGAGATACAGTGATTTTTGTTGAGGTTCATCCTGAACAGCTCCATAATACAAGATTGTGTGCTTTAGGGATTATTCCCAAGGGCACACAACAAATAAACATAAATATGTTCTTTTGTATATTCAAAATGGCTGGTTCCCCAGTGGAAAGAACTGTTGACGACAGTGTTGTAAATGAGCACATTCCCTGTGAGGGATATATAAGGCTTAAGGCAGTCGCTGAAAGGCTCGGTGGGGTAAAGGCTGCTGTTTTAAGTAAAGCCTTCCTATCATAAGATACAAAGGGGCTACATGGCCTGTGAAACTCATCAGATTGTACATTTGACATGGAATGATTATATGAAGTATGATCTGTAAATATAAATGTAGTGAGACATCTGAGTGTCTCCTACTGTATTGAAAGAAATGAATCTATTTTCCATTTTCAATAACAGTTCAAATATTTAGCATACAAATTTTATGAAGTACATTTTTGGAAAGAAAAGTTTTCTTCTGAAATGGAAGAGACCCAAGCTTGTGATATATAGAATATTCAATTTCTTGTGCCAATTACCATTGCAAAAAAGTACTTCCAAGAATTGTAATATTGCTTCTTTTATGGCGTGTTTTCACTCTTTGTTTTTCAGTGATGTGAACCAATGACTGATCGATCAGAAGAGAATACCTATTAACAAGAGATCCTGCAGTTTGCAATGGAGGAAGTGAGTTTAAATGCAATTCAAATCCTTTCATTGTACAGTGGATTCTGTAATATTATTTATTATCTTTCATATGCTGCTGAGAGGGAACAAAATTAAGTGCCTTAGACAAAGAATAAGTAGGGGAGGGGGAAATTGGTTGTGATGGCTGTATTTCTCTTTTCTCCCTGACTACAAACTCTTGTTTTAAATTCTTTATTTTTATGGCTTAGAAATGTATTGGATGACATGATGATTGCTTTTATCTCTTGTGTGATTTAACACTTCCTGATGTATCTGATCAGCTGGGTACAATCCACAAAGTGTTTCCCAACCATGGTATCAGTAGTTCACCTTCCCAAATATCCATTTTAGAAGAAATCCTAGATTTCAGCCCAATTGTTTGAGATGGGGTTGTACCCATGTTTCCAATTATCTTCAAGAATGCTGTAAGCATTATCTCCCACCTTGGCAACAGAGAAGGTAATTTCTAATGAATTCATACTCCATCTTCCTCCTATTTTCAAATGTTTTTCTTAAAAACAAAGCAGAATATTGTGGATGCTGGAAATCCAAAATATGAACAGAAAATGTTTGAAATAAACATGTCAGGCAGAAGAAAAAATAGGGTTAGTGTTTCAAGTCCACAGCCTTTCGTCAATCCAAATAGCATAATTGTATGTAATGATAAATATCAAGGAGCTGTTTCGCTTCACAATTCTTGGAGCTAAATCTCATCCTGTCTTCACAGACACATTACCAACAAGGTTTTCAGGTTAATGGCTAAAATTTTCTGGTCTCCAAAGATTGAAGTAATATGCAGGGATGTACTGATGGCTGAACTGAGATTAAGTAACTCACCCACAATTATAGTCCGAGACTAGAACATTTCTAACTTGCTTGGCTCACTTATCCACTAGATAATGCTGTTCCATTGAGCCACATAATTCCCCATTTGAGATATGATAACATCCACAAGATGCCCTGTCTCCTTGTGGGTGTTAAACAGTCAGTGGTACTATCTAAAGGTGAATAAGGGTTTGTCCTGCCCACCACCACTGGTTGAGTTCATTGACTGCAGTTTAAAGTAATCACATTGTATTCAAAGAACATTTTCCAATAAGGTGCTACATGATCCAAGCTTTTTGTCCAGTGCATTACCTAATCTTTTGCAAATAGTGCATTGTGAATCTCGGGTTCCAAAATCCTTGCTTTTATTTGCAAATAGGTTTATAATAGCCAATCTCATAAAATCATCTTTGTTATAACCCTTACTTTGCAGAGTGTTCAGTTTTCTGTACCTAAAATTGAGATGTTATCTGATGTACCTCCACGTGTGTTGAAGGGACTTCCTCAAGAGGTGACTTTACAACCGTCGGCAGTTGATGAAAAACGCTTAGGTGAGTATCTGTGGACAGTTTCTTAAGCTTAAAGGTGACCAACTATTGAAAGTTATATTTTATCTTTTGAGAAGTGTGCAGTTTGTGTGCATGTTATTTGGACTTTGGTCCTTTGTCGCTTTCTTTGGCCCAGCTTTGGAAGGAGCAGAGTTCAGGTCAGCATTCCGTCTGTACGTGAAGTGCATGATATTCAGATTGATAACAGAAAAAATATCTTAACTGTTCACATCACCTCCTGCACCCACATCGCGCCCCCCTCCCCCCCACCTTTCCATCCACATCATCTCCAAGCTGACTTGCAAAGCCATTTACAAATATTACATCAGACTTGACAAATGACCAGCAGTCCTGTGTGATGTAATTAATAAAAATGCTATGTGGAAAGCGCCATGCACAATTACTGTCTAATACTGCAAAAACAGTGAGTACTTTTGCAGCTGAAGTATAAACGCTTGAATTTCATTGGCCACTTAACTTCTTAAAACTTTGTTTTTCAGGAGTGTGGGCCACAAGATCCATTCAGAAAGGCAGAAAATATGGGCCATTCTCTGGAGAAAAGAAGAAAAAATCCCAGGTCAAGAACAATGTGTATATGTGGGAGGTAAGGTCTGTCTGGATTCCAGATGGTTAGTGAGTTTTTTAAAAGACGTAACTAGTTCTGTGAACAAATGCTTTAATATATATATCCTTTTGACGCATTCAGAAAGTGAATGTACATTAAATATGATTACTAAAAAAAACTTTTTTATTGCTGAAATAACAAAGGTTAACTTTAGAATTACAAGCTTCAACCTTCATTTTATTTCCTTCTCTTCCCTGATGTCATCTGTATCCGAAAATTGATACACCATCTTTTTTAAAAAAGCACAAAGGCTTTCGGACTTTTTCTGTTTTTGTGAAAATGTGACTTTATTTGAAAAATACTAACTTGCTCTTCTATAAATCACTAGAGATTAATCTGTCATAAATTGCTTCATTCTCATTAGGCTATCTGTCTATCTGATGAGCTGGAACATAGAAATCACAAAATATTTACAACACAAAAGGAGGCCATATGGCCCATTGTGTAAATGCTGATCGAAGATGAGCTACCCAAACTAAACCCATCTTTTCAGCCAAAGTCCATAACCTTGCAGGTCATAGCTCTTCAGGGTGAAAGCCACATACTTTTTTAAATGTGATGAGAACTTCTTACATGTTTCCTGATGTTCTCTCTCATCCTTCTACCAACTAATTTTAAATCTGTGCCCTGGTTTTAGCCTCCTTTGCTAAAGTAAATAGGTCATTTCTTTTAACCCAATCTAGGCCCCTCATAATTTTATACATCTCAATTAAATCAACCCTCAGCCTCTTCTGTTTCAAGGAAAGCAATCTCAATCTTTCCTCATTGCTGAAATTTTCCAGTCTTGGCAACACCCTCATAAATCTCTATACACTCTCAAATGCAATCATATCTTTAGTATAACCCTACAAAGTACTCAAGCTAGCTAATCTAATAAGAGTTACATACCTTTCTAACATAACCTCCCTTATTTGGGTCTCTGTAGAGACTGATAACAATTTGAAGAGCAATTTGAACTTTTGAGTAGTTAGCTGAAAGGATGGCACATCAAGATTTCGTCTTGTAAAGGAACCTTTACTGTATCAATGACTAATTTTTCAGGCAACTTGCACTTTAAACTACGAAACAGTGTCAGCATTTCTACTTTAATGACAACTAAAAATCATAACTCCTCACAAATCTGGTCTTGAAACTGAGTTCAAGTCTTCCATGTGGTGAACAATAGAGTCAGCATGTTCTCTGCTTAAGGTGCTGGTCAGACCAACATCTCTGTCTTTTTACTCTCCAACTTTTGGCTGCAATCTACAGCAGACCAAAAGCTGCAACTCCTCATGTGATGTCTCTGGGTTTTCCCTGAGTTCAGAGAGATGCTTGAAACTTGATCTCAAAATAGCTTCCCCTAACCACCTCCCCATGGCAGTGGGAAACACACAAGCCTTGAATCCAAATCGAATGTTAGTCAGCTGTTCTCCGATCACCACTGAGAAACAAACGACAGTTTCCACCTCAACTCTGATACCAATAACAACTTTTAAGTTTTTGGAGTCTTGGGGTTGTTTTATTGGTGACAATAACCGCTGTTTCTAAATTCACACTCTGTAAATATCTAATGCCTCTCTTTCAGTAACACAATGTAACAGTCTCATTGATTGAACAATTAAATCATGCAGAGTTACTGTCAGACAGACACTAGCCTAAAATCCTTTCAGTTAACTTGCATGTCAAGATACAGCCCCAGACTATGATAATCTTTATAAACCAAATGTTTATATTCTGTGCCTCAGCTAATGAAGGAAACCATGCCATCTGTCCTCTTAACCACCTTATCACCTGTCCTGTTACCTTTAAAAACACGTGCTCCAAGATTTCTCTGCATCTTTGCACTCATCAGTATCCTTCCATTTGCTGGGTACTCTCTTGTCTCCCAAAGTTTTGATGTTGTATAAAACAAAACTGTTTGTTTTTTGCACTGCATTTCATGTTTAAATTATAGTTGCTGTTTTGACCTTATGGAACAATGCATATGCTCATTATGCTATATCACAGAAGAGGTGTGTTTTTGTCTGAAGCCTTAACTGAGTTGATCCTGATGTTTATCTGTCTGTATCATTTTCAGCATGCTGCATGTTTAGTGAAAGTACAAAACCTAAATTAAACATTTGAACAAACTTTGTGATACTATTTACAGTACATTTGATACAACATTAAAATGATCTACCATTTGTTTAAACAAATTGAGGCAGATGCCTGGAAGTTTTTCTTTGTATATCAATGTGTTTTTAATAATGCTGGATTATTTGTGACTATTGATGAAAGGGAAATAGTTGGGGATAAAGGTGATGTGGTAATATCAGGAGGGCAAAAGGGGGACACTGGATTGTTTTGGCAGACAAAGCAAAAGAGAATCCAAAGAGCTCCTACAAATACATAAATTAAAGGGCAAAAGAGTAACAAGGGAAAGAATCTTCTATGTGCGGATCCACAAGAAATGGGTGAGATCCTAAATGAATATTTCTTATCAGTGCTCACAGTTAAGGAAGTCATGGATGTTAGGGAAGTCGGGGATATCAATAGTGACGTCTTGAGGAGAGTGTACATATAAGAGAGAAGGAGGTGCTGGAAGTCTTAAAGCGCATCAAAGTAGATAAATCCCTGGGACCTGATGAAGTGTATCCCAGGACATTGTGGGGATGTTAGGGAGGAAATTGTGGGTCCCTAGCAGAGATATTTGAATCATTGATAGTCACAGATTAGAGGGTGGCAAATGTTGTACCTTTTTATTTAAGAAAGGCTGCAGAGAAAAGCCTGGGAACTACGGACTAGTGAGTAAGTTGTTAGAAGGTATTTTGAGAGACAGAATCTACAGGCATTTAGAGACGCAAGGACTAATGAGGGACTGAAAGAGAAAATGTCAGAAAATCTCAGCAGGTCTGGCAACATTTGTAAGGAGAGGAAAGAGCTGGCGTTTTAAGTCCAGATGACCCTTTGTCAAAGCTTTGGGTACTGGGATTTCGTACTTCCTTCGCTCTACTGAAGTCATTGACTGTGGTTGGGATATTGTTCCATTGAACCGGGCAGCTCTTGTCATTTTACCAAAGTGGCTGTTCTTCATCTATGAGATGAGATGGTGCATGTCAGGAGGATATTCTAGTGGGGTCACAATTGATTCTGATTTTGTTTGACATTCGAAATTCATACCTTGTGGAGACCACTGAATATTGATCATTAAAGGATTGGATATACAGCAATGATAAAATTTACTGTATCTCTCGGTATTTTAATGTTTGGTTTTTTTCCCCTCAGTACATTAAAATTTGTTTTTTGTAATTGGTCAGGGCTGATATCCCTGGCTGGCATTACTGGAGGTTTCACCATGTGATGTTTAATCCTGTAATTTTATGCAAATGTTGTTAATTTTACTTTACAACAATTGAGTCCCCAGTAGTTGAGTATGTTTACTCATGATTTCAATCCAGCAACTGTTGGGTGAGGTCTTCTGAAAAACCAGGAGCCTAACTACGAGTAGGGGAGAAGGAAAGCATATTGACTGTTGTAGAGGAGAAATCGAAGATGTAGAAGTGATTTGCTGAGGTAGGACAAACTTTATATCCACCAGTAACTCACGAAAATTGCATTGATATTGGTAACATTCTGATTTTCCTTCATTACCAACAGAAATAGTATAACTGAAAGCCTAAATGCATTTGGTGGTAATAAGTTTAATTCCCCAGTTTCCTACCTGCAGCTAGTAGTAATCCTAAAACCAACCCTTGCTCCATCCCATACAATCTTGGAACAAAAATCAGAATCCCCTTGCTCTGCAAAATATGCAGGTTTTTCAGTCAATGCCATTTGTGATGACACATCTTGCCATCTAATAGCCATCAGTTCAAGAATCCTCCTTCCTCCTTGGCTCTTCCAGTGAGAAGTCTCAGTCTCCATCTCCTTGTTTTTCATTTGTCCTCCAGTGGAAATCAATTTCACTATTACTCGATGCAAAGTCCCCAACTTTCAGTCATCCCTGTACTGACTGCTCACCTCACAGCACTGCTCCCACCTATGCCGTTGTTGTTGCTGATTCTACAGAAAATGATGGGCCATATGTGTCCACACCATTTCCCAGTGTGTGCTTCCCCTGACCCCTATTTAGTTTCGTTAACCCCTGAGCATTCTCCAAACCCCTGAGCCTCTGACCATCAACTTGTTATATCTGGCACACAAGCTCTCTGCTGTGACATTTTGTGACATCTTGGGGGGTTACTGCAGAAAATTTATGACACACAAATCTACAGGTGCTAGCTGCAGCAACTGAGCAATTCATTTCTTATTCTGGGAAACTCCTGAGCAAGTTGGAAGAATTGTGTAATCTGAAATTGAACCAGATTTTTCAGATCATTACTTCTCATCCATTCAAACTTTTAGCTGTAGCAAGCACTTTGAATGTGTTTAGTAACAGTACATTTGAGGGTTAACGCTACCCCCAGTCCCAAATCTGTTATTGTTCACTGGTCTTGGTCTAGTGAACCAGTATTCATTGCCAGGAGTATTCAAACACTGAATTGACTTAAGTGGGAGGAGAAAACACAGATGGTGTGAAAGTAATCTATCATCATTCACCTTATATTATGTCAAGAATGTTTTAAATATTTCTGCAGTTCATTTGAAGCTAAAGCTGAGAATATAGATATCAAACTGGCAAGCCTTTGGATTTTTTTTAAATAAAACATTCTTCCCAGTGTGATTTCTGGCTTGTAATGTAATCAGCCTCAGTGCCCTGTGTTATGGTAGTTTTCTGCCACTGATTGCTATCTAGGGACCTCTGCTGGGAAGTATGTATGTGTCATGGTCAGCAGAGCTTGAGGTACCCCTCTCCCACAAGAGTTGAATAATCTTCAGGTGCTTATTGTGCTGGCTGACTGCATGAAGACTGACCAAAGTACAGGACAACATCCTGAACTATACTTCAGGAGGGGTGGGCATAAAATTAGCAAAGGAAGGGAGAGAAAACAATTGTTCATAAAAGGTATAGATCAGAAGAGCAAATATCACAGTGAAGTGTTTAAACCTCTTGGTGGTATCTCGTACAAATTTTCCTTTCTCACTCCCCTGCTCTGAATTGCACCCATGATTAACCACCTCACTTCATTCCTGTGACCATATCATTTGAGAGGTCTGTGCTCTTGCATACAAGGGGTTACGTTCAAATCTGTTGTGGGGTTGAGAGTGAAAATGAGAGGATCTACCTCACTTGAAACAATGGTTTTCTCCATTCTACTGAGTTTTAGGATGATGGCGCAGTGCACCAGTAAAATGTTCGCTGATTTTTTTTTTGTTGAAGGGAACACTCTGAATGAAGTGTCCTTTCCACAACTGACAGCTAATTAAGTGCAGTTAACTGCTTCATTTTCTGAGATTGCTACTTGGGACAGTGTAAGCTTTCCTCACGTTACTTCCAATTGAGCTGGTCTGGGATGCAAGGGAATTATTCGTTGGTATTATGGAATAGCCCAAAAGAAATGCCAATGTTGTTGTAACTTATAAAAGATTGGAGGAGTGTTTTAAATAAGACTTGCTTTATTTTCTTCCAATCTATTTTTTTAAAAAACTATCTAAAATTTGTTCTGCAGTATCCATATTGCTACAGTTTTAAATTTAATATTCGATATGTAGGAAGTAATTGATACATGTACACTTGATTAAATAAAGCCAAAAATAAAAATTGATCCATTACTGGAAAATAAAACTTTAAGTAGTTATTATGCATTTAGCAATGTGCACAATGAAAATCACAATTACTAAGGTCATCATTCAGTTTTACATCTTGTTAACAAATCTATTGCATTGCAGTAATGTTCATTAAGTATCCTGTGTACATGCAATTAAAACCATCAAGCCATAGTAAGAGATATTAAACCATCTGAAAGGGTTTCATGCAGATTTTACTTTGGAAGCAGGTAAGCTCATTGATTTGCCTGTGGGAATATTGTCAAGGTAAAGGATCAAAGTAGGATGTGATCTTTTTGATCCAAGAGGGTTAATTAGTCAATTGTTGATACTTTTTTTGTCAGCCGCCAGGTCAAGAAGAGAAACTAAACCAGGTACTTTATACTCAAAAGAGAACACATGAAAGCTCAAACTCAGTTTCTCAAGGATAAATCTATAATGGAAATTAAGCAAATGTATACATGTTTTTTCTAACTAGATTGCCGTATGTCTCAAATGATTGAACATGAATGGGGCAAACCCAGATCACGGTATTGTGCAAGGTTCATGTTGAAGGGCACCACCAAAATTAAAAAGAACACAGGAGAAAAGGAGATTAATCAAAAAATAGCAGTTTAGGTGATGTCAATGTACCATTACACTTAATGGTCATCATACCTCTGGGAAAAATCTGGTTTAGATTTGGCTTAATGTAGTTGGGATAAGAATGAGAGATTCACTCTGTATGTGGAAAAGAAAAGAGTTTACTGGCCTTGCTTGGTATGGCCACTGGTCTTTTTAGAAGTTTCCACCCACCTCTTTCTCTCTTCCAATGCTTCCCTCTAACACATCTAGATTCTGGAAGTGATTCTACATCACAGATTGTGCATTTTGTGGTATGGTGATCCATATGCAATGGCTTGTACAAAGGAAGAAGTCGTATTTACTGGTACATGGGACCCTGAGTGGTTAAAAATAAATAGCACTTTGCCTGCCTGTTTCTCTTCTTTCTTGAGCACTCTTGTGCACATTCGCTCAAGTGCCTTTAAATGCCTTTAAATAGGGGAGTCTTTTTCCTCGTAATGTGCATACTTTGGGAGTTGTGGGGAGCTTTAAACCCATTGGGTTAAGTTCGCTTTCATGCCTAATTGATTTTATTTCAAAATATCTAACTAGTTGGCAAAAAGAGAGAGGCCCAGTTTCTTATTTGCTGTTGGAAGGTACTTCTTGTAGTAGTTGTTCAAGTGCTGAGGAAGTGTGCTATTAGGCAGCTCCTATCGAAAAAGGGTTGTTACCTGTGAGTATGAACAATAAATAACAACATTTTATCAAGGTGAAAATGGGATTCTGAACTGGTTGCACAACACAAAATTATCTTTCTGCTTTGAAAAGTAGAAACCAAATTGATTGAGGGTAATCTTGTCACTTGGAGCTCCAGAATTGAGTCAAATTGATATTCTTTCAAAATTGTTCTGCAGGTATGAAGTAGGTGAGTTGTGGGTGATTATATTTTTCTTTCCTTTCTTGGTAACACAGTTTCTCATCATGCCAAATTCTCAGTATTTTTACAGCACTTTAAAAAAATTCATTTGTGTTCCATCTTAATTTCCTTGCCAGTTTCCCCCTTTCTCTCCTTTAGAAATCAATAGTGTTATTGGATTACAGTAATTATATTGTACTATCACTTATTTGAGTGGCCTTGACTGTCATGGTGGGAAGCTATTTACTTGTGGAGAGCATCATGGCCAAACCTCATCCATCCTTGCTGCATAGTGATCAGGAACAGCGATACTAGCTGATGGTTCATACCCATCATTCACAGCCTGGATGCTGATGCCTCTTTAGCCATCCAACTGATGTCAACTAACTCAACATAGATGAGGAATTGAGCATTTCTAATTTTTTGCTCAACAACTAATTGGATTGACAAGTATTTTGTTAATTAGCTTCCAAGGGACAAGATAGGATTTTAATTCCAAGCAGTCTGGATATCAGCATTCAATTGAAACGTTTACATTTCATGTGGAGAATGTACAACACCTAGGAAATTCCAGACAACTAAACTACTGTATTGTGCTTCATCCCTCTTTGGTATTGGGTGCCCAGAGCATGTTTCATCTGCAATTTTAAATTATGTCATTAATGTTTTCAAAACCCAATATGCAGTGCTGTTGAAGTTTAACTTGAATGAGAATTGGAAATAATCTTGGACAGGTGCTATTTTCTGGAAATCTTATCAGTCTGAAAGAAGTCTCCTTCTGCTTCTGGGGTGGGGGGGTGGTGTGCTGGCGGGTGTGGGGGAAGAAGAAGAAATCTACCAAAGGTGTTTTAACAGCTTTAAAGGAGATGGCCAAGAATGTCTGGTAATTAAAAAGTTAAACACAAAATGCACAACAGGTCCACCAGCATCTGAAAGGGTAAAACCAAGTTAAAGTTTCAGGCGGAAGTCCTTCAATCAGAATGTTCTGCAATATATTGTCTGCTACTTTTCCCCATTTATGGAATTTTCAATGGCCAAGCGTAAGAAGGAAACATGAAAGTGGTTTCATTACTTGTGTTTTGTCTTTATTGCATGAACAATGTAGCAGAAATATTCTTGTGACTGATGTAGAGCCCTGGTTTTATAAGCTGGTTTCAAATGAATTGACTTCTAATTCTAAATTAGTTTTTAAAAATCTCTAAAGAGGTGATTTTAAATTAGATATTGTTGTAGTAACTGTGTAACTCAGTGCCAGAATATTTGAAATTGTAAAAGCCCATCATTTTCCTGATCTTTGCACAGTTAACAACTCTCAGCTGGGTGGCAGTAAAATCAACCTTCCTAAACCTGGGCTAAAGATGGAAAATCAGCTCCTGATCACTATCCAATGATCCTTGTAGAAAAATGAAGATAAGACCAGGCTTAACTGTGCTTCATATCAGTGGCAAATGACCAACTAACACTTTTTGTTTTGATAGACACACAATAGTCGCCAGATTAGGTACTGCAAGATAACCATTACTTGACCAGTTAGCAGTTAGCAGCAAAAGTCAGCAGTTTAAGGAGAGATCGGATAAGTCTCCATGCATTATTAGTTTGCTCTCTTCCTTTCTCTCTCTCCCTGTTTCACATTCCCTGTGATACACTGGGTGGTCAGAAGTCTTGCGATTTCATAGAATCATCATAGAATCGTAGAAAGAGGCCCTTTGGCCCATCGAGTCTGCACCGAACACAATCCCACCCAGACCCTACCCCCATATCCCTACATATTATACCCACTAATCCCTCTAACCTACACATCCCTGGATACTAAGGGGCAATTTCTTAGCATGGCCAATCAACCTAATCAGCACATCTTTGGATATTGTAGGTTTTTGTGTGTGTCGGATTATAATCAGTCAATTAATTTACTTTGTGGCTAAGAGTTGGCTTCTGAATTTTCACAGAAATATCATCGCCTTGGAGTAGAAGAGAAATTTGGTTGGGATTTATTAATGTTTTCATACAGTGATAAAATCCAGCACTGTTAATGGAATAAAATCTTTCGATGCATTTCCACTAACACTCCCTCGGGATCCATTAACTTCACCCTTTTTTGAGTTACCTTATTTCTGTTTATTTCTGGAAGTGATCTTTGTATATTAACATGTCACAATATTTTATACCAGCATCTTCCTCATTCTGCACAAACTGATATTACCTCATTCTTTATTGTTCCTTTTGGACTTTAATGCTCATTCCATAGAAAATTACATTATTCCCATCCACCAAAAAAAGGCTGAAATGCACATCTTTCAATATTCAAAGTCTATCTTGGTGTAGAGATTGGGCACAGGTTGCCAGCATTTCATGTACTTTCAAGGTCTACTGTCAGGTCAGTGATAACATATTAGAGGCAAAGTTATAACATAATAGTGGAGGAAGTACCACATGAGCTACCAGGTCTCTCTAAACAGAACTTCCTTGGGAATAGTTCTGATGGCAAAGTATTGTCAGTGGTAAGATCAATGTCAACAGCTTGCAGAACTTTCACTGGGTCTTCTACTATGGTCCTGATCTTCCAGGCTTTTCATATGGACCAGTAAAGTATTTTGTCATCACTGATTTCTATAGAACTCCCCCAACATCAGGAAAAACCCCTGCCAGATCGATTGCTGTATTAGTTACCTCTGATTACGTACGCTCCCTGGTGCCTCATTGTTGTTAAACCTACCTCTTTGAGATAAATGAGAGGAATTGTTGATTGGACATAAAGTCTGAGACAGTAGTATTCTAGGGTGGAATTTTAAGGAAAAAATTCTCAGTACCAAGTGAGCAAGAAAAGAGGAGAGTTTCAGACTTGATTTTTGGGAAAATGTGAAAATGCAATCTTATGGCGCTTAGTTCAAAAAAGCATCCGAATGCGAATCTCGCCAGCCGGTGGGGGTGGGGGTTGCACAGAACATAAGACAATCACCGATTGCCTGCCCCCTCCCTCCACCATGCACAGTTCCCTTGCCAAATCTCCCCCCGCCCCCTACCCACTCTGGCAGAGTTCCACTATCCTGCCACCCTGGCAGTTTCCCCCCCAACCTCTGCAGAGGTCTACACTAATCTACCCCCCCCCTGCCAAAGTCATGGCTCCACCCCCCTTGGCACTCCCTTGCCAGAACAATGGTGCCTGGAGGGCAGTGACAGGGTGCCCTGTGGACACTGAGGGTGCCATGCTGGCACTGCCTCGTGGACATTTCTTGGCCTTTTCCCTGATCACCTGGTGCCAATGTCCTCTTATTCCCCCAGCGAGGCCATCATGGCTCGTTCCTGTTGGTGGGGACCAAACATGATTCTTTTTGGGGAGAACCTTGGCTGATGAGGTAGTACAGATAAGTGAGCCTGGACAATAGCATCTGGGATTCATTAAGTCATTAATATTCATATCGACCACGCCCTTTCTGTGCACAAAGCCAATTTCGCTGGCAAAACAGTGCTGGTAAGATCTTGGGGGGGGGGGGGGTGAAAAACTAGGTGTGAACTTGATGTTTTTTGGCCTCCTACTCAATTGTACCACCTTGCCTTGCTGATTGCGCCCCTAGTCTTTCAGAACATCTCCAAAGCATTCATTTGAACTAACGTGCAGCTTCAAGAGACAGTAACTTTAGTGTTGAGGAAAATAAAATTGGTAAGATAGTACTTGACTGGTGTGTTGCACACAAGTGGATTATAATTAGGAATTCCAGAAAACTGGTCCGTAACTCATTTTAGTTGTAGTTACATTTTAAATTGAATACCTACTTCATGTGTCATGCTTCCTACTTTCCCCTTTTGGATTAACAATTTTATCAGTCTCTTAGCAATGAGTGATTTGCTGTTAAGTGGCATATTGAATATGTTCTATCTTTGTTTTCAAAGATTCATGTTCAGATATGTAGTTCCTTTTTTAAAAGAATAAAGTTTGCTTTTAATTCTAGACACTTGCTTCACTTTTCATCATTCAAGGTGAGTATATTGGATTCCTCTAGTACAGGTTTTGATCTCTGGAAATCTTGTTAAACTTGAAGTAAAATACAGCCCATGGAGTTTTTTTCATACAAAGCATTAATTCCTTGGACCCTTTCTCATAAATTGAAAACATGTGGTGATTGTGCTTCAGAGAATGACAATTGCAACCCCAGAAGCAGATATATTTAACCTCATTCAGACTGTGAACTACTTGGTGGACAAGGTGTTATTTTATTTATAGAATTTACTGAAAACTTGCTTTCAAATCCCTGCACTAGTAATGAGTTACCTCATTAAATGTCCACAGTGTGTTTGTGATATAAATGGCACTAAGGACATCAATTGAATACAGTTGCGTAACCATAGCAGTTTGTCATTGTTGTGCACAAGCATAGTAATAAAACCAAAAGAGAAAATGCTGGAAAATTTGAACAGATGTGGCAGCGTCTATAAGGAGAGAAAACAGCTGATGACACCAGATGACTTTGTATAGTGACCGTTACTAACTAGTCAAAGTGTTAAAAAATAGGCTGTAAATATTAAAGAATCTGATATCATTGGTCTTATATAAAATATTGGGTGTGAAAAGGATGTCCCCTCTTGTGGAAGAAAGTAGAATTAGGGGATCATGATTTCAAAATAAGGGATTGCCCATTGAAGACAGATGAGGAGAAACTTTTTCTCTCAGGGTAGTGAGCTTTTGGAATGCTGTTCCTGAAAAAGCAGTGGAAGCAGGGTCTTTGCCTTAAAGATATTCAGAGGTAGATAGATTCTTAGATGAACATGGCCAATGCACCTAACCAACACGTCTCCCGGACTATGGGAGGAAACTGGAACACCTGGAGGAAACCCATGCAAACACTGAGAGAATGTGCAGACTTGCACGCTACGAGATGGTGGAGACTCCACACCCAAACCAGGAATTGAACCTGGGTCTCTGGCACTATGAGGCAGCATTGCTAACCACTGTGCCACCATGCTGGTAGTTTATAAGAAATAGAAATGCTGTTGAAATTTTGTAGATGCTTTTCTGAAGTTCTACATAGTTGATTTTTCTGAAGCAACTTGGGGAAGGGTCATTGGATTCCATTTTTATTGGGCCATTCTTTATTTGTCGGCATTCAAAAAATACGTGAATAGTTGACTAGCTTTCTAATTTGAATAGTCCACAACGAGCTCTCTATAGTGACCATTACTAACTAATCGAAGTGCTAAAAAATAGGCTGCAGTATTAAAGAATCTGATTGCATTGACATTGGACTTGTGTAAAATATTGGTACTACTACAGTGGAGGTCGCACAATCCAATAGTTTTTAATGTTGTATGAGGCACTTGATTTTATCATCGTGAATTTCCCCTTATTACTGCCACAACTAATAATGTATCTACAGTAGTGATACAGAACAAAATACTGTTTATCAGCAATAGTTCAGGTTTGAAGAACTGAATCAACAATGTGGAACCATCTACCAACAATTGAAGTTGACATACCACTATTACAGATCTCTGAAAGTTTAAAAATGTAGTAATGATGAAACTTGAGCTCAATTACATCTCATTACAATCAAAGTGGAATGATATTCTGCTGTATTGTGTGCTTCCCATTTAAATTGCCTGCAATAAAGTAAGATAGTATTCAGTTATATAGAACTGTGCAGTTAAGTCACCATAGCAGTTTGTCATTGTGCACAAGTGTTGCAAAATCCTGTTGCATTTGGTGTCAGTGGCAACCTCTTTCACTTTTAGCTCAATCGTTTTAAAATTTGTTGAGAAGTGTACTTTTGAAGATCTTAACTGGAATTTGCTTCAAATTGTTCCAGATATATCATACAGCAAGGATTGTTCACTTCACATGATGTTTTCCTCGTGTGTATATATTATTGATAGAGGGCTTTGGCATTCTAGAATCTGACCTCCAGCTATATATGTACTACTGGTAACTATATATATTAGATTCAAATATGTTTTTTTTTGCTGCTTTGTGTTTTAGTTCTAGTAGTTTCTGACCAAAAATGTCATTAAAGTGAAATACAGTGTTAAATGTATTATTTTGTAAGTTCTCTTACCCTGAAGCTATGATGATCAGAGGAATATTGGGCTCAATGTTTGGTCTCTTTGGGCTGGGTACACAAGCTGTTGTCAAAGGGAAAAATGTGTACTATGTTTAAAGATTAGTAAAAGCTCACTAATTAGGTAAAATCAATTTAAATAAACACCTGTCAAATCTGTGTCATACAAAGTCTTATCTATATGTATTCCAATTAATTTAGTAGGTATCAAGAACATTGAAATGAGTATTTGCTTTAAATGTATACTTTTCTTAATTTCATGGATCCACATGTTCATAATTGGTTCTGAAGTAGACTAACTAGTAGAATAGCTAATGGCAAACCTATCATTTAAAAAACCCTTTATGAAGATTGCAAAGAAATATCCTCCTTTAGATTCCATACTTGCCTCATTTTGAGAATAAATTCCACATGTGTAATATTGAGCAATATAGACCTGAAGATCCAAATTCACCTGCAAAGTTGGTACATCTCATCTGGGTTGCTTGGGTATAATAATGGACTTTGGTGCCCTAAGCTAGCATGGGAAAATAATCAACCAGGTTTCTTATTTCTAATTTCCCTCCAGTGACTCATGCTGGATTGTGTGTGAATGCAAATGTCAGCTGAGGGCAGAAATGGACTTGCCTTTGATGCTCCTGTGGTAGGTTAGTCTGCTGACAAATATGCTTGTGTGTGTGTGCACGTGTGTTAGTTGAACAAGGTGTCAAATGGCATGAAGCTATTTTGGTAAGAAACAATGCTTTCAGAAGAGGAGAGGACACAGAAGTTTGCAAAGCAATCAGCACTTGGAATTTCTTTCTTGGATCTGGAAAACCATTTTAGAAACTCTGCAGAATTAAAACCAGAAAATACAACAATTTTAATTGCAAGCATTTGAAATACAAAGGCAGAAGACTGAGGGAAGTACAGCTAATAGAAAGAGAAACATTCACTATTCTACTTTTTGTCTATGTTTGATTTATTATCTGCTCCTTTTATGAGTAGAAATCTTGTGCTATTGACTGCAAAAACCCTGTCAACATCTTGAAGAAAATATGCTAAAAAGTTTTAATACTGGCTGTTCAAGTAGTTAATTTCTACACCTATCAGAAAAATTGAGCTTTTAGTTTTACTGTGGAGGTGTTACTCTTTACACAGCCAGGATTTTGGAGTAACCTGTGCCCCAGAAATAGAAAAGATTGCTATGCAAAACTGCCACCATTTACTAAGGAAGTAATGGAATGAAAATAAATGAGAGTCTTTGGATATAGAATTCTGGTTTGCATGTTATAAAAAGGATAAAGAGGCACTGAAAAAGGGGCAACAAAGATTTTCAAAGTTGATATTAAAACAGAGATCATGCTAAACAGGAGAGGGGGAACAGGCTGGATTCCTTTCCTTTAGAAAGGATAAAACTTGAGGTGTGCCTTTAAGAATTTAAAGGTCTATGATAGGGCAGGTGTAGAAACTATTTCTGCTTGTGGGCAAGTCTAAAACTGGGGCTGTAAAAACAAGGTGGAGTTAGCAACTTAATCAAACGTGAATGCAGTATGAAACTTGCTACCAAAAGTGTAATATAGGTAAATAATTTGAATGTATTGAAAAATAAGCTTGATGAGCAGTTGAGGGAGAAAAGAATAGAATGATATTCTGATAGCATTAAATGAAGGATGGGAGCAAACTTGTGGAGCTTAAGCAGCAGCATTGTCCAGCTGGGTTGAATAGCCAGTTTCTGTGCAGTAATTTTGTATAAAACTAGAAAAGAATACTTGAAATGACCAAGTATTTTCATTCTTATATATGTGGGGCAGATCACTATTCGTCATGCTTCTGTGACTTGGTTCAGTGTTTTGTGATACTATGAACAGAATTTTAACAAACAAAAGGAGGTTGGTGTGTGTGTGTGTGTGTGTGTGGAAAGAGATAAATCTCTTTTTAAAGTGGCATTAAGGTGAGATTGTGACATCTTCCTGCTCATTTCTGGGTTTTACCCAAGTGTGGAACTAGAACTGAACACACCCTTGGAACTGTCAGGCAAGTAACTGTCATATGCAAATAGGCAATCACCTGTTGTTTAACTGACCATTCTGACTTTTAATGACCAATGTATCATTTCCTGAGCTGTCAGCAAGTCACCAGGGCCAACCAAGCAAGTGCATAGCAGGTTATTCTCCATTAGCAAAACTGTCAGTTGAGGAAGGCTTTGAACAGTGAAACGGAAAAGCTCTAACCATGCCCAGGTCAAAGGCTGATACTCGCACACTTCTGAATTGCTGTCACTGCATGACAGATTGCCAATTTCTTGGAAGTGAGTTCATCTGCCTTGCACTTCACTCACCACCTTGCACTTCCCTGCTATCAGCTGTCACCATGACATGCTTCACTGAGGAAGAGGAGGATTAGCAGCAGGAGCAATAGCAGCAGCAGCAGCACCAGTTGCCTTCCCAGCCACATGACATTCCACAGGGCAGAGGGAAATAACCAGGGATTCTGCTCCAAGGATGTGTGACACTCTTTTCCCAACACAGGGTTCACAGGCAGAGAATCAGCCCACTCTGCATGTGTGTGTGTACCAGTGCCTCTGGAGTTTCAGACTTTCATAGAAGCTGACAACTGCACCTTCCTTCTACAAGACTTCCTTCCAACTGGACCAGGTGGGCAAGCATTGCCAATGGCCATCAAGGTGTCAGTCATCTCTGGAATCAATATTCAGTTCAGTCTTTCTGACTCATACCAGGATCCCTTTATTAGAATTTCTTCTGTTGACAGATTGTGCCTCTCCTCTCAGGTTGGGAAACTCAAAAGTCGGATGCTAATACCATTTGAAAGCGCATTCCAGCAGTAATCTGGTTCCTGACCCACCACAATCTTGGTGAAATGGGGGGACCTATCATTTGAAAATTCTGCCCAATATTTACTTAATTTGCAATGTAACGAATGGCCTTTATCCCTCCTGCTATATCCCTCTGCTGCACCTCCACTACCCTCTCCTAAGCAGCTATGGATATTGTCCTTGCAATAATGGGGGATTTGCCTAAAAAAGCTAGATCTGACTTCACTAGATCTCCCTGTATGGCTGGGGAAAAATAAAAGCCATGCTAGTTAAGCTCCCCTCAAAACTATCTCACTGCAGCAAGACTGCAAGCTTGCATGTTTAATTCAGCAAGAAGATAACTGGACAATCTCATGCTCACTTTGTCATGTGATGATAATGAAGAATTCTTACAAAAAAAGGGGCGAAGATAGTCAACACCACCAGCACAAAATGGACTTCTGGGAAATCAGCAGCCAATTTTTCACACTGCCAGTTTTTACTTTTTCAACAACTTGGAAAATGTTGCTGAGATTTAAAATTTCAAACCAACTGAAAGTAATGATTGTTCTATGAGCTACTGTGGAAAGAAGATCAGGCATGATGAAAAAAATCTGCCTTCGCCCCAAAATTGTTTTGCACTGTTGGCTTCGACCAGTTTCATTCCCAAAATGTTGTTGAACTAGTTCCTATGACAGGTACTTCAAAACATTATATAATCAATGTTTTGAAATGCAAATTCAAAAGAAGTCACTCTGTGACATCTCTGGATATGATGCTACTTGTCACTGCTTGTGTATAGAAAGACTGCCAACATAGACTCATCAGTCTAGGGCCAAATGACCTCTTTGAGTTGTAATTTCTAGTTGCACCAAATGCTTTTGTACTCATCTGTTTCCAGTCTGAAACTGTTTCTCAGCATACTTGCAATGACTGGGACTAGATTATGATTTTCTAAAACAATATGCAAATAAGATTGCTTGGGATGAAGACTTCTGTAAATGGACATATAAAACATAGAAAGTACACGGAGTGTAATTCTTTTATAAGAGTGTTGAGCTGAAGGATTTCTGTATTTTCTTTTGGTTCAAAGGGCACCTATCTTTCTTCTTTTATACCGCCTGCCAACAACTGGAAAGTATTTTAAATTGTTCTTTTTGGAATAAGCAGTGGTGTCTTTCCCAACCCCTGGGCTTTTGTGTGATCTGATTTATTCTCATAATCGCACAGCAAATTCAATATAGAATTGCGATTAGTTTATTGCACTACTTCAAAGAATCTGCAAAAATGTGTCTGCAATTTCCTACTCTGTACCATCTAGAAAAGGGAGGGATAGAGAAAAAGAGGTTACATAGTATACGAGGACCACAGAAAATTAATATTGGCTCATATGAGTTCCAGAGTCATGAATTGGTGTTCCGATGCGGAATTATTTTGTAAAGGTCAGCTGGCTGATGACCAGTGGTATATGATAGGCTTATCTAGCGTGTTGATTCTCACTGAGATTGAATCAGTTTTTCAGGTGATAGTACAAAATCTTATCACCAGAGTCAGGTTACATGGGGGCCAGTTGTCCAACCTAGCCACAGAATTTTTTTTAGAACCACAGAATCCTTACAGTGCAGACAGAGGTGATTTGGCCCATTGAGTCTGCACCAACTCACCAAAGAGCCTCTTACCCAGGCCCAACCCTACCCTATCTCTGTAATGCCATGTATTTACCATGGCTAATCTATCTAACCTACACCTATTTGGACTAGCCTGATCCCTGGTTTGCATAGCTATGTTAAATCAGAAACGTTTACTGTACTTGGCACTTCGTAGGTGAGGAGTAAGTGTGTGACATATTAAGATCTTTAGAAAATGTTGTGTAACTAAATTAGTATTTCTAGAATAGGACACTATGGAAAGATTGATCATTCTTTAATGAATAATAAATGTAATTGCACACCCAGATTTTCTGCTCCAAATTAACTCGCATGCTGCTTCAGTCTTGAGTAATGATTAGAATAGAATATGGGTGCTGCTTCATTCTCTATGCAAAAATGTTGTATTCAGAATGCAAATCATATAAATTAGATTTCCCATTTTTAAAGTTAAATCTGCTTAACCACTAACTTCCAAATTTGTTCCAAACCCATGAGTTGTGAATGTAGCCCAGGGTGCATCACACAAGCCAACCACCCATCCATTGACTCTGTCTACACTTCCCTCTGCCTCAGAAAAGCAGCCAGCATAATCAAGGACCCCACGCACCCCAAACATACTCTTTCGTCATCTTCTGTCAGGAAAAAGATACAAAAATCTGAGGACATATACCAACCAACTCAAGAACAACTTCTTCCTTGCTGCCATCAGACTTTTGAAAGGACCTAAAATATGTTAAGTTGATCTTTCTCTTCACCCTATCTGTAACTGCAACACTATATTCTGCACCCTTTCCTTCTCCCCTATGTACTCTGAGCAGTATGTTTTTGCCTGTATGAGCACACAAGAAACAATACTTTTCAGTGTATTCCAATACGTGACAATAATAAATCAAATCTACATTTAAAGCACTAGTCCTTGTTGAGACCAAATCCGACACCAGCTTTGGAACTGCGAGGATTCATAACCAAGTCCCATACAGGTTTGTGCGTTACAGATGACAATCAGCATGCATCCCGTGATGAGGAAAGGTTTGTATCAGAATGACAGTGGATCTACGTTGATGAATAACATTCTTGAATAACAAGAGCAGGTTCATTGTCAGGAATTGCAGCACAAGAGGATTGATGAGGAAAGGTATAATTTAATCAACTCAAAAATTGATGATCAAGAATTTTTGAAGGCACAGATTAATCAAGGACAGTTGGCAGATTTGTTGAGGGAAGGTTTGTCTGACTAACAATTGGATTTTTTTCAGAAAATAACAAGAAGGGTCACCAAAGGTAATGTAATCTGTAAGGATTTTAGAAAGACTTTTGACAAAGTCCCACATGGCAGACTGATCAGAACAGTTAAAGCTCATGGAATCCAAGGGGAATTGGCAAGTTGGATCCAAAACTAGCTTAGGGACAGGAAGCTCAGGATAATCTTTGCAGGCGTTTTTACCTAGAACATAGAACACTACAGCACAGTACATGCCCTTTGGCCCTCGATTGTTGTGTTGAGCTATGTCCAAACCCAAGATCAAGCTATCCCACTCCCTATCATTCTGGTGTGCTCTATATGCCTATCCAATAACCACTTGAAAGTTCTTAAAGTGTCGGACTCCGCTGTCACAGCAGGCAGTCTATTCCACACCCCAACCACTGAGTGAAGAATCTACCTCGGACATCCCTCCTGTATCTCCCACCATGAACCTTTTATAGTTATACTCCATAGTAACAGCTACATCCACCCAAGGTAAAGTCTTTGCACATCCACTCTATCAATCCCCCTCATCATCTTATAAACCTGTATTAAGTCGCCTCTCATCCTCCTCCATTCTAAAGAGAAAAGCCCCAGCTCCCTCAACCTTTCCTCATAAGACCTACCCTCCAAACCAGGCAACATCCTGGTAAATCTCCTTTGCACTCTCTCCAATGCTTCCACATCCTTCTTATAGTGAGGTGATCAGAACTGTGGTCTCACCAATGTCCAGTATAGTTGCAGCATAACCCCACGGCTCTTAAACTCAAAGCCCCTGTTAATAAACACTAACATACTATAAGCCGCCTTCACAACTCTATCCACTTGAATAGCAACCTTCAGAGATCTGTTGATATGAACCCCAAGATCTCTGTGTTCCTCCACATTCTTCAGAACCCTGCCATTGATCCTGTACTCCGCATTCAAGTTTGTCCTACCAAAATGAATCACCTCGCACTTATCGGGGTTAAACGCCATCTGTCACTTTTCGGCCTAGCTCTGCATCCTATCAGTGTCTCTCTACAGTCTGCAAGAGCCCTCCACCTCATCCACTACTCCACCAGTCTTGATGTCATCAGCAAATTTACTAACCCACTCTTCCAAGTCATTGATAAGAATCACAAATAGCAGAGGACTCAGCACTGACCCCTGTGGTACACCGCTGGTAACTGGCCTCCAGTCTGAAAATTTTCCTTCCACCACCACCCTCTCTCTTCTATGAGACAGCCAGTTACTTATTCAATCAGCCAAATTTCCTTCTATCCCACACCACCTTATCTTCATGAGCCTACCATGGGGAACCTTATCAAACACCTTACTAAAATCCATGTGTACGACATCAACTGCTCTACCTTTGTCTACACACTTAGTTACCTCCTCAAATAATTTAGTCAAATTTGTGAGGCAGGACTTGCCCCTCACGAAACCGTGCTGACTATCCCGGATTAAACTGCATCTTTCTAAATGGTCATAAATCCTATCTCTCAGGACCCTTTCCATTAACTCTCAGATCACCGAAGTAAGACTAACTGGCCTGTAATTAACAGAACGTAATCTGGAAGGTTGTTCATTGGTGTTCCACAGGTCTTTGGACCATATTTCTTGCTTTCTGTGATGTATATCAATAAAATTCAACACGGGGCATGGTTAAAGTTTGCAGCTGTTACAGAAATTGGCCATGTGAGTTTTAGTGAGGGAGAAAGCTGTAGACTTTAGGACAATATCAAGAACTAGTCAGTGGGAAGAAATGTGGCAAATAGAATTCATCACAGTAAGAAATCTGACAACAGGTTAAAATCCAATAGGTTTATTTAATAGCCTGTTGGACTTTAACCTGGTGTTGAGATTTCTTACTGTGCCTACCCCAAGTCCAACGCTGGCATTTTCACATCAGAATTCATCACAGAAAAGTATGACCTCAGTGTATTTGGTGAGGTCAAACAAGGCAAAAAATTGAATACAGAATTAATGGCTGGATACGGAAAAGTGTAGAAGAGCAAAGGAACCTAAGAATACATGTCTGTAGATCCTCAAAGTAGTAGAGTAGGTAGATGAGGTAATTAAGAAGGCATATGGGATACTTTTCTTTATTAGCCAGACAGAGAATAAAAGAGCCAGGGAAGTTATCTGCACGAAACTCTAGTTAGCCATAGCTAGAGTAGTTCATACAGTGCCAGATACTGCATTACAAGAAAGATGTCATACACTAGAGAGTATATAGAGGAGATTTCTGAGGATGTTGCCAGGACTTGGAAAATGTTGACTATGAGGAAAGATTGAATAGGCTGAGGGGGTGTTTTCTTTGGGACGAAGGCAGCTGATGGGAGATTTATTTGCGTTGTATAAAATTAAGGACTTTAGAGAGTGAGTAGAAAGGTACAGTTTCCCCTAGATCAATAATCAGGAGATGTAGCTTTAACGTAGTTGCAAATGGATTGGAGGGGAGTTGAAGAGATATTATTTTTCAAGGAGGTGATGAGGGTTTGGAACTCACTATCTGTAAGACTGAGACAGAAACCTTAATTGCATTTTAAAGTTATTTAGATAAGCACTTGAAATGCTGTAATTTACAAGGCTAAGGACCAAGAGACAGAAAATGGGATTAGGTTAGATAGCTCCATGTTGTCTGGCAGGGATACATTGGGCCAAATATCCCCTTTGTGCTGTACATTTCCATGATATATTAAAACATCTAAAACATTTGTGTTCATATTACCATACTCCCTTTTCCTCCATTCTTTCCATGACACTGTAATGTGTCCCTCCTGCCTCTGAGGAGCTCTCACTTTGACCAGGCGGGGATATCAAAATTTCCCATTAGCAAGATGAATGGAGTGTAAGCAGAAACTTTTTCCAGCAGCAGTAATTGCTAGTCAAGCATTCAGCAGTCCTTAGGCTGAAGAATTCTTCACTTACATCAGTCTCAGCTGATCCAGGAAACGATGACACTCCCTAAGTCTCATTCTAACTTATCCATGGTATTATTAAGGCATGAAGCCAGGAAATTCAGGGCTGCGGTGTCACTGAGCCTAATTTACATTATAAATTAGCTGGCAGACTACTCACATTTTCTCAGACAGCTAGTGCAGCTAGTACCTACAGTGATTGCCATGTACAGTTGCTCTCAACTCACCTTTTTGATTCATTATTTTGTCTCAGCACGTCTTTTTGCTTTGCGCCATCATCCCTTTTGAAAGGCAATACTGATTAAATAACGGCCAATTTTATCGAAGGAAGTTTCTACTTGAAGCGTGCACAATGTAGTAAAGGTTATTCAATTAATTCCTGTGATGATGGGTTTGTCCTTTGAACAGAGATTGAGCAGAATGGCCCTGTATTCCTTGGAATATAGAGGAACAAGAAGTGGCTTCATCAAAAAGTATAAAATTCACAGGCTAATTGACATGGTAGATGGTGACAGGCTGCTTTCTTTGGCTGTAGCATGTCAGCTGAGGGATTGCTATTTGGGACTGGGATGACGAGGAATTTCTTTGCTTTGAGAAAATGAAAAGTTAAGAACTAGAACTAGGAATAAGCCTTACTGCCTTTCATACCTGCTGCACCATTCAGTAAGACCATGACTAATCTCGACTTCATGTGTCCAACCCCCATTTCTATCTTCTCCCATATCGCTAATTCCCATTGAATCCTAGCATTTACTTGCCTATCTCAGACATGAATAGTGTACAGTCAACGACTGAGCATCCACAGCTCTCTGGAGAAGAGAATTGAAAAGTTTTCTAAGCTTCTTGATGAAGCAGTTCCTCATCATCACAGTCTTAAATAATTGACCTCCTACCCTGAGCCTGTGCCCATAGTTCCGGAATCTTCAACCAATGGATACCATTGTGATATCTCTTTAAGGGAATATACAAAGGAGTAAGTAACTAGGATGTAAAGCAGCCGTGTGACCAGCAGTTAGTGGTGTGTATGAATTGTAGCTGTGTTGTCCTTGTGATTAATAGTTGCTGAAGTAGTGTATCTCTAAATAAACTGAGTTTGCCATTTTTGATGTTGAGATTCATGAGTTTGTGTAAAACAGGCATAGAAATACAATAGAAACAACCTCGTAGCATATATTCTGTTTAAGCCCCCTCAGAATCATAAATTTCAGTGAGTT
Source organism: Carcharhinus amblyrhynchos (assembly GCF_965287045.1). Lineage (NCBI taxonomy): Eukaryota > Metazoa > Chordata > Chondrichthyes > Carcharhiniformes > Carcharhinidae > Carcharhinus > Carcharhinus amblyrhynchos. The sequence goes on along the minus strand of NC_137353.1, from coordinate 24,126,591 downwards.
GATATCAAAGATTAGCCTTAATCTGATTGAATGGTGTAGCTGACTCGAGGGTTCATATGGCTTATTCCTGCTCCTATTCTGTTCTCAGTGAGGCTCCTGAGCCACACAAAGCAATGCTTAACACGGTTGAACGCCAGGGTGTAAACCACATTGTGGATTATACCTATTAAACATAATGTGTCAAATGCTGTGTTTTCATTTCACTTTTATACCTTAATCTTGGCACTCCAGATAGAGGAGAATTTTTTTATGGTTGTTAAGCATTAATGACAATTTTTCCTACATTCGCTTTCTTTAAATTAATGTGTTCAAAATTTTATGGTTTACAATTTTGCTGGAAATAGCAATCATGGGAACTGCTGCTATTTAATGTCACAAGAAACTAATTTACCCCACTTCCTCCTCTCCCTATCCTCCCAAATGAAATCACTTGCATAAGCATTTCAAACTTCAGTTCCATTGTGATGCACAAGAATCTCTCTGTGCTATAACTTTTAATTTTTTGAAATGTTACAATGCCGTGATCTGAAAATATTAACAAGTTTTTTTTTAACTACTAGATTTCCTTTGGTATTCCTCATGATTACAGTTGTATTGTATCCAGCAGTATTACTAGAAACTCCCAATGTATCTGCATAGGGGGCAGCCTTAGGCTTTGGAGTGCTGGGAAGGGAGCAGAGTGAGGACTTGACAAATTCATTGGCTCCAGGTTTGGAAGCTTTAGGAAAAGAGATATATTGTAAATGATGGGGCAGTTCTTGGAGTCCGGGCAAATTGGAGTAGCACGGGAAATGTAGTTTAGTGGTTTGTGAGCACTGAATGATGTGGAGATGCCGGCATTGGACTGGTGTAAGCACAGTAAGAAGTCTCTCAACACCAGGTTAAAGTCCAACAGGTTTATTTGGTAGCACAAGCCACAAGCTTTCAGAGCGCTGCTCCCTCATCAGGTGAGTGGGAATTCTGTTCACAAACGGGACATGTAAAGACACAAACTCAATTTACAAAATAATGGTTGGAATGCGAGTCTTTACAGGTAATCAAATCTTAAAGTACAGACAATATGAGTGGAGAGAGCACTGAGTCAGAGAAATCTCTTCTGTTGAATCTGGGGACCTTCTTTCTCAGTGCTTTTGTATTCATTTGTGGGATTTGAGCATCACCAACATGGCCTGCAATTATTACCCATCTTTAATAGCCTTAAGGGCAATAAATGTTGCCTTTACCAGCAGCAATTGTATATCAAGAACAGATAAAGGTCTGAGGAAGAGGGTTTTGATGTCCAACAGATCCGGAAATGGGACAGGAGGTGGGTTTAGATCTGGAGCATTTAGAACTGATTCTGGCTTGCTGGGATATGACAGTGTTGGAGAGAAAGGTTTAGTGTCCATATAAAGAGCAGGAGAATTGGGGTCCTTGTCAAAGGCCTTACTGAAGTCCATGTAGACAACACTCACTGCCCTACCCTCATCAATCATCTTCGTCACTTCCTCGAAAAACTCGATGAAGTTAGTGAGACACGACCTCCCCTTCACAAAACCATGTTGCCTCTCATCCTTTTTGAACAACCAAGAGTCACCCTTGTTCAGTGCAAAAGCAATTCACCGCCCCCCCCCGCCCCCCCCAAGCCTCTTCGGCAGCCTCAGGTATCTGCTACCACTTTCCCAAATGTCAGGAGTCTAGTATTATTAGGTAATACTCTGGTTAGCATGTTTGTGTTAAAATTAATTTGTGCAGTTTTACTGCAATTTATCTGTTTAAAAGTTTTAAAATTAGATTAATGCTCTTATTAATCCATTTAGAAGGTATTAAAAATCACCAAGGAATTTTATATGTTAACTAGTGTGTGATTTGAAGAAATATATTTCCTAAGTGACCTCTTTTTAATTAATTTTAATTAGCTTGTACTATATCTTGCTGAATTAATTTTTTTGTGCAGATGAGAAAGAAAGTAGAATTTTCCTATTGTATAGTTACTAACTGAAACCTCTACTCAGATTATTTTTGTTTTTGTAAAAATTCTTTTAATATTGTAATGGTGAACTTGAGTGCATCTATTTTCTTTTCATTTACCCATTTCTCTTAACCTCCCTCTCCCCCCGAGATTGCTAACTCATATAATCAGTGGATGTCAACAATCCTCCAGCATGTTGACCCATTCCACATGTCCAGGTTCTCGTCGCAAAAAAGCGAAGGATATCCTAGCCAAATCCGGTCCTGTCCTTATCGGATTATCACAAGTAAACTCCAGCAGTAAACTTTTCTAGCTGACAATTAACAATATGAATATTTCCTTTTTCTTTTTCCTATCACCATCGCATCCCTGCATGCCCCTCCCTCCTCCTGCCCCAAATGCACCAATTTCTTAAAAGCAATTCATTTTTCATTCATGACATCACTGTCAGGGCCAGCATTTATTACCCATTCCTAGTTGCCCCTGAACCGAGTGGCTTGTTAGGCCGTTTCAGAGGACAATTGAGAGTCAGCCACATTACTATGTCACATGTAGGCCAGACCAAGTAAGGATGGCTAATTTCCTTCTCTAAAGAACATTAGCGAGCCAGATGGGTTTTTTCAGTCGACAGTGGTTTCATGGTTATCAGTTGATTCTTAATTCCAGATATTTTTATTGAGTTCAAATTCCACCATCTGCCATGGTGGGATTCGAATCCAGTTCCCAGAATATTGGCTAAGTGGCTGGATTAATAATCTAGCGATAATACCACTACACCGTAGCCTCCCCTATGCAAAATATTGCAGATGCTGGAATTCTGAAATAAAAACAGAAAATACTGAACCTCGATAGATCTGGAAGCATTTGTGGAAAAATAAACTTGAGTTAATATTTCAAGTCTATGTGGCTCTTCACAACTGAGAAGGAATATAGAAATGTGATGGATTATATAATTAGAGAGGGGTGGAGAAAGTGGAGCAGAAAGAAGTTCAGAGATAGGTGGGAGCCAAGGAGAGATTGACAAAGATGTCTCTGTTGCATCTGTTTCACTGATGCCACCTGCAAAAACAGCACTTTTGACTTATCTTTCATTTTTCTTAAGCGGTTCCTCTTCAGTGGTTGTCAAAGCTCTCACCTGTGTCCAGACCACCACCTGTACCTCTACCCTCTTCTTCCCCTTCTCACAGAACCATAATGGGGTCACCCTTGTCTTCAGTTTTCACTCCACTAGTCTTTGCATTCAAAGGGTCATCCTCTGCTATTTCCACCAACTCCACGATGTCAACACGAAACACATCTTCCCCTTGCCAATCTGTGATACCCTGGTCCACTCCTCCATCACTCCCAACCCTTCATTCCTTCCTATGGCACCTTGCCATGCAACCACCTGAAGGTGCGACATGTGCCTTTTCACTTCCTCCCTCCTCATTGTCCAAGGTCCCAACCAGTGAAACGGTATTTCACTTGCAGTTCCTTCAGTTTGGTCTATTGTAATCACTGCTCGCAATGCAGTCTCCTCTACGTCAGGGAGACTAAATGCAGTCTGGGTGATTGCTTTACGAGACACCCTCACTCAGTTTGCAAGCAAGACTCCAATCTTCCTGTTTCTTGCCATTGGAACTCATCATCTTGCTCTCATGCTTACATGTCCAACCTTGGCCTGCTGCAATGTAAAAAGTCTGACAACACCAGGTTTAAGTCCAACTGATTTATTTGATAGTAAACTCACAAGCTTTTGGGGTTTGTCCCTTTGTCAGGTGAATGGAGAGTTCTGGCCTCAGACAGAGCATGTAAAGCACAGACAGTTTACAGATTACTGATTAGAATGTGAATTTTTACACCTAACCTACTGTTCAAGTTCTAAAGTGGCCGACAATGTGAGTGGAAAGAGCACTGATCACAGGTTAAAGAGATGTGTATTGTCTCTAGACAGTACAGTAAGTGAGGTTTTGCAAACCCAGGCAGGTCACGGGGGTTACAGATACTGTGACATGAACTCAAGATCCCTGTTGAGGCCGTCCTCGTGTGTGCGGAACTTGGCTATCAGTGTCTGCTCAGCGACTCCGTGCTGTCGTGTGTCGTGAAGGCTGCCTTGGAGAATGCTTACCCGAAAGTCAGAGGCTGAACGCCCGTGACCACTGAAGTATTCGCCAACAGGAAGGGAACAGTCTTGCCTGTGATTGTCGAGCGATGTTCATTCATCCGTTGTCGTAGTGTCTGCATGGTCTCCCCAGTGTACCATGCTTCGGGACATCCTTTCTTGCAACATATTGGATGTCCCGAAGCATGGTACATTGGGGAGACCATGCAGACACTACGACAACGGGTGAATGAACATCGCTCGACAATCACCAGGCAAGACTGTTCCCTTCCTGTTGGCGAACACTTCAGTGGTCACGGGCGTTCAGCCTCTGACCTTCGGGTAAGCATTCTCCAAGACGGCCTTCACGACACACAACAGCGCAGAGTCGCTGAGCAGAGACTGATAGCCAAGTTCCGCACACACGAGGACGGCCTCAACAGGGATCTTGGGTTCATGTCGCACTGTGACCTGCCTGGGTTTGCAAAACCTCACTTACTGTACTGTCTGGAGACAATACACATCTCTTTAACCTGTGATCAGTGCTCCTTCCACTCACATTGCCGGCTACTTTAGGACTTGAACAGCAGGTTAGGTGTAAAGATTCACATTCTAATCAGTAATCTGTAAACTGTCTGTGCTTTATATGCTCTGTCTGAGGCCAGAACTCCCCATTCACCTGACAAAGGGACAAACCCCGAAAGCTTGTGAGTTTACTATCAAATAAATCGGTTGGACTTAAACCTGGTGTTGTCAGACTTTTTACAGTGTTTACCCCAGCCCAACGCCGGCATATCCACATCACTGCTGCAATGTTCCAGTGAAACCCAATGCAAACTGTTCTTCCAATTAGATACCTTAGTCGTCTGGACTCAGCACTGAGTTCGACAATTCTCAGAAGTGAACTTTCTTCATCTTGACCACTTTTAATGTTTGTCCCAACACATAACCTCTCCCAAGGACCGTCTGTCATTTTTATGTCTTTGAGCACTGACTTTGTTTTCCTATTAAGATATTCTGCTATTTTACCATTATGCCATTGTCAACAACTTCTTTTGTCTTTAATGCTGCCATTGACACTCCCTTTGTCATGCATAGAAACATAGAACATTACAGAACAGTTCAGGCCCTTTGGTCCTCAATGTTACACCAATCTATGTCCAATCCCAAGATCAAGCTATCCCCTCCCTATCATTCTGGTGTTCTCCATGTGCCTATCCAATAACCACTTGAAAGTTCCTAAAGTGTCCGACTCCACTATCACAGCATGCAGTCTATTCCACATCCCAACCACTCCAAGTAAAGAATCTACCTCGGACATCCCTCCTATATCTCCCACCATGAACCCTTATAGTTATGCTCCCTAGTAACAGCTTCATCCACCCAAGGAAATAGTCTCTGCACATCCACTCTATCAATCCCTCTCATCATCTTATAAACCTCTATTAAGTCGCCTCTCATCCTCCTCCGCTCCAAAGAGAAAAGCCCCAGCTCCCTCAACCTTTCCTCATAAGACCTACCCTCCAAACCAGGCAGCATCCTGGTAAATCTCCTCTGCACTCTCTCCAATGCTTCCACATCCTTCTTATAATGAGGTGACCAGAACGGAACACAATATTCCAATGTCTGGTATAGTTGCAGCATAACCTCATGGCTCTCAAACCCCCTGTTAATAAACGCTAACACACTATAAGCCTTCTTCACAGCTCTGTCCACTTGAGTGGCAACCTTCAGAGATCTGTGGATATGAACCCCAAGATCTCTCTGTTCCTCCACATTCCTTAGAACCCTGCCATTGACCCTTGTAATCTGCGTTCAAGTTTGTCCTACCAAAATGAATCACCTCACACTTATCGGGGTTAAACTCCATCTGCCATTTTTCGGCCCAGCTCTGCATCCTAACAATGTCTCGTTTCAGCCTGCAAGAGCCCTTCACCTCATCCACTATTCCACCAATCTTGGTGCGTCCATGGCATTTTTGGGTACAACCTTCTATTCTGCTCCACTGTGTAAACTCCACTCCCTTCTCTGTCTCTACTGCAATGATTGTGTCGTTAACTTGGCTGAGATTAGTTAATCTGAACTGCACTATGGACTACACCTGGAATTGTCCTGGTTTATATACCTTGTACTTCACAGGGTAGGATTTTTATCCGAGTGAATAATATGGACAGTGGGTGGTTGGATTTGTTTTTCTTTTTCCATACTGACTGTCCACAATGTGTTGGCTTGAAAAGCAACAAGACAAAGTTGTCACACTTGTGACTGGCACAGTGATATTTTTCATTGTCACTGTCTTATTCTTACGGCTGTGCTTTAAGCTGCTTGATTAAATGCATCCTTAATTCATCCAGGTTTTAAGAACTAATTAAAAATAAAAATGAAAGCTGTACTGATAACCTGTTATGTAGAAATTGCATGTTCACAACAGAAGAAAACAGAATCATTTTACAAACTTGAGGTTAAAAATGAGATGATGGTACACGGATCTCTGGGGGAGTGATTTCCTTTCATCAAAATATAGTGACTGACCACTAGCACTGAAACATGGTCAATTCAGATCTTCAAGAAAACTTCTCTCATCTTTCCACCCACCAGTTTTACCTTCCTGGAAGCTTTTGACTTTCTCTATTTTGTTTTCTCTCTAATTGAGGTTTGAGTCTATATAGTTAGACAGTTGTACCTTTAGCTAGGTATATAATGTCTCATCAGATATGCCTCATTACTGATGTGACCCCAGTGTCCATGTCTTGCAGACATCTGTAATTCAGGGATGCATAGCCTATTTGTTTGTGTATTAGTGATTAAGTGCTAATCTAGTAGTAACCCCTTGTAAAGTGCACACTGAGTGGGATCTGGTTGAGCTTTATGGTTCACATACTACATATTATTGTATTAAGTTTGGGCACGATTAGTAGATGAAAGCTATAATATTGCTATGCAAGAAGACATTCTCCCTGGTCCCAAACTGGCATGGAATTGATGATGCCTACTTGCAGGATTGCTGTAAATCTTTCCCTGAATTGTGCTACATTAAAAGTTTTCTACAGCTTCTGTGCACTATGGATTGAATGCATCATTCTCCAATTTTTCTTCAGCTACCCCGCTTTCCACACTGAGTCAGCACATCCGGGAGAGAAGATGCACAAAGCTAGTGAGCTTCTACATTAGTTGTCAGTCCATCTTTTGCAGGGAAATGGGAGTTTTATCTAAATTATCTTACATTTGAAATGATTTAGTGTATTACAGTGATGGCCCAAATACTTGGGAGAAGATAGGTCCAACTTGACTTTTTTTGCACTGTGCCTAAGGGACAGAATTAAAAGAATAAATAGTAAGTATGCAGTTGTAACAAGCAGCACATATAGAGCTTAGCAGTTTGCCAAATAAAGTAAAACTTTCCATTTTCCTTTCCAATATTTCCTACCCCACTCGCCAAAAAATACAAAACAAATGTTTTGTTGATGATTACTAAACATTGGTGATGAGGACTGGCTCAGTACTTACCACTAACTAAGGTCAACTCTCTCCTTTCAGGTTTATTTCCCCCAATTCGGGTGGATGTGTATTGATGCCACAGATCCAAGCAAAGGCAACTGGTTGCGGTACGTGAACTGGGCTCGCTCCTCCGATGAGCAGAACCTCTTCCCTCTGGAGATCAACAGGGCTATCTACTACAAAGTCTTCAAGGTAGTCGTATCCCTGTGATGTGAAGATTAGTACAAGTTCTCATAAAGTTGCACTCTGGCCACACACATTCACGCATAAAAGCAAATATTAGGTTTTCTAGTAAGGCTCCCTTGCTCAAACTCTAGAACAAAAAAACTTTAAGGCTGCTTTGATCTCATTTCATCTCTTTCTCCCCCAATATATTCCACGATGCCCATCTGTCGTCTTTCTCTTTCTCTTTCCTTTTCCCACTTCCCACTTAAACATAAAGTTCAAATCATTTACAGTTCTTTAACAGTATGGCAAAAAAGCTGTAACACTTTTTTTCTCCATTTCTTTTCAGTCTTTCATCTGAGTTTTTAAAATGCAACTGGAAAGAAACTAAGGATCGTTTAGCTTAATCATATTTAATTTTGTTTTTCTGGAACTTTTTGAGTCACCAACTCTTGGATATATTCCTGAAGGTTTCATCAAGTGACTGTATAATTTTAAATGTCCCACTCAATCAGTGTTTTTATTTCCAATCTCCAAAACTTTATAAACATACATTCAAAGAATTTATAAATAATGCAACTTTTTTAATACCCTTCTTGGGTTGCTTGCAGCAATGTTCAGGAGATTAATCTTATTTCCAGGGCTCTGGTGCAATCCAGCAGGTTGGCAGTCTAGTGCCTTCCCAAGAAGGCTGAAAGCAATGGCTGCTGTACTAACCTTGAAACTCATGTACCACTTATAGTGAACCCTTTAGCAATACAGCAAGTCCCAAAAACATTATCTGCAGTATCCAGTCAGATAAGAAAGCAAATGTCAGTGACTTCTCAATAAAGTTTTTTAAACTATTTGTTTTCTGAAGTTTTTATTTATCATCCTTATGTTTACACCCAGGTTAAATAGATTTGATGTCATCAATTTGTGTCTATTGTTGGTGGCCAAAAACTTTTTCTTGGTCTCTATCTTTGTGTATATTTTATTGTGATACTTCTTTTGCACAAATCTGCTTTGTAGGACTTTGTTGCAGCCACCCATAAAGTGAGTGTTATGTGCATTAACCCTGAACTCTGTTCACACCAAGAAGTTGGGGTAGTCTCTGAGAACCCAGTTCAGGAGATGTACCATGTTGCAAGTACAGTTTGGTGTCTGCATAATGATGAGCATTTGCAGCATATCTTTAAAAATTCATGCTTTAGATTTTTCTTGTTTTTAAATGGATAGAAACTCCCCAAAGGCCAAATAGATAAAGGCACTGGATGAAATAAATTAGGAATTACAGTCTCAACTTCAAGTAGTTATTTGGGAAGAGTTTTCTGTCTACCAAAAAATGAAAGGTAAAATATTACTCATTAGAAACCTGATTAAACCACATGGCAGGTCATTTAGCAACTGAAAGAATTAAGGTTGTATTTAATGGTTATGCTGAGCAATTTGCTATGTTTCAAATGCTAATCTGAGCAAGCAGTTTCAAAGGTTTCACCTGAAATTGCCTTTTTTCTGTTTAAAGCCTGGTATGTGTTTCAGAAAAATCTAGTAACTGCCTTCACTTTTGCTGTACGTGCGTAGATTTTCATGGTTGCAGCATAACTTTACAGATGTACAGTATTCCTGAGTTAGCTAATCTGAAGTAGGATGACATAGGGGCAACTATTATAACATGGGTCATTCAAGTCAAATGCAGCTTAGTTCTTCTGAATAATTTTCACATTATATGGATGACTCATTTGATCATTATTTCATACTATCTGTAAGCTAATCTACAGCACTGCAATGTTAAAAAGCTGGGAAACTGGATGGTTTAACTGGAATACACATCAACAAATGCTGTGCAATAATATTCCCACTAGTGGTGTTCTTTGGTTCAGATGATTGTATCCCATAGGATAGTTTTCACAAACTATTACATGTTGATGTGTATCATCTATGTAATGCACAGATCACAGAATTATAGTCTTAACCCTCCCACTGACACAATCCTTGTCTGAATACAAAGGATTGAACATAATCTGTCCTGGATATCCTTTGTGGTTATTACAGTTTGCACAGCCATTCTACTCTCTGCATCTCCTAAAAATCTCAGCGTTTGATGAATATCATTCAGTACCAATTTCAAGCAGTCGTTCGGGAAGAATTTTCTGCCTAGAAAAAGGTAAACTGCTAGACGATAGAAACATGTAACTATGCAGAGGTCATTTAGCATCTGAAAGAATAAGATAGGTTAATGGTTATGCTGAGCGATCTGCTATGTTCCAAATGCTAATCTGAGCAAGCAGTTTCACCTAAATAATAAAGCTGTCTTTTTTCTGTTTTAAGTGCTTAATGAACCTGTTATGTATTTCAAAAAAAAACTCCAGTTGTAACTCTGCCTTCCCTGTTGCAAATGATTTTCATGGTTGTGGCATTACTTGACAGATGTACAGAATTTCTGTGAGGGCAGTGCCAATTACTTCTACTCTTCCCACTTTGACTCCTTCCAAACTGACTTGTAAGAAGCTCCCTCTCCAAAGCTGTGTTTCTATGTCCCTTTTGCCATATTCATCCATCAATGTTGGCACCTCTTAGCAATCTTCCAACTGAAGTAAATGATTTAAAAAGGAAACAAAATTTAGTGCGAACCCTGACCATGATGAATTTTTTGTATTTCAGTACTTAATCTCCTGTGGTGTTACAGCTGGGAAGAATTGTAACCTTTTACTGCAGAAGTCCTTCCTCTTCTGATTATTAGTCATCATCTCCCTTTTGTGTTTATCGATCCTATCAATCCATATGCACACTGACTTCCCCTCATTCACATGTTGTGGCTCTTCCACAGGTCCTTTCTTGCTTTTACTCTGGTCCTCTCATTCAATTTTTATTACGTGAAGTTGCAGCTTTCTGCCTCAATATATCAGAATAGTTGTGTTTATTTCAAAAGCTACATTTCTAATTTTCTTCTGCTCCCAACCAAATGTCTTAACAAACAAAAAACATTAATTAGCTTGAAATGTTTAACCTCACAGGAATGCTATGTAAATGTGTTTCACATACTCCATTAGACTTAGACATAAGGGTAAACCCCACAGTTATGTGGTGTCCTGGTTATTGCATGTATTAAATTCTTGCAAAGGTCAAAATCTATAAGGTGTGTTGTGATGCTCATTAGGCCTAAAATCCTACTCTTCAGTCACACTTGTACTTTGCTTCATATCTGCTGTACAAACAGTTCTTTTTTTTTTCAATGTTTCTTTTTTTTGAGAAGTATTCTAGATTAGATGCTTTGCTTTTTATAAAGATTAACAAAGATAGTCTCAAGAAAGATCTTTAGTTACCCAGTTTTAATGTTGCGGTTTTAATGAAACTAAATGTTGCTTCCCCCGAAAGATGTAAAACATATATGATGATGGCTACATGTACCGCATTTTACAGTATAAATATTAGATGCTGCAAATCAACAAATCTGTTTTGACATTTATCTTTATCTTGTTAGAGGAACCATCTTGCCATTTGAGCTGGTGGCCTTTAACTTTGTATAAATTGCTTTCTTTGGAGTTCATTTAATTCTTCAGTTTGAATTGCTCCTTCCCTTCCTCATTGATAGAAACCCAAACTCCAGTACTTCACCCTGAGTTACACAACTCAGTGCTGTTTCTGGACTAGCCCAACTTTGGAAAGATAAATGTTGTACAAAGCAAAATATATGCATACTGAAAATGTGAAATAACTGCAATTGCTAGAGATATTACATTTGTCTAACAGCATCTGTGGAGAGATGAAACAGAATTGATGTTTTACGGTAGTAACTTTCAAGATTAGAAACTTCTTTTCCAGGTGTGATGAAAGTAATTGAACTGAAACGCTAACCTTTGTTTCTTCATTGATGCTGCCAGATCTGTGGAGTATTTTCTCTTTTTAATCATTATGCTTGTTCATTTTTTGATCGTTTGAATGAAGTAGGTTGAATGCAAGGACTATTGCCATGTAGACAAATGAATACAAAATACCACAAACATCGTAATGAATAAGTAATTCTGTTTACATGGTTTTGCATGGTGCGGGTTGCTTGCTGATATTCTCTCAGAAATTGTAATTGATAAAGTCTGTAGTTATTGGTATGACATAGCTTCATTAGAAAACAGCTTGATTGTCTACAATAAGCTGTTGTTCTTGACTATTGGGATTGATGTATGTAATATGAAGTACTGTTTTGCCTAATAGCATTTTACAGAGGGGTGGGGGGGTCAGTGCTAGTAAATATTTCACCGACATGCTGTAGAATCTTTTAGTAGGTGATTTGGAAATGTATTGTGTGATGCAGCATTGAAGTATACACACTAAGAAATTCCTAAGTTTTGATCATTGCCCTTTCTTGAGTTAGGCTATGGTGTGCCAATACTGATATTGGCATCATTAACCTAGGGCAAGATATAAGATCAGCTGGGGATTTCTTCCCATAATGATCCTTACTGGATCTATAGAATCCACAAAATTGAATTAGTACTGTAACTGATAACAGGAATTTTAAACAAAATAATGCCAACAGCCCACCATTATCATACTGAAGTGATCATTATTTGTTTATGAAGTTAGATAGAAATGTCATCTACCTATTTACCCAAAATCAGGTCAAGTGTCTTCTTTGAATTTTGGTGCTAATATAGCTGCTCAAATTAAGATCTAATTGACATCAGCAAACTTGCCCCGGGCTTGGAAAAAGTTTGTAAAACGGATACTGCTGGCAACTTTACAAGGTTGAGAGGGAAGGTGAGTCAAATCTCTTGATGCAGCCATCTAGAAAGATGCCTCCGCCAATTTATTTGGAAGTTCATTCTAAATGCTAACCATTCCATATTCTACAACACTCTGAATTCCAGAGGTGAAGTGAGAGTGATTGCCCTTGATTTCAAGACAGCATTTGACAGTGTGTGGCATCAAGGAATCCTAGCAAAACTGAAGTCAGTGGGTATCTGGGAAAACCCTCTGCTGGTTATTGTCATGCTGGCACAAAGGAAGATGGTTGTGGTGGTTGGTGGTCGGCAGTCAATTAACTCTGTTCCAGGACATCACTACTTGAGGGTAGCGTGCTAGGCCCAACCATCTTCCGCTGCTTCATCAATGACCTTAAGGTCAGAAGTGGGAATGTTTGCTGATGATTTCACAACGTTCAGCATCATTCATGGTGACTCAGATATTGAAGAAGTCCATGAAAATGCAGCAAGACCTGGACAATATCCAGGCTTGGGCTGACAAGTAACATTCGTGCCACACAAATGCTGGGTATTGACCACCTCCAACAAGAGAGAATCTAATCATCATCCTTGACATTCAATGCTATTACCATCGCTGAATCCTCCACTATCAACAACCAGAAACTAAACAGGACTGGCCATGAAATTATTGTGGCTACAAGAGCAAGTCAGAGGCTTGGACTCCTGCACTGAGTAAATCACCACCTGACTCCCCAAGATCTGTCCACCATCTATAAGGTGAGGCAGAGTATGAGGGAATGAACTCCACTTGCCTAGATGAGTAGAATTCCTCCAACAACAACAACAAATTTGCCACTATCCAAGACACAGCAGCCCATTTGATTGGCACCCCATCCACAAACGTTCATTTCCTCCAACATCGACAAACAGTGGCAGCAGCGTGTACCATCTGTAAAATGACTGCAAGAACTCATCAAAACACATTAGGCTTCAACTTGCAAATCCAATTGACCTGAAACATCAGCTCTTTTATTTTCCTTACAGATGCTGCAAGACCTGCTGAAGTTTTCCAGCATTTTCTCTTTTGGCTTGCAAATCCACAATTGCTATAATCCAGAAGGATGCAAACAGCAGACACATGGGAACACCAGCACCTAGGAGTTTCTCTCCCAAGTCACACACCATCCTGGCTTGCTGTTCGTTCTCTGTTGGGTCAAAATTCTGGAACTCCCTCCCTAATGCACTGTTGGTGAACCTACACCACATGAACTGATGGCAGCTCACCATTGTCGTAGACAATTGGTGGGCAATAAATGCTGGCCTATCCAGTGACAGGAATTTTTGTTAAATATAAAGAAGAATTTACCTTTTACTAGTTTGAACTTGTGTCCCCTTTTACACTCATGGTATTATTTAACTGTTAACTTTTCCAGTTCTGTAAATATCCACCTAACCTACACATCATTGGAAAATTTAAGGAGAAATTTAGCATGGTCAATCCACCTAACTTGCACATCTTTGGACTGTGGGAGGAAATGGAGCACCCAGAGGAAACCCACACAGTCAGTCACCAAGAATGGAATCAAACCCAGGTCCCTGGCGCTGTCTGACAGCAGTGCTAAGCACTAGGCCACCATGCTACCTTGTATACCTCAAAGAACATATCTTGGATGCCTCATTTCCAGGTAGAAACACTCGGATTTCTTCAGCCTTTCTCAAAACTCAGACCATTGACGCTAAAGATGATCAGCTTTGTGGCTCTTCTCTGCATTTGCTAGTGGTTAGAACTGATTGCAATACTCAAATGTGCAGTTTTACCAGAGCAGCAAGTTATCATACCTTGCTTTGACCTGTATTTTCCTGTTTTGGCTTATAGCTTGCTGATTTGCTGCTGTGTATTGGGCATTTTTAGTATCAAGTCACTCCTGGTTCTTCCTCAGTTCAGCTGTCTGTAGTACACATACCATCGAACATACCCTAGGTGCAAAAAAATGGATTTGTCACTATGATGCCCACTTTTACATATTTTTTTCCAATTCCTTCTGGTTTCTGGGCCACTCTTACAATTTCATTGCACTTTTCAGTTTGATATCAAGTACAAATTTGACTACTTGAATTTCTGGATTTGGATGATTTGTGTAAAATAGAATCAATTGTTATCTCAATAATAAGTCTGAAGTGAGTCTTCCCAATCTGACACAACTCCAGTAAGCAATACTTGTTTCCTATCTTTGCCAGCTTCACAACTACTGTGAAGTTTATCCTTGTATTGAGCATTGTTGCCAAGTCATTACAATTGTAGGCACATTTCATCTCCCTAATGCCACCTTATATAACACTGGTGACTGGTCTCCAAAAGGATCCAAATCCATCTAACTAATTTTTGCATGTGTCTTGCCAACCAGTTCTCAATCCAGCTTGACTGTTCCAACTATTGTATTGAAATGTTCAAATCGCAGTAAGTGCCGATGGCTGCATTGTCTATTAATTGTGATGGGCTTAATCATAAAGTGCATAACTTTTAAATTCCATTGTAAGTGTTTCTTTGTATTGTCACTGCTCATAATCTTCCTTTATAATTAGAAAAGTAAATGATCATGATTGGCATGTTTTGTTTTTTAAAAAGTACTGCTAGTGCTAAAAAGGTGAAATGTTGCTTTACATTCTGAAATAAAAGGGATGTGGATGGAATACTTTTTTAAGTGAAAGAAGAAAATGCTGGAAATATCCAGCAGGTCTTGCAGTATCTGTGGAGAGAGAAACAAAATTAATATTTCCGGTCATGGCCTTTCATCAGAACTCAAAACATTTAAGTGTTAAAGCAGCACAGGACCAGGGATTGTCTCGAAGGGAAATTAGGGATGCGCATTGAATGTTGGCTGTGTCAGTGAAGCCCATGTTCAATGAAAGAACTAATAAGAACAGAACAAAAGGGCCTGTGATATGGTGGAAGACAGGTGAGATTAAGTGACAAAGCAGACAATGGTGCAAGGCAAAAGAGTGTGGTGTTGGGACAAGTTAAGAAACAAAAGATGTGTTTAGAGATGTTAATGGAAAAATGCAGAATTATTGCAACCAACTGTAATCCAAAATTTTTAAAAATGAGCAGAGGGTATATGCTGAAATTGTTGAAACCTGTGTTGAGTCAGAAGTCTATAAAGTGCAGAGTAAAAGGATGACTTTCTTGAGTTTTTATTGAGCCATTGAGACATTTTTTATGCCAAGGGCAGAATAGAAAACTGAATGGAGGTACTTCACAACTTTGGCCACCCTGTCTGCATTTGGCCTCTCTGATATAGAGAAGACAACATTGTGAGTAGCAAGTACAGCACATTAAATTGAAAGCAAGTAATTCAGTTTTAGCTAAAAAAAAATAAGGAGCTTCATAAAGTGAGAAGTAAGATGAAAGGGCATGCATGGAAAGATGCTATAGGAACAAGAGATGAGATGTTGGGACTGACTTGATGTGGACTAGATATGACCGAGGGGAAGGGGTCTTCAGAATGCTAAAAGGGGTGGGGGGAGAGAAATATATTTGGTGGGTGGCATCACTTGGGAGTGGCGTGAGATGAAGCATTACATCTGAAGGCTGGTGGGGTGAATCTCTAGTGTGGTTCTGGGGGTATGGGGAGTGTGGTGGATATAGATGAATAGGATCTGTCAGAAACATAGAGAAATCAAGAAAGGCCAACTTTGACTCTATGTGATGATGAGGGAAGAGTGAAAATTCTCAATTTAAACCGTCTGTGCTAAATTCACATGAAACACATCTAATATTTACCTGATGATATGTAAAATTGATGTTTTTGTGTCCTGGTGTAAAATCCTTCAATGTGTTTTACCAGGTGGTATGAAGGGGTGCACAGTGGCGCTATTATATATTGTCCACAACACAGTGAGTCTATCCATTACGTTATGAAACTGCACAGAAGTTCCAAATTCAATATCCTGTCTGTGTTAAATTACTTCATCTCAGCCAGGGTAATGGTGGCACCATGGCAATTGACATCATCAGCCCTGGTTTGCTCTTATGAAGGCTGTTGACCCCAATGGTTTCCACTGTTAAGACTAACACACATTATGGTTACCTGAGAGAGACATTGGAAGGTGGCCGTGCCTGAGACTGCAGCTTATCAAGCCAAGGAACTGAGAAAATAAATAGCTTTGCAGAAGTAATTGCTGCAGTGCAAGCAGTCAACACAAAAACATTGAGTTGTATTTTTAGCTGACATGGCTTCTTTTAAAAAACATTTTTAATTCTGGCATACATTGGGAAATAAATACTAGCCATCTAATTTATAATCAGAGCGAGACAGATTGTAGGCCTATTTTGAAGGTGTAGAGCTCTCCTTTATTTTGAGAGATCTGTCAAAACACAATGAATTGTCTTAATCTGATGGTAATATAGCCCTCCAACCACCAGAGGTTGCAGTATTCTGCTGAACCTTCAGTACCATTCTACACCCTCTTGTGCTAATGCAGTGGTTTTGTTAAGAAACCACTTCCCAGTTGTATTGAGATTAGGTTTGGTTCAAAGAGTGCTTCCTGTTGGAGTGTAATCATATCACAGTCACGGAATAGTTTTGTAGTCGAGCGTAGAGCAGTCTTTAAGCTCTCCAGGCCCCAGAGCCTACTTCGAGGATCCTTGACTGCTTTTTTTTTACAAGCCTGGCACTGATTGGTGCAATTTTCTTTATCCTGTCTGTAGCCCATCCAGCCAGGGGAAGAACTGTTGGTGTGGTACAATGGGGAAGACAACCCAGACATTGCAGCTGCTCTAGAGGAAGAGAGAAGTAATAATCTGAACAAGAGGAGCTCTCCCAGAGGCAGGAAAGGTAAGGGCTTCATAGTTCTTTTGGGTTGGTGACTGGGTGGGGCAAGTACAGTACAAAATGTACCTCCTACTTACTTTCCAGAGTGATCTAGGGAGGGGGGAGAAAGAAGGATATTTTTGAGTTTTGAAAGTACTGCAGGACTGGATGAAGTGAGCTCAGTTAAACTGCAGTTGTGCTTTAGGAGTGGCAGTGGAACGTCAGCTGGAGAAATGCGACTGCATGACCTTCCCAGGCTTCAGACTCCGGCACTGTTGTAGAAGAACATTGAAATGCAGAAATACTGCGCTAGTCATTTCTAATTTAAAGCTCCACTGTTTCTCTTTCGTTTTTTTTAAAACAAAATTTTAGACTTGGCTTCTAAAACTGAAAGCTCACTTTTTTAACACTTTGGGGATTTGGAAACTGGTGAGAGGGTTGTGATTGTGACTTTTAGAAATGTTTACTCAGACAAAGATGGTTGTTTTTGTTAGTGGGAGACAGTGTTGGAAGTGTAGAAGCAAATTGAAGTGTGTTAGTGAATTGTGTTATGTAAGCAGTTTCTAATTTCAGAGGCCTACAAAATGGATGCAGCTGCTTAATAATTCACTGAATAAGTTGATTGTTCCCAACATTTTACACCAATCTAAATGTTGCTTTGTCTCTTCTCTCTCAATCTTGAAACACAATAGAAAAGTAACATCACGGGCTGTATCTAAAATCTTACAAAACCCAACCATAATTGATTTTATTTCTCTTCCCTTCAGTACAATAATTCTTCTTCACCTTTCCAGTCAACAAAATACTTCAGAAATATTTTTCTTCAGAGAATGGCTGCAAAGTAAAGGACACAGCAAGAATTTTTGTTTTGGATTCAGCCTTCAAACAATAAAACTCTGAAATTTTTCTTTCAAAGTGGAGAACAATAGTTAATTTAGTTGTTTGATTTGAGGTGTGGGGAGAGAACAAAACAAAATTGAAGTTGACCAGCGTGCAAAAGAATGACAACTCGGGTTAATTTTGAATTTATTAAGGCTGATGGCGGAAAATTTGCAGTTAGCTGTAACGAAACTTTTTACCCCTTTAAAATTGTCTCTATATTGAGTATTTAAAAATAGTGCAGCCCAGTGAGGCTGTTTCAAACAAAAATAAAAATCATCAATGCAGCGTTATTATTTTTAAAATGCAAAAACAGTAAGTTACTGAGCCAGGTCCTCCTCAGGGTCCATAATGCAATTACTGCGAGAGATTTTTTTGAAGTACTGTGATCAGCAGTACATGTAGGAAAGAAATGCTTGTGCAAAACAAATTAAATAAAACTTAACTGAATGAAAATATGGACGTTGACATAGTTTAGAACTTGTTCTTTGTCCCTTATCAGGAAGTAGGAATTCTATAAAGAAAAATGGCTGCAGCAAGAATCTTACTCCCAAGTGTTGTGAATCCTGATAAACGCACAACTAGTTTGCCAAGGAATGTTGTGCTTGGATCTGCTTTTTGTAGCTGACTTATGTAATATATCAAAGCCATTTTAGTCACCCATGGAGACTACAGTAAACTAAAACTGTTTTATAAAGCGGCATTCTTTGTTGTACTAGCTCATTGTTACTTGTTGGATCCTGGAAACTGGTTTGGTACGCTGGAAATTTGTACAATAATTTTTTTGTAGTAGGTTGGAATTCTAGATCAGAATTCTTGGGTTTTCACTCTTTATGACAAATGCATAAATGTGGACAGTGAACACACATTCCTAATCTAGGGACACCAAGGCCAGTTGTGTCTTTTGTTGTCCCAGTTGAGATTGTTGAACTTGGCTTACAATCAGCATGATCTTTTTACTCCTCCCAAATTTTATAACTGCATCCATTGTCTCCCATTGTGATTTTACTGTTAAAAGGTCAAAGATTCAGATTTTTTGTTAAAATAGTAACACTGCCACAAACTATTGAATTGAACCCATCATGCAAATAGAACGTGCCACAATTGATTGTTTTATGAAAGTAAGCTGTTAGCAAATCAAACTCCACTCTGATCCCCA
Source organism: Carcharhinus amblyrhynchos (assembly GCF_965287045.1). Taxonomy (NCBI): domain Eukaryota; kingdom Metazoa; phylum Chordata; class Chondrichthyes; order Carcharhiniformes; family Carcharhinidae; genus Carcharhinus; species Carcharhinus amblyrhynchos. The sequence goes on along the minus strand of NC_137353.1, from coordinate 24,107,366 downwards.
GTATTAGAGAGATTGCATAGTAATATACTTACGTTTGCAATAATGCAAAGGCTCATTAATATAGTTTATCATGTCTTTCAGCTAGATCTTGAAATACAGTTGATTATTTTGAATTTCAGTGACTTATTTTACATAAATATGGCAGCCATTTTTGCACTGAGCGAAATAGTATGAACAGTGAAGTGATCAACTAGTTGTTGTTTGTGGTGATGGTGACCTGAAGGAAGATTGTTGGTCAGGATGCTAGGAGAATTTCCTACATTTACAGTTACGTGTAATGCCCAAGGATCTTTATCATCAAAATAGATAGCAAACTCGTAGTTTAACATCCCATTTAAAGGACAGCATCTCTGACAATACAGCACTTGACTGATGTGCCAATCTTTTATTGTGTATTCATGTTAATTCCCTAGTTGGGCCTGGATGCTGCAAAATCAAATGACTCCAGAGGCAAATTGGCAGCATGATTCCTTTTTCCCATATAACCATATTGCTCAGATTCAAGTTCTGCATTACGGAGGATGCATCCAGAGCTTTGAATAATGGTAATGACTGGTTTGAGCAAGGAATAGAATAATGCTTAAGTGAGGGAACTTTCATTGATGTGGCATTTTCCAAATTCTTGAGGTCCCAAAAGACTTGCAACCTTTATAAATCACTCCTGAAGTGCAGTTGCTTTTGTTATTTGGGGAAAACAGTTTACATGGAGCAAGGTGCCACAGCAGCAATAAGATAATTGGTGCTATTGAGAGATAAATATTTGGCCAAATAACAACTGAAGTCCTCTGTCTCTCTCTTTGAGTAGAGTAATGGGATCATTAACATCTAGCTGTGATTGCAGATAGGACCTTGGTTTATAATTTTATCCAAACACCCCCTTTTAGCACTGCACTGAACTGATGGTCTAGATTATATGCTCAGATCTCAAGTTGGTGTGGCTTGACTCCGCAATCCTCTGATTTGTTAAAATACATAATTGTACAAAAACAGGTAATTCTTCTGAACTAACCTATCAACATGTACCCACCACAAAAGTGAACTTGTGTGTCCTACAGTTGAGTTTAGGTTAACACTTCAGAGAGCTTCCAGAAGAGGAAGAGTGAAAGTTGAGGGGTTTGGAGAGAAAGGAACAAACGCTAGATTATTAGTAGGAAGTAAATAGATTATCAGCAGTGGCGTATTTTCTGAATGATTCCAGGGAGCTCCTTGGAGTTGAGGAAGTTATTGAGTTTTATATTTGTGTTCTCAAATTTTAGACAGCTTCTACGTGCTGTAAGACTTTCAGCAAATTCAGTTAAGTAAATCCATGATACATTTCCTTGCATTGTCTGAAAGACGTGCTGGTTAGGTGCATTGGCCATGCTAAATTCTTCCCCAAGCGGCGTGATGGCACAGTGGTTAGCACTGCTACCTCATAGCGCCAGTGACCTGGGTTCAATTTTTTCCTTGGGTTACTATTTCTGGGGAGTTTGCACATTCTCTCCCGTGTCTGCATGGGTTTCCTCCAGGTGCTCCAGTTTCCTCCCGCAGTCCAAAGATGTGTGGGTTAGGTTCATTGGCCATGTTAAATTGGCCCTAGTGTTTGGGGGATTAGCAGGGCAAATATGAGGGGGGACAGGAATAGGACTTGAGTGGGATTGTGGTCTGTGCAGACTCAATGGGCCAAATAGCCGCCTCCTGCATTGTAGGGACTCTATGTCTATGTTGTACCCAAATAGGCGCCGGAGTTTGGCGACCAGGGGATTTTCAAAATAACTTCATTGCAGTGTTCATGTAAGCCTACTTGTGACACTAATAAATAAAATTTAAACTTTACATTCATATTCATTCTCTTTCCCCTCCATCCCAGATTAAACCGAACATTTTATGTGACAAATGGGAATTCCTTTTTCAAACTTTAAGTTAAAACATATTGACTGCTTGAGAGGAAGAGCAAAGCAGCATTAGAGGAAGGTTCCGTTCTGCAGCTAGTTTTCCACTATATTAAAAGGATATTAAATCTCCTTATGGAATACACTTTTTTGCATAATTAGGGTACTATTTAAAGCATCAAGTAGATTTTCTGACTGAGTAGTTTATGTATATGCTGGAGGGGGGCATGCACATACGTGTATATATAGATGAGATAATATTAACTGCCTTGAAGTTGGCTTCCTTTCACGAAGATTGGTTTTAACTGTCTAGGTAAGTGTCATCTTCGTAATAAGTATATTCATTCCAACCTTGCTGTACTTGGTAATCTCGACTACTGCCTTATGCTGTGCATAGAGCCTGGCAGTACAGAGGAAGCTAGACTATCCCTCATCAGCCATCCAATTAATTCCACTTCCCTCCTCTTCTGTTGACTCTAATATCTTTTCCTCTTGTATGTGTATTCAGTTTCATTTTGAAAGCTACTGTTGAATCTACTTGCACACTCTTTCTGGCAACGCATTCTAAATTATCATCATTTAATGCATTAAAAAAAACAATCTCTCTGCTGCTGCTTTTACTTTTACTGCTGAGTTGGGGTGGAGAAGTTGGTAGGAGTTTAGATTTTTACTTCCACAAAATAGTCCAAACACAACCAAGGACGTTTTATTGCTAACTAGTCCTTGGGTCCCTTAAAAAGCATGTTAGCCTTGCCATTGGGATGAGGACTAACACAAGTGTGCTCAGTCAAGTAATGGTTAATGTATTGAGTTACAGAAGGTTACTTTACTATTGTTAAACTAATGTTTTGGCAGATTCCTCAAGGTTGCAAGTCCTATGATTTAGATGCCCACTAGCTGATTAAGATTGGGGCAGAAAAATGAGTCAGATGCTATTTGGTAATTGAACACTCTTGTATAAATCTAAGATGTACTAGAACAGAATTTTTAATTGGAAGTCATCTTATTCTTAACGCACAAGTCCAAATTAAGCCTAAACCTGATTTGTTTGCTAACTGGATAGCTGCAACCTGCTTAACGTTTCTTATATCTTAAATGGTTTTGATATGTTCACGTTGCTGTGAGGAATTCATCGGTGTCCGATAGAAATATTAGGATGTTGTCTAGAATTTTGCGTTCTCCTTTTCTCCAAAAACATCACTTTTCTAATCAGTTATCATGAAGGAAGTTTGGTCATTGCACCCTAATGACTGATGTCCTTAGTGCCTTATTCTGAGGCAGGTACAGTCAGTTGATTATTGGATTTGTTCATCTTTCCTGACCCCAGGGCAAGGTGAAAGCTGCTGAAACTAAAGTATGTTGTGCATTGCCCAAAAAGTTCATTTTTTTGTAAAGCTGTGGATTTTCAAACATGGTTAAAGGAATCTTTAAAATCTGTGCCTTGTTTTGGGAGGAGGATTGTTGAATGGAATGTTTTATCAAATGCAAATTTTCACCTTGCAGAATGAGAGCACAAAGGATACTTGAACAGTGAACTATTTAAATGATCACTTGAATTTCTTCTTTTAATTCTGACCTGTCCAGTAAAACAAATTACACCTAATTGTTAGCCAACATAAGATTTCAAATCGGCAGCAAATTTTAAAAACTGATTTAAGATGGAACATTAATTGTACAGGATAATTTCATTAGAGGATATAGACATAAACTATGTAGCTACATCTAGGCTAGCATAAATAATTAGTGTGGTTATATTGATTTGATTTGTCAAAGATGATTGTCTTGAAATCACTCCAGATATAGGTTACCTTTTGCAAAATGTTTATACATTTGCAGATCTTTGGTGCTCAGTTATTTTAATACACTGAAAGCTAACTTCCGTCTGCCACTGTCCGTAAACTTGAGCAGATCCAGAACTCTGTCCATATCCTAACACTCACCAAGTTGTGCTCACTATTGTCCCTGTTTTTGTTGACCTATACTTGGTTCCTAGTCCATCAATCTCAGTTTAGCATAGCAATAGATGCCCATTGAAACTGTCAGTATGCTTTTACCATGGTGTGGGTGAAGGTAGATTTGTCCTTGTGATTTCAATGTATTAATTTGGTGTCAACTGTCATTTGAGGAGATGTCTGCAAGGAAGAGGCCAAATCTTGTAAGTACTAGGCAAGGAGCTTAAAATTATGATTGTGCGTGTGTGTGTTCACTCTCATGTTCCAATTTATGTCACAAATGTGTGGTGGTAATAGATGACAATGAAGTGTAAATTTCCAATTGGATAACTGCTTAAAATTATTTTTATTTTAAATATAAATACTTGACTAGAAATAAAGCCAACTGTACAATTTTCTTCAAACCCTTTGAAGGGTAGGGAGGACGATTTATGGGTGATATGGGGGAATATGGCTTGTCAAATATGATATATAACTGGAGGGGAAAAAAATTGCTAGCATTTGTACACCAGCAAAATCCCTGCTTCCCTTATCTACTTTCTTCAGCTTCCAGTTTTAAACATTTTGTTCTCTGGTATTTGTTGATGCACGGTTATTGTCCATTCTTTGTTTCTCTGAGAAAGCAGTGGTGGGCTTTCTTGAAGTGCTGCATCCTTACGTTGCTGGTACTTCCATAGTGTTGATGGGTAAAGGTTTTCCTGAAGGTAGGGGAGTCTAAAATTAGAGGGCAGAGGTTTAAGGTGAGAGGGGAAAGATACAAAAAGGTCCAGAGGGGCAGTTGTTTCACTGAGAGGGTGCTGAGTGCCTGAAACGAGCTGCCAGAGAAAGTAGGAGAGGCAGGTACAAGTTTGACTTTTAAAAAGCACTTACAGTTCCATGGGTAAGGTGGACATAGAGGGATTTGGGCCAGATGTGGGCAACTGGGACAAGCTTAGTGGTGAAAACTGGGCGGTGTGGACAAATTGGCCTGTTTCCAATGATGTAAACTTCTATGACTCTCTTTGAAATAGCGAGGCATCTTGAGGGGAATTGCTTGATACAGCAGACGCAGCACGGTTTCGTTAAGGGGAAGTCGTGTCTGACGAATTTATTGGAGTTCTATGACGATGTGTCTATGGGGGTTGAAAAAGGAGAGCCGGTGGATGTGGCCTTTCTTGATTTTCAGAAGGCGTTTGACAAGGTACCTCACAAGAGGTTATTGCAGAAGGTAAGGGGGCATGGAGTTGGGGGTAGGGTGTTAGCGTGGATAGAGGATTGGTTGTCAAATAGGAGGCAGAGAGTGGGGGTTAATGGGTGCTATTCGGATTGGCGGTTGGTGACTAGTGGAGTGCCCCAGGGGTCGGTGCTGGGGCCTCAGCTATTTACCATTTATATAGATGATCTGGAGGAGGGAACCGAGTGTATGGTGTCGAAATTTGCTGATGACACCAAGATTGGTGGAACGGCAAATTGTGCGGAGGGTGTGGAGAGTCTGCAGAAGGATCTAGATAGGCTGGGCGAATGGGCCAGCAACTGGCAAATGGAATTTAATGTTGGCAAGTGCGAGGTGGTCCACTTTGGTAGGAATAATGGTAGGAAGGACTATTACTTATGTGGCGAAAAACTGCAGCAGGCGACGGTGCAGAGGGACCTCGGGGTCTTTGTGCATGAGTCGCAAAAACCCAGCCTGCAGGTGCAGCAGGTGGTCAGGAAGGTGAATGGGATGCTGGCCTTCATCGCGAGGGGGATTGAATATAAAAGTAGGGAGGTCTTGCTGCAGCTGTATAGGGCATTGGTGAGGCCGCAGCTGGAGTACTGTGTGCAGTTTTGGTCGCCGCACTTATGCAAGGATATTTTGGCCTTGGAGGGAGTGCAGAGGAGGTTTACTAGGCTGATACCGGAGTTGCGGGGGTTGAGCTATGAGGAGAGGCTGAATAAACTAGACTTGTACTCGTTAGAGTTTAGAAGAATGAGGGGAGATCTCATTGAGACATATAAGATGATGAATGGGATGGATAGGATAGAGGGTGGAGAGGCTCTCCTCGCTCAGAAAGGCCAGTAGGACTAGGGGGCACAGCCTCAAGATAAAGGGGGGGTGGTTTAGAATGGAGTTGAGGAGGAACTTCTTCACTCAAAGGGTGGTGAATCTCTGGAATTCTCTGCCCGTTGAGGTGGTGGAGGCTGCCTCGCTAAATATTTTTAAGACGCGGGTTGATGGGTTTTTGATAAGCAAGGGGATTAAGGGTTATGGGGAGAGGGCGGGAATGTGGAACTGAGCCACGACAGATCAGCCATGATCTTATTGAATAGCGGGGCAGGCTCGAAGGGCTAGATGGCCTACTCCTACTCCTATTTCTTATGTTCTTATGAAATTATTTCAGTGGAATCATATGCTTTGCTCTTCACCAAGGCATGCACATGTATAAATTTAGATTGTTATAGAAAGTGTTGGAATGAAATAAAGATTTGTATAAGTGGAACTTTGTGATTCGTAGATTTTGCAAATTGAAACCAAACACAAAAAAAAAGACGGAAGTGCTTTTTGTTATTTGGACAAAACTGCTTACTGTATCAATTTTATTGTAAACGAAGAATGTGTGAAGCTGCCATTGCAAAAGTTTAAAAGCAATAACTACCGGCTCGCATTTGAATAGCCGAAGGCTTGGAGCCTGTTTTGCACAATATTACAACAAACTGTTTGAGGTTGTTATTGAAAAATGTTTTTTTTAAAAAGAGGAAGTCAGGTAAAACACTTTACTCCCTGCTTGCATGTGATTCCTCAATTGGGGTAACCTTTGTTCCACTTAAGACATGGAGAAAATGTTTCCACTTGAGGGCAATCCACATCTAGGGGCCATAATTATAAAATGGTAACTAATAAATAAAATGAGGATTTCAGGAGGAACTTTGTTACCTATTGGTGAGAATATGCAACACACTACCAGGTCAAGTGGTTGAGGTGATTAGCATAGATACATTTATGCAGAAAGTACTTAAGTATATAAGGAAAATGAGATGAAATAAGGAGCTGTGGTTGGAGTGTAAACACTGTTATAAACGTATTGGACCAAAGGGCCTGCTTCTGTTCTGTAAAACTGTTAAGTAATTGTGGTGATGACATCTGGACACGTAACATCAATAGCAATTTAATTTATGCAGCGTTTTAATATTTTTTAAAAAGTCCCAAATTACTTTACCAGATGCTGAGGCAAAACTGATATTAGGTGGGATTATTAAAAGTTTGATCAAAGTAAAGAAATGGAGTTGAATATGAGCCTTAATGGTGGAAAAAAGGAATGTGCGGGTGGAATTCTGAATCCTGAACCTACGGGTATGCCCATCAATGTGGGTGAAAGGTAGGAGGAAGCACAAGCAGTTAGCAGGATACAGAATTTGGGTTGTTGGGTTGGAGGAAGTTGCAAATATAAAATGGAACAAGATCATGAAGGATTTTATAGACGAGGATGGAAATATCAAAATGGAGGCGTGAACAGACTGGGAATCAATGCCTGTCATCAAAGACTAGGATAGTTTTTGACATTTGGAATAAGATAAAGGCAACTGTGTTCTGAAAAAGTTGAAGTTTACAGTAGTGGCACAGCCAGGGGATGAGCAAGAAGGTATTGGAATAGTTAAATCTGTGCTGACAGAGGCATAAGATGAAGATGGGCTGAGACAGAGATAAAGGCCAATATTACAAATTTGCCGATAGGTTGTTTTTAAGCTGGAGAATTTTCACTGTAGGAAGCTCAGCTTAGGGTTGAATAGAACGCCAAGATAGCAAAATCCCTTTTACCTTGACAGTTGGAAAGAGGGCCAGAATCACAGGATGTGGGCATCATTGGCCTGGCAAGCATTTATTGCCTATCCCTAACTGTCCTTGAGAAGATTATGATGAGCTGACATCTTGAACCATCGGTGTCCGCATTGTGAAGGTACACTCAGTATTGTGAGGAAAGGAGTTTGTAAGGCAGTGTTTGAAGGCAATCGTACCAGCTGAAGTTAAGCACTTACAGGTGGAGGATGTTAATTGGATGGTTACCTGAGGGCATATAAAGAGTCATTCATTGATATACCCATAATGTTGCACTGCGAATATATCTATATCAATTAAAGGCTAACTTTGGATTCTCCTATCACCTAAATGGCTTTCTGGTATTTAACAATACCTTCAGTCTTCCCACTGTTTAACTGGAGTTATTTGTGGCTCACTAGAGATCAGGTTTTCGGCATTGGTCTGACAACACAGGTGGTAGATGGATGGAGAAGTAAAGCTGGGTTTTATCAGTGTACATGTGAAAACTGATCCCATCTCCGTGGATAATGTCTTCAAAGGGCCATTTACAGATTCGGAGGAGACACTGGTCACATCCTCAAGGACTCCAGAGATAACATGATGGGAAGAGAATCCATGGCTGAAGATGCTTTAGCTATAATTGGATTTCAGAATAGTGCCAAATGAGGGTAATCCTGTTGATCTGGACAGTGGAGTAAACAAGATGTTGCTTCAATAGATGCTGGCAATGCTCAGCAGATTGGGCAGAAACATGGTTAACTTTTCAGATTGGTGACCTCTAATGGCGAATTTAAGAAATTTTAAACAATTGTGAAACCATCGGAAAGGGAAAGATCAGAGTTAGCAATATGGGATTCTTCAGACACTAAAGAAGCCATGTGGACTCTGTTAATGCTAACTCTGTTTCTCTTTCCACAGATGCCCCCAGACCTGTTGAATTTTTCTAGCACTTTCTATTTTTATTTCCAATTTCCAACATCCACAGCATTTTTTATTATCCCTTCTTCTGTTTGTGTGTATGACCTAGGAAAATTTGCACTAACCTTGCATAAAAAGTATTTTGAGTTGACACTTGTATGATACTAGTACATTGATTTCAATCATTCCCATCAGCAGTGACAGACCTGTAAACAATACTTCACCCAGATTTGTATAGGTCAGAATGATCACTGTGGCCACAACCCAAAATGGGAAGAAGATCATCTATAATTGTACTCCTGGGTGTTATGAGCGTAATTGGATGTAATACAGAAATTACTTGTATATATTGTTACACCTTACTAAAGTCCTAGTTGTAACCCTGTAAATTGTTACACAAATCGTTCATAGAATGCCCCTCCTGTGAAGTAATACTGATTTTTAAAGGATTAGTGAGATCACACGTCATAGAGGTTTACGGCATGGAAACAGGCCCTTTGGCTCAACTTGTTCATGTCGCCCTTTTTTTTAAAACCCTTAAACTAATCTCAATTGCCCGTATTTGGCCCATATCCCTCTATATCCATCAAACCCATGTAACTATCTAAATGCTTTTTAAAAGATAAAATTGTATCCGCCTCTACTACTACCTCTGGCAGCTTGTTCCAGACACTCACCATCCTCTGTGAAAAAATTGCCCCTGTGGACACTTCTGTATCTCTCCCCTCTCACCGTAAACCTATGCCCTCAGTTTTAGACTCCCCTACCTTTGGGAAAAGATATTGACTATCTACTTTGTCTATGCCCCTTATTATTTTTTAGACCTCTGTAGGTCACCCCTCAGCCTTCTATGCTCCAGAGAAAAAAGTCCCAGTCTATTCAGCTCTTATAACTCAATCCATCAAGTCCTGGTAGCATCCTAGTAAATCTTTTCTGCACTGTTTCTAGTTTAATAATATCCTTTCTATAATAGGGTGACCAGAATTGCACGTAGTATTCCAAGTGTGGCCTTACCAATGTCTTGTACAACTTCAACAAGACGTCCCAACTCCTTTTATTCAATGTTCTGACCAATGAAACCAAGCATGCGGGCTGCCTTCTTTAACACTCTGTCAACCTGTGACTCAACTCCACTTTCAAGGAGCTATGAACATGTACCCCTAGATCTCTGTTCTCCTCAGCACCCTCCCATTAATTGAGTAAGTCCTGCCCTGGTCCAATCTATCAAAATGCATTACCTCACATTTGTCTAAATTAAACTCCATCTGCCATTCGTCAGCCCGCTGGCTCAATTGATCAAGATCCTTCTGCAATTGGAGATAACTTCCTTCACTGTCCACCATGCCACCAATCTTGGTGTCATCTGCAAGTTTCCTAATCATGCCCCCTATATTCTCACCCAGATTATTAATATAAATGACAACTGTGGGTCCAGCACTGATCCCTGAGGCACACCGCTGGTCACAGACAAATTTTGTATCCATTTACATACCTCCCCCTGGATCCCGTGAGATTTAACCTTATGCAACAAGTGTAATACATGTATAGTGTAATAGCCAGTTGTAGTCACTGTTCTCGGACAGTGATTTAGGAAATGATAAAGATTGATTCAGCATCTTCTGCACATCAAAGTTATTCAGCCCAACTTGGCTCATCACTATCTGGACTATAATTTGGTAAAAAGTCTGACAACACCAGGTTTTAGTCCAATCGATTTATTTGATAATAGACTCACAAGCTTTCGGGGTTAATCCCTTCGTCAGGTGAATGGAAAGTTGTGGCCTCAGACAGAGCATATAAAGCACAGACAGTTTAGGGATTACTGATTAGAATGCGAATCCTTACACCTGACCTGCTGTTCAAGACCTGAAGTGGCTGACAATGTGAGTGGAAGGAGCACTGATCACAGGTTAAAGAGATGTGTATTCAGGAGAACAGTGACCACAATACCACACAACCCTGCCACAGCAACCTCTGCAAGACATGCCGGATCATCGACATGGATACCATCATCACACGTGAGAATACCATCCACCAGGTACATGGTAAATACTCTTGCAACTCGGCCAACATTGTCTACCTGATACGTTGCAAGAAAGGATGTCCCGAAGCATGGTACGTTGGGGAGACCATGCAGACTGTACGACAACGGATGAATGAACATCGCTCAACAATCACCAGGCAAGACTGTTCCCTTCCTGTTGGCGAACACTTCAGTGGTCACGGGCATTCAGCCTCTGACCTTCGGGTAAGCATTCTCCAAGGCGGCCTTCACGACACACGACAGCGCAGAGTCGCTGAACAGAGACTGATAGCCAAGTTCCGCACACATGAGGACGGTCTCAGCAGGGATCTTGGGTTCATGCCACACTATCTGTAACCCCCGTGACTTGCCTGGGTTTGCAAAACCTCACTTACTGTACTGTCTGGAGACAATACACATCTCTTTAACCTGTGATCAGTGCTCCTTCCACTCACATTGTCAGCCACTTCAGGTCTTGAACAGCAGGTTAGGTGTAAGGATTCGCATTCTAATCTGTGAACTGTCTGTGCTTTATATGCTCTGTCTGAGGCCAGAACTCTCCATTCACCTGACGAAGGGACTAACCCCGAAAGCTTGTGAGTCTATTATCAAATAAATCGGTTGGACTTAAACCTGGTGTTGTCAGACTTTTTACTGTGTTTACGCCTGTCCAACGCCGGCATACCCACATCATGACTATAATTTGGTGACATGGATTGCGCACCTTTTACAAACCTGTTGACCTCCATCCCAGATTATCACCCAGGTAACAAAAATCTCCTTCATTTTAGTACATGTGAAATTAAGTCCAATGCTGTAAGTAGTTTCTTACTACTGTAAAGCCCAAGGGCTGGGCAATAGTTTAATTCCCTCCAGGTGAAATATAATGTTCTCTGCTCCCCTAATCCTCTTTGCTTTGGATTCCTCTTTCAACTTTACTGAATTTTATACATTGTAATAAATGGCCCTTCACTGTTTGCATGTTAATGTCATGGTCTAGATTTGGCTGACATTAGATTCCTAGTCACAGGCTCCTTATTCTTGAACTTGGAACTGATTTGTTAGGTTCCTATGTTGTGAAGGATTGAAAAAGATGATAATTACATATACGAGGTTTCTTTTTTTTTAAGTACAGACTAGCATGTAGTTTCTACATTGCGAGCCTTCACAAACCATCTTCCAGGATCAAAGTTGGCGTCAGTAACCTTTTGACAAAACTGTTCTGACGAAAGGTCATCAGTGTGAAACATTAACTCTTTCGCTACAGGTATTGCTGGATGTGTTGACTACTTCCAGAGTTTCTATTTACCATTTCAGATTTTCAGCATTCATCATATTTTGATTTGTGAATCTGAAATGATGGCAATTCCAGTAGCCCATCATCTAGAGAGACATTGTGAGCTGGAATAATGGCTAATTGTTAATGTGCACATTGAATTTTGCAGACACCCACAGCTGTGACCTAAAGAGAGTTAAACTCTGCGAATTGTTGTCTGTCATAAAAGCAGCTAGCTGAAGGTTTCATGCTACACCTAACAATTTTTACCCACCAGACAGTGGAGGAGGGTGTTAAATTTTTGATTTTGAAGTAGCCTTTAAAATTAACCCTCCTCTGTACATTTTCAAGTATTGATGTTTGTGAAAGAGATTCAGACTCCAAAAAATGAGGGAGGTAAAGGATAAAGCATTGTAAGAAGAAACCATGTCATCCTCTGACCTTGTGTCACCTGATGATGGAGCCTGAGACTCCAAAATCTGCTGCTGCCAAATAAGCCTGTTGGATTTTAACCTGGTGTTGTGAGACTGCTTACTTGTGGGTAAACGCATAGCATGGGGCTTACTAGTTAAGGTGAACAGCTGGTTCGTGATGCAGAGTGACACCAACAGCACAGGTTCCTGCTGAGGTTACTCATGAAGGTCCCGTCTTCTCAACCTCACACTTTGCCTGAGGTATGATGATCCTCAGGTTAATTCACCTCCAGTCAGTTCTCCCCCTCAAAGAGGATAGCAGCCTGTGGTCATCAGGGATGATGGCAACTATACTTTAAATGAGAAACTTTACTTGTACATCTATCTAAAGTTATCCTTTAGTTGATAGCTATAAAAATGCTTAGTATAGGGAAGGCAAACTTGTACAGTGTCTTTATTATTAAGATTCTGTCTTCTGAGAGCATTACAAAATATTTTCTAAAGTTTGACTTGCCATTGCTAAGCTTTCAGCCAGGGAATGGTGAATCTGTGGAACTGCCACAGGAGTCATTGAGCCTCTTTATGGCAGAGGTAGATAGGTTCTTGATTAATAAAGGGATCAGGGTTATGGGGAAAAGGCAGAAGAAAGGAGATGAGAAAAATATCAGCCATAACTAAATGGCGGAGCAGACTCGATGGGCTGAGTGGCCTAATTCTGCTCCTATGTCTTATGGTCGTGGACAGTTTTCTATGTAATGGGCTACAATCACAACAACTTACTTTTCTGTAACATCTTTAATGTAGTGAAACATCCCAAGGCACTTTACAGGAGTGTTATTAAACAAAATTTGACACCAAGCCATGTGAGGTATTAGAACAGCTAACCAAAATCTTAGCCACAGAAATAGGTTTTAAGGAATGTCTTAAAGGTGGGAAGAATTGCTGAATGTAAAGCCTTGAAAGTGGAAGCTCCCTCCTGATTTTGAAATATATTGCCATTCCTTCACTGTTTCTGCGTCAAAGTCCAGGAGCTCCCTCCCTAACAGCACTGTAGGGTATCTACACCACATGGATTGCAGTGATTCAAGAAAGCAGCTCACACTACCTTTTCAAGTACAGTTAGGGACAGGGTATAAATGCTGGCCTAGCCAACGAAGCCTTCACCCTGTGCATGAATGAGAGAAAGTGCTGAAGGCATGTTCACCAACGGTGGAGTGATTTTAAAAATTAAGGTTTGCCTGAATGTATTACAAATTAAATTGCGTACGTGCCTGTTTAATACCTCGCTAAAATGTTTCTGTTGAACAGCAATCTGCCTGTAGTCTGCTGTTCTTTAAAATTTCACCTTCATGAGGTGTGGCAGACACCCAGGCCATGTTTATTGCCCATCATTACTTGCCCCACAAGCTGGTGGTCCTTTTGCTTGAACAACTGATTGATTTGGAATTGATCAGTTTGACAAACCAATTCAGTGGACATTAAGGATTAATCACATAGTATGTGATTGAAATCATTTGCAGATGAGGCTGGTTATGTGTGCCGAATTTCCTTTTGGGACAAATATGAATGAGCTAGTTGAGTTTTTACAGCAGCAAGTCATGAATTACCATATTTCTGAATTTGATTCCATGATGTGCTATGACAGGATTTGTACTTGCATGTCTTGAGTTGCTAGTGTAGTATTTATTGTACTATGCTAACTTATCCTTTCCTCAAGGAGTTTTTTGTATGCTGCCAAGGAAAAATACCTTAAGCCAATTTTAAAGTCAACAGGCTGGAAGGATTGTGCTTGAGAGCACAGATTATAGGGTGCGCCCTTTGTCTATAATTATCAAGCTATTTCTTAGTAACCTACAGGTTGTTGCATTATTAGGTCTATTGTTTACTGAAACTTGTGCATTCCTGTTTTTCAGTTTAATGACATCAAAAAAAATCATAATAATTTGCAATTAAGTAACATACCATTTCTGTGTGAGACTGCGGAGGGGTTGAAAGTTGTTCCTGTCTGCAAGGGTCCTATGTGAACTGATGTTGGGAATTCAGCCCATAGCAAATTTGTAATCTCACCAGCAAGAGATTAAGACAGAATACATTGAACTTTAGTCTGTACCAAACTGAAAATTACATTGGTGGGTTTAGCTCATGTGGCAATTCAATTATGCATGCACCTGTAACCTAATTACTCTCTATGGCCAAGAAAAGTCATGCAACTTGTTGATATTGTTATACTGCTGCATAAGGAAGGTATGAACTTGTTAAATCTTTTTTGGAAGACTGGCTCTATGAATAAAATTGTTCATTAATTGGGACGCAGCTAAATCTAAAAAATTTCACTTTCACTTTTTTCAGCGTTCAAATATGATTCATAAATTTTTAGCTTTTTGGCTAAGATCAAGCCCAAGATCAGGTGCAAAACCTCTTGCTGGCTTGGATCTTGTTTGTCTCTCTTGTAGGAATAATCAGTTGGATTCAGTTTGAATTTGCATTGGCTTGGGAGCAAGCAAAACAAAGGATTTGGACTTGCCCAGTCCATTCTGCACATTGGCTTTGTAACTTGTAAGAATGTAGTAAAAAGAAAGATTTGACCATTTGATTATCACAGTTTTAGGCATCCCCCTCTTCGAAAAAGACGCTTGTTGCTAGTATTCCCTTTTTGCAAGCAGCTGTACTTTGTGTAAAAACAATGAACGATGTTCGTTGCAGTTCGATGCTGTCCTACCCAACATGCAAATATTTCAACAGTGATGGTGGTTGGAAGTGGTAACTGCTACCAGCCCAACAGTCCAAGCAGTGTGTAATATTAGTGCTAACTCTGCAGAGTTTGGGGTTCAAACATGAGGCCTTCTGAGTCAGTATGGCTCAGTCTTGTAATGTTTGCTTATTGACAGAGAGGTTTCACTAAATTCCTATTTTTAGTGTTTGAATGATGATGGTTTTGTCCTGTGCTTTTAGGCATAAAGTGAAACCTTTCATGAGGAAGTTGAGCCAGAAGATGCCCAAACAATGTCTGTTTTATGTTCTTTGTGGCCATAAGGAGCAGAGTGCTCTTCCAAGCCTCGTCAGGAAGCTTTGGGCTTCCCTGTGTACAATCCCAAGCGACAGCTGCAAGTTGACTAAATTCCCAGCTGGATGGTGATTTTTGGCTGACGGCCACTTTCAAGCCTCAGGAATCCGATGGAAATTCATTCCAGAGTGTAGAAACTGTAATGCTTCCTTTTCTGTAATATTCATAACTTTATGCAGATGTATACATAACCATAACTTAGCTTTACCTTACCTAGTCCCCATTCTTCACAAAAGTCTGAACAATAATTGCTAGTCAACTGTTGTTAATCGGATGGGAGCTGATCTAATCTTGTCATTATTTGATCTTCACGTACACACTTCAAGATCTCTGAATTGCAGTCTTTAGTAGGAACGCCAGCTGTAATGTTTTTCTCCTGCTAGTGATACATTGGCACCACAACCATTGATAGTGCATTTGTCCAATTGATATTAACTAATGAAGCAGTGACCTGTGAGCTATCAAGTCCCAAGTGGTTTAAGTAGTGCATTTTCCATTTATTGAACTAATGAGTAGTTGTAGTTTGTCTTGGATATTTGAGGTTACATGTTTGCCCTTCCTAATTTACTTGATGTTGATTGCTGCAGCAGCCATTTTATCCATAACCTTTTTGAGTTCTCAGTCATGCAAACCTATATTTGTATGACTGCCCACAGGTAGAGAGATCTTATAAACATTAGACGTTGCAGCAGGACATCACCAGCCATCATCCTCTGTGATCACTTTGTAAATATTATCTGTGTAATTGGCCTTTTCAGACAGAAGTATTTTGTGAAAGTGTCTCTGATGTTAGTAGATCTACTAATATACAGCTTGTAAAACTGCACAATCTAACTCGCACCGTTAAATATAGTTAGACCCTGCTGGGGCAGTACAAGGTACAGGGGTAATTTCATGAAGTGACATTGTGGGAAAGTGGGAATTCTGCAGATGACCTGACTGCCCTATGCAAACTGAGCTACCTCATCCAGTTACTGTAAGAAATTGAGTTCTGTTTTTATTCCAAACTTAAAATGATGAAAGAATTACCCCATTTAGGAAGGTTTCCTTTTTCCATTTAGGAAGGTTTCCTTCCTAAAATAGTCTTCAAAATGACTAAAAATATTTAATAAAATTGCACCAGATTTGAAGCAAGACTTGTGAAACCTTCACTGTGGTTGCATTTTTTTCATTAATATGAAATGTTCCATTTCCTAGCTATTTCCTATCACTGAAAGTTGTAGCTGATGAGGCTTGATAGTGTTACTTTTTTTTAAAAAGAGATATGTACGCATCAACAATAGAGAACAATTACTGAAGGATTTACTACAATGCAGTCACTTCAATGAATTGATACGATTGCACTCCGAGGTTTTAACAAATGCACTTCAGCTAATGCAGTTATTTTGAGACTTGTGACTTACCTGTAATCACCAGCTTGTCATCTTGCTATTAAGCTCTCCAGAGACATTACATATTTGGAAGAACAGAAACTGTAATTCCCCTTTTGTCTGTTTTTCTCAAGTGATCACAAGAACAACTTGAATTTATCTAGCACTTTTTAAATCTTAACTTTCCAAGGTGCTTCACAGGAACATCTTTAAACAAAATTTGACACTAAGCCAATTAGTTGGTATTATGGCATGTCACCAAAAGCTTGGTCAAAGAATTAAATGTTGAGGCTATTTCATATATCCACAATTACATGGAAGTAAAATGTTTTTGTATTTTTATATTATTAAGTGTTCCCAATCATTGTCCTGTTGAACATTTTATTTGCCATTTTGAGGAAAATCTGTGCTCATTTATCAGGATTGAGACAAGCTGAAGTTGATGTTTAAGATTAGTTCATGCTGTCCTGCAGATTCATGCTTTTTTGTTTGCATTTTTTGCCCTGTTCTCCTCTGTGTAACTACTGCTTGTAGAATGTACTTGATTGGAACAGCTTCCATACATGTTTCCTCAAAATAGTGTAAGCAGTATATATTTGTCATCCTCTTGTGGTTGAACCTACTGTGCAGACTGCCTGAGGAGGTGGATGCTGTCCTTGTATTCATGGGGAAATGGGTAAAAGAAGCAAGAGTAATTGGTGGAGAGTTTTAATTTGTTTTAGTTCAATAATTAGATTCAGTAGTTTCATTCAATCTTTTGCATTCCTGTTCCTATTAAGTGACCATTCAGGTGCTAATTTTCAGTTATTTTTGTGCCTGCTGTCATGCTCCATTATGTTATGAACTTTCTGGCAATGTATTAAAATTTTGAACAACTATTAAAATGACTGTGCTAACACTTGACTTTTGGCAAGGTCAACACTAGAGGACCTGAAACACTCAAGGTATTATCAATTAGATATAGACATTCATAGCCATCCAGAAAATTCTCTCATTCCTTTGAAAGAACTACAAATGCTGGCAGACCCATCTTTTTGTTCACCATGGACAAAAGACACATTGAAATTCAATATGTTAGACAAGTGTGAATGGGTCCCCAACTAACCTCCCATTGTTTTATAATGGTATCTCATTCAAACACAGGCTGGGTAAATTTCAAAGTGTCCATTGACAAATTTAGGATTTTTATCAATTTGACAATCCATCTTATTTGGGAAAGGATTTTGGATTTATAACAGGTCATATGAATGATCCAGCCATGTTTGTTGCATGTTTTTAAAACAGCAAGAATCAGTTCTGCAGAAACAGGCAGCTGCAGTAAATTAAGCAGCCAAGATCATAAACCGAAATACCTTGAAAATGGGAGAAGAACTCTTATCAACCTATTCCAATTTCAGGCTTGTCTGCAAACCAAACTCCTGGAAATGCAGCCACAATAAGTCTTGTAGCTTATTGAGAAATGTCTGCTTACAAGATCTTCACTTCAACTAAAAGCATTAACTCATTTAGGAAACTGCAGGCCTGCCAGAAATGAGAGACTGGGGCAGTTATGCTTTATAATTGCATTGTTTACTTTATTTGTAACTGTGTGAGAAATAGTTTGCTTGATGTGAGTGAGACATTGTTAAACCGCCGCAGCAAGTGTAGGGTAATAAATAACATTTTCAAACTAGCAAAAAAAAGTTTGCTGCTGGAATTATTTAAATAGAGACCATAACTCTGGAAGGTAAGAAAATACACACACCTCACTTACAAAGCACATTGACCATGTTTTTGACTGGCTGTGGTTTTTAAAGGAAAATTGAAAATTGTCTATGGTGATGTTTTTATGTATTACTTTCAAATGACCATGGTCAGTGATTCTACAATGGAGTGTTCCTTAGATAGCTGAGAGGGTAACGATGTAGTGCAAAATGTATTAGATATAAGGTCTTCGCTCCAATTCATATTTTTGCTGTGCGAGTTAAAATGCGTGTTAAGTGAGTGTAAAATCAGATGAGACCATCAAGTCAAATATTCTGTTAAGAGTGTTGTATTAGGTTCAAATGATGACTGACTACTTAGGCAAGCTATCATCTGCCCTAATGCACAAATGAGTCATTGTGTTGAGAGAAAATTGCACTACAAGAAGTAATAGAGGTGATTTGGTAGAGGTGAAATTGGTTGACCATGATTGGTGAAATACTGACTCCAATTACTTTGAACCCATGAATATTTCAGCATTTTAGGAGCAAAAGGTTTTTACGACTATAACAATAAGTCTTTGATTTTATTATCAGTGTTGTGGAGTAGTTCATGTTGTTTTCGCAAGTCTGCTCTGAAAGTATATTGTTTTAGAATTGAGGTAGGGAACAGATTCACTCAGTAGCATAAAAGACTCTTCACAAAGCTTCAGTTTGAATGCTGCTCGAGTAAAGCCACTCCATTTGTGGCACTGCTGTGCTGGCAGGTATTTAACACTAATTCCATTCATCATTTTATAAGCGAATCGCATTAAAACCGTTTTGCCATGTAATTCTTAAAATTAGTATCCAGAAGATCTGAGTCATTTTGACTCTTAAAAATAGCTGTGGCTGAATTCTACATAGTGCATTTTTAGCCACTTTTGCTGCAGTGAATTCTCTGGCACCAAAATGCAGGAGCTGAAAATAACATAAGAACTGGAGTAAGTATTTAGCTCATTAGGCCTATTTTGCTACCATTTGGTGAGGGCAGCACTGATCTATGACACAATTCCATAGGGAGCCTTTTACCTGTGCTCTTTGATACATTTGGTGGGCAACTATCTGTCAACCGCAGATTTAAAATTTAGGTTGAAAAAACATTTACAGTACCTAACATCAATTGTCAATTGTGGAAGAATTGCAAACTCCTACTACCCTTTGTGTTTCTTAATTTCACTTTTCAAACGTCAGCCTCTAGTTTTTAGATGATGCCCCCAGTCCTAGATCCCCCAACCAGTGGAAATAGTCAAAACAATATATTTGGTAAGTTGAAAACACTAAACTTAACTGGCTAGCTGCAGAAAGATGGCTTAATGCTTCAAATGAGTAGGGTCTTGGTCAAAATTTGAAGGAGTGGAGGGGCCTATAGGACTGATCAAAACAAGGAGAACAAAAGGTAGCAGTTAAGTGCTTTGTTTTTAATCTCTGGACAACTCTTCTCCTTTCTTTCTCCTTCTTTGTGCTCACCAATATCTGATTCACAGCAACTTAATTTCCAAATCTTTATACTTGACGATTTTTTTCATTTTACGATCGTGCTTCTAGGAAGGAAGAAAGTTCGACGACAGAAATTTCTAAGTGAAGAAGGATTCAAACAAAGAAAGACCAAAGCTGCTTCTGATATTGTGGCAATACTGGACAGAGAAAACACAGGGGGTAAGCAAAATGATGTAGAGATGTTTTTCTTTTTCTCTTTCTCCACATACCGTGCTGAAAATCTTGCTGCATTACCCATCTGATAGCATGCTCAATTGGCATTCTTCGTACAAGAGTTGAGTGAGTGTGGGCAGATTTTTTGACCATAGCAGATGTCAGTGCTGGCCCCAATTCATACTTCGTTCAGCACCCTCGTACGCTTTCCAGCAGGAGATATAGTAAACAGCGAGGACGATAATAATAGATTTATGGTGGCCATAGACATCCACAAGATGAAATTTAACATAGCGTGAAGTCATATGTAGGATGACTGAGAAGAGGCTATAAAAACTAAATTGTACAATTTTAAAGTGGGTGCAGGAACCTGGAGATCTGAGGATGCATAGAGGCTGAATAAACTGGGTTGTACTTGTTAGAGTTTAGAAGAATGAGGGGAGATCTCATTGAGACGTATAAGATGATGAATGGGATGGATAGGATAGAGGTGGAGAGACTCTTCCCGCTCAAAAAAGGACAGTAGGACTAGGGGGCACAGCCTCAAGATAAAAGGGGGGTGGTTTAGAACGGAGTTGAGGAGGAACTTCTTCACTCAAAGGGTGGTGAATCTCTGGAATTCTCTGCCCGTTGAAGTGGTGGAGGCTGCCTCACTAAATATTTTTAAGACGCGGGTTGATGGGTTTTTGATAAGAGAGGGGATTAAGGGTTATGGGGAGAAAGCGGGAAAGTGGAACTGAGCAGCGACAGATCAGCCATGATCTTATTGAATGGCGGGGCAGGCTCGAAGGGCTAGATGGCCTACTCCTGCTCCTATTTCTTATGTTCTTATGTTCTTAGTTCTGGGCTCCATACGTAAACTGGAACATCAGCATGGTCTTCGAGAGAATATGGAAAGAATTTATTAGAATCGTACTAAGGATAAAGTTTTTATAGAATCCCGACAGTGCAGAAGGAAGCCATTCAGTCCATCGAGCCTGCACTGACGACAATCTTCATCCCCTGTTAGTCCCTCTGACACTAAGGGACAATTTAGTGTGGCCAATCCACCTAACTTGCATATTTTGGGAGGAAACCAGAGGAAACTCACGCAGATATAGTGAGTGTGCAGATTTCACACAGGCAGTTACTTGAGGCTGGAATTGAACCCAGGTCCCTGCCACTGGGAGGCAGCAGTGCTAACCACTGTGCTGCAGAAAGACTAAAAAAGTTGTTTTTAGAGAAATGTGTTTGAAGAGATTGATAGAGATATTCAAAGTCAAGAATGGTTTTGATGAATTAATAAGGAGGAACAGTTTTTCAGTAAAGGAAGGTCGATAACCACATGATTGGCCAAAAAAAGAGGTGACACAAGAAACAATTTGTTTCACACTCCATTGTTATGATCTGGAATGTGCTGCTTGAAAAGGAGGTGGAAGCAAATTACTGACTTTCAAAAGAAATTTGGATAAATGCTTGAAGGGAAATAAATTTTACGTCTATGGGGGAAAAAGAAGGGGATTAGGATTAACTATATAGCTCCTTTTAAATAACTGGCACAGGCACAATGGGCCAACTCACAGCTTCCTGAACTGAATCATTTTATGATTCTGTGATCTTTCAGTGAGGGGCAGCTTTCAGGTTGAGGTGCCCTTTAAAAATGGTGCCCCAATCTATGAACATAGGACATAGAAAAACTTTGGCCCACAAGTTGCACTGATCATATCCCTCCCTACTAGGCCTACCCATAACTCTTAATCCTATTAAGTCCCATGTACTCATCCAGAAGTCTCTTTAAAAGACCCTAGCGAATTTGCCTCCACCACCACCGACGGCAGCCGATTCCACGCACCCACCACCTTCTGAGTGAAATCTCCTCTGCATCTACTTCCCAGCACCTTTAAACCTGTGTCGTCTCGTAGCGACCATTTCAGCCCTGGGAAATAGCCTCTGAAAATCCACCCGATCTATCCCTCTCAAATCTTATAAACCTCTATCAGGTCACCTCTCATCCTTCATCTCTCCAGGGAGAAAAGACAGAGCTCCCTCAACCTATCCTCATAAGGCATGTCACCCAATCCAGGCAACATCCTTGTAAATCTCCTCTGCACCCTTTCAATAGCTTCCACATCCTTCTTGTAATGAGGCGACCAGAACTGAGCACAGTACTTCAAGTGGAGTCTGACTAGGGTCTTGTAAAGCTGCAGCATCATCTCCCAACTCCTGAACTCAATCCCTCGATTGATGAAGGCCAGTACACCATACACCTTCTTGACCACATCCTCTACCTGCGAGGCCGATTTTAAGAGTCCTATGGACCTGGACCCCCAGATCCTCTACACTGCTAAGACTCTTACCCTTGATATTATACTCCTTCATCCCATTTGACCTGCCAAAATGGACCCCTACACATTTATACCGTTAAACGTTTATAACCCTGACTTTGCCATTGTGTTTAGGGCCCTCCCCCCTCCCTGTGTGATCTTTGCCAGCTTTTTGGAATTGCACAGAGTGTTTTAACTCACATAAGAAAAGATGTTTCTGAAACCCATGAATTTCACACAGCTTTTGGTGATTGGATGCAGGAACCCGGACTGTTTTTTTTCATTATTTTCCCCTGATAGCAAAGAATACAGAAAATTGTAGGAGAACGTGGGCAGAGTAGCTGTTGGTAGACAGGCAACAGCTGTAATTCAGTAAAGAGAAATGTGAAATATGTTTTTTTTAAGAAAAATGGGTAGACAAAGAAACTATGGGTGCAATTCTCCCAAATCGCCTGGAATAGGCAAGGAAAAGCTGTGTGAAACTCGCCAGCTTCACAGGTGCTTTTTCTTGCCTGAGTTAACAACATTTTTTAGTCCTGCAAGGATCATATAGCCAGCTGAGGGGTGCAGGGCCTAAATGTATCGGCAGAGATTCGGACGATCCTTTTAAAAGGCATCCCAATCTGAAACACAGAGAAAAGTGTTGGAAAATCTCAGTAGGACTGGCTGCATCTGTAAAGAGAGAAAAGAGCTGATGTTTCGAGTCCAGATGATCCTTTGTCAAAGCGAAGGCAAAAGCTTTTGTCAAACCAGCTTCCCATCCATTGACTCCATCTATACTTTCTGCTGCCTTGGCAAAGCAGCCAGCATAATTAAGAATCCCATGTACCCCAGATATTCTTTCTTCCACCTTCTTCTGTTGGGGGAAAAAAATACAGAAGTCTGAGATAAGTACCAACCCAAGTCAAGAACAGCTTTTTCCCTGCTGCTGTCACACTTATGAATGGACATACTTTGTATTAAGCTGATCTTTCTCTACGCCCTAGCTATGACTGTAATACTACATTCTGCACTCTTGTTTCCGCAATGAATGATATATTTTGTCTGAATAGCATGCAAGAAACAGTACTTTTCACTGTATGCTAATACCGTGACAATAATAAACCAAATCAAATCCTTACAGATGCTGCCAGACCTGCTGAAATTTTCCAGCATTTTCTCTCTTGGTTTCAGATTCCAGCATCCGTAATGATTTGCTTTTATCCCAATCTGAAAGTTGCGCTCAAGTCCCACTCCCCAACCCATCACCACACATAAGAGAAACCCACTGACAAGCCCATTAATTATAAAATATTTATTTAATTCAGTGGAAATCGGGTTCATGTCCCAGTGGATTTAATTACATCGCTGCTGGCAATGGGGAGCAGGGAACATCTGAAATCAAGCTTTTGCCAGTGGGAGCCCTGTTTTTGGCCGCTCACGTGATTTAATGGCCACTATGGGATTTGTGCCCATGACTAATGGGCCCGTTAGATCACACCCTACATTTTAAGAGTGTGAAAGAATGACAATATCTTGGGATACAAATGCACAGAACCTTGGGTGGGGTGCAAACAGAAAAGCCATAAAAAGGCAAGTAGAACTTTTCTCTATGTAGGTGTGTTGAGTATAAAAGCAAGAGGTTGATTTTTGAATTTGTTTGATTCATTATTTAGACCTTAGCTGGGAGTATTGCATGAAGCAGTGGCCTCAGTTGGAGCTCTGGAAAAAGGGTACAGCAAAAAGTGACTGACATGTTCGGTGGCAGACAATTAGAGATTTTCAATTATAAATGTGTTGCAGTAAACGGTGAAAAATCTCCTCATTGGTTGGTGAATTGGCAACCAGGTCAGAGAGTGGTTAACACTGGAAGATCATAAGAAAAATAATTAGTGAAGGTTGTTAGAATATGGATTGCTTTCCTGCAACTAGCATTTGGAAGCAGATACTATAAGATTCAAAATGGAATTGGATAAGTATTTATATGTATTGTATGGGGTTTTAAAAAAAGAAGTGGGATTAAAATAAACTTCCTTGCCACTGGCACGTATTTCAATGATACAAAGTGATTTTGATTCCCGAGATAAATTGAAACGTCTGCTTTTTAGTAGGTGTTAAATTTTAGAGCAGCACAAAGGTGACCTTTGACCCTTTTGTTAAGATTGTTAACTTATCTGGATTGCTTATTGGTTCAATCGGGCAAAGGTAAACTCTTGTTAGATTAACTCCTTTTACAGGTTATTTGTATCTGAAAAGTAGTTTCATTTTACTCATACTGGGGCAGTATTAATTGTCGCTTCGTTCATAGTATTTTCGCTGCAATTGTTGGAAAATAGATTGAGTAATACCAGTCATGAGTTTTGAGAACAGGCGTGACTATTAGGATCAGTTAGATTTGAGAGAAACGGTATTACAATAGTAGTGTTTGAGAACAAGTCGTACTTCACTGTTTATCTTCTACCCAATTTTATTTGGCAAGCATTGTGCAATGACAAAAGGCAAGATTTTTAACTTCCTCCCTTGTTGTACTGAAAGCAGTAGGCCTTAACTGGGGTATGGTTCCATTGATGTCAGCAACAATCCAGTAACTCTCAAATGGCATGTGTAGTCAGTGTCACCAGTCTATTAGATTGTGGAGGATATCGCAGACAAGTTTAATGGAGTCCTTGCCCTGTGTCTACACATTTTACTAGCAGTCACTGGAAAGAGAACAGCAGCAAGAGTTGCAGCTAACTTTTTTAATCCTCCATACCCTAGGAATTTGAGTCCAAATGATGGTTTAACTGACATCTGCTAACTTAGTACAGACCCTAGGACCTTTTATCCTATTTCCCTTCTAAGATTGTCAGCATAAGTTGAGGCTATCCTTTTTTTACATTACATTTTTGAAGTTTATGCTATCTATAATGTAGTTTGTCGTCTTGGTACAGGTTTAAAATATGTTGTAGTATTTATGAATCAAAACGCTGATACTTTGAGCAAGCTTTTGGATTGGTTCTAACTTGCAGTAAATTAATTGCTTCATAATGTCACAATAACTGTTCCGGTGACCCAGTCACTTCCTCATTATACGCCCTAAAGTAATTAGGTAGTCCTGTAGTGTTTGAAAGGGAATCATATTTACCTGAAATGCTGCATAATCTCAGATAGATGTATTGGAAGATCAGTGGAATTGATCCTGGTAATTCAAAGGCACGTGGGTGGGGGGTTAGCAAATGAATTGTAGGCTGCTTTACAGGTTCTCTTTTCCATCTGTTTATTTTAAATATATTTGTTACTTTCAACTTGTGTTTTCCGTTGCTCAGAATCTGGGTTAGATCTCAAATTGGCCAAAAGGTTGAAAGTCACCACGACATTGAGGTATTTCTTCTGGTCTTAACACACACCATGTAAAACCTGACAACGTGGGCACCCTGTGTTGTTCCTAGATGAGTTTTAATGTATTGCAACCATGAAGCTGGAGAAGAATTGCACACAAGTCAGTGCTCTAATAGTAATGTTTCAAATTACTCTTACTGCTAGTTTCAGCAACAGTTCTTATGCCCCTTGCACTGTAGTGTTAACTCATTCCAGATATGGAGCCTAGAATGACAAAATATAAAATCGCGTTACAATAATTGCAGCAGCAGAAGCTCTGGGTGATCCCTAGTTGAACAGCACTGTGCTGAAATCATCATGACAGCATTTCATTTGGTGCATTTGCCTCCACTCTTTATGTTGCTTTCAGTCCAAACATATTTCTGTTATATTTTTCCCCCCTCTCTCTGCCCACCAGAATTGCTGCCTGATTTCAAAGGCTGAAAGATTATCTCAATACTGATCCTATTTGCTCATGAGTTCTGGGACATCACTCATGGAATAAACACATCGTTCCTTTGTTTTCCAATTTGTAACATCTATAAGGCAAAACAAAGCTTGGCAGTGTTAACCAATGCTTCAGATGTGCAACCCTGGATCACCTTTGAAGTCCAAAAATAAGCAACGATTAACAGGGCTCCTTTACAGTGGTCATGCTTGGCTAAAACAATTTGGTTAACCAAGTCAAATATTTTTCATTCAACAGTCTACAACACCAGATTTGTGTGCTGTAGTTCTGCAAGAGTCAACCAAGTCCTGTGGGTATGGAAAAGGGCTAAGACACCGAGAGGAATAAATATGATCATTAAATTCTTCATTGCAGTATCATGATTCTTTGCTGTGATCTCTGATTTACAATATGAGATAATGTATTAATTGGGAAAGAACCACCATGTCCTAAAACAATGCTCTGCGTTCTGAGGTTACCAATCTAAATTAGTATAATTAATTAAATTAGGTGGTTGTAGTAGTTGTAGTAGTTGTAGTAAATTAAGAAAGGCTGAGAGAAGGCCATTTGACCATCAAAGCTCCTCTTAATGTTCTAAATCATCAGCTCGCAATCTAACTCTGTATTGAACAGCTCAAAGCCTGTGACTCTGTTAGGATTTTTGAATGTTTGGAATAATTATATGTAGAAATTCTCTTTCTCACATCTGACCCAAATGCGCTTTTCATTAATTACGTATTTGCTGGCACCTAATTATCTAGAGGTTAACATAGATCAAGAAGGACATTTGGCTGATCTAGTCTGTCCCTCATTCCACAAACATTTATTGCCCCTATTATATCCTGTAACTCCTTTTGTGTTTCTGCACAGCCCTGCCTCTAGATTCCCCCCGATATTGATCAGCCTTTGTGTGAAGGAGCATTTTCTGATATATGTTCCGAATATGCCTTTTGCTAATTTGTGTCCCGTTTACTTAACTTTGTTTTTGAAGTGGTGTTCAGGGCAGATGAGTTCTCTTCCACACATTCTCTTAGATTAATACAAGTTGAAAATTGTGGGAAATTAATTCTCTGATCCAAAAATAAGATTTGATTCATTGTCAGGAAGAAAAACTTGATCTGTTATGGATAAGTCGGTTTGAACACAGAAGAAATTTGAGACTGTTGGGTTAACTATGAAGATCCATAAGTGTAGCTGTGGGATGCTTTAAAGAAAGGAATACAAGTTTTTTTCACATTATACTGCTCTCATTTTTTTTTCCTCCCTACTCACCCTCTCGTGCAATCCATTTGTTTTTTTTCTCTCTCTCCTCCACTGGGTACATACTACGGACATGTCTAGTGATTAGGATGCATTACTATAATTAAAGTTCACTTGGGGATAGCACAGAAATTATGCTTCCATAATTTCCTGAAATTATCATGACAGTATTTGCATCAATTATTTTGTCTCCACCCTGCTGCATCTCTTCAGTCCCAGCATTTTTCTATATGTTTCCACCCTCTTGTTGCTCACAAGTGGTGCCTAATTTTGAAAGGTTCTCTCGAAAGTGACCAGTTGTTTTTGAGTATTGGAAAAAGTGTTTCCCAGGGGCTGGTACTAGGAGTACTGCTTTTCTTGACATAATATATATTAATGACCTAGACTTGGGCGCGGAGGGTGCAATTTCATAATTTACAGATGACACAAAACTTGAGAGGAAAAATACAATTTTAAAGGGATACAGGAACTGAGACCTGGGGTACATGTGTGCATATCATTGAAGGCAGCAGGGCAGGTTGGAAAAGTGGGAAAAGGGCATTCCAGATCATGGGTTTTATAAATAGATGGGTAGAATATAAAAGCAACAACATTTAATGAACCTATATAAAACTTGTCAAATTCTAGGCACCGTATTTCAGGAAGGATGTGAAGTCATTAAAGAGGATGCAAAAAAGATTTGCGAGGATGTCTGTAGGGATGAGGAACTTCAGTTTGATGGATAGATCAGAGAAACTACATTGTTCTCCTTGGAAAAGGTTGAATGAGATTTGATAGAGCTGCTCAAAATCTTGAGTCTAAACAGAGTATAGAGAGAGAAAATGTTCTCATTAGAAAACAGTCAAGTACCAGAGGACATTGAGGTGATTGGCAAAAGAATGAAAGGCAACATGAGGAAAATTGTTTTTACACAGTGAATGATGAGTATCTGAAATGCACAACATGAATGTTTCTGCCTTTACCACAATCAGGGCTATTTAAAAAGGAATTGGATAAACACTTGGAGAGAATATTTATAAGGCTATGGCGAGAGAGGGAGAGCCAGCAGAGTTGTTCTTGCAGAGAACTGGCTTGGACCATTGGGCCTGTGTCATAGATACCTGTGATAATGTGAACACCCAAGTGAAGAAATCACTCTACCTATCAGCTCTCAAATGTAATTTATCACATTGGCTAGTTTTCTTTGTTCAGTTTTGCCAGAATTGAATGCTAACTGCATATGTAACGGGGCAGAGAGGGAAATAATACATGCTAAAGTGATAACATGAGTCTTGCTTTGTAATAATTTTATTCTTTTAATTAGTTTCAGAGAAGGATGAACCTTGTGGCTTACCAGCCCATTTGCCAGAACAGAGAGTAGTGGTACATCGAATTGTTACACAGAAGGTTCTTCCTCAATTGAAGAATCCACAAATGTCTTTTGAGGCAGAAGCAATGCCTGAAGAAAGCAACTCTATTGAGAGTCTGCCCAGAAAGAAAATTTCTGTTAAATCCCTAAAGCAGAAATCAAAAGGAGATCAGAATGGAATGGGAGACATTGAAGAAACCCACATGTTTCCCTGTAAAAATTGTGAACGCAGGTTTACCACAAAGCAGGGTTTGGAACGTCACCAACATATCCACATATCCACAGAAGGATTCACTTTTAAATGCAGGTATTGCGGTAAAGCCTTTGGCACCCACATCAACATGAGGCGCCATGAACGACGCCATGAGGCTGGCCCTAAGAAAAAGCCTACCTTGAAAATGCACATAGCTGCACAGCACCAAAAGGATGATTTTGATTTTGATAAAGCAGCAATTGATATCAGTGTTAATTCTTCAACTCGACTAGAAAATCCTATAGCTCTAGAAAATTATAAGAAAACTGATTCTGTGGCAACAGCCCCAAATCTAGAAAGTTCTCTCATAAAGAGCTGTGAATCAAAAATTCAGCACCCATGCAAACTGTGCAAAAAAACCTTTGGTTCTTACACAAACTTACGTCGACACCAACGCCGTATCCATGAACGTCACCTCTTGGCTAAGGGCATTAGAATGCGACGTAAGGGCTCTGGAGAGGAGCAGGATTTATCATCTGATCAAATCCGGGTTTCTGCTGGACTTCACATTGCAAGCACAGAAACTGAAGATGAAGAGGATGAGGAGGAGGAAGATGAGACTGATGATTGTCAGGCATTCATCATGGATGTTTCCAGTAACATCTCTGAAAATTTGAACTTCTATATTGATGGCAAAATTGAGTCAAACAACAACACCAGCAATTGTGAGGTGATTGAGGTTGACACTGCTTGCACAAATCCATATGGATTGCCTTCAGTGCTATATCCAGTGACTGATGAGTCTCCTCAGAACCTTAAAATGACAACACAAGTTCCAGTAACACTCTCTCTTTTAAAGGAACCAATGGATAGTGATTTGAAAGGTCCTAAAAGGAGGCGAACCACCAGTCCTCCTCCATTTCCGAAGACTAAAACTGAGCTAGGTGCTGAAACTGCACCACCAGTTGTCTCCTCATTTTGTGGTCTCTCTCTTCCTGGTCAGGTGACTAACAGTTTAAGTGGACATCAGGAGAAAAATACCTTATCTTCAAAACTTAAGCAGCTTCTTCAGATACAGGAAAATAATTCGTCCAGGCCAGCTTTGTTTCCAGATAGTTCAGTTGGTCCTTCAACATCAACGGCAACGACAATGGGATTTAGCCGATTCAAGAGGAGAACAAGTTCACCGCCAAACTCTCCACAGCATAGTCCAGCACTGAGCAGCACAGGAAAGGACACTGACTTTCGCATTTGGAGTGAAAGCTTACCTGGACTAAAAGCACCAAAAATTGAAAGTCAGAGCAGTTCACCTGCGTGGAGTCTCTCCAGCCGAGATGAAACACTCAGTCCAATGAGCCTTGAAATGTGCAAAATAACAGCTTCCAAGGAATATGCACCAAGCCGACCTCCTTGCACCCATCAGCCTCTGGATCTATCTAGTGGCATCAAACTACAGCCTGATATTAAAATGGAACTGGAAAGCCCTGGGGTAGCTATCTTAGACTTGAGTTTGCATAAGAAATTGTGCAGTGACAATGAAGTCAAAGAGGAAATGGGGGCAGTTGGTACTCCAGCCTCATGCAGCATTAAAAAGAAGAAACCCACAACCTCTATGTTAGAGAAGGTACTTATGAATGAATACAATGGCACAGATCTAACGATGGTTGATAAACAAGATTCAGACAGCAGTCCTCAGCCTTGTCTCGAGGTGGAGGCATCACAACTTCCTGACACAGCCCCAACTCTGGTAACAACCCCTGCTCCTTCTCCCCCACCTCCCGTTCTCTCTGTACCTTCACCCCTTCCAGAGTCAGTGACCCAAGTTTTACAGTCAGTTACTCCTGCTTTGTCACCAGTTAGCATAAACATTAAGGAAGAAATTAAAGATGACGGCTATCCAGACACAGATAGCGAACAAGAAACTAACAGCATTCTTCCACCCACAATTGAGCCGGAATCTCCCCAAGACATGCTCATTGAAGGCTCTGTTAATGATCAGGAAAGTGCAGAAAATCCTGAGCCTCCAGTACAGGAGGAGAAACCTGAAACAACATTCAGCAAGAGCTTTCAGTGCAACGTCTGTGAAACTCCTTTCCTTTCCATCAAGGATCTTACCCAGCATTTGTTGATTCATGCCGAAGAATGGCCCTTCAAATGTGAGTTTTGTGTACAGCTTTTCAAAGAGACCAGTGCGCTGTCTGAGCACCGGTCATCTTTGCATGGGGTGGGCAAGATTTTCGTATGCTCGGTCTGCAAGAAAGAATTTGCGTTTCTTTGCAATTTACAGCATCATCAGCGTGACTTGCATCCTGACCATCAGTGCACACACATAGAGCTGGAAAATGGCATGCTGAGGCCGCAGAATTTCACCGATCCAGACAAAGCTACCAACTGTCCAATACAGTCTCTAGGAGAAAGTTCTACATTGCCGCCTCAGGAGGAGGAGGAGGATGATGATGACGACTCTAATGACTTAACAGAGGAACTGTATACTACAATAAAGGTAATGGCATCTGGGATAAAGCCGAAAGGCCCCGATGTCCGTATGGGTCTCAATCAACGCTACCCTAGCTTTAAGCCGCCTCCATTTCAATATCATAACCGTAATTCTGCCAGTACAGTGCAAACGGCTGTAAATTTTACCACACACAATATCCCTCAAACCTTTAGCACAGCCATCCACTGTACAAAATGCGGCAAGAGCTTTGATAATATGCCAGCACTGCACAAGCATATACTGGCTTGTGCGTCTGCCAGTGACAAGAAACGCTACACCCCAAAGAAGAATGCAGTCCCACTGAAAAAGAAAGTGTGGAAGAAAAATGGGGCAATTGCTGCAGAGCCAGTCAGGCAGAACACCATCCGGAGAATGGGGCAACCAAAAAGGCTGAATTTTGAAACTGAGACAAAGCCAAAAGTGACAATGAGTAAGATCAAAATGAATGCTCTGAAGAATAAAAAGAACAAATTGGTGCAGAAGGCAATCTCGCAGAAGAACCGATCATCTGCCAAAGAGAAGGCTATATTGAAAAGCAGGAGCTCAGAAAGCCACAATTGTCCTTACTGCGAGAAAGAATTCACCTACCTAGGCAGCCTGAACAAACATGTTACGTACAGTTGTCCCAAGAAACCGGCATCCCCACCTGCAAAAGGGTCTAGTTCCCAATCTCCTGCCAGCAGTGAAAAGGGAGGTGGCCAACGCAGGAGGACAGCCGACACTGAAATCAAGCTGCAAAGTACACCCGTTCTTTTGGGAAAAAGGAGAGGAAGAATGTTGGGACCCTTGCAAGCTGAGTCTGTTTCTTCAGCACCAAGGTTGCAGCAGCGAATGAGATCAGTACCTCCAGTAAAATCAAAGAAGCCGAGCGCGTCGCCTGTTGTTTCCAGAACCACGAGTCCGATAAGATCAGCAAAAGTGTCACCAGCAGAGGGCAAGAGGCTAAAATCTGATCCCAGGCAACGGTCATCTGGCTTGAATTCGCCGAGGCTGTACCTCCGAATGAAGAATAAGAAAGTGGTTTGGCAGAGGAAAACAAATGTAATGAAGCAAAAAAGATCAGAAAAGTACATGGGAAAAACCAAGGAAACTCGAGCAGGTGCTGTTACCAGAAGTGGGGCCCCTGCAGCCACTGACAGCAACGATAGCGAGTTGGAAGATGATCAGGAGAACCAGGGATCATCTTCAGAGGATCTTCAGGTAAATCATAAAAGCTCATCTAATCCTCTTAAAATGTTGACAAACTATTCAAATCATGTCTGCCCTAACTTCCTTGTTGCAACAGTTAAGTCATAAGCTTCTTTATAAAGAAAGGAATATTTAATATTAGGAAGAGGGGTTATTTTTCTTCCATATCTTACTGCTTCCAGTCTAATTTACAGGAGGATTGCACATGAACTGGTTTAAGTAATCAACACAAGGTCACTTCTTCATCTGAAATATATACTGAGAGGTGCAGCCATGTTGCTTTAGAGAATTTGGAACGTTGGGGTGGGAGAAGTAGAGTCGTGCTAAATTTGGGTGAAGCTGCAAACTTTGAGAATTGTGTAAAGAATTGTCAAAATAATTAACAATTAATTTAGGTACCTTAATGTAAATATTGGAAAAATAAATGTTTCTAATTTTGTTTTGCTGAAATCTGGAGATTGACTGTGCATGTGTACTGCACCTACTTCAGCCTCTTGTTAAAACCAGCAGCAATGTCTTCAAACATGTGGTAAACTCTTGGGTTCTTCGTTGTTTTTCTTTGTATATTGAACGTAACAAGGCCCTTAAAATTTAATTGTGAACAAATTAGTTTGGCTGCAGATGCCATTTTCAGTAGTGAAGTTGTGTTCCAAATGAAGAATAGTTTTAAATTGACTTACCATGTTCACTTGCCTGAAAGAAAGTAAACTATTTTGACACATTCCCTGTGAATATTGTCAAAAGGTTTTAATGTACTCAGATATACCTTTTTAGTTATAGCGACTTTTAAAATTTATTTACAGAGCAGATATTAGACAACGTCAAGATAAATATTAACCTACAAAATTCTAAAGATCAATAAAAAGGATTTTTGGAGAAAATAGAGCAAGAAGCATAGGGAGTAAAAAGGCCCTTTGTCAATAATTTATTAGCAGGAAGATAGCCAAAACCAGGAAAGGGCTGTTAGATATGGAGCTGAGTTTGAGACAACGGTAGCCAAACTGGATAAATGTTTGGCCTCGATTTTCATTTACGTAGTCCATAAATGAAGATCACATTGAGAACTACCAAATCAGGCAAATAAAAGTTAGTGGCGGTCATTGTTCAAAATGCTATGGTACTAAAGAAATTATTTGAGCTGAAATGAAACAAATTACTGACATAATGGTTTACACCTCTGGATCCTGAGAGAAGCTGGAGAAGAAATAAAGGCTTTAGCTATAATTTTCCTTGCTACTGTGTGACATACTCATCACATGTTTTTTTAAAATAAAGACCTAGATAACTGAGAAAATTATTACTTGTACTTAGTTGAACTGAGAAGCTGTAGAAAGGAGTGAGATTTTCTAATTGGGGCTCTTCAGCATGGACTCGTGGCGAGTCATACTTGGTCACCTTTATAGAATTTTGTTTTGAAGCAATGCTGAAGATAAATAAAGCATTCTCGTTTATTGGTATCTCACAAATGATCTGGAATGGATAGGAAATGGGGGAGATAATATCAATATTTAATCTAAAGTAAGAGGTTAGTAACTTGTGAAGATCGTGAGAGACTGCAGAAGGACATACTAATAGGGTGGACAGATGGAACCACATCTGCAATCTAAATAGAAAATATTAAGAGAATGTGTTGGGAAGAAACCAGTCTTAACTTGCTTTTATTTTAATTAGAGGAACAAAAGGACTTTGGTACACAGATACACTGGTAATTAGAGATGTGGGATATACCATTTATAGGCAGTAAACGCCATGAACAAATCTTTTAAAAAGGCTTAAAGCAGACCAGAGCTTCCCCCTTCAGGTCTAGGATACAAAAAGCAAGGAAGGTTACTGACATGATAGCTTATACCTCTGGATCCTGAGAGAAATTGGGAAGAAAGGCTTGGCTATAATTTTCTGCACTGAACTTGTGCGAGACTTTAGCAAAGCCACAGTTGGGGTGTTTTGGGACACCCTATTATAAGCAGTGGAAAAGTTGGAGCACAGACTTGACACAATGCTGCTAGAGATGAGGGCTTGTAGTTATGTTGAGACTTGAGAGTTAAGCAATTTTTTTCATTAGTTAATCAAGTTGTGGAGAATAGGGCTATGATAAAGTTAACAATGGCTACTAGGACAGTAACAACAGGACACAAGCTCATTATAATCAGTTATGATTTAAAGGAAATGTTGGGAAATGCTTCATCTTGGGATACTGTGAAATTTTCTAACAGAAAATGTTTATTAAAGGAGAGTTCATCATTATTTTAAAAATAGGTAGTTTGAAAAGAAGTGGAATGTTGAAAAGTATGGAGAGAAGTTGGTAGCATTAGTCAAGATGCTGAACAACAAAATACTCTAGAATCTAAATCAACATCAACTCTGAGGGATTGCCAGAAACCAGAAATCTGAGACTATCTGGTGTCAAGCCCAAAAATGGGATGCAATCAACTTGTCTGGTTTTGCTTTATTTGCATACAGAAGATTCTGAAAAGCATTGTTAGAATATTTCATTTTCCCAACCCCACCCTCCCCTAACAGCTCGATTCTTGCAATAACATCTGTAAAGAGAGTGCGACTGAGAATTGTAAATTACATCCTTGAACAAAGAATAGTGCAGCATAGGAACAGGCTCTCCAAGCCTGTGCCAATCACGCCCTATCTAGACCAACCACTTGTATTCCTCTATTCTCCGTATGTTCATGTGTCTATCCAGATAAGTCTTTTAATGTGGCTAATGTAACTGCCTCAACCATCTCACTTGGTAGTGCATTCCAGGCCTTCACCAACTTCTGTGTAAAAACTTCCCTTGCGCATCTCCACTGAACCTTTCCCTCCTTATCTTGAACTTGTTCCCCCTTGTAATTGTCATTTCTGCTCTGGGAAGACGCTTCCAATTGTTCACCCTATCTATGGCCCTCATAATTTTATAAACTTCTATCAGGTCGCCCGCCCCCAACCCCCCCACAACCTCTGTCTTCCCAGGGAGAACAATCCCAGATACAATAGGTACTACATTTTAGATACTATATTAGTACCGATACGCCTGTGGTTCCGATGTGGGGGTGGGGGAGAGAGAGAATACCCCTTGAGGAAACAAAAACTCAAGAGAATTTTGTTGCTTGCTTCAAGGTGTGGGAGGCTAACTGAGTTGTCAGATGGGTTTGGGGAAGTCTTATTTTCACTAGATCACTGAGAGCCTCTGGTGGTAGGAAGTGAATATAGCAATGTGGCATTCAGTCTAGTTCTAATAATGTAGTAGTAGAGGATCTGATTTTTGACGTGATCCCATCGTACAGAATAATAGGCCAACCAGTGACAAAGTCTTTAAAGATCATCGTGTTTATTGGTATAGTGGAAAATGGTAAAGAGGTTGTTGAGCAGCACAATTAGTGAAAACTGAAAACAAAGCTGTAATTTTTGCTCTTAATTTTCAGGTTTCTGCAGTGAAGATGGTGAGGTAACGCCCTTGTTTCTCTCTTCAGGACTGAGCTGACAATAAAACATTGAGTCTGGACTGCCATTCGGATGGGTCTAAGAAATTGGCCGGACTGGATTGAAAGACACCTGAGAAACCTGATGATCTGTCATTTGCTTCATAGAGATCTTCCAGTGAGCTGATGCAAACATCTGCAAGCAGAAAGCTTAAGTGTTTCTACAGTGTGTGTCTAAGCGCCGGGTCCTTTGTGAATGTGCGGCCTGTCTGGGATTATGGGAAATGGCGAGACTTGGAGGGGGGGGGGCAAAAATTGAGAGTATCTGGCATGCACTTTGTGAATTTGGAAGTTTAAAACAAACAGTATCAGGCCATAGGCTGTGCATGGTCACCTAAGCAACAATTGGAAGTATGGGTCTTCATTGAGAAGTATCCTTTGAAATAGCAGGGACAGAACAGACCTGAAATTCAGTCCCATTTGTTGTTTCTAATGTTTTTGTTTTTGGGAAGGGAGGGAGGGTGGGGTGGGGGCAGAGGGGGGCAGTAGGGGGAGGGGATGGAAGGAAATCCAGTTTGATAACGATTGATTATTTTTGCTGTTGCAGATCTAAAGGGAGAATGTTAGTGCAAGGCAATCTGCACCTAATCCTCCCTTGTTCTTGTTCCCACCATATTTTTCCAATACCCTTTTTGTATAAAGCAGGTGCACCTCAAATAACAGACTGAACGCACTGCACAGGACTGCTACCAAACTGGTCTTCACCAGGTCCCGTGCCCAGAAAGACTGCTGCAGTTCTTTTTATCCCCCATGGACTTTAAATAGAGAATTTCTTTTGCTTTAATCACCTCCCCAACCCTCGCCCCCCACCCAGAAAATCTTTATTTTCCTCTTTATCTCTGAGGAAGTCATCTCTTCCTCCCATCACCCTTTTTCACTTTCTACTGTAATTTTTTGGATGAATTTTAGACTTGAAGTGGGGGAGGGTGGGTGGGGGTGGGGAGATGCTATTTTTCACACAACCCATTTCTGTTCTTAACTTAAAAGTGATCTACCTCTTTAAAAAAAAATAAATTTGTAATCAACTTCTTTTGCGAAGTCCACGCCACTTTAGCTCTCCCACTCTCAAAACCATTCCTGTTTTATGTTTCTTTTTGTGGGGACTTTGTTGAAATAAAAATTGTATGATGTGTTTGTAGTAATTAAATAACATAGGATATATTTAAAATTATTTAAATTGTGTTTTCAGGCGACACTGTCTGATGTATGTGATTCCTTCATTGCATTGTTAATTTTCTTTTGTTTTGGTTTATTTTAATTTGGGCTGTGAGAATAAATGTGTAGAATGTTTCTGTAACCAGATTGTTGTTGCTCTATTGTCTTCATATTTCTTGAGTGCTTCCTCTTTGCACAAGGGTAGTGCAAATCTAGAAGCCTCCCCAAATGACTAGGGATGGGATATTTTCTAGTTTATCCCACCGCAGAGATCTTCCATTCCTGCCAGTGGCAGAGGATGCAAACAGGAAACCCTGTCTTCAGAGGTGGAAACGGAGGATCCTGCTGGAAAGTGGCATCCACTGCCACAAAATGCCATGGACGATGTGGAAAATCTTCCTGAGATGTTGGGTTAATTGACATGTTCAAGCCTAAGATTAATATTTATTTTGAGCTAGGAATAAAAGGCTTATTCTGATTCGTGGGGTATGACACATGGTTTTCCCCAGGGGTCTGTACTGGGACCTGAAGTTTTTCACCATAACTATATTAATGATTCACCTAAGGGAGTAGAGATGTCTGTTTAAGATTGCAGACGCCACTGCTTGGTATAGTAAGTGCGGATGGAAACAGGAATTGCAAGCGAGACGAGATCAAGTGAATTGGCAAAGTAATGGTAGATGAAGATCAATTTGGGAAAGTCTGAGATCGTAGAAAAGAAAAATCTGAATCCTTTCTCAATGGTGACAGACCGGGAGCTGTGGAAGAACACACTGGTGCACAACTACAAAGAGTCATCAAATGGCTATCTGAATGTTGGTCTTTATCTTGAGGGGATTAAATTTTGAAAGTGAGGATGTGATGCTTCAGTTGTACAAAGCATCATGCCCCATCAACAGTTCTCCATTCAGTTTTATACGGCCTTGGAATCTTAAAATTTCAATGTGGCCATTTAGAAGTTAAATCAGGAAAGCACTTTCTTCACACATCCAAGTGGAAATCTGGAACCTGCTGCTCCAAAAAGTTGCAGTTCTTAGAGACTTAAAATTTTCAAGTTGAGATCAGTAAGTGGTTAGGACTTGAGGCAGGAAAATGCAGTGGAGGCACAGATTCAGCGAAAAGATGGGATAGTTCTAAGAAGCTTGTGTGCCACTCCTTTTCCTGTGTTTTCTTAAAGAGCACACTATATTGAACATATATATTCTCTTTGGCCTTCATTCACTATCTGCACCAGTTCTTCCCCAGTGCATCTCTGAAATAGGCAGAGAGATATGATGGGAGTGGGGGAATGAA
Organism: Carcharhinus amblyrhynchos; assembly: GCF_965287045.1. NCBI lineage: Eukaryota > Metazoa > Chordata > Chondrichthyes > Carcharhiniformes > Carcharhinidae > Carcharhinus > Carcharhinus amblyrhynchos. The sequence goes on along the minus strand of NC_137353.1, from coordinate 24,068,836 downwards.
TGGTGCCCTTTCCTGAGTTGACTATGCTTTGATTCTATTCATTTTCCCATCAGGAGAACAATTAATAAGTACGCAGTGAAGATGGGGAACACAATTGGAGCTCTGTCAGTGGCAGTGGGCTACCCCAGTATCAGAAAACAATATATTGAGTGACAAAAGTCACAGTAAAAGTAGAGGGTAGAGTTTCTGGTTTGGACACAATAGGGAAATTTCATCCCAAGTGCTCTTGATTCAGTTACTTTTGTGCAAATTTCCACTAAATTGATTTGCATAATAACATGAAATCTCATCTGGCACAATTGGACAGTGTAATGGAACAAAATAGTTTTTCCCCATTAAAATGTACTGTATAGTAACCTGGTGGAATTTTTCCCAATGCTGAAAATGGGTTTAAAACCTTTTTTAGTAAAGGTGTTCACTTCTCTGCCTATGAGTTACCTGAATTATTAAATAATTTCATTGGTGTACAGTAGTCAGGTTTTTTTAAAAAAAACTTCAAAAGATGACTGGTGCTCGTGCACCTAAGAGTATATTCAGTGGAATCTCGTCATTTTGGCTAGAGGAGTGGCCAGTTTTGCAGTTGACACCTAATTGTGAATTGGATCTTGAACCCCACCCAGTGTAAAAGACTGAGGAAAATGCAAATTTAAGCATTTTTGGGCATAACTTGTGTTTGATCCCCAATTCCATGTACTGGTTCAGCCAATTCATCTTGAATGTGCTGACATAACTAAAGGAAACTTGGCCTCAAATTGCTTTGAATTCTTCCCTGTCATTCCTCCTGCCATTCGTAAATAAGTTTATATTATGTACAAACTTGCACGTAATTTGAAAACCATTCTCAATTAAGTCAGGGTGGCAAGGGCTGGACGTGGAATTAAGTTCATAAGTGAGCACTTACAGCCAATTATCTCTAAGCTCACTGGAAGTTAGTGGTCGCACAAGGATTCAAGTGAGTGTCCTCTGGCTCCTGAAAGCTGCCCAGTTTGCTTGTAGCCTCCTAGGTGTCCACTCATTGATGGGCATTCAGTACCTGATCTGAAATTGGGAAGGGGAGTAGCCATTAAAAGTCATCCCCCTGCCCTTGGCTCTGATCTACCCTCCACATCATTTTCCCCCATCCTCTCCAATGAACCCCATTCACCTGTTTCCAGGGATCCAGCTTTAATCCTGCAGGGAAGCCTCAGAGCATTTCCAGGACCAACACTGCTCCCTTGTGGGGTTGAGATTTCAGCCCTCTGACATTTTTGACTGCCTAGGAGATCCAGTGCTGCCTAGTTAAGTACCTGAATGCACTATAAATTGCATTAGGCCTTCCCCTGGGTGCTCCCACTGGTTCCCCCAACAGATTGGGAGGTTGGGGGGGGGTGAATCTGCATTACTGGAACCTAATTCTGCTCAATATGTAACCTATCCCTTCTTAGCCATGTCAAGGGACCACTTGTTTACTAAGTATTTGGGATTTTCCCATCTATTTTTTTCTTTTCCAAGAAGATATGGACTTAGTCCACAAAATCAATGCAGTTTTCTGTAAATATTTAATTAGTCAAAAGATAAAATGATTCCAAGATTTCAGCAGAAGGAAATAAATGTCCCTTACGTTAATGTTTGGCTTAGAAAAATATTATACTCATGTTGCATTCTCCCAAGTCACTTGCCAATGTCTGGTCACCCATTATTGCCTCATGGTACTCATTTCCAATCCATGAGCAATATTATCCTTCCAAGGTATTCCACTTATTCTGTTTGCTGGCTTTAGACTGGCTGGCAACAACAGCTCAAAACTAGTCTTCAGTATTTTAATCCTGTTGCTTTTTTCAAAAAAAGGTCTAAAATCTCTGAATTGGGGTGGTGCAAACATTAAGGAACATTTATTTATTTTTGTGGAAATCTTTGGCACCTGTGGTGGGGGGAGGGGGGTTGATGGCCTAATCGTTTTATCACTAGACTATTAATCCAGAAACTCAGCTAATGTTCTGGGGAGCTGGGTTTGAATCCCACCACGGCAAATGGTGGAATTTGAATTCAATAAAAAAAATCTGGAATTTAAAAAAAAATTTACTGATGACCATGAAACTATTGCCAATTGTTGGAAAAACCAAACTGATTCACTAATGTCCTTTAAGGAAGGGAATCTTCTGCCCTTACCTGGTCTGGCTTGCATGTGCCTCCAGAGCCACAGCAATATAATTGACTCTCAACTGCCCCCTGAACAAGGGCAACTAGGCAATTACAGCCAATGACACCCATGTCCCACAAATGAATAATAATTTTAAAAAGCAGTGAGATTCCCAACTGCTTTCCTCATTGCAATCGTCCCTTGGGTTCATCCCACCAATCCAATGCTGAGCTTTTGGATTTTTTTTTATTGAAAAGGGCAGATTAATGAACAGTCTAAAGCCAGCAAATGGAAAAAGTGGAATGCCTTGGAAGGATTGCATTGCTCATGGAATGGTAATGAAATTGCACTGTCATAGTTTCAATCCCTGTGGGAAATGAGCTGGAAAGCATTGTGAATGGCGCACATCGCAGTGTTTACAGAACGTTTGAAGATTGTTTTATAATGGTGCAGCCCATTGTAATATTATGAGACTTTATAAACACATCAAAAACATCTAGAAAGTTGTATGCTGGTATTTCCTCCCGTAGCCTTAGTGAAGTGTGAAAGTTGATCTGTATGTAACTTCCTGACTCCCAAATGTTGGATAGGGAGTGGAATATCCCAAAGATGTGCCGTGGAATCCCTCTCTCAAGTTTCTCACGTAAAGATTTACTCAGCAATTGTCCAGAAGGGTTAACTTTCCTTGGACAATTGAGCTGAGTTGGGAATCATTAGGCAAAACGATTTAAATAGTTAACTTGTCAGTTATTCTGAAAGAGTTAGAACAACTATAGCATTTCTAACATGAGCGTGACAATTTAAAAGACCCAGACTGAGCCCTGCATGAGACAACCCCCAGGGGAGCTCACCACCCACGCAGGATTCCTCACCTGCTTTCCCCACCTTGACCTGGCCCTGCCCCTGCCCCGTGATCACGAATTGAGGATTGCTTAAAAGACAGAAAAGTTGGACTTTGTGGGTTATTTTTCAGGTTGGGAGGCTCTAACCAGTGGAGTATTGCAAGGATCTGTGATTTGGGCCTCAGCTATTTACAATCTAAATCAATGACTTAGATGAGTGGAGTGTAATGTATCCAAGTTTACTGAAGACACAAAGTTGGGAGGGAAAGTAAGCGATGTCACGAGTACAAAGAGGCTGAAGTTGAATATCAGCAGGTTATGAGAGTGTGCAGGATCATGACAAATGGAATAATATGGGGAAATGTCAAGTTACCCACATTGGAAGGGAAAATAGAAAAGTGAATTCTTTTTTAAATGGTGAATGATTGGGAGATGTTGATATTCAGAAGGATTTTGTACATGAATCAAAGTTAGCAAATACAGCAAGCAGTTAGGAAAGCAAACTCATTAAAAATGCATTGGAATAAAAAAAATCTTATCACTATTGTAAAATAAATTGGTAAGACCACAGCTGGAGTACTGTGTACAATTTTAGTTTCTTTACCCAAGGAAGGATAAAACTTGTTTTGGCGGCAATGGCACAAGGGTTCATTAGAGTGATATAAATGCAAAATATTGCAATGCCGGAAGCTGAAAGAAAAACAAAAATGCTGGACAATCTCAGCAGATCTGACAACATCTGTGGAGATAGAATAGAGCCAGTGTTTCAAGTCTAGATGACCGTTTGTCATCTCTCCACAGATGTCAAATCTACTGAGATTTTCCAGCATTTTTCTGTTTTTGTTTCACTAGACTGATTCTGGGATGAGAGGATTGTCCCCATGAGGAGGGATTGAGTAGATTAGGTTAATATGTCCAAGAATTTGGAAAAATGAGATGTTACCTACAAATTCTTAGGTGGCCTCACAGATGCTAGGAGGCTGTTCCCTCTGTGGAGGCTTGATCGTTGCCTTAAAGGGTCAGCCTTTTTTGAATTGAGATGAGAAATCTCTTCACTAAATAGATTGTGGATCGTTGGAATTTTCTACACTAGAGAGCTGTGGTTCTTGAAATATATTCAGGTCAGAAATTGACAGATTATTGGATACTAAGGGGATCAAGGGATTGTAGTGACAAAGGTAGTTGAGGTAGCAAATCAGCTATGATCCTTTTGAATGGCAGAGCAGGCTCGGACAGCCTAATGGCCTGGTCTTGCTTCCACTTATGTTCTAAATGAAAAATAAATTGGAGGAAGACCAAGAAGAGCAATGTTCAATAATTGAACACTGTGCATTAAATTCCTCAAGTCAGCACGCAATCTTAAAAAAGATACAAATCAATACAATCAAATCAGTGAGTTGGCAGGAATTTCAGTAGAAGCTATTTATGAATCAACTGTTGATGAATAGTGCCACAAAGTATTCTTGGCAGCAGAAGGTTGCAGTGGGTTTGACTGCCTCACAGCGTCAGGGACCCGGATTCGATTCCCGGCTTGAGTCACTGTCTGTATGGAGTCTGTACGTTCGCCCCCATCTGTGTGGGTTTCCTCTGTGTGGTCTGGTTTCCTCCCACAGTCCGAAAGACGTGTTGGTTAGGTGCATTGGCCATGCTAAATTCTCCTCAGTGTACCCAGACACCAGAGTGTAACAACTAGATTTGCACAGTAACTTCATTGCAGTGTTAATGTAAGCCTACTTGTGGCACTAATAAATAACTTTAAAAAAAATTCATAACTTCCATCAGTTTGAAATTAATGGAGGATTCTCAGTCTTTTGAGAGAGAATCATGCTCATAGATTTCTTTTCTGTTATAGCTTGGAAATGCTCCAGGTACAGTGAATTAATTTGATGTGTTGCACCTTTTAGGCAAATCCAGCAGCAATTTTGCATCCAGTAAAGTTCCACTAACAGCAGAGATGTATTATTGATCTGATTTTGTCGTGTTGGTTAAGGGAAGATTTTGATCAGGAAACTCCCTATTCCTCTCCAAACAAGGGAATCGTTACATGCACCTCTGAACCACAGGCATTGACAGAACAAAGCTTAGTGTCTCGTTCTGGTGCTTGTCACATCTGACAATGCAGCACTCGGGCTGGAAAGCACAATGAATTCAGATTATGGGATCACTTCAGGTGGAGTTTGTGGCAAATTCTATGGAATTATCACTGCCTATAGGTTGATAGTGGCAGATACTTCGTAGTCACAGGGCTCAAGCCCACAAGTTGCTAACTCTAAGACAGATACTAATTGAGCCAATAATAGCCATAGTTCACTGCAAAATCCAGTCTGATGGTGGTTGTCTTCACCAATGTATTGCTGTGTACAGTGTTTCCAGCCAGAAGCCTATTGTCATATGCTTTCTGAAGCTGCCTGCAGAAGTTATCAGGAGTTTTCATTCTTTCTGACCCACTGAGAACTGAAACTGGCTTCATTTGCTCTGTCTTAAATATGGAAATATACTTTTGTGATGTAACAAAACACTAAATAACTCTTAAAATGGGCTGTGCAAGGATTTTGCTATTGGTTAGAGAAGCCTGGTGCTGTAGTGGGAGGTGGGGTGGAGGGTGTGTATGTGTGTTATGGCTAGACAATTGTGAAGGGCATGCATGGGCCATAAGACTGAATAGTGGTACATTCCTCAAATGGGACAGGATTGTGAAAAACCATATAATGGTGTGATTTTGAACAAAGAAACAATAGTTTTTTTAAAGATCGGCTAGAGGTAGCCTGAAACCATTGAATAACTCTTCCGGCCACACCACTCAAATGATGTGAATGGTCCATAGATGCTATACAACACCCAATTCCAGCATTAGAAGCATTACAGCACAGAAACAGGCCTTTTGGCCCTTCTTGGCTGTGCCGAATGATTTTTCTGCCTAGTCCCACTGACCTGCACCTATAAAACCATAGAACATTACAGCACAGAAACAGGCCTTTTGGCCCTTCTTGGCTGTGCTGAACCATTTTTCTGCCTAGTCCCAAATCATCCCATTGATGATTTAACAGTATTGCCAAGGAGCTCTGAGGAGACCCTTTGCTTGTACATTCGATTTGGAAATAGAAGGGGGAAATAAGTAAAAAAATTAATTGCATTTGGAGAGATTTACAAAAACTATATTGAATTACATTTTTGACATTCTGCTCCTGATGTCAACACGCTTTGTATGATTTTTGCAACTGCATTAAATGTAGGTGCTACTGAGAGGTTTGAGTATAAATTCATCAGAGCAGACAAAATGTAAACTGTAATTCCTGTTTCTCAGATGATCACTATATAAGTATGGATGTCGGATTTCATCTCGCTATTCTATCTGGAAAGAACCCACTGCTCCCTTTCCTCTGTCCCAGACCACTCGCCTGAAGGAGCAACGCTCCGTAAGCTTATGATGCCAAATAAAACTGTTGGACTTTAACCTGGTGTCGAGACTTCTTACTGTGCCTGTCCCAGATTCTAATCTTTCTTATAAATTCCACTGTGATGGTTTCATTTCTCACACTTTTGGATGATTCATTAAGGCCACGTCTTCCAGCTCTGGTGAGCTTGGAATAATCCAGGAGCACTTTGAGAAGCTGAGCAGTGTATTCTTTCAGTATCAGGCTGATACTATTCCCTAAGACATTTCTGTCCAAAGAAAGCAGTTGGATTGTTTGGTCATGTGTTTTGTGAGTTCTTTCTTAGCTGCCACACTAGTCTAACCACAATCCATTGATTGTAAATCTTGGCACAAGATGTAAAAACTGCTTTTAAATGCAAGTTTGTACTTTGTAGAGTTCCCCTTTGTGGTGTAACTGCTGATGACCCTTTAATCTACAACAAATATGTCCTACTTACTAATTCTGCAGGAACATAATGCATCAATGGCAGGATGTTGGCTGCATGTTTAAAAATATTTTGGGGAATGTTTTTCAGCAGATATGTCTAATAATACTCTTAATCTGTTTTGACTTTATTATTATGCATAATAATTTTTGTTTTATTTTGAGTATCTGGAAAGTACTCGTACCGACTGTTCAAGCATTTGTATTTCCATGTAGCTTTAAGAGCTATGTGTGTTTTTTGAGCCACAGTTGAACGCCGCGTGGGAAAGGAAAAATCATATTGATCTTGTCCCATATCTGGTGAATCAGTGTATAAAGATACTTCAGCGTACAGCTGAGCCCTTTAGGCCCAAGATGGATTCTGCTTTCAGCCAGGGAAAAGGCTGGTGCATTACAATTGCTTCAGTTCCCCTCGCTACAGGGGGGAAAATCTGGAGGTTGAGCATCCCGACAGGCATAGAAAAATACTCCCGCTACTTTCCTTCCTCCCACCATCTCGCAACACTCTTAACAAAAACATGCTTCCAGTTCACTGCCAGGGAATGTGCTGGTAAGAGGAGAGCTTATTCCAAAGGCGAGAGGTATATTGGATGAAAGATACCACAATTATGCAATGAAGGGAAGGAAGGTCATTGAGATACACAGCAAGGGAACAGGCCTTATGGCTCAACTTGTCCATACCAATCATGTTTCCTCAACTGAACTAGTCTCATTTGCCTGCATTTGTCCCAAATCCCTCTAAACCATTCCTATCCCCATGTATCTGTCCAAATGTCTTTTAAATGTTGTATACCAATGTCTTGTACAGTTGTGACACAACATCCCAATTCCTGTACTCAGTGCTCTGACTGAGGAAGGCAAGCATGCCAGATGCTGCCTTCACCACCCTACCTATGACATTACTTCCAAGGAACCATGTACCCCTGTGTCTCTCTGTTTGACAACACTCCCCAGGGCCCTGGTGGCCAGATGTCAGAAGGTCCAAAGAAAGTGTGCATCTGGAGTAGCATGATGAGTAAGTATGTCTTCTATTTAGCTGCTGTCAATGTGAAAATACTGAGTCTAAGCTAAGAAATATGATGCTGAATAATGTCCAGCTTCTCATTTACCTATATCTAGCCTCCTAGCACTTGATATAAAAATATTTTCCTGACTGGACTTTGAGGTTAGCGGTCTTTAAGGGGCACAATCTTTATGTTTTAGACCACAAAATAAAAGAGCAGAATTAGGCCATTCAGCCCAGAGTCCTCTCCACTTTTGATTATTTTCTGAACCACATTCTCCTGTCTTTTCCCTGTAACCTTTGACCCCCTTACCAATCAAGAACCTATCCATCTCTATCTTAAATATACCCAATGACCTGGCCTCCACAGCTTTCTGTGGCAACGAATTCCACAGATTCATCACCTGGCTGAAGAAATTCCTCCTCATTCGGTTCTAAAGGGTCGTCCCTTTACTCTGAGGCTGTGTCCTCAGATCCTAGTCTCTCCTAATGGAAACATTTTTTCAGAAGAGATGAAACCTCAAAGTTATTAACAATTAAAATTTAGTAGATTCCCTGGCCTTCCCACTTGTCTTTCCTCTCTTGCCTGCCTTCAAATCAGTTACCTTTCTGGAATCCTATTTTGCACCTGCTGTTCTGTGACTCTACCTGGTCAACTTTGCAGCCTTCCAAAAAAACAGCAGTGATGCTGGAAGGAAATGAGAAGTGGCTACCTGACTCTCCCAGCACAGTTTCAAAGATAATTAACCCTGGCTCTCCCATCAGATGTAAATGTTCTACCATAGTCTGAAATAGTGTACCAGGCAAATCATATAAGAGGTAGGATCAGAATTAGGCCACTTGGCCTCTCGAGTCTGCTCCACCATTCAATCACAGCTGATATTTTTCTCATCCCCATTCTCCTGTCTTTTCCCCATAATCCCTGATCCACTTATTAAATCAGGGGTAATAAGGAAAAGTTACTTCACCTTGACAAGTACAAAAACAGTTGTTTTAATGCAAAGCTGACATACCTCTCATAGCATTGGTTAGAATCATAGAAGAGAATCCCTACGGTGTAGAAGGCGGCCATTTGGTCCATTGAGTCTGCACCGACAACAATCCCACCCAGACACTATCCTCATAACTCCACTTATTTGTCCTGTCAATCCCCTGGCGCTAAGAGTCAATTTAGCATAGTCTAACTTGTACATTTTTGGACTATGGGAGGAAATCAGAGCACCCAGAGGAAACCCACGCAGACACTGAGAGAATATGTAAACTCCACATAGTTACCCAAAGCTAAAATTGAACTGGGATCCCTGGCACTGTGAGGCAGTAACGCTAACCTCTGTGCCACCATGTTGCCCATGGGTTGTGGTGTGAAGATAACAGTTCTAAAACTATGTAATGCAGAATGGGTTACATAATTGAAAATGGGAATTGTTAACCCTTTCCTGATAAGTGACAAGAACAGGTTTATCATGACCAGCTGCTTTAAGGCCACAATAATTATAGTGGCCAGACGTATCCTAAGGCTAATTAAAGCCTACTTTTTGTCATTTCAAGGAGGTTTAGCCCCGGATTGGCAGTTGCTGGTAAATCCCTGAGTTGCCAAGGTCAATCAAATAAAACCAAAAGAGACCTTTTTAAATTCTTCTGCAGATAATGAAGTCTTCAGTCTAAGACAATAAAGATTTTGATTCTAAATTAGTATGTACCCAGTAAATCAGACAATGTTCTGCTTTCTAAGGCAATTTATTAGTCAGATAAGGTGCATTTTTTTTTACTTTGAAGTCACAAAAGTGCAGTAACTAGAATCATTAGGTGGTCAGGAAGAGGCTAAATGCTGCAAATGGGCAAACTGTAGATCAGTTAAGGGGCAATTGTTGCTGCAGAGGAGTCTAAATTACATCCTCCCTTGTTACTCTTTTATAGAAGCACTCAGATTGGAAATTGTGGGTACGAAGGATTCCAGTCACACAATTAATGCACAATTAAGTTGCTGTTCTCTCAACACACCAGGCCACTGTCCCATTTTAAGCAAGAACAGTTATGAACTCTTGTGGCTTTTCATGTGCAGAATCAGGTAGTAATTTGATGAACTAGTTTAGTCTATTAGTGTCACAAATAAGCTTACATTAACATTATAATGAAGTTACTGTGAAAATCCCCAAGTCACTACACTCTGGTGCCTGTACGAGGGAGAATTTAGCATAGCCAATGCACCTAACCAGTCTTCCGGACCATGGGAGGAAACCAGAGCACCCGGAGGAAAACCACACAGACACGGGGAGAACGTGCAGACTCCGCACAGACAGTGACCCAAGCTGGGAATCAAACCCGAGTTCCTGGCACCATGCTGCCTCTAACTTTATTTTAATATACCCAATTATCTAAGCCTAGTTTATCAAAATGTTACCCGATCCTCCACATGAAAAGCCACTTTGTTCTACTGGGTGGCACAAGGTAGGCCGGGAAGCACTTGGAGCGATGGGTGACTGGGAGCTGGGGCGAGGGGTGAAAAGACGTGATGGGCGAAGGGGTGCCGGGTGAATGGAGCTGGGCGAAGGGGTGCCGGGTGAATGGAGCTGGGCGAAGGGGTGCCGGGTGAATGGAGCTGGGCGAAGGGGTGCCGGGTGAATGGAGCTGGGCGAAGGGGTGTCGGGTACACTGGCAGCTGCAGCTTGGAGGAGCTGAGTTTGCAGGTGCAGCTTCACGCTGTCAGCAGCAGGTGTCGCTCCTGTGGCGCGGGAGGGAGAAACTTTCACAAAGACAGGACTCTGACCTTTCACTGAGGGCTGCCAAGCCCTCCCGGAATGCTCAGGAGAGCTCCGGATTTGCCTTCAGTCTCCGAGGCGTTCACTGAAAGCAGTGAGGGAGATTTTAAAATAAAACGATTCCGTTCATTGACGTCCAGCAGCCGCAGAGAGCCGTCATCGGGATGTGCTGGCGAAGTGGCACTTCTGCGCATGCACAGTATGATGCCGGTACTCCTGCGCAAGCGCATTGATGACGGCACTCTTGTGCAGGCGCAATGTGATTGATGTCAGGTTTGTTTTGCGATTGCGCAACGCGCATGCGTACTGTGGCCACGTGCCTTCCCCGCCCCGCCCCCAGTGGCAGTTAATGTGGAGCCCGAGGGGAGTGAACCTGGAGTGTAGCCCAGAGAGGGGCTAGAGACCAAAGGAGCTGGCAACTGCCCCTCACTGTACGGAGGGTTCATACAAGTAAGAAGTCTCACAACACCAGGTTTAAATCCAACCAAAGTTTTATTTGATTGTAATCCCACAAGCTTTCAGAAATGGTGTTCCTTCGTCAGGTGTGTGGAAAGTTCATACCAGGCCGGCACAATGGGTTAGCACTGCTGCCTCACAGCTCCAGGGACTCGGGTTCAATTCCCGGCTTGGGTCACTGTCTGTGTGTGGAGTTTGCACATTCTCCCCGTATCTGTGCGGGTTTCTTCCGGGCGCTCTGGTTTCCTCCCACGGTCCAAAGATTGGCCATGCTAAATTGCCCTTTAGTGTCCTAAGATGTGCAGATTAGTTAGATTAGTCATGGTAAGATGCACTGTTATAAAGGGGTGGGTCTGGGTAAGATGCTCAATCATAAAGTCAGTAAGGAGTCTCACAACACCAGGTTAAAGTCCAACCAGTTTATTTGATAGTAATCCCACAAGCTTTTGGAAACAGTGTTCCTTCGTCAGGTGTGTGACTTGTGATATGATATGACTTCTTATTCTATATCTTATTCTATATCCAAGCCATTTGTGATTGTTGGGAAATAGTTGGGGAATTATATCCTTGCTTGACGTCCCATGTATAGACATTCTGTGGGATTAGAGGGCTTAGCATACTAACAGCTTCCCTGGCTCTAAATAGCTATTTTAGCACAGAAGAAGGAATGGAGTGGCTGTTGCAGCACAGAAGCAGGCCGTTCAGACCATCAGACCAATAGTTGCATCACACAAGTCTCTTTCCACCCTTTATCATCTCATCCGAAAGCATGTCTGGAAAGAAACGATGGGATGTTTGTCACAGTTCATCTGGAGCAGCCCTGTGCTCTGCAGACTGTTCCTAGGGAAGCACAGCGAGGTAAACGCAATGGCTGCCGGAGGACCATCGACTCGGCGAAAGACGTTCTTCCTGCTGCCCAATCATTGATAGCCTTCCAGTGCACAGAGTTACCAGGTGACTGGCACATTCATTGGTCTAGGATTCCAGGAATCGCTCTAGGAATGAGCAATCGGTTAAAGCTTGGAGCAGCCGCTACAGAGGTTCAAAGGGCATAGGCCACTGTCTAAAGTCCTTGCATCACGGTACACCAAGAGGCTGGAAACACCGTAAAGACCCTTGGCCTGAATGGAGAGGGGCACTTCTTTGACATGTAGTGTAAAGGTAATGGTGAATGCCTTTTGGCACAGTGGGTACCATCCCTACCCCTGAGCCAAAAACTCCAGGATCGAGTCCCACTTCAGGAGGGCCACAGAAGGTTAATTGTCGACCTGTAAATACCCCTGATGGCAGTACTGGTCAGCCGTACTGCAGAGGGTGACAGCAAAGCAGTGTCCTCTTAAGGCATGATAACTGAGGGATAGTGAGGGCAGTGTGTGTGAGGCAGCTGGCAGGACGTATTTGGTCTGTACTGGACTTTACACTTAGCCAAACTTGAGCAGTAATGTACTTTCACACATTTTATGAATAAAGCATATTTTAGTGAAGCAAAAGTTGCTGTGATATACGGTTTGTGCTTTAAGCGATTAGTTACATTCTGTGATGGTGGGAACTGGTCTGAGCCGCCAGCCAGGCACTGACAGAACTGTTCTTGGAAAATCTGAATTGCAAAGCAAAGAGGTAGCATTGCCTCATTCAAACTACAAACCACAGATCAGGAGATAATCCAGCTCAGTATGTGTGTGTGCACAGTGCTAAATACTGCTAGAGCTCGTGACATCCTTTCTGCTTCAAATATAAATCCAATCTTCCTTTAAAGGTTAGGCTGATGCATCAACAGCACCTCTGAAGCACTTTTATATTCAAACAACTCTCTCTGAGTGACAAATTATTCACTCATTGGAACAGTTTTAAATTGACGACCAGCCGTTCCTTGTGTGCCCACCCCACCCCACCCCACTATGCTGTGCAGTGACTGGGCAGCATGGTGGCACAGTGGTTAGCACTGCTGCCTCGCAGCACCAGGGGCCCAAGTTCGATTCTGACCTCGGGTGACAGTGTGGAGTTTGCCCATTCTCTGCGTGGGTTTCCACCGGGTGCTCCTGTTCCACCCACAATCCAAAGGTGTGCAGGTTAGGTGAATTGGCCGTGCTAAATTACCCCTTAGTGTCCAAAGATATGGAGGTTAGATGGATCAGCCATGGTAAATGCATGGGATTACGGTGATAGGGTGGGAGCGTGGGATTGTGTGAGATGCTCTTTCGGAGAGTCGATGCAGACTCGATGGGCTGAATGGCCCTCTTCTACACTGCAGGGATTCTATGGCCTATGAATGTCGGATGAAATTGGTTTGGGCTTCACTGTTATCTGTCATCAACGTCAATGAATGAACGATGAATAGTTAGCCAACATAGAGTGGGATGATATCCCAGCCAGGAAGTGAATGCCTTCAGGAGAGGGGGAGGGATGAGAAACTTAAAGGAAAACAAGTGGGAGAGAGAAAAAATAGAGTATGGAAAATTCTAACCCTGGGTTATTTTTGCTGTGCCCTGACAAATATTAGATGTTACCAGAGGCCAAAGGGATTATCTTTGAAGTCCAGTGAGTAAATGTTTAAAAAGGGTCCGTCTGTCTGCCTGAAATCATTCATTTCCTCCTGTTATCAGTGTGGCGCCCAACAACTAGAAGCTCCTGCCAATAGGGAGTTAGCTCGACACTTCGATCTGATTCAGTGGCTGTGGCACCGAGAAAGTATCGCACACCATTGCCAAGTGTAACTGATACAGGGCAGCTCCTGAGGGGGTGTTTCCTTCTACGTCCAGATAAAGTGAAGGAAGACCATTGGGAATGCAGGACTCTCACTGTCCCACCCACTCACCAACCCATGCAACTGCTGCCCCAACTACCAGCAACTTTCACTCCCAGGAAAAAAAATAGGGAAAACTCTGGGAATTTTCTCTTCGTATCTCTAATGTTGATCTAGAACATCGTAGTTACTAACGGCAAAGTAATGTGCACCTTAAAAACATAGAACAGCACATCACAGGAACAGGCCCTTCAGCCCACAATATTGTGCCAAACATGACATCAGATTCAACTACTTCCTTCTGTCTGCCCTTGGTCCATATCGCCATACACCTTGCATATCCATGTGCTTATCTAAAAGCCCCTTAAACACCCCTATCTTGTCTGCCTGCACCATCACCCTTGGCAGCACCTTCCAGACACCTACCACTTTCTGTGTAAAATAAAAAATTTGCCTCTCACATCTCCTTTGAACTCGCCTCCTCTCACCTTAAGTGCATGTCCTCCAGTATTAGACATTTCAACTTAGCCATATTTCTTTGCATCCTCCCCCCTACCGGAATAATGCCTTGGGCTACTGGATGAGGAGCCACCCATCAGGATTAGAGGGTGAAGATGTGCAAAATGGAATTTTGCCTGTCTGCAATGTTATTTGTATTCTTGTGTGTTTAGAATGAGCGTGTAAGGGGTTAACTCCCAAGGCCATACAAAGCCAGACAATAGAAAATTATCAATGATGATCAGACAGTTGTCTGTGAAAGGATTTCTGAAGGTGAAAGTTTATCTTGGCCCACAGAATTACACAGTGGTTTTCAAGGCTTTTTAAACAAAGGACTCTTTTCAACTAAATTAGTAATCACCGCCACCTCCAATTCCCCTCCCCAATCTAAATTATAAACCAAAATGCTGCCCATAAAGAGAGTTTTAATTACACTTTTAATCTAACAAATATTTAGTTACAGATATCAGAGAGATGGCTGTCCCAATTTCTCATTGCCTAGTCCAACAGTACTTGGCTAGAGACCAGAAAATGAAGAAAGAATTGGGGAGAGAGTGGGAGCAGGGGGAGAGAGTGGGAGCAGGAGCAGGGGGAGGGAGCGGGAGCAGGGAGAGAGAATGGGAGCAGGGGAGAGAGCGGGATCAGGGGGAGAGAGCGGGAGTAGGGGACAGAGCAGGATTAGGGGGAGAGAACGGGAGCGGGGCGGGAGAGTGGAACTGGGAGAGAGAGCACGTCTTGATTCTGAACACTCCCAGATACTTTCTCCTAGTGGCATGCCAATATCAAGCTATAACAGTGTGTCTGTTCACTGACAATCACAAAAGTTCATAGGCAGTCAAGGTCCAGGTCTTTGCACATACCCTGCCAGTATTTCTATGGAACAATGTGGATCATCTGTCATGAGCACATATATTCTTTTGAGATTTTGCACTCTCTCAAAACTCTCAACAGACCCTCACGGGTCCGTGGATTCAATCTCAGAATCCAGAAGTGCAAAGTAAGCATTTACTTCCAAAGAAAGTCAGTATTTGTGCTTGTGACAGATGATCCACATTGTTCCATAGAAATACTGGCAGGGTGCACTGTTGGCATTTAGCCAGTCAGACATGGAGGAGACTAGGTCCTGACCTTTGTTAGTTGTTTGGGAGAGCCATGTGCAAAGACCTGGACCTTGACTGCTTATGAACTTTTGTGATTGTCAGTGAACAGACACACTGTTACAGCTTGATATGGGCATGCCACTAGGAGTAAATATCTGGGAGTGTAAGGGAGCATCAGGGAGTGAGGGGAAGCTCAGGGAGTGTATGGAAGTATCAGAGTGCAGGGAAGGTAGGGGAATATTAAAGTGTAGGGAATGTCATGGAGTGTAAGGGGGGTAGCAAGGTGTAGGGGAATGTCTGAGAAATCATGGGCATTTGGCCTCTGATCTTTGGGTAAACGTTCTCCAAGACGGCTTTCACGGCACACAACAGCGCAGAGTCGCTGAGCAAAGACTGATAGCCAAATTCCGCACACATGAGGACGGCTCAACCGGGATCTTGGATTCACGTCACACTATTTGTAACCCCCATGACTTGCCTGGGCTTGCAACATCTCACACTGTCCTGTCTGGAGACAATATACATCTCTTTAACCTATGCTTAATGCTATCTCCACTCACATTGTCTGCATCTTTAAGACTTGACTAGTTGTAAAGACTCACATTCTAATCAGTATTCTGTAAACTGAGTGTGTGCCTTTATATGCCCTGTTTGTGATTAGAACTCCCCACTCACCTGATGAAGGAGCAGCACTCCAAAAGCTAGTGGTGTTTGTTACCAAATAAATCTGTTGGACTTTAACCTGGTGTTGTGAGATGTCTTACTATGTTTACCCCAGTCCAATGCCGGCATCTCACATCAAGATGAGAGAGATGTTGGGGAGAGTGGGGAGAATATCAGGTAGTGTTGGGGAGTATGTATCACACGTTATTCACATAACATAAAACTACTTATCAATCTCAGACTTTGTGCTAAATTTTCAGGCTCTGTGAAGCACTGGACAGAGATGGCCAGAGCCTGAAAATTCCAGCATAAATTAATGTGCCTGTTTCCCAATGCCATTCCAGGCCATCTCAAGTTTTCCCAACTTCTGCTCCTCAAGCCAAAAGGCCTTTGGGAGCCTCACACTTCAGCTTCACTTGGGAGCTTCTCTACATCCCAAATAAGTCCCCATTGAAAAAAAAAGTGCCCCTCCAGGGGGTGGGTACAGGTCCCGGGAGCAAACCCGCCTCCTTTTTCCCACCTTTTTCCCAATTAAGGAGCCCACTGTGTTAATTGGTATGAATATAGTCCACAGTTTGGAAAAAGGAGCCTTCATTCACAGCCCACTCCGGTCATTGATCGTCTCCAATCACAAATACCCCGTTAGAGCTTCCATTCTACAAACTGACCGCGAGTTCCTCCCAATTCCAAAGCACATTTTAATCTGCCTGAAATCTCAGTGAGTAACTTCACAACACTGAGATGAGGCTCCCTCACTGTAAATATCAATGACCTCATCTCAGTGTTGTGAAGTTACTCACTGAGATTTCAGGCAGATTAAAATGTGCTTTGGAATTGGGAGGAACTCGCAGTCAGTTTGTAGAATGGAAGCTCTAATGGGGTATTTGTGATTGGAGACTATTTTCACTCTGAAGACAATTATGTTACGTTCCAGCCATCGTTCTTCACAATATCCAACCCTATTCTTGTTTCTGGCACTCACTAAGATGCTGGCTGATCCCTTTTAACTTTTACAGGAGTTCTGCAGAACCAAAATCTGCAAATAAATTCAGTACAAAATATCCAACCTGTTGTTTGTACCAATGTTTGCCCTACCTGGTGGTTTTGAGGCAAGCTAGCCTATAATGATGGTGCAAAACTATAATAGATGGTATGGTTGAATAATTATAATTATTTTCACTCTGATGACAATTAAAGACCAGCTCCTTCTAGCTGAGAGCTCTGAAGCGTTCTTCATTTTACATTTAAAGAAAGCACGTGCCCGAAAGGGGTTTAGAAATTTAGCTGCTCTCATCAAAGAATAATTAATACAATTACAGCGTAAAGTCCATAATCTGGGTCTTCCATGCTTTCTAATTAAGAAGCCAAGCAACAATTTAGAAAACAGATTTAATGAATATGATTAACAAAGCTCAGAGCAGAAACACCATGTAAAAACCAATCATTAAAATACTACCAACAAAGAGACAATCTCAGGATTCGGGCTTTGACAAAGGGTCAACGGGACTCGAAACGTCAGCTCTTCTCTCCTTACAGATGCTGCTGGACCTGCTGAGATTTTCCAGCATTTTCTCTTCTGGTTTCAGAATTTGGGCCTATGACTTTGAGATAATCTTTGTCAAAAGGTTTCATTGCAGTGGTAGATATAACCCTGATATCAGCTCCTGAATACCATCACAATGGACTTGATACCCTTAAACAAGAGATGTATATGTATAACTGCTGGACCCCACATCCCTCACTGGCTTGTCAGCAATGCCCATATTCTCTCCGCTCCAAAAGGGAAGGAGACTGACCTTGCTTCAGATTATGTCAGGAAGTCTATCCTAAGGAAAATAACACAACATTAATAAATGAGGGTAATTGTCAGGTTGCTAAGTAAGCTCCCCGCTCTTGTGAAAACATGCAGGCTGCAAGCTTCAGATGGAGTTCTTACTTCACTGTGGGGGCAGCAGCAAAAGAAGATTGACTTGCATTTCAGGACATCCCATTTCAGTCAATGAAGCAACTTTGAAGACTAGCTACTGCCATGAAGTAGGAAACACTACAGTCAATTTGTGCACAGCAAGCTCCCACAATCAGTGGACCAGCATTTATTGCCCATTCCTAACTGCCCTTCAGGTGGTGGCGTGAGCTGTCTTTTTGCAACGGTTCAGTGAACTGAATCTTTAAAACAAAATTAATCCAAACAAAGTTTCAGTTTGGATGATTCCAATGTTTGAACAGCAGTCAGGGTCAAGTGCATCCGAACTGGAGTTTTTTGCTCCTAGTATCCAAATGATTCTACCACAGAATAACCATTTCTCTGCCATATTTTAAGGCAGTAATTTTAGAGGAATTTCATGCAAACTCACTCAAATTGGCTGATAGTGTCATTGTTAACAATTTTATGCAAATTTGAATCCCTGCTACTTCCAAACAGGGATTCTTAGTCAACCCCAGTGGCATGTATTGCAAAGCAGAGTTAATTAATAATAATTAGCCATTTCTAATTTCTACTTGGCGATGTTAATTGTTTTGCATTCCATAGTCTAAACCTGGAATTGATTTATAATATTAAATGTGATTTGATAATTAGGAACTCCCTCAGTGGTCATCTAGCCAATAATGCTAAACCTCTTGCTTAGTAAAATAAATATGAGATCAGGATGGGAGAGACCTTCCCTTTTCAAGAAAAGGGCATGAAATATTTTATTGCCTGCAGACTGGAGATCAGTCAACCTGGGCTGACTGTGTGGTGCTGTCAGCAGTTCGATCTTGTGCGATGGTGGCCTTGAGCCCCCAGCCTACTGAATCAGTACTTTGTGCAGGTTAACAGCCTATGGTTAAGACTATTTGCATATCTGGTTAAAAGCATCAAAATGATTGGAGCTCCTTTCCATGCTGGCATCTTGCCCTTTGGTGGCTTACTGGGAAAAGTTGTCACCACAGCAACAGTGGAATCATGTTACGTTCCAGCCATCGTTCTTCACAATATCCAACCCTATTCTTGTTTCTGGCACTCACTAAGATGCTGGCTGATCCCTTTTAACTTGTACAGGAGTTCTGCAAAACCAAAATCTGCAAATAAATTCAGTAAAAAATATCCAACCTATACCAATGATTGCCCTACCTGGTGGTTTTGAAGCAAGCTAGCCTATAATGATGGTGCAAAACTATAATAGATAATATTGGTATGGTTGAATAATTTGGTTGGTTTGGACAACCTTTTCAAATGGGACCATTTATGGAAGAAACATTTTCAGATAAATTCCTTTCCAATACCCATTATTATCCGCATGTCTGATATATGTCTGATATATATAGCAATGTCTCAGTTCAATCAAAATGGTTTTCAGACCCTGGGGCTTAACTGTAATCTTAAACAAATTCCACCAATCCATATTGGACTACCATGGCTATGATCCTATGATTAGCCTAAAGACTAAAAAATGGGCTCAAATTAAGTCAATGAAGGCCTCCCTGATTGTGGGATCAGATGTGGCGTTGATATCTTGCCGTGGAAGTTCCCAATAAGGATCAAAAGCCATGGCTTGTATTTTCAGAAGGCGTTTGACAAGGTACCTCACAAGAGGTTATTGCAGAAGGTCAGGGGACATGGAGTTGGGGGTAGGGTGTTAGCGTGGATAGGGGATTGGTTGTCAAATAGGAGGCAGAGAGTGGGGGTCAATGGGTGCTATTCGGATTGGTGGATGGTGACTAGTGGAGTGCCCCAGGGGTCGGTGCTGGGGCCTCAGCTATTTACCATTTATATAGATGATCTGGAGGAGGGAACCGAGTGTAGGGTGTCGAAATTTGCTGATGACACCAAGATTGGTGGAACGGCAAATTGTGTGGAGGGTGTGGAGAGTCTACAGAAGGATCTAGATAGGCTGGGCGAATGGGCCAGGAAATGGCAAATGGAATTTAATGTTGGCAAGTGCGAGGTGGTCCACTTTGGTAGGAATAATGGTAGGAAGGATTATTACTTACGTGGCAAAAAACTGCAGCAGGCGACGGTGCAGAGGGACCTCGGGGTCCTTGTGCATGAGTCGCAAAAACACAGCTTGCAGGTGCAGCAGGTGGTCAGAAAGGCAAATGGGATGCTGGCCTTCATAGCGAGGGGGATTGAATATAAAAGTAGGGAGGTCTTGCTGCGGCTGTATAGGGCATTGGTGAGGCCGCAGCTGGAGTACTGTGTGCAGTTTTGGGCGCTGTACTTACGCAAGGATATTTTGGCCTTGGAGGGAATGCAGAGGAGGTTTACTAGGCTGATGCCGGAGTTGAGGGGGTTGAGCTATGAGGAGAGGCTGAATAAACTAGGCTTGTACTCGTTAGAGTTTAGAAGAATGAGGGGAGATCTCATTGAGACGTATAAGATGATGAATGGGATGGATAGGATAGAGGTGGAGAGACTCTTCCCGCTCAGAAAGGATAGTAGGACTAGGGGGCACAGCCTCAAGATAAAGGGGGGGCAGTTTAGAACAGAGTTGAGGAGGAACTTCGTCACTCAAAGGGTGGTGAATCTCTGGAATTCTCTGCCCGTTGAAGTGGTGGAGGCTACCTCACTAAATATTTTTAAGACGCGGGTTGATGGGTTTTTGTTAAGAGAGGGGATTAAGGGTTATGGGGAGAAGGCGGGAATGTGGAACTGAGCCACGACAGATCAGCCATGATCTTATTGAATGGCGGGGCAGGCTCGAAGGGCTAGATGGCCTACTCCTGCTCCTATTTCTTATGTTCTTATGGAAGCACTTTTCATCCATCCCAAGCATGAAAATATCCAATTATGGATTAATCCACATAAGGAAATGGCTTCTACAGAAATTCTTGTTTCTGGCACTCCTACAGAAATTTCCTTGAAAAAAGGCTGCCTCAAAAAACCATTCCAGCCCATGTCTTGAAAAATCAATCCATAGATTGATCCTAGATTGAACTGAGACATTGCTATATATATCAGACATCAATAGGGCATTCCATGCGGATAATAATGGGTATTGGAAAGGAATTTATCTGAAAATAAATGGTCCCATTTAAAAAAGGTTGAGTATGGATCCAACAACCTAGAAAGGCTTGATAGACCTATCAATCATTCATATACTGATCATATACTGATCCATCATCATTGAATGTTGAGTTACAGGGGCTGATTCATATATGGAAGAAATCTTCCATAGATGGCTTGAAGAATCAAAAATATTAATATCCTTTAAAATATTAAAAGAGGTCGTCCTCCAGCTGCTTGAAGGATGCTTTTTTTGTCAATTTTCAGCTGCCAGTCCATAGGGTCCAAACCTCTATAATAGGGCCCATGTTGATTGTCATGCTATCTCCAGTGGGTCTAACATAGATTGGTTGCTGGGCTTTCCATATAATTTTGAAAGGGAATTTGGTGCTAGGTCTTCCAATATGGATTAATCCATTACTGGATATTTTCATGATTGGTATGAAGACCTAGCACCAAATTCCAAAATTATATGGAAAGGGAATTTGGTGCTACATCCCAAGCATGAAAGTATCCAGTTATGGATTAATCCATATTGGAAGACCAAGCACCAAATTCCCTTTATAATAGGGCCCAAAGGGAACCTGTACAATAAGGCCCAGAGGTTTGGACCCTAATATAGATTGGTTGCTGGGCTTTCCATATAATTTTGAAAGGGAATTTCACAATATCCAACCCTATTCTTGTTTCTGGCACTCACTAAGATGCTGGCTGATCCCTATTAACTTTTTGGTTTTGCAGAACTCCTGTAAATCTGCAAATAAATTCAGTAAAAAATATCCAACCTGTTGTTTGTACCAATGATTGCCCTACCTGGTGGTTTTGAGGCAAGCTAGCCTATAATGATGGTGCAAAACTATAATAGATAATATTGGTATGTTTGAATAATTTGGTTGGTTTGGACAACCTTTTCAAATGGGACCATTTATGGAAGAAACATTTTCAGATAAATTCCTTGCCCTATTGATGTCTGATATATATAGTAATGTCTCAGTTCAATCAAAATGGTTTTCAGACCCTGGGGCTTAACTGTAATCTTAAACAACCAATCTATATTAGGGTCCAAACCTCTATAATAGGGCCCAATGTTGATTGTCATGCTATTTCCAGTGGGTCTATGGTCTGGCAGCTGAAAATCGACAAAATCATGCTTGGGATTAATCCATATTGGAAAAGTGCTTCCAAACCCACGGAAAGATATCAATGCTTCCACGGCCGTGGAAGCATTGATATCTTTCTGTGGAAGTTCCCAATGACCAGATTCCACAATCAGGCCTTCATTAACAAAAATGGGCTCAAATTAGGCCTGATTGTGGAAACAGATGTGGCATTGATAACTCTGTGGAAGTTCCCAGTAAGGACCAAAAGCCACGGCACCGTCTATTTAGGCTAATCATAGACAGTCTGATTAGCCTAATCATAGCACCGTCTATGATTAGCCTAAATAGACGGTGCCGTGGCTTTTGGTCCTTTTTGACGCCTAGATTGAATTGAGACATTGCTAATCATTTGGTGGAATCTGTTTTTACTAATCAGATTCCACCAATCCATATTAGCCACGGCACCGTCGGTGCTACGATTAGGCTAATCAGACTGACGGTGCCGTGGCTAATATGGATTGGTGGAATCTGATTAGTAAAAACAGATTCCACCAAATGATTAGCAATGTCTCAATTCAATCTAGGCGTCAAAATGGTTTTCAGACCCTGGGGCTTAATGGTAATCTTGGCTAAAGCCCCAGGGTCTGAAAACCATTTTGACGCCTAGATTGAATTGAGACATTGCTATATATATCAGACTCCAATGCCCTATTGATAAGGAATTTATCTGAAAATGTTTCTTCCATAAATGGTCCCATTTGAAAAATCATACTATCCAATTAGGGCCCAATGTTGAGATATGGATTGTCCATATATCTCAACATTGGGCCCTAATTGGATAGTATGATTTTTCAAATGGGACCATTTATGGAAGAAACATTTATTTATGGAAGAAGCATATGGACAATCCATGCTATGGAATTAGCCGTCGACCATACATTCCATGGAAAGGTGGCAGGTCTTTCCATATATGGATATTCCATATATGGCAAGGCCAAGCTGAAAATCGACAAAAGGTCTTGTCCTCCGCTCTGGAGGACAACCTTTTTTAATATTTTAAAGTTGATATTAATATTTAATTTGATTCTTCAAGCCATCCATGCTCCAGAATATGATTAATACTAACTCTTTTCATTGGATCTTTCTCCAACATGACATTAATAAGATTTTGACAGCACTCACTCAGGGAAGGGGATGGGGGAAATTGTATAGATTGTGTCTGTAGCTCCTTCGGCTTTGAAAGGTCGCTATCATCGAAGGGCATGCAGCCTGTTACCATGACATAGAGGACGATACCCAGGCTCCAGATGTCTGCTTAAATACAACCCCTTTAAAGCAGACATCTGGAGCCTGGGTGTCATTTTGCCCTTGTTCAACCTTTTGTGGATCTCTGCCGTATGCAGCGCCAGAGGTTCTCAATGGTGACAAATACAACCCCTTTAGTCACCATTAGTCACCGAGAACCTCTGGCGCCGCATACGCCGGAGATCCACAAAAGGTTGAACAAGGGCAACTGTCTGGCTTAGCAACTTGCATGATAGTTAAGTAGTCGTTAGACTACTTGGCAAAAACTTAGTTAAGTTGTCGTCAGACAGCTTAGACTTAAGTTTTTGCCAAGTAGTCTGACGACTTTGCAGTCTAAGCTGTCTGACGACTACTTAACTAAGTTTTTGCCAAGAGAGGTATCCATTTTTGCAGAATGTTCACACCCTAATATCATCAAAGTGTATCAGGTCATAGAGATCTGATTTTGCTTCCTCCATTATAAATAAGGTATGTTCACTTGATTCAATGACTTGGTTGACTCTCAAGATCATTTGTCTGAAGCGGTCGCCTGAATGTATTTTAAACATTGCCCAGGCTTTGGAATATTGTCATGCTCATCACATTGCACATCGTGATATTAAGTGTGAAAACATCTTAATAGTCAACAATATCCCAAAGATCACTGACTTTGATCCCTTCATGCAAGTTGCTAAGCCAAAAAGTCTTTTCATTGGATATCTTTGGGATATTGTTGACTATTAAGATGTTTTCACACTTAATATCACGATGTGCAATGTGATGAGCATGACAATATTCCAAAGCCTGGGCAATCTGTTTAAAATACATTCGGGCGACCGCTTCAGACAAATGCTTTTGATTCAATGACTTGGTTGACTCTCGTGAACATACCTTATTTATAATGGAGGAAGCAAAATCAGATCTCTATGACCTGATACACTTTGATGATATTAGGGTGTGAACATTCTGCAAAAATGGATACCTCTCTTGGCAAAAACTTTGATGTCTAAGCTGTCTGACGACTACTTAACTATGATTTTTATGGCAACAGGTTTCTGAAACTTTAAGGAGAAAGCCTTTCTCACAGTGGAATAAGCACCGCCATTAAGTGGAATAAGTGGCAAAAACTTATTAATAAGTCTAAGCTGTCTGACAACTACTTAACTGATTTTTATGGCAACAGGTTTCTGAAACTTTAAGGAGAAAGCCTTTGGACTTTGCCATATTTGGATATGAAATTCCATATATAAGTCCATGGCTGGTGAATTTGACCAAAAGGCCTATCGCGGCCAACTTATAGCCTTTTATGGGAACGTTAAGGAACAGGACGTTCCGACATTACCAAATGAATATCGCCTACAATTTCCAAATATGGTTTGAAATTTGGAACATAGAACGTCCATATATGGAATTGAAGGAATAATACTTCCATATATGGAACAGGGTGGAGGGGATCATTAATTCCATATATGGAATTGTTTAATACCCATATGGGGGGGATGGAATCCATTTAATACTTTCATATATGGTCGTGGGGAACAGCCATTAATTCCATATATGGAAAAATGCATGCTAATTGGAATCATTCATGTGCCCTACGGTTTTCAGATCTATATTGCCAATAAATGCAAATTTATTTCCGTTTGCTGCTAACTGATTTCCAGCTGTAAATTCCTATGGTTAATGCTGGTTAAATATTGAGTTGCGTTGAAGGGAGAAAGCTTCTTCTTGCCCCCAACCTTGGTAAGTACAAGGTTGTACAAGGTTGGGGGCAAGACTGGCCAAAGGTTTTATGCCAGGGCCAATGCAGGTGCCAAACTCAAGAAGCTTTGAGAAGGGAGAAGAAGCTTTCTCCCTTCAACTCAACTCATATGGTTAACCAGCATTAACCATTACTTACCAAGTCCAAAGAATGGACTTCTGAATGCCAGATTTCACCAACACAGTTGGTTCAGTTCAACCTGGAGGAAACCCCCAATCCAACTGCCGAACACTGGCCTGTCTTGCCCCCAACCTTGTACTTACCAGTGTTCGGCAGTTGGATTGGATTCAACCTGGAGGAAACCCCCAATCCAACTGCCGAACTGAACCAATTGTGTTGGTGAAATCTGGCATTCAGAAGTCCATTCTTTGGGCATACTTTTGGCTGCAGGAACTCCAAACCATGCATGTATGTATGTCCAACAGAATGCGAGGGTGAACCACTCTCCTCAGAGTTTCTGTGGATTCAGATGGCCTTGCACTTACTTTTGGCTGCAGGAACTCCAAACCATGCATGTATGTAAGTGCAAGGCCGTCTGAATCCACAGAAACTCTGAGGAGAGTGGTTCACCCTCGCATTCTGTTCCATCCATTGTAGCCTCCTTGATCGTTTGTAAGGGATTGTATAGATGTGCGGTTAGAACATCTGCAGTTGCACACACTTGGCAATGATCGTGACTTAATCTACATCGCCATTTTCACCAGCAAGCTTAGGGTTCATTCTGCATCCAAATAGCCCTCCATCGTTCCTGGGGATTTACACCAAACGTGCAAAGTGTAGCAAAGGATGCAAAGTGTCAGTTCTGTTGAACTAGCCCAATACCGTCTCTTTTCCCAAGGCCACGAGGATCCTTTACCCCATGTTACCATGGTGAAGATTAGTTCCAGTAATCTACAGAGGGCCAGGCTTTTTCTAAGCATTCTGTACCTTGCATTTTCTGAGGTCTCTAATGTTTTAGCAGCAATTAAAAGTACAAAAAGAATTGGGATGTTAAACTAAACTGAATTTATTTTTCTGCCCTGAGTTGACCCAGCACCTTTAGGCATTTTAATCAGTTAAAGACGCTACATAAGTGCAAGAATTAAAGATGTTATATTAGGTTTTGATAATCGATCCTATTAAACATCTTTAGGCATTTTAATATTAGGTTTTGATAATCGATCATATTAGTTTCCCCCTTTCCCTAACAAAATGATTCATTCCTTCCAATTAGCACAGATATTATCACAAGGTCCTTAATGAGGAGAAACCTTGGCAAAAGTTAGAACCACAAGCCTGAGGGTGTCTCACTAGCTGTCTTGTGGATACAGAATAGGGTGCTGAAATTATACAATGCAAAAGGAGGCCATTCAACCCATCAGGTCTGCACTCACCACTATCCCACCCAGGCCCTATTCCCTTGATCCCATGTATTTACCCTGCTGGTCCTCCTGACACCAAGGGGTAATTTAGCACGGCCAATCCACCTAACCCGCAAATCTTTGGACTGTGGGAGGAAATTGGGGCACCCGGAGGAAACCCACGCATTCTCTCTGAGAATGTGCAAACTCCACACAAACAGTGACCCGAGGCTGGAATTGAACCTAGGTCGCTGGCGCTGTGAGACAGCAGTGCTAATCACTGTGCCATTGTGCTGCCCTAACCATTGTGTCACCATGCTGCCACTAATTAAACCTTCAGCAATGTTTATGATGTCACAAGTGTGGTTGTGACATTCCATTGAGATGTGGCTGATAAAGAGGGCCATTTCCTGACAATGTGCAATCCTCCTCCAGTCTTGTCCTTGGTGAGCTGTAGACATGTTCTCAGTTCTCTGCGTGGAGATGGAGGTAGGGCTGCCAGGTGCGATAGTAACTGAGTGTTCTGACATTTTCATCCCTGTCGTACTTGCAACGGTGAGATTTTCCCCGAACCATTTGCTATTGCCAGCAGCCAGCTAACGGTTCCCTATAACATTCCATGCTGGCTATAATTTGAAACCTAATGGTTTCTGTAATATCTTGGAAAGAGTGGCAATCTCCGAGTGGGGTAACTAATGAATTATTTATTAACAGGAATAACTGCATACAAAATAATTCGAGTGAGAAAGATGCTACTGAGTACTTCGACCCCAGACTCCTGACTGCCTGAGAGAGCCTGCACTCAGCCTCAGGATTTACATGCTTTAGCCCAATTGGCCGAAAGGATCACATGACCCTACAAAATCTGGAATGTAACACTACATTCTGCACTTTCGTTTCCTCCTCTATGAACGGTATGCTGTGTCTGTATAGGGCGCAAGAAACGATGCTCTTCAATGTATACTAATACATGCAACAGTTATAAATCAAATCAAGCCCTTAAAGGGGCTCATTACTACATCCCTCCCCCTTTAAGTCCATCATTAACACATACCAACAAAAGTGAAACCATTTACAATGTAACAGTATAAATTTTCTTCAACACATTTCATTATGAAAGTCAGTCTGTCAGGGGATTTCCCCTCTCTCTGGGAGTGACACAGCTCAACAGGAAGTGCCTCAATGGCAGAGATAGATTTGGTTTGACTTCCAGAGATTATGTTCCAATGGGAACCAGAGAAGTGATCAGCACTGAGGCACCTTCACAAGCTGGATGTCTGACTTGACCCTTCCTCCAGGCTAACTTGTTTCCGTACTGTTTTCGACTACAACAGCTTCACGGGCGAGCATGCTCGGAGCGGACCTCTCACTGGTTCTCTATGTAACTCCCTTCTTTTCAAGTGATCTTCAATATTTTACCTTGAACTTGTATTTCATACAATACCGGGCTTGTCCTAGTCACCATAACGCCTGGGGCCCAATTCTGAACCGTCCCAAAATTTTTAGCATTTACCAGGGATAATCCACTTTGAATGCTCTGTCAGATCTTGTTGAATCATGATGTTTCTTTGCACACTTTGCTTTGCCTCCACCATCCCCACCAAGTTTAGAAACACCAGGTCCAACTTTGTTTGAATACACTGACCAACTTGGCAGAAGTTACTCCGGTGGTCATGTGGGGTGTCGTTCTATAGGTATTAAGAAAATGCACTCAGTTTGGATGCTGATGGTTGCTTATCCATGGCTGCTTTAAAAGTTTGCAAAGCCCTGTCAGCCAGCACATTTGAGGAGGGTTTAAAGTATGATCTTAATGCCATTTGATAATATGAAATGGTAGAACTCGCTGGTAAATACTGTCCCGTTGTCTGAAACCATCGCCTCTGACAAACCATGGGTGGTGAATGTTTGTCCTAACTGTTCTACTGTTGCAAAACAAAAAGTTATGGATTTCAAATTATAGATGTCTAGCCACTTTGAATGTGCGTCTGCTATGAATGGGAATGTTGTGACCAAGAATAGCCTACAAAATCATCATGGAGTCTCACCCACTGGCCGCTCCCCAACGGCTATTGATGGTAGCTTTTGTTGTACTTGACATTGGTTGCAATGTTTAACCATATTTGCTATGTCTGTACCTAACTCGAGGCAACAGACATAGCTGCAAGCCAACATTTTCATCTCAGACATCCTTAGATGGATGCTGTGTAGCTCTTCCACTAATAACTTCCTGCCAGGCATTGGAACGACCACAGAAGGATGCCACCTTTGCAGTTCAATCCATTCTTGCTTATTTGACAAGGTTTTAGTTGTACAGACATTCTATCATAATGCCAGCCAGGAAGAACCATATGCTTAACTCTGGACAATATTGGATCCTTCTGAGTCCGATATTTGATCTGTTGCAACCTCATAGCTGGTGTGTCGAGGAAATTCAAGGCAAGGATGATTTCTTCTGGCACTAGCAAGGGTGGCGTACTCTCCAATAGTGGGAGACAGCTCAAGGGGTCTGCATTTGATATATTGTCCTCAGACTGTGTGGGAAAGTATATTCGTAGTGGACATTAATAAAGTCCAACGTGGTATCCCAGCAGATGCTATTGGAGGGATTACTTTATCTTCTCTTAATAAGCCCAGCAGGGGTTTATGATCAGTAATTAGGGTAAAATGCCGTCCATAAACACATTGGTGTAAAGAAATTCTACCAATGATGACGGCCGACTCCTCTTTCTCGATGTGTGAGGAAGTCTTTCCTGCAGTTAGGGCCTTTGAAGCAAAGCCGATGTGTCTTTCTAACCCTTCCTTCAAAAATAGCTCCAATTCCATAAGGAGATGCAACACAAGTGAGAATGATTTCTTTTGAAGGGTCGAAATGGACTTAAAAGGCAAGATGACTGCAGGAATTGTTTCACTTATCTGAAGGTTTTCTTTTGCTGTATCTTCCAGTACTACCCCTGGTGTTTTTTTTTCAGTAATCATGTAAAGGTGCCAATATCTAGACAAGTTTGGAACAAACCTTCTGTAATAATTTACCATTCCAAGAAAAGATTTTAACTCTGACACATTCTTTGGGGCTGATGTTTCTTCAATGGCCCTAACTTTCTCTTCCATTGGGTGCAATCCTTGTGCATCTACTCAAAACCCCCAATTTTCTTTTTATTCATTCATGGGACATATTGCCCATCCCTAGTAGCTCAAGGTCAGTTGAGAGTCAACCACATTGCTATGGCTCTGGAGTCACATGTAGGCCAGACCAGGTAAGGATGGCAGATTTCCTTCCCTAAACGATATTAGTGAACCAGATAGGTTTTTCCGACAATGACAATGGTTTCATAGTCATCAGTAGATTCTTAATTCTAGATTTTTTTATTGAATTCAAATTCCACCATCTGCCATGGCGAGATTCAAACCCCAGTCCCCAGAACATTAGCTGAGTTTCTGGATTAATAGTCTGGTGATAAGTCACCATTTATAGGTGTCTTTCTCTCCCTTTAATCTTACACCAGCTTTCTGGAACCTTTTTAAAGCCTCCTCTAGCCTGGTTAGGTGTTCCTCTTCTGTGGCTCCCATGATCAGAACATCATCCAGGCAAACAGCTGTCTTGGGCAAATTGTGTCACCAGCTCTCCATTGCATAAGCTGATAATACCTCAAATGGCAGTCTGGTGGACTGGTATAGGCCTTATGTTTGTTAATAGTGAAAAAACTTAGTGTGAGTTAGCCCTGCAGGTAGCTTGGCATACGTCCTCTATTTTAGGCATGGGATATCTGTCCAATTTTGCCACCTGATTCACAGTTAATTTATAGTCCCCACATATTTGTACGCTGTTATTATGCTTAATTACTGGCACAATGGGAGCGGCCCACTCTGTAAATTACCCAGACCTGATAATGCCCCCAAATCTTCTAACCATCTAAATTCAGTCTCTATCTTCTCATTTGGTGAATAAGGCACGGGCCTTGCTCTGTAAAATGTTTGTCTTTCAAGCTTTGTATTTTGTCTAGTTCTTCTTGAAACACCTCCTGGTATTTCCCGAGGATGTTGTGTGGGTCCCCTTCGTTCATTTTGAACATTTCTACCCAATTCTATTTTATTTCCTGAAGTCAATCTCGTCCCATCAAGCCTGACCCTTAGGCCTCAACTCCAATTAAAGGTATTTGGGCAGACTGCTGTCTGTAAGTTACAGGTGCTGATGTTGTTCCCAAAATCTGTATAGCTTCTCCCGTATATATTGCCGGCCTGGTTATAGTGCTGTTTTAATCTCAGGGGTTGTTGCTCGCTGCCGGTATCAATAAGTTTGTTCTCCCAGTATTGTAATGGAGACTCATGTATCTACCTCCATTTTGAGCAGATGACCATTAACCACCACTGCGATGGTTTGCCCACCTTAATATTATTCAACCTGTTTACATCTGATTCTTCTTTGGAATTACATTAAGTAGAGCACTGGAGCCAGAATCTTTTCCTTTAGTGCCAGGCCAAGTACTGTTTAGCCCATGTGATAACCCCCATGACCTGCATGGGGAATCACTAATTGCCCAGCTAGTTGTGCTCGTTGAACATAAGCTCCCTGGGGATTGGTAATTAGCCAGCCAGGTGAAACTCGTATACTGACCCCTGTATAAAGGAAGACCCTGAGAGCTGTTGTGTTTACCACATGCTTGCGGTTATTGTTTATTTCCATTTTGTGCATTAAAAACATTGTTCCTTCGCAGCTGATTTCTGGAGTTATTATAGCCCTGCACTTAAGACTATGGGAATATAGGAGCAGAAGTAGGCAAATTCAGCCCTTCAAGCTTGCTCCACCATTCAATCAGATCATGGCTGATCTCACCCTGGTCTCAAATCCACTTCCCTATCTGTTCCCCATATCCACTTTTCTATTAGAAATATATCCATCTCCTTCTTGAAACCATTCATTGATTCAGACTCCATTGCGCTATGGGGCAGCGAGTTCCACAAATTCACCCCCTCTGCGAGAAGTAGTTCCTCCTCATTTTACTTCTTAAATCTACTGCCTCTCAACCCATACCCGTGACCTCTTAGAATCATAAAATTCCTACAGTGCAGAAGGAGGCCGTTCAGCCCATCAAGCTGCACTGGCAACAATCCCACCTATTCTCTATGCCTGTCAACCCATGCATCTACCCTGCTCGTCCCCCTGACACTAAGGAGCAATTTAACATGGCCAATCCACCTGACCTGCACACCTTTGGAGTGTGGGAGGAAACTGGGAGCACCCAGAAGAAACCCACGCAGACACGGGAGAACGTGCAAACTCCACACAGACAGTGATCCAAGGCCGAAATTGAACCCTGGTCCCTAGCGTTGTGAGGCAGCAGTGCTAACCACTGTGTTGCTGTGCCGCCCACATATATCCATCTGATAAAAAAGTACATTGTCTGTGATGCAGTCAAAATTAGAAAAATTCTATTGTCGAATCCCTTCTTTAATTTTCAAAGAGGTTTACCATTTCACAGAATTTGTGCAAAAAACTAGCCTTGAGCTGTTGTTCTTTGCAAGGCCTGTTTTGAAATTTGTACACATTTCTTTCAAAGTGACATCCACACAATAAAAAGATTTTGTCCTAACTTGTCAGGTAGTTCTAGATTGCCCTATAAGAGGAAACATTTGGTCTACATTTATTCTAACAATCCCTTTTAGTATTTTATATACCTTGATCAGATCCCCTCGCATCCTCCTAAACTCCAGCAAGTACAAACCCAAGCTGTTTAATCTCTTCTCATACCTCAACCCTTTCATCCCCAGAATCAACCTGATGAACTTTCTCTGAACTGCCTCCAGTCCCACAACATCCTTCCTCAAATAAGGAGACCAAATTGGACACAATATTCCAGATGTGGTTTCACCAGCACCCTATACAATTGCAACAATGCTCCTCTACTTTTATACTTCTGTCCTTTTGCAATAACTGCCAACATTTCATTTGCCTTTTTTATCATATGCTGCACCTGCATATCGACTTTCTGCAATTCACGTACACAGACACCCAGATCCCTCTGCCTGGATGCATTTTGAATCTGCTTTCCATTTAGATAATATTTTTATATTTTCTATTTTTCTTACCAGAATGGATAACCTCACATTTGCACATCAAACTCCAACTACCAAATTATGGCCGATTCTCCTGTCTTGCCTATATCCATCAGTAAGATCTTTATATCCTCCTGCTTTCCCACCTATTTTCCATAAATCCACAAATTTCACCTCTAATAGGGACTCACTACCACAGTTTCACTCTGCTCTGCTGACTAACCTTGATCACAGCATTGACTGTGTCCATTCTGCTGGCCTTTCCCAATGTACCCTCAATGATTAAAGCCTGCACACACTGAGCTAATTACTTAAGCATACTTTGTTATGGTAACTGTTTAAATCTTAATAAATGTGATTCATTGCCAAATTAATTATCAAAAAAACGGAGAACACCAAAATTGTGTGGGACCAGTTCTCCAAAGGATTAACACCCTTCTTCCACTCTCTGTCCTACCTTCCGAAATAGCAGTAGAGTGGAGGAAATGATTGCAGTGTTACTATAGGTTGGGTCTCTCTTCCATCTGCACACTGACTATATGTAGGCTTTATTGACCTTGTATTCTTAAATCTCAGTGCAATTTTCACTGTTGCAATCTTCTCTTTAAAGAGCGTGCACCCTTCCATTTTAAAGTTTTTTTTAAAGTTTGTTTATTAGTGTCACAAGTAAGGCTTACATTAACACTGCAATGAAGTTACTGTGAAATTCCCCTAGTCGCCACACTCAGCGCCTGTTTGGGTCAATCCACCTAACCAGCAAATCTTCGGACTGTGGGAGGAAACAGGAGAGCACCCAGGGGAAACCCACGCAGACATGGGGAGAATGTGCAAACTCCACACAGACAGTCACCCAAAGCCGGAATTGAACCCGGGTCTCTGGCGCTGTGAGGCAGCAGTGCTAACCACAGTGCCACCGTTTTCTAACTGTCGGTCAATATTAGAACTTTAATTACTTTGACTCTACACATTGGGAAGCCGTTCCCACTCCCCTTGCAAATCCAAAATAAAAACAGAAAATGCTGGATACACAGGTCATTTGGGCTTGAAACATTTAACTCTATTTCTCTCTCCACAGATGTTTCCAGGCCTGCTGAGTTTATCCAGCATTATTATTTCAGATTTCCAACATCTGCACTCGGTATTTTGCTCTAATCTCTGGAAAATGTGTTTCTTTAACCAGATATGTGGCTATCTCTTAACTTCTCTTCCATTTCCTAGCTGCTGTCCTGAGATCTCCAGTCAGAACCTTTGCCGTACAGTTTTAATCTGAGCTCTGATCATCTCTAATGAGTGTCCTTCAAAGCGAAGATCCACTCCACCTTAGAAGACAAGCCAGTCTTCGATCAGTGAGCTATAGCAAATTGTGAGCGAGGGGTTACTAATTATTGCATCCATGTCGGATTTGCACGTTGGAACTTAATTAGATGGTGAACATGTTTCCTGACCCCCATCATACGCAGGCTTCATTTTTGATGCAGAGCGACGCCAACAATGTGGGTTAGAATCATAGAATCCCTACAGTGCAGAAGGAAGCATTGAACCTGCACCAACAACAATCGCGTCCAGACCCTATCCCCGTAACCCCACATATTTACCCTGCTAGTCCCCCTGACACTAAGTAGCAATTTAACATGGCCAATCCACTGAACCGCATCTTTGGTTGATGAACTATATCTTTGGTTCAGTTCCTGTCCTGGCTGAAGTTACACACAAAGGCCCCGCCTCCTCAACTCTACCCCTCGCCTGAGCTGTGGTGATCCTCAGGTTAAATCAAAGGAGAGAGCAGCCTATGGTCATCTGGGACTATGGCAACTTTACCTTAATTCTGAAATCTCAGTGGAATTTTCAGTGGTCCCTCTGCAATCTTCTCCAGCCTTTTGAAGAACGTGCCTTCAAGATATTCAATGACTCAGCTTCTGCCATTGTCTGAGGAAGAGAATCCGCAAGCTCACAACCCTTCGAGGGGAAAGAGATTCTCCTCATATCCATTTAATGGGAGACTGTGTCTGCATGTTCTGGCTTCTCACACAAGGGGAAACATTCTTTCAGCGTTCACACTGTCAAGAGCTTATATGTTTCAATAAGGTCACCTTTCATTCTTCCAAAGTCTAATGGATATAGCCCAGCCTGTTCAAGCTTTCCTCACAAAATAACCCCCTTCATCCCTGGAATCAGTTTGAGTGAACATTCTCTGAACCGCTTCTTCTGTATTTATCTCCTTTCCTAAATAAGATCAAGACTGTATACAGTAGTCCAGATGTGGTCTCACCAACTCTAACAAAATGTCCTTACTTTTATATTCAATTTTCCTTTGCTATAAACAACAACACTCCATTTGTCTTTCTAGTCATCTTGCTGTGCCTGCATACTAACCTTTTCTGATTCTCGTACCAGAACACCCAGATCTCTCTGTACTAGCGGCACAGTGGTTGGCACTGCTGCCTCACAGTGCCCAGGACCCGGGTTCGATTCCTGGCTTGGGTCACTGTCTGTGCAGAGTCTGCATGTTCTCCCTGCATAGGTTTCCTCCAGGTGTTCTGATTTCCTCCTACAGTCTGAAAGATGTTCTAGTTAGATGGATTTGCCATGCTAAATTCTCCCTCAGTGTACCCAAACAGGCATCCGAGTGTGGCAACTGGTGGATTTTCACAGTAACATCATTGCAGTGTTAATGTAAGCCTACTTGTGACACTAATAAATAGACTTAAATTCACCAGAGTTCTACATTCTCTCTCCATTCAAATAGTATGCTACTTTTTTATTCTGCCTACCAAAGTGGACAAGTTCACATCTTGTGGACTAGTCTAGAGAGCTAGGGTAATGCTCTGTAGAGCCAGGTTCAAATCCCACCATGGCAGATGGTGAAATTTGAACTCAATACAAATCTGGAATTCAAAATCTAATGACAACCATAAAGCCATTGTTGATTATTGTAAAAAAAACCACAGAAAC
This sequence comes from Carcharhinus amblyrhynchos, assembly GCF_965287045.1. Taxonomy (NCBI): domain Eukaryota; kingdom Metazoa; phylum Chordata; class Chondrichthyes; order Carcharhiniformes; family Carcharhinidae; genus Carcharhinus; species Carcharhinus amblyrhynchos. Next base: position 24,033,320 of record NC_137353.1, on the reverse strand, counting down.
ATAGAAGATAGGAGCAGGAGAAGGCCATTTGGCCCTTTGAGCCTGCTCTGCCATTCATTGCATCATGGCTGGTCATCCAACTCAATTGCCTAATCCTGCTTTCTCCCCAGTAGAAGCACAGAGTTCTGGTTTCTATCGGGAATGAAATCCGCCAGTAATGGTGACCACCAAATTGTCACCAAATGTTGTTAAAAACCCCACCTGGTTTAGGGAAGGAAATCTGCCGTCCTTACCTGGTCTGGCCTACATGTGACTCCAGGCCCAAAGCAATGTGGTTGACTCTTAAATGCCCTCTGACATGACCCAGCACACCGCTCAGTTGAAGGACAACTAGGGATGGCAACAAAGCAACCCACATCCCATCAGAGACTAAATTAAAAGCTGTATGACGCTTTCAGAGTGATAATGCTCTGGATTTGATAGCTGTGGTATAATCAGAAGAAGACTGGAGTACAATTAACGCTGTTTTCTCTGATAATTAATGACCCTCCGGATTATTGTGAAAGAAGGAACATGTAAATATTTATTAGGCATTTCACACCCTCAGGCAGTCCCAAAAGCACTTCAAAACCAATAGAAACCATAACCATCTGAAACATATTGCAGGCAAATTCAGTTTGAAATTCAGAGCACAGATGCGTAAATAAGAACACAGTTAACGTGTTTTTAAAAGCGTTAATCCCACTTGCTGTAGAGTCAGTGAGAACAAATTGTCACACTTACGGCATGAAGCCAGACAGAATATCTAACATTTCATAATCATCTTCACAGGAACAGCAGGCAGCACTGCAGTGAACTGCTGGGACGGGGGCACGGGCTGCGGGGAGACTTGCCATCATAGAAACCATAGAAACCACAGAGAAAGAGAGGCCATTTGGCCCATCATGTCTGCGCTGGCTGGGAAACTAGCCATCCATTCTAAACCCACCTTCCAGCATCCAGTCTGCAGCCTTGCAGGCGACAACACTTTAGGTGCAGATCCAGGTAAATAAGTTGGGAGTTTCTGCCTCCATGATCAAACCAGGCAGCAACTTCCAAACACCCTTCTGGGTGAAGAAATTCCTCCTCATGTCCCCTCTACTTTTTCTATCAATCCCCTTAAATCTGTGCCCCCTGATAATTGACCCCTCAGTTCGGGGGAAACAAGGTTATCCCTGTTCATTCCGGGCCTCTCATAATTCCATCCACCTCAATTAGATTCTCCTTTGTTCTAAAGAAAAGAACAGTTAGGGTGGCACGGTGACACAGTGGTTAGCAGTTCTGCCTCACAACGCCAGGGAGCCAGGTTCAATCCCGGACTTGCCTGTGTGAAGCCTGCACGTTCTCCCCGTGTCAGCGTGGGTTTCTTCTGGGTGCTCTAGTTTCCTCCCACAGTCCAAAGATGTGCAGGTTAGCTGGATTGGCCATGCTAAATTAATCCTAGTGCCAGAGGATTAATAGGGTAAATAGGTGGGGTTAGGGGAATAGGGTCTGGGTGGGGTGTGGTCAGTACAGACTGGATATGGCAAATAGCCTCCTTCTGTACAGTAGGGATTCTGTGATAATTCTATGTGCCCTGTCCTATCCAATTTTATATCATAGCCGCAATTTTCAAGCCCTGACAACATTTTTGTGATTCTTCTTTGCATTCTCCCCACAGCAATTATGTCCTTCCTGTAACAGAAATATAGAAAATAGGTGCAGGAGTAGGGCATTCAGCCCTTGGAACCTGTACCAGCATTCAATATGATCATGGCTGATCATGCACTTTCAGTATCCTGCTTCTGGTTTCTCTCCATTCCCTTTGATCCCTTTAGTCACAAGGGCCACGTCCAACTCCCTCTTGAACATGTCTAACGAACTGGCCCCAACAGCTTTCTGTGGGAGAGAATTCCACAGGTTCACAACTCCTTGAGTAAAGAAATTCTTCCTCATCTCAGTCCTCAATGGCTTACCCCTTATTCTTAGACTGTGACCCCTAGTATTGCACACAAAATTCCAATTGTGGCCTAACCAGAAATTTATACACTTCCATCATTGTGTCCCTGTTTTTGTATTCAATACCTCACCCAATAAAGGAAAGCATTCCATTTGCTTTCTTGACCACCTTGTCCACCTGTCCTGCCACCTTCTGGGACCTGTGGACAAGCACACCAAGGTTTCTCACTTCCTCTACCTCTCCCAATATCTTCCCATTTATTGAGTGTTCCCTTGCTCTGTTTGACCTCCCCAAATGCATTACCTCACTTTTCTAGATTGAATTTCATTTGCTACGTCTCTGTCCACTCAACCAAACCATTGATAAAATTCTGGAGTCCATAGCTTCACGATCAACTTTTATTTGTCATCTGCAATAATTAATATACACAACAAGCAGCAAGGGTTCCAACACTCAGCCCTGTGGAATGCCACTGGAAACTGTTCACAAAAACCATTACTTTAGCTTTCTGTCACTGAGTGAATTTTGGATTCAACTCACTACCTTCCCTTGTACCCCACAGGATTTCATTTTTCTGACCAGACTACCTTATCAAGTACTTTTCTAAAATCCACGTAGACAATATCTACTCTATTACCCTGATCAATCCTCCTTGTTGCTTCTTCAAAAAATGGATTAAATTAGTAAGACCTGAACCTTCCCTGACAAAACCATGCTGACTATCCTGGATCCATCTGTGCCTTTCTAAGTGAGTTTATCCTGCTTCTCAGAATTGTTTCCAATAATTTGCCCACCACTAAAGTCAGATTTTGGTCTATACCTTTTACCTTTTTAAAATAATGATACCACATTCACGGACCTCTAATCCTCTGGTACCTCACCTGTATCTTGTGAGGACTGGAAAATAATCCTTTGAGCATCCGCTATTTCCTCCCTGGCTTCCTTCAACAGCTTGTGATACATTAATCTGGCCCTCATGATCTGTCCATCTTCAAGGAGACAGTTCTTCCAGTACTTCCTCTCTCACCAAGCTTATTGTATTAAATATTTCACATTCCTCTTTAACTAGAATGTCTGATTCATCCCTCTCATTAGTGAAGACAAAGTGCTCATTGAGAACCCTGCCCACACCTTCAGCATTAATGGATAAGTAATGATGTACATCTCTCAGAGGCCCTACCCTTTACTTAGTTATCCTCTTGCTCTTAATGTATTGGTAAAACATCTTTGGTTGCTTTTATTTGACCTGCCAAAACTTTTTCTTTGCTTTCCTAATTACGCTTTATACTTCCCCCTTTACTTTCTATATTCTAGGCTTTCTACAGAATTAAATGATTTTCTGACACAGCGGCACAGTGTTTAGCACTGCTGCCTCACAGCACCAGGGGACCGGGTTCAATTCCGAGCTTGGGTCACTGTCTGTGTGGAGTTTGCACGTTCTTCCTGTGTCTGTGTGGGTTTCCTCCGGGTGCTCCAGTTTCCTCCCACAATCAAAGATGTGCTAGTTATATTGATTGGTCATGCTAAATTACCCTTAGTGTCAGGGGGACTAGCTAGGATAAATACATGGGGTTATGGGGATAGGGTTTGGTGGGATTATGGTCAGTGCAGACTCAATGGGCCAAATGGCCTCCTTCTACACTGTAGGGATTCTATGGTTCTATGACTGTCATAAACTTTCTTTTCCTGATTTATCTTACCCTGTATGCTTCTGGATAAACAAGGGCTTCCAGATTTGACAGAACTGTCCTTTTCCTTTGTGGGGAAATGTCTACATTGTGCCCACAGAATCTTGTTCTGGGATACTTCGCATTGACCCTTTGAGTATCTGTATCTTGAGTCCACTTTCACCACATCACCTCACAGCGCTGTAACATGTGTCTTTCCCCAACTCAGAACTTTCATTCTGGTTCCATCTTTATCCTGGTCCATAATGACGCTAAACCTAATTGTATTATGTCACTAGCTATCTCCGAAATAGTCAGCCATTCATACGTCATCCACATGCCTAGCTTCACTTCCTAAGATGTGGGGCGGTATTTTCTCTGCTCTTGTTTTCCCACACAGCTGCCAGTGAGAACAAAGAATTTGGCATTCAGCCAAAACTCCATTCACAGCAGCAGGACTGGAAAATCCCAGCCACAGGCACGGTCGGGGAATTTTGGCAGAAATCTAGATTTGGGTTTGCAAGCTAGAAAAGTTCTCTTGAACGCAATTCAAAAATGCTGTGCTCTCTGTGCCTTTCAGACAGTCCCTGTTGATATTAAGAGTAGTTGAAGTACCCAACTGTTATTGTCCGACTGTTTTTGCCCTCAGAAGTTTCCCCACATATTTCCCCATCTGGTTCACTAATGTTCTTCAGGGAAGGAAATCTGCCGTTCTTACCTGATCTGGGCTACCTAGGATTCCAGAGCCACAGCAACGTGGTTGAGTCTTAACTGCCCTCAGGCAACTAGGGATGGGCAATAAATGCTGGCCAGCCAGTGATGCCTATGTCCCACGAATGAACTAGAAAGAAATTGCTCACTGATCTCTCTCTCTCAGCATTTAGGCAAATGTAGTTAACTCCTAGTAGTGTTCCTTTTTATTTCTGAGCTCAGTACATCTGGCCACGTTTAGTATATCATCCCAATATATCAATCAATAATGCTACATCCCCCACTTTTACTTCCCTTCTCTATCCTGCCTGAAAACTCTATATCCAGGGTTGTTAATCTGCCATTTTCACTGCTGCCGAAGCCATGTTTCATTATCGTGATGGTATCATGCTGCCATCTTCCAGTCTGTGTCCTCAGCTCTCTGGCTTTGTTTGCAATATTCCCTGGATTTAAGTGCATTTTAGAATCATAGAACTCTTACAGTGTGCAAGGAGGCCATTCAGCCCATTGAGCCTGCACTGACTCTCTGACATAGTACCTTACCCAGGCCCACCCCCTGCCCTTACCTCATAACCCCACACATTTACCCAAGTAATCCCCCTAACCTACACATCCTTGGACACAAGGGGCAATTTATCATGGCTAATATAACATAGAACAGTACAGCACAATGCAGGCCCTCCGGCCCTCGGTCCGAACCCAAGATCAAGCTATCCCACCCCCCTATCGTTCAGAAGTGCTCCGTGTTCCTATCCAATAACCACTTGAAAGTTCCTAAAGTCTCCGACTCCACTATCACAGCAGGCAGAGCTTTCCACACCCCAACAACTCTCTCAGTGAAGAATCTACCTCGGACATCCCTCCTATATTTCCCACTGTGAACCTTATAGTTATGCCCCCTAGTAACAGCTACATCCACCTGAGGAAATAGTCTCTGCACGTCCACTCTATCTATCTCCCTCATCATCTTATAAACTTCTATTAAGTCACCTCTCATCCTCCTCTGCTCCAAAGAGAAAAGCCCCAGCTCCCTCAACCTTTCCTCATAAGACCTACTCTCCAAACCAGGCAGCGTCCTGGTAAATCTCCTCTGCATTCTCTCCAATGCTTCCACATCCTTCTTACAGTGAGGTGAGCAAAACTGCACACAAAATTCCAAATGTGGTCTCACCAAGGTCCTGTATAGTTGCAGCATAACCCCATGGCTCTTAAACTCAAACCCCCCATTAATAAATGCAAATCCACCTAAACTGCACATCTTTTGGACTGTGGGAGGAAACTGGAGCACCTGGAGGAAACCCATGCAGACACCGGGAGAACATGCTAACTCCGCAAAGACAGTGACCCAAGGCCGGGAATTGAACCCGGGTCTCTGGCACTAACCATTATGCTACTGTGCTGCCAAATTATGCTACTGTAGACCTTTTAACCTTTGCTTACTCTGCCATGCAGAGTCACTCTCTAATTTTCTGTCTCCTGTTCCCTCTGAATTTGTCCGGTCTGAATTTGCCCTCAGGTTCCCAATCCCTTGCTAATCCAGTTTAAAATACAACCCCCCGCTCCCCACACCCCGCCTGCACACCCCCCATCCAACACTAGCAAATCTCCATGCATGGACATTTGTCCTGGTCCTATTCAGGTATAGACATTGTAGAGATCCCATCTTCTCTGGATCTGGTCCCAATGTCCCAGAAATAACTACTTGCTTTCAGAATTTTACAAATCTTTAACATTTGGGGGCTTGGTGGTGGGGTGGGGGAGGGCAGGGGGAAGGACAAAGTGGCGCCAAAAATATAATGAGATTAATCCAATGCAAAACAACAAAGTGCACATTTTAAAAAGCTTCGAGCAGTAGAAGGGAATGTTTCCCAGCAGTGAAGGGGTTACTGCTGATTTCTTTCTCTCATTTTCAACCCAAAATCAACAGGCACTTTGTAGCTTTGGGGAGGTTTGGAAATTGTAGTGGCTTTAATCCCCTTGACTGTCCTCAGCATCCAATCCTCAGCCTTAATTAATGATTGTGAAGTAGAGGGACAGTGCTGTGATCCTTGTACTGTGGCTTCAGCTCCAGACTGAGTTTCCACCTCTCTGTCTATTCTCGGTTTTCAGTGACAGCCTTTGCAGTGGGGTGCTGTCACTGTGAGAAGCAGGCAGTTTAACTAGGTGGCCCCACATTCTCTGTCGCTCTCTCCCTCCTTAAGAAGAGCCTTTCAGCTGTGAGCTAATCTGGAAATCGCTGCCAAGGCCAGTCCACACACACCGACTAAGGAAGCTGAAGGGCAAATCTCTGGTTTCTGGTGAAGGATCACAGAGCAGCTACTGACTGTTGACAGCAGAACAGCGAGGGGAGATCCATCTGTGAGGACTGGCTACAGAAACGTTAGAAATATTATTACTGAGAGGGCAGGTTTGGAAAATAGAGTGTGTCGCACTTCAGAGCAATTGTATAGTACTGGATGATTGCTGCTTGACAGCCTGAGAGCAGAGAGAGAGAGGGGGGGGGAGAGCTGTAAAGACAGGCTTTGTAGTGTTAAGGAATCAATCAGTGCCTGTTAGCTTTAACTCCACTCATCAATTGCTTTGAATTCCTCCTTCCTGGGGTCGCAACTTCAGCCAGGAAACTTTGGGAGCCTGTGTCGTGGGATTGCGAGGCTGGCCACACAGGAGGCTTGGGAACCAGGACGTGAGGCACAGTGCATGATTAAGATCCACAAGCCATGGACATGTCGACAACGATGAGCCCAGGGGAGAACAGCACTACCTTCACGCAGGTCTTTGGGCATCAGTGTGAGATCATGCAGGCAGGTCAGTTCATTCCTCCATTTTGTCTTTGGGTTTTATAGAAATTAAACTCTTGATATACTCATCGTGATTTCTAGAGATTGTGTTTGTGTTTGTTTTTTTAGCCATCTTGTTCTGGGGTTGGATCCTCATGGGTGGAATACAGACACCAAAACATAGCAGGAGGGAGCACAGCGTGGGTGGCGCAGTGGTTAGCACTGCTGCCCCACAGCGCCAGGGACCAGGATTCAATTCCGGCCTTGGATCACTGTCTGCGTGGAGACTGCACATTCTCCCCATGTCTGCATGGGTTTCTTCCGGGTGTTCTGGTTTCCTCCCACAGTCTGAAGATGTGCGGATTAGGTGGATTGCTAAATTGACCCCTAGTGGCAGAGAGATTAGCAGGGTAAATGTGTGGGGTTACGGGAATAGGGCCTGGGTGGTATTGTGGTCAGTACAGACATGATGGGCTGAATGGCCTCCTTCTGTACAGTAGGGGTTCTATGAGTGTAAGCCATCATTCATTTAGAACATGGCAGCTCTGACTGTACCTCACTGCTGTCCCATATCCCTTGACATTCATCCCTAATCAAAATCTGTCAGTCTTCCCACGCTATCATAGAGTCCCTACAGTACAGAACGAGGCCATTCAGCCCATCATGCCTGTACCGACCACGATCCCACCCCGGCCCTATTCCCATAACCTCACACATTTCCCCTGCTTGGCAGTGGGTCGACAGTAATTATCATCAGTTGTCTCTGTTGTTTGGCCTGTGGAGCTCCCCGTGATTGCTGAGCCATGACCACAGACAGGCGTGCATACACAGGGGACCTGGACTCTGTGTTGAGTTTGCCTCACAAGAAGTCTTTGGTCTGATAGCAAATATATATGGCCCACACTTCTGCAGCACTCCAAGCCACTTTGGCGTCTGGGCCATTAGTTCCTACAAATCTTCCAACTGGAAATAGTTGCAACCCTGAATTGACCCTTGCGCAGTACAGATCACACATGACACATCTTACCTTGCATCCCATTTCCTCATGCACCCACCCACAGCAGCTATTTGTCAATGCTCCACCTCTCTCAACTTGCAAACCCTAGTTGAATCCTTATGTTTACTTTCTCAATCCCAGCTAAAATATGGCTAAACTGGGGTCTCAGTGAAGAAAATGGGGAAAAGCTTTGGCCAAGCCCTGCCCAGGTTGCTACCTAGGTCCCAGCAAATACAGACAGTATCAGACTTATCCTCAATGGCTTCCATAATAGCATCAAATACTGCAGACGCTGGAACTTGAAACAAAAACAGACAATGCTGGAAAATCTGACAGCGTCTGTGGAGAGAGAATAGAGCCAATGTTCTGAGTCTGGGGTGGCACGGTAGCACAGTGGTTAGCAGCTGCTTCACAGCTCCAGGGACATGGGTTCAGTTCCCAGCTCAGGTCACTGTCGGGTCACATTCTCCCCCTGTCTGCGTGGGTTTCCCCTGGGTGCTCCTGTTTCCTCCCACAGTCCAAAGACGTGTGGGTTAGGTTGATTGGCCATGCTAAAATTCCTCTTAGTGTCCTGAGATGCATAGGTTAGAGGGATTAGCGGGTAAATATGTAGAGATATGGGGGTAGTTCCTAAGTGGAATTGTGGTGCAGATTCAATGGGCTGAATGGCCTCTCCCTGTACTGTAGGGATTCTATTTTCCTTTGTCAACGCTGACGTATGATCATAAATGTTAGCTCTGTTGTCTCTCCATAGTGGAATAGTTCAACAACATGTAGGGAATGCACAATACAAGAGACATGAGGATATTAAAGTGGCACGGTGGCATAGTGGTTAGCACTGCTGCCTCGCCGCGCCAGGGACCCGGGTTCAATCCCGGCTTCGAGTGACTGTCTGCGTCAAGTCTGCACCTTCTCCCCATGTCTGCGTGGGTTTCCTCCGAGTGCTCCGGTTTCCTCTGACACTCCAAAGATATGCAAGTCAGGTGAATTAGCCATGCTAAATTGCCCCTTAGTGTCCCAAAATGTGTAGGGAAGTGTGTGGAGTTACAGAGATGGGGGGGGTGTGGGGTGTGTGTGTGTGTGTGTGAACCTGAGTAAGATGCTGTGTCAGAGGGTCAAAGCAGACATGATGGGCTGAATGACCTCCTTCTGCACTAAAAGGATTCCATGACCATCGTAGTTCCTCGATCTCCTAACCCTTTGTGGGTTTTGGGTAATCTACAATACCTCATGAAAAGTTTATTGTTTACCTGCATCAGACCTGTGTTATTTTACTCCAGGTATTGTGATGTTCCAACATTCAGGTTAATTTAAACTCCAAGCTTTAAATGATAAAGGGATTGCTTTAAGATTTGGAATAACTTAACATGCAGCAGGTGCTGTTTCAATCTACAAACGGATTCTTTTATTACTGTCTGCATTTTAACTGCTGCCTAATTGCAACATGGTCCGCTACTGATACTTAAGGGACTGTCTATAAATGCTCATAATCAACCCACAATGAAATAAAGGCACCTTTAGGGAAAATCAATGAATGTACAAGGGCATTAGTATTTGATGGTGAAGGGAGGGGAATTGTTCATTAGGAGCAGATAGGACCTGATTTCTATTCTCTCTGCCGTAAACAGATGGATAGTTAATGTGCCTGAAATCACCAGCTGCATCTTGCAAGTCAACTGCGTCTATTTTGATGGTTTCACATGATGCTTCCTTCTGTCTTTCGATAATCCTTCTTCTGTTTCCAAACAGCAGCAGCCCTCGATACTACCAGCGTTCTTTAATCTGATGTGGCTTCCTCCAGCCTGTGTCAGGGGTTTCACCCCTTTCCTGTCCTGTGCCGTGCTTGGGCTGTGAACCCATATCTGTCCGAGGTATGGCCTTTGCTCCTCCCTATCCCTATAATGCCCTCAACCCCTACAAACCTCCGAGATATCTGTGCTCCTCTAATTCTGGCCTCTTGTCCATTCCAAATTATAATCGCTCCACCATTGGCAGCCGTGCTTTCAGTTGCCAAGGCCACAAGCTCTGGAATTCCCTCCCTACACCTCACCGCCTCACTTTCCTTCTTTAAGATGTGTCTGAAACCTTACCACTTTGACCATGTTTTTGGTCATCTGCCCTAATATATCTTTGTATGGTTCAGTATCACACTTTGCTTTATAGTGCTCCAAAGCAGCACCTTGGGATGTTTCCTATATTTATATAGCATCTTTGAAGTGAGGATGTTGTTGCCCAGGGGATTGGGAAGAAGAGAATTGGGAATGGAAGGGATGTTTGCAGGTTGTCACTAATGTGTGTGGTCCATCTGGGGATTATTGCTTGTGGTCTCACGTTTGGGATAGATTTTGGCATGGAGGGTATCTCTGAAGGGGGTGCTGGGCAGAGTCAGAAACACTCTCCCCCCCATCCAGAACAGGATGGGAGCCACTAAGAATTGGTTGGAATTCACCCGGGGATCTAAGTGTTTCAGCGGAGTGGGATAGGAACACAGCCTGCCAGAGCAGTCATGAAACCCAGAGGCAGGATAACAGCGGCATTGGTGGATAAACAGGATTCACTGTTTGGGATTGATTTGAGTTTTTGATTTGATTTGATTTATTATTATCGCACGTATCAGTATATGGTGAGAAGTGTTGTTTCTTACGTGCTATGCAGATAAAGCATACCATATATAGCGAAGGGAAGTGACAGTACAGGATGTAGTGTTACAGTCATAGCTGGGGTGTAGGGAAAGATCAACTTAATGTGAGTTAGGTCCATTCACAAATCTGATAGCAGCAGGGAAAAAGCCTTTTTTGAGTCAGTTGGTGTGTGTCCTCAGACTTTTATATCTTTTTTTCCAATGGAAGAAGGTAGAAGAGAGTAAGTCTGGAGTGAGTGGGGTCCTTGATTATGCTGGCTGCTTTTCAATGGTAGCAGTAAGTGTAGACTGAGTCAGTGGATGGGAGGTTGATTTGCATGATTCACAACCCTTTGTAGTTTCTTGTGGTCTTGGACAGAGCAGGAGCCATACCAAGCTGTGATACAACCAGAAGAATGCTTCCTATGGTGCATCTGTAAAAATTTGTGAGAGTCATAGCAGACATCTCAAATTTCCTTAGCCTCCTGAGAAAGTAGACGCGTTGGTGGCCTTCCTTAACTGTGATGTAGGATTGGAAGGACCAGGACAGGTTGTTGGTGATCTGGACACCTAGAAATTTGAAGCTGTCAACCATTTTCACTTCATTCCTGTTGATGTAGACAGAGGCATGTCCTCCACAACGTTTCCTGAAGTCAATGACAATCTCTTTCATTTTGTTGAGGGACAGATTATTGTCATTGCACCAGTTCACCAGATTCTGTATTTCATTCCTGTACTCTGTCTCATCATTGTTTGATATCCGACCCACTACGGTGGTGTCGTCAGCAAAATTGAAAATCAACTTGAAGGGGATTTTCCTGCTCAGTCATAGGTGTATAAGGGGTATAGTAAGGGGCTGAGAACACAGCCTTGTGGGGCACAGATGTTGAAGATGATTGTGGAGGAGGTGTTGTTGCCTACCCTTAGTGATTGTGGTCTGTGGATTAGGAAGTCTCAGATCCAATTGCAGAGGGAGGTGCCGAGGCCCAAGTCACAGAGTTCGGAGGTGAATTTCGTGGGAATAATGATGTTGAAGGCTGAGCTGTAGTCAATATATAGAAGGCTGACATTGCTGTCTTTGTTATATCTAGGTGTTCCAGGGTTGAGTGCAGGGCCAGGGAGATGGCATCTGCTGTAGACCTGTTGCGATGATAGGATGAACTGTAGTGGATCCAGGCAATCTGGGAGGCCAGAATTGCTTTGTGCCATGACTAACCTTTTGAAACATTTCATAATGATAGATGTCAGAGCCACTGGACAATAGTCATTAAGGCACACTGCCTGGCTTTTCTTTGGTGGCAGGATGATAGTCATCTTCTTGAAGCAGATAGTGACCTCAGATTGGTGTAAAGAGAGATTGAAGATATCTGTGAATACCCCTGCTGGCTAATTTGTGCAAGATCTGAGTGCTCGTCTGGGTACCCCATCCGAGCCAGGCGCTTTCCGTGGGTTGATTTTCAAGAAGGTTGTTTTGATGTCTGCGATGGTGACCTCTGATACTGGTTTATCCATGGATTGGGAAGGGGATTTACTGCCCCACGTCCGAACGAGAAAATTGCTGAGAGGGTAGCACTGAACACAAAGCAGACACTCCCTTTTTATGGATTTCAGCCAGTGGGATACACAAGAATTGACAGTGATTGATAAATGCTTAATATGTACGTCAGAATTCTGGGGTGGCGATGGCCTAGTGGTATTATCACTAGATTATTAAACTAGATGTTCAGCTAATGTTTTGGGGACATGGGTTCAAATCCCGCCATGGCAGATGGTGGAATTTGAATTCAATAAAAAAAATGTGGAATTAAGAATCTACTGATGACCATGGAACCATTGCTGTCGGGAAACCTATCTGGTTCACTAATGTCCTTTCGGAGAGGAAATTTGCCGTTCTGATCTTGTTTGGCCTACATATGATTCCAGGACTGCCCTTCAAAGGCGTCTAGTGATGAGCATTAAATGCTGGCCAGCCAGTGACGCCCACGTCCTACAAATGGATTTAAAAAAACAGCTAAAAACAGCAAATTTCCTGATCCTGCCACGTCTGAAAGGTGCTGGGATGCTGAGAATGGATTGCATTCCACTGCACAAGACTGGCATGAGCTGCATTCTCCTGTGACATCTCTGTAAAAGTTCAAATCAAATCACCTTTTGTACTACACTGGGAGAATGACATTTTGAAGATGGAAGCCTAGCCTCAGGCACTAACAAAAACTATCGCTGTAAGTATTGGTATTGCTTACTTCAGTCACCGACTGCACTGACGATGGTGCAGGCAGTAGAGTTCAGTGCTCCCCTCCCCCAAACATTCGCTTACCAAATAACAACATTCATTTACTCACTGTAAAGGACTGGTTGGTACATGGTGCAAGAACACTAGTTACTCAGTAACCATGCTGCGCACGGAACAGCCAAGTTCCACTTGATAAACAAGTCAAGTTTGCACTGAACATGAGATGAAACCCTGAAAAGCACCCAGAACTTAACTCAAGACCTATGGCTCAACCCTTTCAGAACTGCAACAGAAACATTGTCATGTTAGTTAATGGATGCTCTTAGCATAATTCGCAACCTTTATCACCACCATTTACATTCCCTTAGTCTGTGCCATTCCTATCATTTTATAGCCCCCCCAACACCTCCCTTAACCTCACAATACAAATCTCACCCTATTCTCTTTGCTTTTAGCTCTGACAAAGGGTGTGAAATGTTGGCTCTATTTTCTCAGTGCTGCCAGACCTGCTGAGATTTTCCAGCATTTTTTGTTTTAGTGTCATGTCACTGTCTGATGGGGAGGAATTGGGGAGTGAAAGCAATACAGGCCTGAATAAACAATTCTTTTTGTTAACTGATTGCTCTGTTTCACCATATCAATGGTTCCTGTACAGTTAGTTTTTAATTAATAAGTAAATAGTGGTGACACAGCCAAGGCCCAAAGTGCAGGGCAGCACTGGATTGGAACAGAGTCGGAGGGAGATGAAATAAGGTGAAATAAACCACAGTAGTTAAGTGAGACTAAGATTGTGTTTTAAATGATTATAGACTGAAGGGCAGGGCGAGGGAGTGCTGGGTGCGGTAAGGAGAAGGTAAGACTGAGGAAGGGGCTGAATTCCACAGTTTTTGAGGTTTTCAGATGATGAGTGTAAAACTCCAACTCATCAGCTGATCTTTAGAAGTTTAGAACACAGGAACATGTCCTCTTTTGCCAGTACATACTGAAATATTGGTCAGTAGACCTGTCATTTTCCAATCTCCAACTCCCAAGCAAATGTTCTGAGAGAATCCATGCTCCCTGTTTCCAATAAAGCCCAGTTTTAACCATGAAAGATAATGCAATGAATGCCCTTCAGTGAAGAACCTGTACCAAGCGGGTTTGTCACAACTTAGTCAAGGGGGGCTTCGGTGGGGTGGTAGAGGTGAGGTGAGGAGAAGTGAAGGTAGAAATTCATCTTCTGTAATAAGGAGGTGGAATTGTGTCGCCCACATAATTCCGTTCAGTTAAAGCTGCAGGGGGTGAATATTGGGTGAGGAGCAGAATGGGTGGATGGTAACATATTGCCCAGACCATTTTCTACCATGGGGTTCCTTGGGGCTAATTTTATCGCTGCTTGGAACATTGTGAGGTGGCACAGTGGTTAGCACTGCTGCCTCACAGCACCAGGGACCCGGGTTTGATTCTTGGCTTGGGTCACTGTCTGTGTGGAGTTTGCATGTTCTCCCCGTGTCTGTGTGGGCTTCCTCTGGATTCTGCAGTTCCCTCTCTCAGTCTGAAAGGTGTGCTGGTTAGGTGCGTTGGCCATGCTAAATTCTCCCTCAGTGCACCCGAACAGGCACCAGAGATTGGCAACTAGGAGATTTTTCACAGTAACTTCACTGCAGTGTTAATATAAGCCTACTTGTGACTAATAAATAAAGTTTAAAAAAAACTAAGGGCAGTTGATTGGGATGGTCCATCCATAAGATGAACTCTTCAGGTTCACAATAGCCCAGAGATCCACAGCGTCTGCCGTTGTTAGTGCTTCGATAAACTCCGAGTTGATAACACCATGAACCCAATTCATTTCTGGACATTCAGTGATGCAATCTAAAAGGTGTGGGGCAAAGCCAAATCTGCCTCACTCTCTGAGGGACAAACTGATCCAATAATCTCTGCGCCAACATGTGTGGCTGAATTTAAAAATAGGAGGTGCTGTAAATTCGAAGGCAGGTCTGAAAGGGAAAATTGATTCCAGTTTGGGGTGGAGTTCCTTTGTCAGAATTGAGAAATCCCGGCACCAAATTCGTCCCGTACTTTGATGTTGAACCGTCTTGGTATCTGCATATTTTCTCTTTATCGCTGTCGTAATGGTCAGCTGGTTCCAAATGGGACTGAAGGATGTTTTGAAATATGGGTGTATCCCTGGACACAACCCAGAGAATGACGACAACGTTGGTGAGATCAGTGTCCCAAAGAGAGAGCCGACCCTGTGGTCAGTCACCGGGACAGCTAATTGTATGGAATTAAGCACACAGAACATACAGGGTATTCAGCCGAGCTCGTCTGTGTCTGTATTTGTGTTTCACATGAGCCTCCTTCAGCTTTACTTCTTCCAACCCTATCAGTGAATCCTTGTGCTCCTTTCTCCTTCACGCATTTATTCAGAATCACCCTTAACTGTGTCTGTGTTATTCACCTCTGTGCTGCGCGATAGCAGTTTCCACATTCTAATCCCTCCCTGGCTAACAGAGTTACTCATGAATCCTGCCTTTCACTTACTGGTGATTCTCTTATATTCTCTTATGTACAGGTAACCCAGTGGAATTCACTTCCACAGAAAGCATTAAAACATTGCGGAGGGAATTTTCCAATCTTGCCTGGCACGGGAATCATAGCAGGCGAGGGGTGGACCATGCAAAGGTCCGGCCGGGATTTTCCAGCTTTGGGAAGAGCAAGGCCAGAAAATCCCGCCCTGTATGTTTTCAAGAAAGTGTTAGATATAGATCTTGGGGTGAAGGGGATCAAAGGATATGTGGGATCATGCTGTTGAGTTGGATGATCAGCCATGATCATAATGAATGGTGGAGCAGGGTTGAAGGGCTAAATAGCCTACTCCTGCTTTTATTTTCTATTTATCATTCCCCTTAAGGTGCCCTCCCATGAGGTGGCATTTCTCAATGTGTTCCCTATGAAACCCCTTTGTAATTTTATAGACCCCCAACTGGGGCACCCCTCAGCTTTCTCATTCTGGAAAGAGTAAACATTCAATCTACAAACGAATGGAACAGGGCTGCTAGAAGGGGGAAGGTGATGTGAGAACACTGGACAACAGTCAACCAAATTGGCTGTGGTGGCACGGCCGTTAGCACTGCTACCTCACAGCGCCAGGGACCCGGGTTCAATTCCGGCCTCATGTCACTGTCTGTGCGGATTTGCATATTCTCCCTGTGTCTGCGTGGGTTTCCTCCAGGTACTTCGGTTTCCTCTCACCCTCCAAAGATGTGTAGGTTAGGTTGATTGGCCATGATAAATTGACCCTTAGTGTCAGGAGGATTAGCTAGGGTAAATATGTGGGGTTACGGGGATAGGGCGTGGGTGGGATTGTGGTCAGTGCAAGCTCAATGGACCGAAAGGCCTCCTTCTGCAGTGCAGGGATTCTATGATTCTATGAAATTCTCCAAGTGGTCCACCATCCCGGGGGGGGGGGGAGAGAGAGAGAGAGAGGAGGGGTTTCCATGAGAACTGCAAATCAATACCATCTCCAAGGCTTTCACAGGACAACAAACAATGATATAGAATCCTAAATAATTTTATTTGGCAAATACTGACTCCTTTAACGTGATCTACTCTAACCTGATGGAGTGCTTTTTCTTATTGTCGGATAAGATTGATTCTGTGCAGTTTTATTATACACTGTATTGTTCAATGTTACTGACTTTTGTCTCTGCTTCTGCTAACTTTGATTTTGTTTATGATTTGATTGCATTAAGTGAAGGGTAATTAAGTTCCGCCACTGAGAACTTATTATCTAGGTTAGAATTAAGATTGGGAATTAGTGCAGAATGTCGAAGCAGCAGCCTTCATATTATGACGCACATGTACAAAAGCATTAATACTCTGCACAGAGTAGAGGAATGTTCCTCCTGGTCTTTCTAAAATGGGGTTCAGATCCTAACTGGAGGAAGGGCAAGGGTTAAATAATGTGACTGAAGGTGATCTGGAAGAGTACGCCTCAGGCTTTCCAATAATAATTTGTATATCCTGGATTTTCTGGTAATGGCAGGCTACTCATTTCAAGAATGCAGAAATCATGCTAAATTATAAATGTCATTGTTAAAATTTATTTATGAGTGTCTCAAGTAGCCTTACATTAACACTGCAATGAAGTTACTGTGAAAATCCCCTAGTTGCTACACTCCAGTGTCTGTTTGGATACACTGAGGGAGAATTTAGCACAGCTAATCCACCTAACCAGCACGTCTTTCAGACTGTGGGAGGGAACTGGAGCTCCTGGAGGAAACGCACGCAGACACGAGGAGAACATGCAGACTCCGCACAGTCTAAAAGGCAGAGATTGGGTGCGGCAGTGCATTGGACACTCTTCTTCCACCTCAACACTTAACATCTGTTCAGCTTCTATGTCATATCCCTCCTTGTTACCACTGCTGGCTTAGCCCAGATGTGTAGGTTCTTTCCATGCTGCTTGACCCTGGGCCTTGAGGATATGGTGATCATTTCTGCAGGAGTGCCACTTCTTCCTGCACCTCCTCACTGCTTGCTGTGGAAACTATCTAAATCCACACCTTTAATAAGCCCAAAGCAAAGTTTTTTAATGCCCCGCTCAATGATGACGTCCCTGCTTCTACATTTCATTAGCCACACATCAACCTGGGACTGCACATCAGTGTAACACAGGGGGTTAGCTGGCAAAAAACAAATGTTCAGAGTTGGAATTCTAACCCTGATGGAATTAAGAACCTGAAGATAGTTGGGCTAGGTGATAGCTACCCATGGATGGCAATTGGTGGAGGCTAGGAATGTGGGATCACGCACCCCGACAGCCCATTTGCTGGTCATAGACTAAGCTCAGAGCTTTTTTGTATTCATTCATGGGAATTGGGCATCTCTGAACTGCATTTATTGCTCACCTGAAAGCAATTAAGAATCAACCTTTAATCATTAAGATCTTAATCTGGAGTCATATATAGGCCAGACTGGCAGATTTCCTTCCCTAGATGACATTAGTAAACGAGATGGGTTTTTAACCACAATCAATAATGGTTTCATAATCATCTTTTAATTTTTTTATTAGATTCAAATTTTACCATCTGCTGAGGTGGGATTATGAACCTGAGTCTCCACACCATTGCAGTGGTTCTCTGGGTTACTAGTCCAGTGACAATACCATCACACCACTGCCTCCCCTGCTTGGTTCTGCTGCTATTATAATAGGCACAGCACTGCTGCAATTGCATTAGTCACTTTATTAACTAAGTAACAATTACTAATAACTACACTAAGAATTTATACATATATAATTTATCAATCGAAAAATAACCCAAGGGAATTGAAAGATTTAAGAATATAGAATTTGCAAAATAAAATTGCTCCTGTGACCAACCACATTGAGGAACATTCAGTAAGTACCCCTGACTGAACAAAAACACTATTGATTTCTAAATAATTTTGGTCGAAGGTTGTCATAAAATTTTATTTTTTTTTTACAATGCACTGCAAGTTACAAGATCAAAACTAAACTCAGTTCACTGACTCCTGCACCCCATCACTGAATTCTAACTTCAGGTAGAATCATAGAATCTCTGCAGTAGAGGAGAGACCACTCAGCCCATTGAGTCTACACTGACTAACAGAGTATCTTACCAAGGCCCTCTCCCCTACCCTATTAACACTGCAATGATGCTACTATGAAAGTCACCACACTCCAGCATTTGTTCGGGTATACTGAGGGAGAATTTAGCACCATCAATTCACCTAACTTGCACGTCTTTGGACTCTGAGAGGAAACCAGAGCACCCAGAGGAAACCCATGCAGACATGGGGAGAATGTGCAGACTCTGCACAGAAAGTGACCCAAGCCAGGAATTGAACCCAAGACTCTGGTACTGTGAGGCAGCAGTGCTAACCATCATGCCACTGTGCTGCCTCCCTATAATCCTGCACGTTTATTGTGGCTAATCCATCTAACCTACAAATCTTGGGACACTAAGGTCAGTGACTCTCAGTCAGAACCACCAAAGCTGTCTGACTCTCATAATAAAACAAATTATATCCAACAATGCACAAAGGCGGCCAGTGTGGAATAACTCCCTCACTCTTCCTAAGCCCATGTTTTCTGCTTAAGTTTTATTTTTCTCTCTCTTTCCCTCAGTTTCTGTTTCTCTCCTCTCTCTCTGCCTCCCTTCTGCTGTTGTGCTTCTCACTCTTTCTTTCTCCTCCTCCCAGGTCATATTTTTCTCTCTCTCCCCCCATTGTATTTTCTTCTTCTGTCTCCCAGTTGCTTTCTGGGACTCAAGAGTTTCCAAGTGATTTTCCTTGGTCCCTATCCTCACAATTGGTAAGGAAGCGGATTGTCCATGTAGCAAGGATCCCGACAGGATTCAGATAATAGGGTTTGGTTGCAAACCTCAACAACTGGGGCATCGTGTGAAGTGCTACATGGGTATGAAGTGTCCCTGCAACAAGTGTTTCTCCCACATGACCAGCAGAAGTGCATGGGAGACCAGTCTGGAATAAAGGCAAAATACTACAAATGCTGGAATCTGAAACAAGAACAGAAAATGATGCAAAAGCTCACCAGATCTATGGCATCTGTGGAGAGAGAATAGAGTAAGAAGTCTCACAACACCAGGTTAAAGTCCAACAGATTCATTTGGTAGTAAAATCCACTAGCTTTTGGAGTGCTGCTCCTTCATCAGGTTAAGTGGGAGTTCTGTTCACAAACAGGGCATATAAAGGCACAAAATCAATTCACAAAATAATGGAATGAGAGTCTTTACAGTTAATCAAGTCTTAAAGGTACAGACAATGTGAGTGGAGAGAGGGTTAAGCACAGGTTAAAGAAATATGTATTGTCTCCAGCCAGGACAGTAAGTGAGATTTTGCAAGCCCAGGCAAGTCATGGGGATTACGGATAGTGTGACATGAACCCAAGATTCCGGTTGAGGCCGTCCTCATGTGTGCGGAACTTGGCTATCAGTTTCTGCTCAGCAACTCTGTGCTGTTGTGTGTCGTGAAGGCCGCTTTGGAGAATGCTTACCCGAAGATCAGAGGCCAAATGCTTGTGACCGCTGAAGTGTTCACCAATGGGAGGAGAACACTCTTGCCTGGTTGTTGTTGAGTGGTGTTCATTCATCTGTTGTCGTAGCGTCTGCATGGTCTCCTCAATGTACCATGCCTCGGGACATCCTTTCCTGCAGTGTATCAGGTAGACAACATTGGCGGAGTTGCAAGAGAATATACTGTGTATCTGTGGATGGTGTTCTCAGGTGAGATGATGGAATCCGTATCGATGATCTGGCATGTCTTGCGGAGGTTGTTGTGGCAGGGTTGTGTAGTGTCATGGTCACTGTTCTCCTGAAGAGAGAGAATAGAGCTAACATTTTGAGTCAACAATTCTGGAAGATTCCCACCCAGTGCAGAAATGATATGAAAGGTTGTCCTTGGGGGATAGGACCCATGCATGCAAGCCCATGTGAAATGGCTCTCACCCTTGAGTGTTTACTCCCAATGACCAAGAACGTTGGTCCCTTAGAGGATGAGAAGGGGGACTTAGTGGTAGGGGATGGGGATATGGCTGAGGTCCTGAATAACTTTTTTGTTTCGGTCTTTACGGAGGAGGACGTGAATAATTTGCCGGATGTTAGAGATGTAAAGGTGATAGGACTGGAGGGTCTCGATGACATTACTGTTACTAGAGAGGTGATGCTTGACAGACTGGAGGGGCTGATTGTGGACAAGTCCCCAGGACCGGATGGAATGCATCCGAGGGTCCTGAAAGAAATGGCGGAGGTGATAGTGGATGCCTTGGTGGTTATTTTCCAGACGTCGCTGGATTCCGGGGAAGTGCCGGAAGATTGGAAAACGGCTAATGTTACGCCGTTGTTTAAGAAGGGTGCCAGGCAAAAGGCGGGGAATTATAGGCCTGTTAGTTTAACGTCTGTTGTAGGTAAAATGTTAGAATCTGTCATCAAGGAGGAAATAGCGAGGCATCTTGAGGGGAACTGCTTGATAGAGCAGACACAGCACGGTTTCGTTAAAGGAAAGTCGTGTCTGACAAATTTACTGGAGTTCTATGAAGATGTGTCTAGGGCGGTGGATAGAGGAGAGCCGGTGGATGTGGTCTTTCTTGATTTTCAGAAGGCGTTTGACAAGGTACCTCACAAGAGGTTATTGCAGAAGGTCAGGGGGCATGGAGTTGGGGGTAGAGTGTTAGTGTGGATAGAGGACTGGTTGTCAAATAGGAGGCAGAGAGCGGGGGTCAATGGGTGCTATTCGGATTGGCGGATGGTGACTAGTGGAGTGCCCCAGGGGTCGGTGCTGGGGCCTCAGCTATTTACCATTTATATAGATGATCTGGAGGAGGGAACCGAGTGTAGGGTGTCAAAATTTGCTGATGACACCAAAATTGGGGGAAAGGCAAGTTGTGCGGAGGGTGTGGAGAGTCTACAGAAGGATCTAGATAGGCTGGGCGAATGGGCCAGGAAATGGCAAATGGAATTTAATGTTGGCAAGTGCGAGGTGATCCACTTTGGTAGGAATAATGGTAGGAAGGATTATTACTTACGTGGAGAAAAACTGCAGCAGGCGACGGTGCAGAGGGACCTCGGGGTCCTTGTGCATGTGTCGCAAAAACCCAGCCTGCAGGTGCAGCAGGTGGTCAGGAAGGCGAATGGGATGCTGGCCTTCATAGCGAGGGGGATGGAATATAAAAGTAGGGAGGTCTTGCTGCGGCTGTATAGGGCAT
This sequence comes from Carcharhinus amblyrhynchos, assembly GCF_965287045.1. NCBI lineage: Eukaryota > Metazoa > Chordata > Chondrichthyes > Carcharhiniformes > Carcharhinidae > Carcharhinus > Carcharhinus amblyrhynchos. The sequence continues at coordinate 24,011,669 of NC_137353.1, read as the reverse complement.
TGGTGAGGCCGCAGCTGGAGTACTGTGTGCAGTTTTGGGCGCCGTACTTACGCAAGGATATTTTGGCCTTGGAGGGAGTGCAGAGGAGGTTTACTAGGCTGATGCTGGAGTTGAGGGGGTTGAGCTATGAGAAGAGGCTGACTAAATTAGGCTTGTACTCGTTAGAGTTTAGAAGAATGAGGGGAGATCTCATTGAGACGTATAAGATGATGAATGGGATGGATAGGATAGAGGTGGAGAGACTCTTCCCGCTCAGAAAGGATAGCAGGACTAGGGGGCACAGCCTCAAGATAAAGGGGGGGCGGTTTAGAACAGAGTTGAGGAGGAACTTCTTCACTCAAAGGGTGGTGAATCTCTGGAATTCTCTGCCCGTTGAAGTGGTGGAGGCTACCTCGCTAAATATTTTTAAGACGCGGGTTGATGGGTTTTTGATAAGAGAGGGGATTAAGGGTTATGGGGAGAGGGCAGGAATGTGGAACTGAGCCACGACAGATCAGCCATGATCTTATTGAATGGCGGGGCAGGCTCGAAGGGCTAGTTGGCCTACTCCTGCTCCTATTTCTTATGTTCTTATGTTCTTATGACCAGAAGAACATGAATGTAGCTCCAATGTTTAAGCAAGGAGAGTTGGGCCTGAGTAACAATAGCAACACGAGTTTGACATTAATAATAGGAAGGATGCTTAGAGGAATGAACAGGCACGTAATACATGATATTGTGGAAAGACATATTAGGTACACCAACATCATTTCAGTAAAAGGTGACTATGTCTTACAACTTAGAATATAGGTGTTTGGTTGTATGGAATGTGAGTATTACTGAAAAAAGCGACATGCTGTCAAAGTTTTTCATCTTGCACTCGTCAGGAAAGCTCACAAGAAATTACCAATGGTAAGCACTGCACAAAAAGAGAGTGCTAGTTGGTTGGCGAGTGGACTCTGATTGGTCGAGGCATTACCATGGAAAATGCAACAGGGAATAGGTACTGCCAATGTTTGAATTTGAACGAAAGCTTGGCAGTAACTGTTCCCTGCTGCATTCTCAATGGCAATGCCTCTTCCAATTAGAGCCCACTTCTAACCAATCAGCATTCTCTGTTCATGGAATATAAGTTGTTGTTAGAGCTATCCTGATATGTGCAAGTGCAAACTAGAAAGAGTGCAGAAGAGATTTACTAGGATGCTACCAGGACTTGATTGTTTGAGTTAAAAAGAGAGGCTGGATAGACCGGGACTTTTTTCTCTGGAGCGTAGAAGGCTGAGGGGGGATCTTATAGAGGTCTATAAAATAATGAGGGGCATAGATCAGCTAGATAGTCGATATCTTTTCCCAAAGATAGGGGAGTGTAAAACTAGAGGGCATAAGTTTAAGGTAAGAGGGGAGAGATACAAAAGTATCCAGAGGGGCAATTCTTTCACACAGAGGGTGGTGTGTGGCTGGAACAAGCTGCCAGAGATAGTAGTAGAGGAGAGTACAATTTTGTCTTTTAAAAAGTGTTTAGACAGTTACATGGGTAAGGTGGGTATGGAGGGATATGGGCCAAATGCGGGCAATTGCTGGGTTGTTCTTTGTTCTTTGTAATTCAGACTAGCTTAGGGATTTTGAAATAAGAGCAGCTTGGACAAATTGGGCCGAAGGGCCTGTTTCCTTGCTGTAAACCTCTATGACTCTATAAAAAGCTTTGTGAGCATGTCTCTTTTTTCAGCAAATATACAAATTAGATTATATCTTTCAAAGAAGCCCAAGGTGGTGGATGAGGGAAGTATTGATCTAAGTTGCTATGACAGAGTACAGAGAAGATTTACTAGAACGTTGCCAGAGATGGAGAATTGTAGCCACAAAGAGAGATTGGAGAGGTTGGGGTTGTTTTCCTTGGAACAGAGAAGGCTGAGGTATACACAAGTGTGAGGGCTAGGGAGAGAGTAGACAAAGGAATCTGTTTCCCTTGGCAGAGAGTTCAAAAACCATGATTCAAGCTAAGTAGCAGAAGGATTAGAGGGGACAGGAGGAAAAGCCTTTTTATGCAGAAGGTGGTGCGTGTCTAGAATTCGCTTCCTGAGTTGAGGGTAGAGGCAGAGACCCTAAACTAGTTTTAAAAGTAGCTGGAGCTGCACTTTAAGTGCTGTAAGTTGCAGGGCATTGGGCGGTGTGCAGGAAGATGTGATTAGAAAGGGCATCTGGGTGCCTTTGGGTCAGCATGGACAAGATGGGCTGAATGACCCCTCCCCAACGCTATTCTGTATCATTTCTATGGTTCTACCAATCATCTACTTCCAAAAAGCCTTTGGCAAGGTAAGACATAGAAGTTTCTGTGCAAGATCCAAGTCACAGTTTTTAATGGTAATACATTGTCTTGGATTGAGAACTGGCTGAAAAGTCATAGGCAGATATTAGTTGGACAGAGATTTGGATCTGTTCAGAGACTGGTCACCTGTAGTGTCCACAAGGATCATTGTTTTAGATGTGAATGTTGGGATTCTAAATGATCCTTGATCACTTTAGGTGGACCTTGTTGCAATCGGAGGATTGGGCTCATGATGTTTAATTTGGAACGGTGCAGAGTTATGTGTGTGGTCAGGGTGAATTTACAAACATCCTTCAGGGATAAAAACAAAAATTTCTGGAAAAAAACTCAGGCCTGGCAGCATCTGTGGAGAGAGAAACAATATGTCTCTTCCTTACAACCCTTCAGGGAATTGGCCATTTGTTTCAGCTGAATAGGCCACAGATAACCGTAAGGAGGTTGTGTGGTACGGTGGCAGTGACTCTTGATCAGAGTTAGAGTCCCAGTCTCGAACTTGATGGCCACTGAAGGTGCATTCATAACATAGTCAAATAGGCTGATCATAGGCCTATGAATCGGACAGTAAGAGTGGGAACGTTTCCAGGTCAGTCAAACTTCAGAAGTCAATGAAGTACTTTGCCAAGCATCATCATGGAAAATCCAATGGAAGTCCATGGCCCTCCTGGGACATTGTACCAGGAGGAGAGATGGCCAGGGATCACAGTTACAAGTGGAACACGGCCAGATTAAGGTTAGGATGTGGTTTGTTTCCCAGAGAATAAGGAACCTCTGGAACAGGATGCCATTTTGCTTGGCGGAGACAGATTCACTGAATTCCTTCAAGCAAAAGCCAGACTTGTTCCTAACTGGGATGGAGGTGATCTTTGTATAAAGCTGTGACTGCAAGAAGTTCAGGGCTAGAGTGATCATTTGGGATCATTTTGCTTAGCTCACGGCTCAGAGAGGAATTTTATTTGTTTGTTTTCCACTGCCTTACAAATTGACCTGGGTTTTTAATCATCTCTCCTGGAAAGTGCTATGGATTGGAGTGGGATCAGGGATCTTTACATGGAGATGCACGAGGTCCATAGAATCCTTACCGTGCAGAAAGAGGATATTCGGCCCACCAACCCTCCGAAAGAGCATTTATCCAGCTCCAACCACCTCCCTATCCTATCACCATAATCCCACTCATTTACCATGGCTAATCAACCTATCCTACACACATTTTGTAATGACTTTAACAAGGCCCACAATGTGGAATGATGGGCCCTTCTTAGAATATGAGTTCCCTGAGTAAAGCAATAATGGCTTATCCAGTCAGGGAGTGCTGCCTGTGTACTGACTCAAACAGGTGCTGGAGTGTGGCGACTAGGGGAATTTCACAGTGACTTCATTGCAGTGTTAATGTAAGCCTTACTTGTGACTAATAACTAAACTTTAACTTTAATGTAGAGTGTTAGTTACAGGTACTCCAGCTTTATACTCATTACAAGGAAGCGCCTGTCTGAGTGCTGCTTATTGTGTAAATAAATCTACATTTGGGTAAAAGGACAGTGGCCTTGGAGGACTTATTTCACCTTTAGACACTAAGGGGCATTTCTTATAGCTAATCTTGGGACACCAAGGGGCAAAGTAGCACAACCAATTCACCTAACCCGCACATCTTTGGACTGTGGGAAGAAACCGGAACGCCCAAAAGAAACACGCAGCCATGAGGAGAATGTGCAAACTCCACACAGACAGTGACCCAAGGCCACAACTTAATCCTTGGTCTCTGACACTGTGAGGCAGCAGTGCTAACCACTGTGCCACTGTGCTGCCCACTTATCTGAGACAGGATTTTCTTGTTTGTCAAATAAAGAGCACATTTAGACAGCCCTTTACGTTTTAAAGTTTCAAGTTAAAGTTTATTTATTAATGTCACAAACAGGCTGACATTAACGGTGCAATGAAGTTACTGTGAAAATTCCCTCGTGGCCACACTTTGGCGTCTGTTTGGGTACACCGAGGGGGAATTTAGTATGGCCAATGCACCTATCCAGGACATCTTTCGGACCTGCTAGGGAGGGGGGATTGTCAATTGGCTAAGTGAACATAGTCAATTCAGAATAATTGCAACGGCAGGGGGTTCAATTCCTGTACAAGCTGAGATAGAGTTGGGATCTGCCTCATTGCCCTGTCCCAAAGAGGGGAAGGCTGTGGCAATACCATCACTGAGGGCAAACTGCCAAGAGAAATGGTTCGACAATGACCTAAGAGGCTGCCACATGGGAATGAAAGTGCTGCTGCTAACCCATTTACCTATTGTCCCAGGCCATTACAGATTGAACATGTTGTACCCGACCTAAGGCACAGGTTGCCTAGAACAGAACTCAGCAGTAACAAACCTATACAGCCATTTAAGAGCATCAAATGTATTAAAAACAGCTCTGAAAGAGTTTTCATTTACAATAATGGACTCTTGGGAATAATTTAAAGAGGGGAATCTAATTCAGCTGATAGTTGTTGGAGAGTTAAAAGAGCCTGTCAGTTGTAAAACGCGTCTGCTGTCAGAGCAGATCAGAACTTTGCATTTATTCAGTGGTTTCCAGGGACCCATGATAAATAAATTCATTTCAGAAAGAGTGCTTTGGCTGTGCAAAGGGAATTAGATTGTCATTACCTTGAATGTTTTCATCTAAAAAAGAAAGAACTTTGCATTTATCTAACACTTTTCACAAACTCAGGAAGTCTTTTCAGCCAATGACATGCAGTCATGGTGGTCAGGTAGGAAACGCAGTGGCCCAATTGGCTCACAATGGAGTGACCAAATAAATTGTCTTTCGGAGTTTGGATGAACGACAAGGGATTGGTCAAAATACCAAGCAGAATGCCCCTGCTCATTTCAAAATAGTGTTACAGGGTCCTCTATGTCCACTTCAAGAGGACAGACAGCCCCCTGACCCAGAAGAAAAAAGCACTCCAAAGCCTTCAAATCCCAGTAAAAAATGGTAAGGTTGGTCAGCCCAAGGATGTGCAGGCTGGGTGGATTGGCCATGCTGAATTGCCCCGAATGCCCCCGGACTAGCCAGGGTGGGGGGGGGTGGTGGGGGGGTTTACATGAATAGGGCATGGGTAAGATGCTCTGTGGGTGCAGACTTGATGGGCCGAATGGCCTCCTTCTGCTCTATAGGGATCCTTTGATTCTTTGACTGGAGGCGATGGTTCATTGGTATTGTCATTAACCCAGAGAGCCTGCATTACGCTCTGAGACCTGGGTTCAAATCCCAACATGGCAGTGGTGGATTTTGAACTCAATAGAAAAAAATCTGGAATTTTTAAGAATCTACTGATGACCATGAAACCATTGCCGATGGTCGTAAAAGCCCATCTAGTTCACTAATGTCTCTTTAGGGAAAGAAATCTGCTTTCGTTGCTTGGTCTGGCCTACATGTGACTCCAGACCCACAGCATTATGATTGACTCTGAAATGCCCTCATTTCCAAAGTTACCACTCACTTCAAAGAAATTAGTGATGGGCAACAAACGCTGGCCGAGCCCATGACGCACACATTCAGTGAATGAATTGAAGAAATACCCAAGTATCCAAGACCACTTCAGAATGTTTTACTGGTACCCTGTGTTTCCACATTTTACAGGATTGTTCCTTTTTCCTCATCTAAAAGGTAGTATCGCTGTCAGATATCAGTGTGCAGCAATGGAAATGCTACTAACTTAGGAGGAAGAAAAATCTCCAGAAATGCCCTATTCCTGGAATACCCTTAAGGAGCTCCCTATTATTTATTTGTGTCATAAGTGGGGCAGTGCGGTGGCACAGCAGTTAGCACTGCCATCTCACAGCACCCGGGATCCGGGTTCGATTCCCAGCTTGGGTCACTGTGCAGAGACTGCACATTCTCCCCTTGTCTGCGTGGGTTTCCTCCAGGTGCTTTAGTTTCCTCCCACAGTCTGAAAGACGAGATGATTAGGTGCATTGACCATGCTAAATTCTCCCTCAGTGTACCCAAACAGGCACCGGAGTGTGGCGACTAGGGGATTTCCACAGTAACTTTATTGCAGTGTTTATGGAAGCCTATTTATGACACTAATATTAAACTAACCAGCACATCTTTCAGACTGTGGGAGAGGTGAATGCGTAGGGTTACGGGGATAGGGCCTGGAAGGGATTGTTGTCGGTGCAAGCTCAATGGGCCAAATGGCCTCTTTCTGCACTGTTGGGATTCTATGATTTTACGAACTCAAGTTAGGAAAGTTACCTGATAACTCTTCAGAAGAAAGTCAGAGAGCAGATAACAATTTTTTTGCCTCCCTCGTGTACGCAAGTTATTCCAGGGAGCTAGAAGTAGCCAGTATATATTATTGGTAATCTAGGACAATCAGCACAAATTTATTAAAAGCAACAAAAACAGAAAACTGGAAAATCTCAACAGCTCTGGCATCTGTAGAGAGAAAACCGAGTTAACGTTCTGAGTCCTCATGACCCTTCCTCAGAACCAAAGAGGGGGAAAATTGTGATTCTGTATAAGACAGGGTGGAAGAGCTGGAACAGTGATTAGTGAGAGCTGGGAAAGATTGCAACAAAAATGTAGCAAAGCTTCAGAATAAGTGACAGATGGCCCAGTGATGGAGGGAGAGGGATGGTTTTTGCCTAAGAACCAAGAAAAAGATTTTTGCCTCAAAAACAGATAAAGATGGAGGAGAAAGGTCAGAGGCTCAAGTTGTTGAAGTCATTGTTGAGTTCTGAGGGCTGTAAGGTGCCTAATCAGAGGATGAAGTAATTCTCTTCCAACTCCCCGGAAGGGTAGGGGGTTTTAGTTCAGTCAGGCAGCATGGGTCAGTGCAGGCTTGGAGGGCCGAAGGGCCTGTTCCTGTGCTGTAATTTTTTTCGTTCTTTGAAACTGGAGCACCCAGAGGAAACCCACGCAGACGTGGGAAGAACATGCAGACACTGCACAGACAGGGATCCAAGCCAGGAATCGAACCTGGGTCCCTGTCGCTGTGAGGCAGCAGTGCTAACTGCTCTGCCCCTGTGCCGCCCATACATGTCTGCAAACAATGGTTTGTAAACCTGTGATGATCGCGGCAATATGGATTTGCTCCATGCATCCTTTCAATTACTGTTAGTGTTTAGTGTTGATCATTTTCAGAACTGTGGCCATGTTTTGAGCCTCTTTGACAAGGCCCAAGTATCAATTCTATCGGAAAAGGACACAACAATTTTCATCATTCCTGATTTTCTGATGAACAGATAGGATTTAATTATTTATAAGATGGAATGGGCTACACAGTGTTAATATCTCTCTGCTTATCCTCCGGTAACCGTAACCCAGTCAGATGTTCAATCCTGAGGCTGGGAGATACCTGGTGGGAGTTCAGACCTATTTCCAATCTAAAAACAAATTGTTGTTGAGGGAATTTGAAATATCAAGGCAGTATCTTCCTCTCCCCTCTCCATCACCTTCACAATGCAGCAACTGAGCAATTAGTGCAATAATTAGCTTGTATAATCATGGCTGGCGAATTCTCTCCATGGTCAGATTTCAGTGTTAATCGCAGTAAAGGAGTTACAGGTTGCATGTTAATGTCATGGTGGCACAATGGTTAGCCCTGCTGCCTCACAGCACCAGGGAACCAGGTTCAATTCACGGCTTGGGTCACTGTGCAGAGTCTGCATGTTCTCCCCATCTCTGCGTGGGTTTCCTCCGGGTGTTCGAGTTTCCTCCCACACTTCAAAGATGTGCAGGTTAGGTTAATTGGCCATGTTAAATTGACCCTTAGTGTCAGGGACTTTAGCAGGGTGAATATGTGGGTTTATGGTAATAGGGCCTGAGTAAGACTGTGGTCGGAATGTGTAGATGCAATGGGCCGAGTGGCCTCCTCCTGCACTGTCAGGATTCGATGATTCTTTGCACGCTGTAAGAAAAAATGCTGAGAAGATTAGGGGGTATAGATTTGGATTTGTTTTTGATCAGTTTTCATGTCAACATGGGATATTAACAGAAGAACTAGAAGCAGGAGTGGGCAATTCAGCCTCTCAAGCCTGCTCCACCATTCAATATGGTCATAGCTTATCCTTTCTCCATCTTCCTGCCTGTTCCCCTTAACCCTTCATCCCACTACTCATCAAAAACATCTCCATCTCCTTAAATTTGTTGGTGTTCTGGTGTCCACTGCACTCTGGGGTAAAGAATTCCAGAGATTCACAGCCCACCAAGTGAAGTCATTCCTCCTCATTTCAGTTTTAAATCTGCCACCCCTTAGCCTAAATCTATGGCCAATCGTTCTAGAATATCAATATTGTAGAAATCTGCCATTAATATTGGAGAATGAGGTGGATTGGGTGGTTCTACAGAGGGTAGCTATGGAATTCTATGTTTTATTTACATGGTGGTGAGTTTCCCTGAGTGGATTGGGTTTACCGGTGAGTTGCCCACTCATTGAGGGGCTCTTGACACTCTCTGAAAAAATAATAGATTCAGTGATCTTTTTTCAAATGGTATCACCATTAATATCCGAGGACAGTTAGTTACGTTTATTGCTAACCCAGTCAGCTATTGCCTGACTCCATGACTGGTTTCACTTTCCAAAATGGCCCCTTCATTTGATTTGATGCGTTTTTTTGTAGTCAAGAGCAAGCACTGGAGAATAAAGAATGTCAGAAATTCTCTTTATTGTCGAGAGGAATTCATTATTGTGAAGGAAATTTCTCTCGATTCAGCAGCTTGTTAATGAAAGGTTGATTGAGTGACTTGAGTAAGTGTTACTGCGTCCTTGATTTGAAAGCAAACTCAGGATTCCGCTTCCTGACCTCCGTCACCTCCCCAGGTCAGCCATTGTGTTGGGGGACAGACTTCCATTTGGTGTTTTGTTTTGGGCAATCAATAAAAGGCAAAGGCCCAAGCCCCTGAGAGTGGGAGGAGGAAATGGGGATCATCTGTAATTGGTAAATGGGACTGTCGCCAAAACAATCCAACTCATGCCCTCTGGGGAAGAGAACCTATTCTGTTGAAGCAGGAGAACGTTGGGTTCCACGTCAACTGCAGCGGACAACTGTTAAAGTGGAAGGAATAACCTGTCTTGACCCGGGGCTGTAATACTTTCCACACAGGCCACTTTGTTCCACTTCACAATCTCAGAATCTAACTCTGGTCAATTTCCTGCTAAGGGGAGGTCTTGTCTATTTATACTGCAGCAATAGGTGGTGTTTTTCTGAGGTGGAATCTCTTATGTGCATCTGACTCATTTCCCCGGCTCACCCCACATTTCAAAGAAGTGATAATCATTCTTGTTAAACTTGATGGGATTTGTAAGACTGATTCATCTGTTTATCTTCAATGCACTATTTTTGAATTCCTTTAAAAAAAATCAAATGATTTTAAAGCATGCCTTCCTGTAATTAATAGTCTGTCCTGTGTCTGAACTCTGTTTAATTCAAAATAGTGTTTACTTCTCTTCTTTGGACTGAAGGCATTTACATTTCCTATATATATGTTCAATATGTCTCCTCCTGCTTCAAATCTAATTCCAACTCTCGTTCTCTGCTGAACTTTAATTAAGAAGCAATACCCTTGGCTTAATCTGCTACGCAAGCCTTAATCCAGCAGCAGATCTGTTTGTTCCTGTTTCTGCGGGGCCCTGAGATATGCTATATTTTGTTTTTAAATGAGGACCGCAGTCCAGCATTTTCTGTGAGCCTGTCTCTCTGGTGCCTGCCGTTGGGGGTGGTTCAATTAAACGTGTTCTCGATGTCTCTGAATGGATGGGATGCAAATCCATGCGGATGCTCCGCAGTCTTCGGGGGCAACCTGCGGTCGACTGAATTCTTCTGCGGAGGAGACGGACTGTGAGGGGGTGGGCGCTCGAACCTAATCGGCGTAACCGAAGCTCTGGCAGATGGCAATCATGTTTCCCCTCACTGACCTTCCGAACCCCAGGAAGTGGAGCCATTGATTAAGGTGGTTGCTTGGCCGGCATGTTTGCTGGGTTAATTGAGTGCATCGCGCAGACGAGGATATTGAGTGAGCTGTCAAGATGAATCACGGAGAGACGGACAGAAATCAAAATAATTAGCCATTCAGGTTGCCAAAGTACGGTCTGTCACTTCAGGAACCCACCCCCCCGCCCCCTGATTCGAACACTCAGTAAACCTGATAGCGAGCAAATCAGGATTTAGTGATAAAACACACTGACCTCCTCGATTTACTGTGCATGTGTGAGTAGACAGGCTGGATATAAAGGAGACATATATGGGTGTATTGGTGAAGAACGTGAAGTTAGGATTGTTATCTTTTGCCCGGGACACAACTATGGTGCGACAGAGATATAATCTACAGTGCAAAAGGAGGCCAATCAAGCCTGCACTGACAACAATCCCACTCTGGCTCTATCCCCATAACCCCACATATTTACCCTGCTAATCCCCATGATACCAAGGGGCAACTGAGCATGGCCAATCCACCTAGCCTGCGCAGCTTTGAAGTGTGGGAGGAAACTGGAGCACCCGTGGGGAAACCCACGCAGATACAGGGAGAATGTGCAAACTCCGCACAGACAGGAATTGAACCCAGATCCCTGGAACTGTGAGGCAGCAGTGCTAACCACTGTGCCACCATGCCGCCCTATTGTAGTTCATGTCTGTTTTGCTGCTGTTGGAAAAACCTAATTATTAACTGCACCACACAATGTGATGGTGGATCTTTGGGGATTTGGTTTTCCATTTAGAAATTTCCAGACACTTCAAAGTCCAGTTTAAAAATGAACAAATGGCTGACCTTCTAAGACGCTGAATGTTTCTCTAATAAGCAGTTCCATAACACTCTCTCGACTCCCCAATTGACCAATTTTCATGTGCATGCCCAGGCTGTTTGGAGAAACACAGTTTGTGCTTGGTTGACTATTGGCTGTTGTGGCTTGCCATAGTCATGTGATCTCCATTGTCATTCTTTTGTGACTAAAGGGTTAAGGAGCATCCATTTTACTCACCACTTGGGAACGTGGCTTCAGGAGCTTGCAGCTAAAATTGTGTGGCTAAGAGAGTCAGCTGATGTGAGAAACAACTCAGAGTACTTAAGACTTCAGTCTGTAACTTTGTACGGGACGTAGACCGCCAGGTGAGTAAGTCTGCCTTTGAATATTCCAGTATTGGCTCCTGTGGAGGTGAAAGCAGATTTGAGAATAAATTGGAAGTGCTTCCCATCTCAATGGCAGAACTAGGAAATTGCCACAAAGTCAAACAAGAAAACTGAGCAAATAAGAACTGAAAATCTGCTGGGTAAATAGTATTATTACCAGTATTGTACACTAGCCTTCAGAGAGGAGCAGAAGAAGCCAGTCTTGTCTCATTCTGAAGAAAAGCCTTTTGAACCCTCTGCTGATGTTGTTTATGAATGCTGTGTGTTCAACACCAGAACTCAGGAAGATGGGGAGAATGCTGATCAGTGACTGAACTGAGACATCTAGCTGAATCTTATGTGTTGAGCAGCTTAACTAAGGGCGCTTTGCACTCTCCCGAGAGGCGTTCCAAGCACAAGACTATTTACAAAAGGGCCAGCGGAAAGATCATACTGGTCATAAATATTGCAAGGGACACCTCAAGGGACACCTCACAAAAGGAAAGGAAGCATGTCAAGTGCAGGGAAAACAGTGCTCCAGTTGCAAGAAACTGAAACTGAATTATTCTGCATGCAGATGTTTTGCTGGGAAGAGGAAAGGCAAGTCTGTAATGATGGTTGTTGGAGCAATGTTGGACAATAAAGAATCACTCTATGCCCTAGAACAGTTTGATCCCATCAAATCTCAAGAGAAAAAAGTGGTTTGTGATGATTGGAATGGTGATTGCAGATGGAGTGTATCAAGTGAATGTGAGATTACAGCAAGACACATGGAGCAACATCATGGGCCTTGCTGACCTGTGTGAAGTTGTTGCCCATGGTGACCCAAAAATGAAGCTGTCGATGTAAGTTTGAAGCAAAAGAATGCTCACCCCAACAGGGCCATCTAAGCAATGGGAAGAAAAATGATCCAAAGTTCCAGATAGTAGATACTGAGCAACATCCCCTCATTTCAGTTGAAACAAGTCAAAAAGCTGGGACGTTGCTAATCATCCGTGTGTTTTGCATAATGCCAAGCTATTGACAGCTGAACAGACCTTGTTACAAAGATGTTTATACAGTTCTCAGGAATCTAACAGGTGAAGATCATTGTGAAGTAGTGAGACCAACACAGAATCTTTCAAGGAGAGTCCCAGCCTGAAAGACAAGATAATGGTTGTCTTTGAGTTTGAAGAAGATGGAGATGATTATATTTTCCCGGTCTGGATGCACAGAGTTGTAAACAGCTGGGGCATTGAAACTCTTACATTGTGGCATGGACAGATGTTGTGACATGGACAGATGTTGCTCTGTGACATCATTCACAGGCAGAAATAGGACATTGATGTTGATCTCTTTCAAAAGTGGCAGAGGCTCAATGGGTCGGGTTCTCCATTGAATTCCTTCACACGCTGATTCTTCTAGTTCATGAAGCTTTGATGTCGCACCACTTCAAGTTTCCCTTATGCAGGTCTTTGCAGCGCTTGTCTGGCTGACCTTGGTTTCTTTTGCCAGAGGCTAGCTCTCCATTCAGCAGCTGTCTTGAAATGTGATGGTCCCCCCATTCCAATTCCATGCCCCACTCAGCTCAGTTGGGCTGTCAGAAACATTAAAGAGAGGTTGGATAGGCTTGGGTTGTTTTCTCTGGAGCAAAGACTGAGGGGCGACCTGATCGAGGTGAACAAGATTATGAGAGACAAGGCCAGAGGGGATAAGGAACAGCTGTTCCCTTTAGTTGAAGGGTCAGTCACAAGGGAATTTGGGTTCAAGGTGAGAGGCAGGAGGTTTAGAAGGGATTTGAGGAAAAACCTTTTTACCCAGAGGGTGGTGATGGTCTGGAATGCGCTGTCTTGGGGGTGGTAGAGGCGGGTTGCCTCACATCCTTTAAAAAGAACCTGGATGAGCATTTGGCATGTCATAACATTCAAGGCTATGAGTAAAATTCTGGGATTAGATAGAAGTTCAAGTGTTTTTCGCATGTCAGCGCAGATTCGATGGGCCGAAGGGCCTCTTGTGCACTGATTGTATGATTTTATGTTATTTGCTGTCTGGGCTCGGTCTAAGATTTTGAAGTTAGTGATGTGGTTTTCCTAGAAGATGTAGAAGATGGAGAGAAGAGTGTGCATGTGAAATTGTTCCAAGTGCCTTATGCGTTTGTGGGATAAAGCCCATAAAGGAGGGATGTAATAACAAGGGTGTTGCATTTCTTGATTTAACGGACAATCTAATGTTTCCAAGCACCTCGCTTTGCTGATCCTAGCTAATATTACATTATCAAGCAAACATCGTTGGAGATAATGGTTCCAGGATATTTGAAGCTATCAACCTTCTGCAGCTATGTATCATCGGTGGAGATGTTTGGTTGAACAACACTGGAGTTTGGCGAAGGCTGATATAGGACCAACAGTGATGGTCAATCCAAATAGCTGTGAAGCTTCTGAAAGTCCATCCATCATGACTTTTGTGAATCATTAAGACACAGTCTTCGGCTAAAAGGATTTCCTGGATGAGTTTCTGAGTTTTGGTTTCTGTACTGAGCCGTTTTAGATCAAAAAGTGAGCTGTCAGGACAATATTGGAAATACACTTCCTGCTTTGAGATCCGGGAGCGTACGGGAATGAACAAGGAAAGAACTAAGATTGAAAAATTAAAGAAGCCTGGTGCTGGAGTGAAGACCCCCTTCACTCCATTCAAGAAAGTTGTTGAGTTGCTATTTAAAAGGACCTGGCCTGTCATTCCATTACGGATTTGTTGAATGATCCTGACTCATTTTTTGGGAAAACACGCCATTCTAGGATTGTTCAGAGGGCCACGTTAGAACTCTTTCCAAGGTTAATAGAATGAAGTAAAGGGCCAAGTTCCACTTCAGACATTTCTTCCAGGCCACACCTGGAGTATTGTGCGCAGTTTTGATATCCATCTCTGGGAAAGGATGTCCTTGCTGCAGAGGGAGTACAGTAAAGGTTTACTAGGCTGATTCCTGGGATGGCAGGTCTGTCATATGAGGAGAGACTATGTCGGTTAAGATTGCATTCATGAGAGTTATAGAAGAGTGAGAGGGGATCTCATAGAAACTTATGAAATTTTAACAGGGTTAGACGGGGTAGATTCAGAAAGAATGTTCCCAATTGTGGGGGAGTCCAGACTAGGGGTCATAGTTTAAGGATAAGAGGTAAATCTTTTAGAACTGAGGTGAGGAGAAATTTCTTCACCCAGAGAGTGGAGAATATATGGAATTCACTACCACAGAGAGTACCTGAGGTGAAAACATTGTGTAATTTCAAGAAGAAATTAGATATAGTTCTTGGAGCTAAAGGAGTCAAGGGATATGAGGGGAAGGTGGCATCAGGATATTAAATTTGATGATCAGCCATGTTCAAAATGAATGGCGGAGCAGGCTCGAAGGGCTGAATGGCCTACTCCTGCTTCTAGTTTCTATGTTTCTTTGTCTGACGGTGAGCATCATATCCACTGTTTGTGCAACCAGGATGAAGGCTGTGCTGAACCTCAGGATAATATGAGTAAAGATCTTTCCTGCTATGGACAGAAGTGAGTTACCCCGATAGTTACCACACTCTGATTTGGCTGAATTTATTTTTGTTGGGAACAACAATCATGGCATCGCGAAAGTCATTTGGCCTCTTTTCTTCATTTGGAATGCATCAGAGGGTATCCTGGAAGACCAGGTCAGGGCCCATCACTCTGAAAATATCGACTGGGATTCCAGCTTTTCATGAAGCCTTACCTGAGTTCATCTGCCTAATGGCTTTCTTGATCTCAAGAAACAGAAGGAGGGGGGAAGCCAAGCTTGCCAAGGACTGAGGGTGGTGGGTTGATGGTAGATGTTTGATCATTGGCAGAGAGCATGGGTCCTTGAAGGTCCCGATACAGATTTGATCGAACTGAAGGAACGTTCTGAGTTGTGGCAGTCTGCATATAGTTCTTCAGCGTTCCTGCCCCACCATCTGTCCGTCGTCACACACAGCGCTCTCTGAACTTCCGGCTCTCTTTTGCAGGTGGAGTTGGAGTGTTCTGCCACTCCTTTTCTGCTCTGTCTTTGGCCTGCAGGATTTGGGAGTTGATTTTGTCATTTTCATTGAACCAATCCTGATGCCCTCACATCTTCCATTCAAGAGCAGTGACAACGGGGCAAATTTTCTCAACCTGCCTGCCACGGGAATCGGAGTGGGCGACTATGGAAAGGTCCATTGATCTGGGGATTTTCCGGTTCCGGGGCGAATGAGGTTGGAAAATCCCGCCCTACATGCCTTCAAATTGGTTCCGCTTCTGAATGCAGCCTCAAACTAGCTTTGGGTTTCTGATCAAGTAGGAACTGGTTGTAGTGAGCGGTTTAGCCACATTGAAAGACGCTCTGATGACTATTGGCCACTTGTGTTGATTGGAGCAGTTTGTAAATTGAGAATTGCTCTGATCAGTCCGTTATCTGTCCAGCATTCTGCACCTCAAGGTTCAATGGTAATTTATACAATCTGAATGCACAATAATGTGGTCAATCACATGCAATTGTTTTGACCTTGGATACAACCAAATAATCCTTGTTTATCAGCTTGCCTGAACATTGTGTTGGCGAATGTGAAGATTATCTTCAGCACATTTGTTGAGGAGGAACAGGCCATTGCTCCTAAGCTTTCCAACTCTGTGATCGCCCAGAACTGCTTCCCAGTTATCCTAGACTTTCCCCACACCGGCATTGAAGTCTCCCAGAACTGTGAGTTTATCATTGACAGATATGGACTTACTGAGTGGATCCAGATCCTGGTGGAACAGTTCTTTCATGTGGTTAGGGCAGTTTGCAGGAGCTGACAATGATTAACCGGCGTGTCTGATCGTGCATAAAATGCAACTTCACAAGGCACTCGCTGATCCCGACAGAGAATGTATCCACATCTTGCATCGGAAACAATCCAATCACAAATCCTACACCTCCTATTCTCATTCTCCATTTCTCCCTTCCAAAAAAAAGTGTAGCCACCGCCATCTTCCTTTAGTGAGCCTTCTTCAGCAAGCCTTGTCTCACTTCGATGCAGAAGCGTGTTAATTCTTCGGGTATAAGAGCTGTTCTCCTTTCAGATCTTGTATTCTTTCTGTCCAGTGTAGTCCAGACATTCCAAACTCCAATCATAAATAATTTTTATTTCTGATTTTGATGATATTCAGCCACAGATTGGATGGTGTGGTAGGTGCAGTAAAGTAGCCAGATGCTTGTAGGACGGGCACTGTTTGGAGTGCCTTTCCCAGCTCCCTCTCGCATAAAGGGTGGGCACTTTTGTTCTAAAGACAGCTGCCCACTCACCCTGGATGGTGCTGAACTCCTCTGCTATCTTGGGTACAGAATCGAGTGGCCATCAGTCCAAGGGTTACCTATGTTCAATGTTGTGACTCCAACCTCTGGTGGTCACCTCCATCTGTCACTTCACCGTGGCCCCTTCGCCACCAGAGCATTGGAGGAAAGAAACAAAGATGAGGTTACACAAAACCTGTGCGAGACTGCTTTAAAATGGGACAGGCTTTGCGAAGGAGCGATCCCATTCTCTCGACTGCAGAAACCATTGTCAATTGTCAGAAAACCCTGGTTCACTAATGTCCTTTAGGGAAGGAAATCTGCCACCCTTACCCGGTCAGGCCTACACATGCCACAGCAATGTGGTTGACTCTCAAATGCCCTCCAAGGGCAACTAGGGATGGGCAATAAATGCTGGCCAGCCAGCAACGTCCGTATCCCACCAATGAATAAAGAAGAACTCACACCCTCTCCCCAGGATCAAATAGACACCAAACAAACAATTTGCATGTGTACCAGTAAAAGACTGAATACTTAAAATTACATATTTATGCAATGCATGCATAGGGAAACACAGAAATGAGACAGACAAAAGTGAATAGTGTTCTGTTCAGACATGGTCTCCCAGCCAC
The DNA here is from genome assembly GCF_965287045.1 of Carcharhinus amblyrhynchos. Classification (NCBI taxonomy): domain Eukaryota; kingdom Metazoa; phylum Chordata; class Chondrichthyes; order Carcharhiniformes; family Carcharhinidae; genus Carcharhinus; species Carcharhinus amblyrhynchos. The sequence continues at coordinate 23,994,359 of NC_137353.1, read as the reverse complement.
ATGTTTTCTGGTGACGGGGAGTGTACCACTAGCCGGTGGCAGAATCTTCTGCTCCCACCGCTGTCAATGAAATTTCCCATTGATTCCACCCCATGCCGCTGGTAAGCCCACAGCAGGTGTGTGCTGTCAGTGGGACTGGAAGATCCCGCCGGTGTGAATGGCCAGAGAATTCTGACTGATTCCATTCTTTATTGACTGTGCATGTGGGAACTTGCAACAGCAAATGATATTGCATACAATGTGTTTTTATAGAAAGGAGGATGTTTGGAGAAATGCTTTTGCGCACTGTTGGTACTTTGGCTTGCCATAGTCATTTGGCCTCTATACTATCCCTCCATGAGTAAAGTATTAAGGCAGTAACCATTTTTTCCACCACATGGAACACAGGCTAATTATCATTGGAACAACTATGGTCTATGTGTAGACAATCAGCATAGGTTTATACACATACAAAGAGCAAGCATTCTGATCAATCCTCCCACATCCTGATTTATCCTGTCCTTATGTCATGCGAGAAGAACTCAACCTTTAATTTAGCACCAAGTCCTAAGTCTGGCAGCCCAGCCAAGATAGGGAACTCCTTGGGGCTTGCCAAGTGTCTAAGTGAAATGTGACAGGCAATGTTGCTCATCACTGCTGCATACTTGGGGGTTTAATAACTCCAGGAGTTGGCTGTAAAGGAATAGTGCTTTATTACACAAAATAAGATAACGTAAAACCGCAAGCCTGTAGTGAACCCAACACGTCCCAACCAGGACAGTATGATAATAGGCCCACTCAGGGTCCTGCTTTATACAGGCCTTGGTATATGAGTGCCAACCAGTGTAGGAGAATTATTCTCCCAATCTGCAGGAAGCTCGTATTCTAAGTGTCCCACAGGGAGGTCAGTCAGTGATTCCCCATGCCAGTCCTGGGAGATATCACAGGGGGAAACCGAGCTTCCTGTGAAAGAGGGTGGTGAAGGGTGAAAGAGGGTGGAGAAGGGTGAAAGAAGGTGGAATAGGGTGGGGAAGAGTGAAAGAGGGTGAAAGAGTGTGGGGAAGGGTGAAAGAGGTTGAGAGAGGGTGGGGAAGGGTAAAAGAGGGTGAAAGAAAATGGGGAAGAGTGAAGAAGGGTGAAAGAGGGTGGGGAAGGATGAAAGAGGGTGAAAGAGAGTGGGGAAGGGTGAAAGAGGGTAGGGAAGGGTGAAAGAGGGTGGGGAAGGGTGAAAGAGGGTAGGGAGGGTGGAAAGAGGGGACCATTCCTGGTTTTGCCTCCCAGCCAGATCATTGAACAGCCTCTCAGTGTGTAGAGTGTCTTTAGGATATTAATGTTACTATTTAGCTTTTGCTTTCTTCACTTAGTTTTTCCTTGTGAAGGTGATAACTTTCCCTGAAGTGCTAGCAGCCTCCAGCTTGCTGGACCACTATTCTCCTTAGAATCATAGAATCATACAGTGTAGTAGGAGGCCATTCGGCCTGTTGAGTCTGTACCAAACACAATCCCACCCAGGCCCTATCTCCATAACCCCATGTATTTATTTTAGCTAGTCCCTCTGACACTAATGGACAATTTAGCATGGCTAATCCGCCTAACCCACATATCTTTGGATTGTGGGGAGAAACCGGAGAACCCGGAGGGAAACCCAGACCGACATGTGGAGAATGTGCAGACTCAACACAGACAGTCACCTAAGCTGGGAATTGAACCCGGGTCCCTGGCACTGTGAGAGAGCAGTGCTAATGACTGTGCCATCGTGCAGCCCATACCATTGGGTGGGGCCTAACCTGGAATCCTCCATGCAGCCTTCACCCAATGTCCCAAGCATTATCACTGGACTTCTTCCATTGCCCAGTACCACTGAGAATGATTGCCCTGACACCACTGTCCAGTCAGAGATTAGCACATTCAACACATCCAGGATTAAACCAGGGGCTTTCCTGCTCTGTGTGACCTCTTCCCCTTCAGAGAATTTGGAAAATATGATGATGCCAAAGTTCCCTTTTCAATGTTAAGCGCCTTTCCTCCACCTAAAATAATTCACCTTCCACTCAGGTACAAGAAACATAGTGCAGATCTCCATGGTTGAGTGTTTGCACTTGTTCCAGGAGTTTCCAAGACCGTTTTGGACAAATTGATTGCTTGCCTCTTAAAAACAAAAACCTTGACGGAGGTTAAATTATTAATCCCGTTCTCCTGGGGGAGCCGACCTCTCATGTTCCTTCTCAAACCACAGCGGCTTTTTAACCACACAAAATGTCAGACTGAAAGAACCCATCTTATTTATTACTGTGTTGAAGTGGACTAACCTTTGCTCCTGCAAAGGGGGGATGTGTGGGGAGGGGGTGGTAGGTGACGGGTTGTGGGGGGGTGTTGGTTGGGGGGTCATGGGGTGAGCAGTCATGCCAGTTTCCTGAGGAGACCCATTAAACACTACTGCAAAAGAGAATATGTATACATATATATGTAGAGTTTGTGCATGTGTGTATGTGTTTGTATATGTAACACAGCGTTTAAGATTTTTAATAGTCCCTGCACTTTTTGTTCATGTCGCAGGCAATAAGCTGACCCATCGATTGACTGTCCCACCATTGTAAGCAATGCAGTTCTTGAAAAACCGTTTACAGCAAGTGACATTAATAGGTCCATCATTCAGTGCGTCAAGTAAGAGATTGCCACAGCATTTCATTGCACCTTGCAATTTTCCAAAGCACTCTCTCTCTTTCCTCCACTGCTGTTCTGAAGGAGCTGATTCTTAACCTGGGGCTGATCCTGACTGGATTACTGCTAAGTATCTCACCTAATGCCCACCATTCATAATTAACAGGGTGAGTTCCAGGCTGAATCTATTAGAGAGGTTTATACAGAGAGGGATAGTTACTCAGGAGTGGTTAACAGGTCGAAATTAATTAAGGGATTTGGATGGTTTATGCAAAGAGGGAAAGGTCCCAGCACAGAGTTAGGGACTGGCCCTGCTCTTGTGCCAGGCAAATGAGCCATTGTTCAGGCACAGCGGCACAATGGTCAGCGCTGCTGCTGCTTCACGGGACCTGGGTTCGATTCCCAGTTTGGGTCACTGTCTGTGTGGAGTTTGCACATTCTCCCCTTGTCTACATGGGTTTCCTCCAGGTGGTCTGGTTTCCTCCTACAGTCCGAAGGATGTGCTGGTTAGGGGCATTGGCCGTGCTAAATTCTCCTCGAGCGTACCTGAACAGGGGCTGGAATGAGACAACTAGGGGATTTTTTTTACAGTAACTTTATTGCAGTGTTAATGTAAGCCTACTTGTGGCACTAATAAATAAACTTCAACTTTAAAAATATGTTCTTGTGTACAAGTCTTAACTGTGTATTTAAAGTAACTTCAGTTGATGATTTTTACAAATGAGCCATACAAAACTAACGAGATAGAATAGGCATGCCTAACCTACTGAACAGATGGTGATAATGTCAAATGTTACAGGGCTGTTTTCTCCTGGCCTCATGACTGGACCTCCCGCCTAGAATTAGCTGCCTGTATTTGGCACGGAATTTACAGGACTCTGACATTTTAACTCAATCTGAAGCTTTTTATTACGGGTCATTTTTGGCTGCTTTTACATGGGTTATGTTTGCACGTCTTGAGTCAAGAATGTTGGCTGGGAGATTTTATATTGCTGTGACTGGAAGTCAAATGGAATTCCCCTTTATTTCTATGCTATTTTGGAGGAGAGGCAATGGAGGGGTGCCAAGCAACTGAAGCATCTTGTGATGTTTCACTAGACTAGAATGGTGGTTAACTGCCACACAGCGCCAGGGACCCGGGTTCAATTCCAACCTCGGGTCACTGTCTGTGTGGAGTTTGCATGTTCTCCCTGTGCCTGCGTGGGTTTCCTCCGGGTGTTCCAGTTTCCTCCCACACTCCAATCATGTGCAGATTAGGTGGACTGGTCATACTAAATTGTTCCTTAGTTCAGGGGGATTAGCAGGGTAAATACGTGAGCTTATGGGTTAGGACCTGGTGGGATTGTTGTCAGTGAAGGCTTGATGGGCTGAACGGCCTCCTTCTGCACTGTAGGGATTCCCTAGCTCTTGGGGCTAAGGGGAATCGAATGATATGGGAGAAAAACAGGAACAGGCTATTGAGTTGTTTGACCAGACACGGTCATCATGAACGGCAGAGCAGGCTTGAGGGACCGAATGGTCATAGAGTCATAGAGGTTTACAACATGGAAACAGGCCCTTCGGCCCAATTTGTCCATGCTGCCCTTTTTTCTAAAACCCCTAAGCTAATCCTAATTGCCCGCATTTGGCCCATATCCCTCTACACCCAAAGTACCCATGTAACTGTCTAAATGCTTTTTAAAAGATAAAATTGCACCCGCCTCGACTACTACCTCTGGCAGCTTGGTCTACTCCTGCTTCTATTTTCTATGTTTCTGTGCCACTGCTGCTCCTGAGGATGCAATAGGCAGCTTCAGCTTCCCTCTCCTGTAAACACTGTTTTAATGGGATTGTGCTCGTCTGTGATGACCTTCATGAATTGAACATTCTGCTCTCACTCACTCCCCGGGCTTCGATGTTGCCACAACCTTTCAGCTAGAGAGATTGTACCCAGGATCTCCAGGAGCAGAGCGGAGTGGGTTAGACAGTATATTTTTACAGTGGAGTTTTGTGAGTTAAGTGCTCACCGTGTCTCCACTGATAGCATTCTCGCTTCCTGGGACACAAGGTCCTGAAGTCAAGTCCCACTCTGGAACAGAGAAATCTAGGGGGCGCTGCACTGTCAGCTGTGCTGCTTTTTGGATGGGAGGTCAAAACTGGAAAAGATTCCTTGGTGCTATTTCAAAGCAGAGCAGGGGAGATATCCCTAGTGTCTTGGCCAATATTCACCCCCAGCTGACATTATCACAAAAACAGAATATCATGCTGTTATTGTGTTTCTGATGGTGGGAGCTTGCTGTGTGCCAATTGGTTGCTGCGTTTCCCACATTACAATAGTGACTACACTTCAAAAGTACTTAATTGATTGTAGAACATAGAACATTACACTGCAGTACAGGCCCTTCGGCGCTTGATGTTGCGCTGACCAGTGGAACCAATCTAATGAACCGCTAACCTCAACTATTCCAATGTTATCCATATGCCTATCCACTGACCATTTGAATGCCCTTAAAGTTGGCGAGTCCACAACTGCTGCAGGCAGGGCATTCCACGCCCTTACTACCCTCTGAGTAAAGAACCTACCTCTGACATCCACCCTATAATTACCACCCCTTAATTTAAAGCTATGTCCCCTCGTGTTAGCCATGGAAGTAAGTTGAAACATGAAAGATCCTGAGGGGTGGACGTCGAGAGGATGTTTCCCCTTGTGGGAGAATCTAGAACTAGGGAGTCACTCAGAGTCCAAAAGATATGCTGGTTGGGTGCGGTGGCCGTGCTAAATTCTCCCTTAGTGTACCCGAACAGGCGCCTGAGAGTGGCAACTAGGGGATTTTCACAGTAACTTCATTGCAGTGTTAATGTAAGCCTACTTGTGACACTAATAAATAAACTTTAAAACACTTTAAAAATAAGAGGTCACCCATTTAAAGTGGAGATAAGGAGAAATTTTTTTCTGAGGGCTGTGATTCTTTGGAACTCTATTCATGAAAAGGTGATGGATGCAGAGATGTTTTTAAGGCAGAAGTGGATGGATTCTTGGTAACCATGGGGGTGATGGTAGTTATCGGGAGTAGACAGGTTACAGAACTGAGGTTACTATCAGGTCAGCCATGAATTTATTGAATGGCAGAGCAGGCTCAAAGGGCTGAATGGCCCTCTCCTGCTCTTTGTTCATAAGTAAAGTGCTTTGAGGTGCCTGGTGGTTCTGAAAGATGCTACATGAATGCAAGTCATCATCCTCTTGTGGACCTCCTTGTATTGCAGCCCTGTCCCTGCTGGTGTAAAATGAATGGTAGAAAGATGGTAGCTTGTTTTGCATTTCGGTCCATTCACTGAGCGATAGAAATAAAGATCTACCAGCCCACCTTCAGAGCTCTCTGTAATTCTCAAGCATTCAGTTGCAACATGTCTAGGATGGCACAAAAGATGCCAAGATTTAATAAAGTGGTTCCAAGCTCCCCAGTTGCAGTAGGAACAGATCCAGATAAAAGAGCTCCTTTTTTTGATTCCTGGGACACGGGCATCACTGGCTGGCCAGCATTTATTGCCCATCCCTAGTTGCCTGAGGGATGTGGCTCTGGAGTCACATGGAGGTCATGGGTTTGGAAGGTGGTGTCTAAAATGCTGAATGCATAATATATTGAAAAGAGCTTGCACAGGCATTGTGGGCTGAATGGCCTCCTCTTGAACGGTATCCTTCTATCATACTCCAGCCATTGAGAGGAATTTAGATTAAATATCCCAAACCATTAACCCATCTTGTTTTTTCCTCTCAGACTGCCTGACCTCCTGGCGTGTTTCTGGAATCTTCTGCTTCTATTTTGGGATGCGCTTCTCACTTTGACAAACAATTATAATCTTTGGCAGTTATGAGGATAGCCATAAACAAAATGGAAAAGGGGTCAGGCTGGCAATATCTGGAAGATGCTGTACAGCTGGCAGGATGTGACAAGGTTACTGCAGCTTTTGAAGCTGAACTTGGCACAGTTTCGGAGAGATCTAACTGTACTCAGTAAATAGTTTGGGGTGAATTTGGTTCGGGAGGTTACCCCCCCCGGAGAAGTGGCAGTGGGATTGATGGGGGTGGATGTTGCCTTCAACATGACAGAGCAGATTCCCAGCTGGGGGGAGGTGGGTGGTGGGTGAGGAGGTGGTGGTGATTCAGGACTGGCTTGAACCTCAAACAGATTTTTAGCTCAGGAATAATTTATTGACATGAAGAAGGGTAATTAACATCCAGTAACTGTGTGTGATCCAAATTAGTCCCATATGGATGGAAGGAAGTCTGTCTTGGGAATTATGCTGGAGACGCACACAACCTTTGACCAGGCAGCAGCAATACTTTCTGCACTCTCACCCCCCAAACGTTGAGGTGTAAGTGAACATTAAGAAGTCTCACAACACCAAGTTAACGTCCAACAGGTTTATTTAGTAGCACGAGCTTTCCTGACGAGGGAGCAGCATTCCGCAAGCTCGTGATCCCAAATAAACCTGTTGGACTTTAGCCTGATGTTGTGAGACTCCTTACTGTGCCCACCCCAGTCCAACGCCGGCATCTCCACATCATAGGTGAACATTGTGAGGGAGTGCAATATTTTGCCTAAATAAAATCAGTCTGCAAGCAAATACATTGTCATTCATTCAATACATTCAACATATTTTAATACTTGTTAGACAACAAGTTAATACATGTGAACAATAGGCGTCACAAGGATTTTGTTTTGAAGATTATGGGTTTCTGATCTTTTGGTTGGATTTTAAACTGGAACGTTATACAGACAACTCTCTTTTGTTTAAAAGAAACAGCCCTGGGCAGAGCGAGTTGCACAGACGACCACATCTCCAGACTATTCACACTCACTGTGACTTTGCAAATGTTTCACAGATCAATGCAATTACCTATTCTGAAACTATAACTGCAGCAGGCATGAACTAATCAAGCCCGCTGGAATTTACAACCAGCAAGGTATTTCAAGGGAACCTCTGTCAAAGCAGGAGAGAGGGAAGAAGTGAAAAGGACATTTACCATGCTGAAACAGAACATTGGAGCAGCTTTCATTCTCTCGGTGTGTGTGTGTGTGTGTGTGTGTGTTTCTCTCTGTGTCTCTTTTTCCATGTCTCTCACTCTGTATCTCTCACTCTGTCTGTCTCTCTCCCTCTCTCTGTGTCTCTCTTTCCTCTCTCTCTCTGTGTCTCTCTGTTTCTCTGTGTGTGTGTCTATCTCTGCGTTTCTCTGTGTCTGTCTCTGCATCTCTCTCTGTTTCTGTATCTCTTCCTCTGTCTTTCTTTGTGTCTCTGTCTCTGTCTCTCTCTCTGTATCTTTCTGTCTGCCTGTGTCTCTGTCTCTGTTTGTCTCTCTGCAGCTCTCTCTCTCTGTCTGTGTGTGTGTGTCTCTCTGTATCTCTATGTTTCTCTGTGTGTGTCTCTCTATGTCTGTCTCTGTGTGTCTGTCTTTCTGTCTGTGTGTCTCTCTCTCCATCTCTTTGCGTTTCTCTTTGCATGTCTCTCTCTGTGTCCGTCTCTGTGTTTCTCTGTGTGTGTGTCACTATGTCTGTCTCTCTGCATCTCTCCTTTTCTTTGTGTGTGTCTCTCTGTCTCTGTCTCTCTGTGTTTCTCTGTGTGCGTCTCTCTATGTCTGTCTCTCTCTCTCTCTCTGTCTCTCTGTGTTTCTCTGTGTGCGTCTCTCTATGTCTGTCTCTCTCTCTCTCTCTGTCTCTCTATGTCTCTCTGTGTTTCTCTTTGTGTGTGTCTCTCTCTGTCTCTCTGTGTCTCTGTGTTTCTATGCCTGTCTCTCTGAGTCTCTCTCTCACTTTCTCTTTGTGTGTCTCACTTTCTGTGTCTCTCTGTGTTTCTCTTTGTGTGTTTTTCTCGCTCTGTGTCTCTCTGTATTTCTCTGTGTGTGTCTATGTCTGTCTCTCTGCATCTCTCTCTCTTTCTCTCCGTGTCTCTCTCTCTTTCTCTCTCTCTATATCTCTGTCTCTCTCTTAAAAAAATCTGTTATGGTCAAATGGGGAAGTGGAGAACGAGGGAGTTATTTCACTCCTCCTCATCTGGTTGTAATAGAGGATATTAACTCTGGGCACTAATACTAATAAATGACTGATCTTTTCCACATGGGAATTGCTGATGTAACACTGCAGCATCCCAATGTTCAGGAGGAGCTTTCAGCTTTGAAATACCATGATATCTGCTCAGTTCCAACCCTGTGATATAATTGCACCGCACGAGGGAACCTGGGGACGACACTGGTCACTCTTATTTTACCAAATTCTTGGACGGATAGTTCAGCAGTTATTCATTTTGATTTTGGGCTGGCTGTGCTATTGGACCGTGTGGACTAGAGCCCAGCTTTGAGGATCTGCACTGAGCCTACAGCCAAGGAACTGCATCAACCTCATGCTACAGGGAAGGGATGGGGAAAGCAGACACTCTGATCTCTGTCAGTGATCTGGGTGGATATTGGCTGAGCGCAAGTTGCACTCAGCTAGAGTGTCCTCCATGCTTTAATATTCAATGTATAATCTTGCACAGGAAGAATGGCCTCTTGGTGCAGCCACTAGAGACTGGTGCTGGGGGAAAAGCCAGGATTGAGAATTAGTCAGGAAATATTGATGCCATTAAAGATGTTTGAGTTGGGTTCTTTTACTGTGCTAAATTGCCCCTCAGGTAAATTAACAGGGTAAATGCATGGGGCTACAGGGAGAAGGCCTGGGTGGGATTGTAGTCAGTGCAGACTCGATGGGTCGAATGGCCTCCTTCTGCGCTGTAATGTTTCTATGATCCTCTATCAGCTCAGGACGCTGCAGCTGTTCCCAATCTAAATGCCATTTTCAATTCAGCATGTAGATGAACCTTGGTTTTACCACATGAGGATTCAGTGAAAAGGGAGAGTGAACTGGCCATTTATATTCCTGTAAATCATCCGTATACCTGCCCAGTTTGATCAAAAGGGATTAAGCTCTCCCCGCTCTTCCGTTGTTTGTGCAATACCTTAATCTGAATCTCAGTCTCAGGTTCCTGAATTGATTTATTCTGTGTTTGTACCAGATTGTGAGCAGCACATAATGTTCACCGAACTATAATTACTTTGATCCTTGCCCAAGATTCATTTGGGCTGGCTAGAGTGTTCCACAGACCGCATGTGTCCAGCCATTCCAAACTCCTGCCTTCTTCAAAAACACAACGTTATTTCGGAATCGAGTACAGGCGAGAAAGTGTCTGTGAGAGAGTGTGTGTGTGAGAGAGTGTGTGTGTGAGAAAGTGTGTGTGAGAGTGTGAGAGAGAGTGTGAGAGTGTGTGTGTGTGAGAAAGTATCTGTGAGAGTGTGCGTGAGAGAGTGTGTGTAAAAGAGTGTGCGAGAGAGTGTGTGTGTGTGAGTGAGAGTGAGAAAGTGTGTGTGAGAGAGCGTGTGTGTGTGAGAGAGTGTGTGAGAAAATGTGAGAGTGTGTGTGTGAGAGAATGTGTGAGTGTGAGTGAGAATGTGTGAGTGTGAGTGAGAATGTGTGAGTGTGATTGAGAGAATGTGTGTGTGAGTGTGAGTGAGAGAATGTGTGTGTGAGAGTGTGAGTGAGAGAATGTGTGTGTGAGAGTGTGTGTGAGTGAGGGAATGTGTGTGTGAGAGTGTGTGTGAGTGAAAGAATGTGTGTGTGAGGGAATGTGTGTGTGAGAGTGCGTGTGAGTGTGTGTGTATGTGTGTGTATGAGTGTGTGTGTATGTGTGTGTGCGCGTGAGTGTGTGTGGGTGTGTGTGTGTGTGTGTCACCGTGACTCATTCTGTTCCAGTTATATTTTTCACTTCCTATCTTGCTAGTTGGTCATCTGTTGAAAGACTATTATTCCCTCCTCCAGTTCCTGCTGGAATGGTGAATCTTTCCCATGTTCCATCCTCCTCCTCCCCAGCTCCTTCAGTGTTTTGCTGTTGAATTTAGTTTCTAACCTCTGCCCCAAATATCATGGAGAAGATTTACTTGTTCCTGTGCCCAAAGTTACTGAGTCATTGGACACGAAGGAAAGCTCAGTAGAGAGGAAGCTGATTTCTCTGTCTAATGATGGGCTTTGTGATGGTGTGGTGGCACAGTGGTTAGCACTGCTGCCTCACAGTGCCAGAGACCTGGGTTCAATACTGGCCTTGAGTCACTGTCTGTGCAGAGTCTGCATGTTCTCTCTGTGTCTGCTTAGGTTTCCTCCGGTGCTCCAGTTTCCCCCCACAGTCCGAAAGACGTGCTGGTTAGGCGCATTTATCTGAATAAGCGCTGGAGTGTGGCGACTAGAGGAATTTCACAGTAATTTCATTGCAGTAAGTCTTACTTGTGACCAAGAAATAAACTTTAAAAACCTTTTTTTTACCTTGGGACAGCATTTTTATTTATACGGGATGAAATTAGGGACAGAAGGAGGAAGAAAGAAAGACTAGCATTCATATAGCACTTTTCAAATGTGGCACTTTTAGTGGCATGGTCCTTTGAGGAGGTGGGGGTGTATCCTGAGGGCCACATGAACAACGAGGACCCTATGGATCATCCCGTCTGGAAGCTGAGCCAATCTGCAGGAGGATGCGGACCCCGCGTTGAGGAGGGACTCGGGGTTGGAACCAGGGAGCTGAGTAGAGCAGTCACATTGTAACGTGGCCTGACTTTGTTGCATGGGCTATTCTATATTTGGCAATAAAGCTTGTTGATTCGAGCCATATGGAGTGACCCTCGATTGATGACAGCACTGTATATCTTAACGCGCTTTACAGCCAATTGAGTATTTTCTGATGTGACTCTGTTATATTAATTTGGAAAATGAGATAGAAGGATGAAAAGCTTGCCACATGATGGATTACTTAACCATTAGTCGAGCTTTATTAGGTGTTGCTTGCTTACAGTACAGGATGGAAGAGAGTCTGGTTTACATGTGACACCAGAGCCACAGCAAAGTGGTTGACTCTCAACTGCCCTGGGGCAACTAGGGATGGCCCAGCCAGCAACGTCCATGTGCTACAAATGAATAAAAAGAAGAGGGAACCTGCCCCGCTGAATGTCTCTGACGTCACTACACGTCGCATGACTAATCAAACCGAGATGATTTGGCTCGCAACACATCGCACTGTAATAACGTACCAATCGCAGCACCAGTTTGCACACAGCAATCTCCCACCATCAGCCATAAAATAACCAGCAGTTAATCTGTTTTTGTGATCACATTCTTTGTAAATGTAGCCCAGTCCATCATGCAAACCAGCCTCTCATCCATTGACTCTGTCTACACTTTCCACTGCCTCGGCAAAGCAGCCAGCATAATTAAGGACTTCACGCACCCTGGACATTCTCTCTTCCATCTTCCTCCATCGGGAAAAAGATACAAAAATCTGAGGTCACGTACCAACCAGGTCAAGAACAGTTGCTTCCCTGCTGCCATCAGACTTTTGAATGGACCTACCTCGTATTAAGTTGATCTTTCTCTACACCCTAGCTATGACTGTAACACTACATTCTGCACTCTCTCGTTTTCTTCTCTATGAACTGTATGCTTTGTCTGTATAGCATGCGAAAAACAATACTTTTCACTGTCTGCTAATACATGTGACAATAATAAATCAAAATCAAATTTGAGAAATTAACCTCAGCTGGGACTCCACTGTCTTCTTCAAGATAGTGCCTTTCTAATGAGACATGCAGTTCGTAGTCACATTTGAAAGGCAGTGTCATTGACCGTGCCAAAATCCCTCAGCATTGCAATCGAACGGTAGCCTAGATCTTTGTGCTCAGGGTGTGACTTGACCTGGAACCTTTACGACTCTGAGGCAAGGATGCTACTGAGACACCCAGCCACATTCTGTCTCCCAATTCAGTCACCAACCACCCTCCATCCACAAGCTCTGCTCCTGTCTTTGGATTCAGCAAAGATATTAACACAACCCTTTCTACCGTGTTGTATTGGAGCAGAAAGTTGCATTTGATGGGGTAATTCTGTGTGTAACCGTTGTGACATTGCTTTGAGGTTTATGTAGCTTGACACACTGATTAACAGACTACTGAGCGTGGATATAGTTCGCTGGACATCATTCCAAGGACGTGATCCAAAGTTAACATGTGATATCGGCTGAAACTCTACCACCTCGCCTGCCCGATTCCGGAACACAAACCTGCATTGGCCTCGGGTGGGATTTTATGATCTCGCCCGTAGTGTCTGGAACAGTCTGGTCAGCAGGTCCCACGTGTATGAGGTACACTCCTGAAATCCTCTCATTTTCCAATAAAGAATGAGATTACCCATTGTTGCCATGAGGCAGGAGGTTCGTCCCCCTTTGCGGTGGGTTTCTGACAGCAGGAGGTGGTACGCAGTTTGCTGGGAACGGGATCTTCTGATCCCACCATTGTCAGTGGAATTTCCCATTGAACACACTGCAGGAACTGCAGAAAATCCGAGGCGGGGGCACGCTGTCAGTGGGACCGGAAGACTCCGCTGGCGTAAGTTAGTACGTTTGTGTAAGAACCAGTAAGACTACAATGACTTGCCTACAGAGAGTTTATGACTATAACACCCAAGCTGTCGACCCAACACAGAAGAAAATCTCAAGAATTGGGACATTTCACTGTTTCAAAAGGCAGGGAGAGGTTTATGAAGAGGTTCCGTCATTTAAAAAGAGACTTTTTTGGGGCCATGTCTAGAACAGGGACGCGGATTTGAGGAAGAAGGATAAAGTGGGCAATTTCGACAGGATACGACCAGACTTCCTGTTTATTTCCCTGACATTAGATGGAGAAAATGTGTTGGGAGACCCATGGTGCTCAGTTTCCATTCCTCCAGGAAAGTTTAGCTTCATACCCGTCGGCAGCACCAGATAACCTCATCCGAGAATAGACACCGGAGCTGGATTTTCCCTATGGGCTTCGGAACATCACCGAGGCTCAAATGGAGGTCAGAAGCCTGCACTATGTGGGAAACCATCACTCATTGCGACTGTCTCCACTTTGGCCAATTAGGAGACAAGGGCGACACGGTGGCACAGTGGGTTAGCACTGCTGCCTCACAGCACCAGGGATCCAGCTTCGATTCCAGCCTCGGGTGACATCGTGGAGTCTGCATGTCCTCCCCATGGCCGTGTGGGTTTCCTCCGCGTGCTCCGGTTTCCTCCCACAATCCAAAGTTGTGCGGGTTAGGTGGATTGGTCATGCTAAGTTGCCCCTTTGTGTTACGGTGATTAGCAGGGTAAATATGTGGGGTTACGGGGATGGGGTTTGTGTGGGATTAGTAGAATCATAGAATCCCAGCAGTGCAGAAGGAGGCCTTTTGGCCCATTGAGTCAGCACCAACCACAATCCCACCCAGGCCCTATTCCCATAACCTCATGCAATTACCCTAATAGTCCCCCTGACACTAAGGGGCAATTTAGCATGGCCAACCCACCTAACCCGCACATCTTTGGATTGTGCTTGGTGCTGGTTTGATGGGCTGAATGGCCTCTTTGTGCACTGTAGTGATTCTAATTAAAGATGACAGGAAGGTTCTTGCCAACTGGACGCCCTCCCACAGCAGCTGCAGGATGTTGTAGCTGGTAAGTGAGAGAGGGGGTGCCACAAAGAAGGAGGTATCCTCTCTCCTACCCTTTGATGTTTTAAGATTAAACAATAGCTTTTGCAGCCAGGCAAACATTGATGAGGGGGAGAGCCCCCTTTACATCCTCTGCATCAGGTCACTGGGGGAGTGGAGGGGAAGGTAGGGGGGGTTGCTTAAGTCTCTCTGGACTGTTGACCCACCAATCCCCAGTCTTTTATCCGGAGGCTGCCCATAAGGCAGTTAACCTGTCCCTTGACTGCCGGATTGTGGGGTGGGCAAGGTTCCCAACACGGAAATCTCTGTTGGCCTCAGGCTGCCTGTGAGGATCTTGAGGACAATCCCAATCTGCCTCTGTCAACAGGCCTTAACAAACTGAGTGCCTTTTTTTGTACTCATTGATGGCATGTGGGCGTCACTGGCTGGGCCAGCATTCATTGCCCATCCCTAATTGCCCTCCGTTTCAGAGGGCAGTTGAGTGTCAACAACATTGCTGTGGCTCCGAAGTCACATATAGGCCAGACTGGGTAAGGACAGCAGATTTCCTTCCCTAAAGAACATTAGTGAACCAAATGGGTTTTTACGACAATTGGTTGAACAGGTTATTTTTACTTATTTACTCATTGTCAGTAGTAGGCTTACATTAACACTGTTATGAAGTTACTATGAAAATTCCCCTGTGCCTGGCACCTGTTCAGCTACACTGAGGGAGAATTTAGCATGGCCAATGCATCTAACCAGCGCATCTTTCGGACTGTGGGAGGAAACCAGAGCACCCAGAGGAAACCCACACAGACACAGGGAGAATGTGTAGATTCCTTACAGACAATGACCCAAGCTGAGAATCGAACCCGGGACCCTGGAGCTGTGAGGCAACAGTGTTAACCACTGTGCCACCGTTAACAATCATTCGTGGGTGGGTTGCCCCTGGCAGCCACAGTGATTTGGGCAAAGGCATTCCCAGCTGATCCACCTTCTGTTCCCGGCTTCATGCCCATTTTGAGAAATGGCCGGAAGAAGTGGACCTAACTCACTCAGCCCTGCCAGAATGTTCCTCTGCCTTTTGGGATCGTCTGGATAGGAATCAGGTGGTGATTTCCTCCGTGTCTCTAATCATCCTCTGCTTTTTTCAACCAATGTGCCTGGCCTGAGCTTTAAGCCTCTGGCACATGTCCAATGACCTGAAACCTCCCTCTATCCCCATAACTCCATACATTTACCATGGCTAATCCGTCTAACCTATACATCTTGGGACACTAAGCAGTAATTTAGCATGGTCAGTCTTCCTAACCTGCACATCTTTGGACTGTGGGACGAAACTGGAGCACCCGGAGGAAACCCACACAGACACAGGAAGTCCAAAGGTGTGCAGTCATGTGGATTAACCATGTTAAATTGCGCCTTGGTGTCGGGGGTAAATGCATGGGGTTGTGGGGATGGAGTCTGGATGGGATTGTTGTCAGTGCAGATTCGAGTCATTACAGGCAGAGCATTTACCCAGACCAGGACCCAGAGAAAAACTGACATGGACTTCTCCAGAGAAAAGGAAATCAAAGGAGAGAACAAACTCAAAAGTGTTAAACAGGAAACTCTCTGGAATGCTTTGTGTCCCCAGTCCGTGCTACACCATCCTACACGTGTTTATATGGTGCGATGATTTCCTCAATGCTATCCCTGAGGATTCTACTCTATAAACCAAAGCTTTTTCATGTTAAGAAACACTTCATCTAATGAATTCATTTTGGCGTTCAGTTGCTCTGAGTCAGTCACCTTCTGAAAATAGATGAAGGAGCAATCTTCCTGTTCTCGGTGATGGTGCCTTGGGGAGTCATATTCACTTCCAGCCCTCTTTCAAGATCTTCTACTGGATGATTAACATCCAACTGAATGGACAGATAGGGCCTCCCCTTAATGCCTCAATCGAACGATGGCGCTGCTAAAATTGCCACATTGTTTCCATCCTGCTGTAGAATTCTCGAGCGCAGGGAGTTCTGAATGCTCACTCACTGAGTCCATTCAAGATAAAGATGGAAAGATCGTTCAAGAATTAGGATATGGGGATAGTGTGGGAAAGAGATGTTGATCATATTGATTGGAAGAGCAGGCTCGAAGTGTCGAAGGAATCATAGAATCCCTATAGTGAAGGAAAGTCCATTCAGTCCATTTGAGTCTGCACTGAGTCTGTGGGTATCTTTCCCAGGACTTCTGCCCTGCCTTATTCCCATAGTCCCACTCATTTACCATAGCTAATCCCTCTAACCCATACATCTCGGGACACCAAGGGGCAATTTAGCATGGTTAATCTACCTAACCTGCGCATCTGTGGGAGGAGACCAGGACACCCAGAGGAAACCCACACAGACACAGGGAGTCCAAAGATGTGTGGGTAGGTGGATTAGCCATGCTAAATTGCCCCTTGGTGTTAGGGGACTAGTTAGGTAAATGCATAGGGAATGTGGGAATGGGGCCTGGGTGGGATTGTGGTCAGTGCAGACTTGATGGGTCAAATCCTTCTGCGCTGTAGGGATTCTATGACTCTATGATTTTATGAATGTGCAGACTCCACACAGACAATCACCCAAAACCGGAAATGAACCGGATCCCTAGCGTTGTGAGGCAGTGGTACTCTGCCACCATGCCTCCCCATGCTTGTGACCCACGCTTATCCTGATCACCTATATTGTAAAGTATCAACCTAGATTTTGTGTTCAAGTCCCAAACTGGGACTTGAATCTACAGCCTTCAGATCTTGGGGTAAGACTGCTGCAGCTGAGTAGCTGCCTGGTGTGCTAATAAAGGATTCGGAATGGACTCAGCTACGGCATTACACTCCATGTCGGAGTGCATTTTGGATAGTTTTTACAATTACCATTGGGATTGGTTAGTCAATGTCTTTACATTCCTCTCTGTGCAGCATAATGGATCCTTCACTTGATGCAAACTCAATGTCCTTCACTAATAAGGGAAGCATTGTGGGTTTCAACTCCTTTCAAAGACTGATTTTTGGAAATTCTCCCAAGTTTCCTGAGAGATGGATTCCTCTTGGCTCTCTGATGATGTGAGCAGTGTGCTGACAGTTCCAGTGGGTGGTTTACTGAGAGCGGACTGGAATCCAAATGTTGGACAATCACTGTGGGAGATTCTGTAAGATCAGGGATCCTGAAAACCCCTACCAACAGTCTAGACTTTATTAAACAAAGCCTTGACGAAGGAAATTCCTGCTCCTCGTAGGTACAGAAAGTCCTTTTGTTGCCTGTCTGGAAAGAAAATGTTTGCATTTATATAGCACCTTTCTCAACTTCCAGATGTGCAGACGCACCTCACAGTTACTGAAGTACTTTTGGAATTACACTCCCTGCTATGTTGTAGCGAAATCCAACAATCTCTTTGTATACAAACAGCAATTAGTTAAATGGTCAGTGAAACTGTTTTACTGATGGTTCCAGATTAAGTGTTGGCTGGGATACTGGAAAAGCTAATCTTCTCAGAATCAGAGGACTGTCTATAAAGTCTATAAACGGGTAAATAGGACTCTGGTTTAAGATCCTTCACTAGCTTTTGGAGAGCTGCTCCTTCGTCACTCACCTGAAAGCTAGTGGTGTTTGTTACCAAATAAACCTGTTGGACTTTAACCTGGTGTTGTGAGACTTCTTACTGAGTTTACCCCAGTCCAATGCCAACAATTAAGATCCTTCACCAAACCTCACCAAAGATCATTATACATCACCTTCCAAATCCACAACAACTTCTATCTAGAAGGACAAGAACTGCAAATACATGGGAACACCACCACCTGCAAATTCCCTTCCAAGCCACTCACCATCCTGATTTGGAAATATATTGCTGTTACTTCAAACCCACTGGGTCAAAATCCTGGAATTCCCTCCCTCGCGGCATTGTGGGTCACGTGGACTGCAGCGATTTAAGAAGACAGCTCACCATCACCTTCTCAAGGGCAACTAGGGATGGGCAATAAATGCTGGCCAGTCAGCGAAGCGCATATCCCACAAATGAATAAAAAAAAACTTCCATCCAGAGATGACATCTCTGACAATTTGGCTTTCCCTCATGACCGCACTGAGGTGCCACCATTGGTAATGGACTTCAACATCCGATTTGATTTGATTTATTTATTTTTGTTACATGTATGGACATACAGAGAAAAGTTTTGTTTCTTGCGTGCTATACACACAAAGCATACCGTTCATAGAGAAGGAAAGGAGACAGTGCAGAATGTAGTGTTACAGTCATAGTTGGGGTGTAGAGAAAGATTAACTTAATGCAAGGTAGGTCCATTTAAAAGTCTGACAGCAGCAGGGAAGAAGGTGTTCAAGTCGGTTGATTCATGGCCTCAGACTTTTGTATCTTTTTCTCAAAGGAAGAAGATGGAAGAGAGAATGTCCGGGGTGCATGGGGTCCTTAATTATGCTGGCTACTTTTCCGAGGCAGTGGGATGTGTAGACGGAGACAATGGATGGGAGGCTGGTTTGCGTTACAGTCCATTTCCCCATCTTTTTCCATTCCATCTGTGACGATGATTTAATTAGTGCCTTTGTCCTCTGGAATCAAAGAACAAAGAACAATACAGCACTAGAAAGGGCGCTTCGGCCCAGCAAGCCTGCGCTGATTCCTAATCCTTATTTAGATCCAGTACTTTCTGCCCACATGCGGTTTTTATCCCCCTGTTTGCCTCCCGTTCATGCGCCCATCAAAAATCAAAATGTGCCTGCCCCAAGTCCTTTCCCCAAACCACTTTGCCTGATAAAAACCCAATTCTTATTCCCTCAGTCTACCCATCTCCAAAAAAAAACATGTTTTCTGTCTTCCTGCTCAAGTTTCACCTCCTCTCCTTCACAAAGTACTCCGAAATATTCTTGCACAATGAGGAGCACAGATTGTTGGTGTAGCAAGTGGTGGTTACGTTATTGCTGGTTGGTGTTCAGTTCTTGCTACTTCCCTCTTCATTTTTTGTCTATTATGGGTAAACATAAGAACATAAGAACATAAGAAATAGGAGCAGGAGTAGGCCATCTGGCCCTTCGAGCCTGCCCCGCCATTCAATAAGATCATGGCTGATCTGTCGTGGCTCAGTTCCACTTTCCCGCCCTCTCCCCATAACCCTTAATCCCCTCTCTTATCAAAAACCCATCAACCCGCTTCTTAAAAATATTTAGCGAGGCAGCCTCCACCACTTCAACGGGCAGAGAATTCCAGAGATTCACCACCCTTTGAGTGAAGAAGTTCCTCCTCAACTCCGTTCTGAACCGCCCCCCCTTTATCTTGAGGCTGTGCCCCCTAGTCCTACTGTCTTTTTTGAGCGGGAAGAGTCTTTCCACCTCTATCCTATCCATCCCATTCATCATCTTATACGTCTCAATGAGATCTCCCCTCATTCTTCTAAACTCTAACGAGTACAAGCCTAGTTTATTCAGCCTCTCCTCATAGCTCAACCCCCTCAACTCCGGTATCAGCCTAGTAAACCTCCTCTGCACTCCCTCCAGGGCCAAAATATCCTTGCGCAGGTGCGGCGCCCAAAACTGCACACAGTACTCCAGCTGCGGCCTCACCAATGCCCTATACAGCTGCAGCAAGACCTCCCTACTTTTATATTCAATCCCCCTCGCTATGAAGGCCAGCATCCCATTCGCCTTCCTGACCACCTGCTGCACTTGCAGGCTGGGTTTTTGCGACTCATGCACAAGGACCCCGAGGTCCCTCTGCACCGTCGCCTGCTGCAGTTTTTCGCCACGTAAGTAATAGTCCTTCCTACCATTCTTCCTACCAAAGTGGACCACCTCACACTTGCCAACATTAAATTCCATTTGCCATTTCCTGGCCCATTCGCCCAGCCTATCTAGATCCTTCTGCAGACTCTCCACACCCTCCGCACAATTTGCCTTTCCCCCAATCTTGGTGTCATCAGCAAATTTCGACACCCTACACTCGGTTCCCTCCTCCAGATCATCTATATAAATGGTAAATAGCTGAGGCCCCAGCACCGACCCCTGGGGCACCCCACTAGTCACCAACCGCCAATCCGAATAGCACCCATTGACCCCCACTCTCTGCCTCCTATTTGACAACCAATCCTCTATCCACGCTAACACCCTACCCCCAACTCCATGTCCTCTGACCTTCTGCAGTAACCTCTTGTGAGGTACCTTATCAAACGCCTTCTGAAAATCCAGAAAGACCACATCCACCGGCTCTCCTCTATCCACCGCCCTAGACACATCCTCATAGAACTCCAGTAAATTTGTCAGACACGACTTCCCTTTAATGAAACCGTGTTGCGTCTGCCCTATCAAGCAATTCCCTTCAAGATGCCTCGCAATTTCCTCCTTAATGACGGATTCTAACATTTTACCTACCACAGACGTTAAACTAACCGGCCTGTAATTCCCCGCCTTTTGCCTGGCACCCTTCTTAAACAACGGCGTAACATTAGCCGTTTTCCAATCCTCTGGCACTTCCCCGGAATCCAGCGACGTCTGGAAAATAACCACCAAGGCATCCACTATCACCTCCGCCATTTCTTTCAGAACCCTCGGATGCGTTCCATCCGGTCCTGGGGACTTGTCCACAATCAGCCCCTCCAGTCTGTCGCGCACCACCTCTCTAGTAACAGTAATGTCATTAAGACCCTCCAGTCCTACCACCTTTCCATCGCTAACACCCGGCAAATTATTCACGTCCTCCTCCGTGAAGACAGAAACAAAAAAGTTATTCAAGACCTTAGCCATATCCCCATCCCCTACCACTAGTTCCCCTTTCTCATCCTCTAAAGGACCAACGTTCACCCTAGCCAGCCTCTTCCTTTTTATATATTTATAAAAACTCTTGCTATCCTTTTTTATATTAAGCGCTAGCCCAGCTTCATAGCTTCTTCTACCCTCCTTTATCAACTTTTTTGTCAATCTTTGTTGACATTTAAACCTTTCCCAATCCTCTTCTCGCCCACTGCTCTTAGCTACTCTAAATTCCTCCGCTTTTAATTTAACACTTTCCTTCACCTCCTTCGTTATCCACGGCTTATTACCTCTCTTCCTACTGTCCTTTTTAACCATCGGAATAAATTTCTGCTGAGCACCAAGAAAGATCTCCTTAAAGATCCTCCACTGCTCCTCAGCAGACCTACCTTCCAACGCGCTCCCCCAGTCCACATTCGCCAATTCTTCTCTCATCCTACCATACTCCCCTCTATTCAAACAAAGGACACGTGTCCGGGAACCCACTTTCTCCTCCTCCATCTGCAACAGAAACTCCACCATACAATGATCACTCTCTCCAAGAGGATCCTTCACCTCAAGGTCCCTAATTCTACCCGCCTCATTACATAGCACCAGATCCAAGATAGCTCGCTCCCTCGTCGGCTCCAACACACACTGTTCCAGGAAACTATCCCGGCAGCATTCCAAGAACTCCTCCTCGAGCCCACCTCGTCCAACATGGGTCGACCAATCAATATGCAGATTGAAATCCCCCATAACTACTGCCGTCCCATTCCTGCACGCCGCACTTATTTGCGCGTTAACAGCCCGCCCCACCTCCAGATCATTATTCGGGGGCCTATAGACGACACCCACCAGCGTCTTCCTCCCTTTGCTGTTCCTAATCTCCACCCACAACGATTCCACTTTCTGCTCTTTGGCTCCGATATCATCCCTTGCTACCACCTTGATGCTGTCCTTAATCAGCAGAGCTACGCCACCCCCTCTTTCCTCCTGCCTATCCTTCCTAAACACTTGATAGCCCTGTACATTCATCTCCCAGTCCCTGTCACCTTGCAGCCACGTCTCTGTAATGGCCACCAGATCGTATCCATTTGTGTCGATCTGCGCCACCAGCTCATCCACTTTATTCCGAATGCTTCGTGCATTCAGATAAAGCGCTTTCATCAGGACTGGAGACCATCCTTTAGCAAATGTATGTTATCAACCCGTTCTCTCGAATTGTTGCAGTGATCTGAGGCAAGAACATGGCCCCTGTTATGCCGTGTATCTCATCAAACAATGCAGCTTGTTATTTATTCCTAGTTTATACATGGTTGTCAATCAAATGCCACCCATGTTAAATTGGAGTGGAATTATCTGTTGTCTTATGTTTCTAACAGCCTATTATCATCTTTCTGACATGTAGCTCTGATTGAACATCCCTGAGTGAATTTTAAAATGATTGCCATTTTTTAAAATCTCTTGGCCATGGACAGCAACTCCTGGCTGACAGCCTGTGGGATTCTGACCATCGAAGCAGGATTATTTCCAGCAACAACATCCTTTGGTTTCTGTGACTGTGTCTAATCACTTCACCTTTTGATCCCTCCTCTTTTTTGAGCTTTCCTCTTTACCTTTTGACCTCTCCTCTTCAGTTTTCAATCTCTCCCCTTTACATTTGACCCCTCCCCTTTACTTTTTGACCTCTCCCCTTTACCTTTGACCTCTCCCCTTTACCTTTGACCTCTCCCCTTTACATTTGACCCCTCCCCTTTACCTTTCAACCTCTCCCCAATCAGTCGTGATCTTATTGAATGGTGGAGCAGGCTCATGAGGATGAATGGCTATGTCCTGTTCCAGTGCTCACATTCCATCTGAGTAAGTTTCCCAATTCTCTCCACTCTTCTCACCCAAGGTTTGATTTGATTTATTATTGTCACATCTATTAGGATACAGTGAAAAGTATTGTTTCTTGCATGCTATACAGACAAAACATACCATACATAGGGAAGGAAAAGGGAAAGTGCAGAATGTGGTATTACATAAGAACATAAGAAATAGGAGCAGGAGTAGGCCATCTAGCCCTTTGAGCCTGCCCCGCCATTCAATAAGATCATGGCTGATCTGGGGTGGATCAGTTCCACTTTCCCGCTTTCTCCCCATAACCCTTAATTCCCTTGTCTATCAAAAACCTATCCACCCGTGACTTAAATATATTTAGCGAGGTAACCTTCACCACTTCAACAGTCAGAGAATTCGAGAGATTCACCACCCTTTGAGTAAAGAAGTTCCTGCTCAACTCTGATCAAAACTGCCTCCCCCTTATCTTGAGGCTGTGCCCTCTAGTCTGCTATCCTTTCTAAGCGGAAAGAATCTCTCTACCGCTACGCTATCCATCCCCTTCATTATCTTATACGTATCTATAAGATCTCCCCTCATCCTTCTAAACTCCGAGTACAGATCCAGTCTATTTAGTCTCTCTTCATAGTCCAACCCCCTCATCTCCGATGTCAGCCTAGTGAACCTCCTCTACACTCCCTCCAAGGCCAATATATCCTTCCGCAAGCGCGGCAACCAAAACTGCACACAGTACTCCAGCTGCGGCCTCACCAGTACCCTGTACAGTTGCAGCAAGACCTCCCTACTTTTATATTCTAACCCCCTTGCTATAAAGGCCAACATTCCATTTGCCTTCTTGATCACCTGCTGCACATGCAGACTGGGTTTTTGCAACTCGTGCACAAGGACCCCCAGGTCCCTCTGCACAGTAGCATGCTGCAGCTTTTCGCCTTTTAAATAATAATCTCTCCTACTATTATTTCTGCCAAAGTGGATAACCTCACACTGGCCAACATTATACTCCATCTGTCAGGTCCTTGCCCACTCGCTCAGCCTATCCAGATCCCTCTGCAGACTTTCCACACCCTCCACGCAATTTGCTTTTCCACTCATCTTCGTGTCATCAGCAAATTTCGTCATCCTACACTCAGCCCCCTCCTCCAGATCATCTATATAAATGGTAAATAGCTGAGGCCCCAGCACCTACCCCTGCAGCACTCCACTAGTTACCAACCGCCAATCAGAATAGCACCCATTGATACCAACTCTCTGCCTCCCATTAGACAACCAATCCCCTATCCACTCTAACACCTTACCCCCAACTCCGTGCACCCTAACCTTCTGTAGCAACCTTGTATGAGGCACCTTATCAAACGCCTTTTGGAAATCTAAAAACACCACATCCACCGGTTCCCCTCTGTCTACCGCACTAGTCACATCCTCATAGATTTCCAATAAATTCGTCCAAGAGGAAATGCTGGTAAACCTCAGCAAGTGGAGCACCGTCTGAGGTATACCAGGTAAGTGACTTTTCATTGGCATAGGAATAGAAATCTATATCCCCTTTGTTGAGCATTTTTCATCCATTTGTGACATCACGCCACATGGTGGCACAATGCCACAGTGGTTGGCACTGCTGCCTCGAGGGGCCAGGGACCCGGGTTCAATTCCAGGCTTGTGTCACTGTCTGTGCGGAGTCTGCACATTCTCCCCATGTCCGCGTGGGGTTTCCTCCAGGTGCTCTGGTTTCCTCCCACAGTCTGAAAGACATGCTGGTTAGGTGCATTGGCTGTGCTAAATTCTCCCTCAATCTACCCGAACAGGGGACCCGCTGGAGTGTGGAGACTGGGGATTTTCACAGTAACTTCATTGCAATGTTAATGTAAGCCTGCTTGTGACACTAATAAATAAACTTTAAACTTACTGCTGAATCAAGGGACTGAAATCCTCTGTGGAGGCTTTACATTCATGAAGAGATGGAAAATATTTCCATGTATAGTTGCCCACAACTGGGTGCAAACAGTATGTGGGCAGAACATGGCTGCCCACCCAACTTCGGTGAGATACCAGCCAGTACAGGGGAAAAGTGAGGGGTGTCGCTTATATCAGTGTTACAGTGAGGGGTGTGAGGTATATCAGTGTTACAGTGAGGGGTGTGGGCTATATCAGTGTTACAGTGAGGGGTGTGGGCTATATCAGTGTTACAGTGAGGGGTGTGGGGTTTATCAGTGTTACAGTGAGGGGTGTGGGCTATATCAGTGTTACAGTGAGGGGTGTGGGGTTTATCAGTGTTACAGTGAGGGGTGTGGGGTTTATCAGTGTTACATTGAGGGGTGTGGGGTATATCAGTGTTACAGTGAGGGGTGGGGGGTTTATCAGTGTTACAGTGAGGGGTGTGGGGTATATCAGTGTTACAGTGAGGGGTATGGGGTATATCAGTGTTACAGTGATGGGTGTGGGGTTTATCAGTGTTACAGTGAGGGGTGTGGGGTATATCAGTGTAACAGAGAGGGGTGTGGGGTATATCAGAGTTACAGTGAGGGGTGTGGGGTATATCAGTGTTACAGTGATGGGTGTGGGGTATATCTGTGTTACAGTAATGGGTGTGGGGTTTATCAGTGTTACAGTGAGGGGTGTGGGGTATATCGGTGTTACAGTGAGGGATGTGGAGTTTATCAATGTTACAGTGAGGGGTGTGGGGTATATCAGTGTTACAGTGAGGGATGTGGGGTTTATCAATGTTACAGTGTAATTTGTATTAATACACACCTGTTTAGTTTGAGTTGACAGCTTTGTGATAGTCTAATATTTTTGTAGGTATTTCCGGATGAGAACACACATTAATTTTGTCACAGATGTTTGTCCATCCCCAATGAGTTTGTTAACTTCTTCATTTAGCATGCATTTACATGCCATTATCTCTGCAAATACGTCATTTGTTAAAGTGTTAACAAAATTAAAACACAGTGGGGTGTAAAAATGCTAATGAGACCAGTAGATGCCTTGGATGTATCTGTAATATCCCAAACTCTGATTTGACCTCCCATTTACCCCACATACTCCAGTGAGCTTAGAAATGGAGATCAGTGGTTGGTGAAGTATCAAAGGAATAACACTGAAGCATTGTAATGTATTATTTTAGAGGGTAGATAGATTTAAAACAGAGATATGGAGGAATATCTTCAGCCAGAGAGTGGTGAATCTGTGGAACTCTTTGCCGCAGAAGGTTGTGGAAGCCAGGTCATTGAGTGTCTTTAAGGCAGAGGTAGATAGGTTCTTGATTAATGAGGGGATCAGGTGTTATGAAGAGAAGGCAGGAGAATGGCGATGAGAAAAATATCAGCCATGATTGAATGGCAGCGCAGACTCGATGGGCCGAGTGACCTAATTCTGCTCCTATGTCTTATGGTCTTGTGCATTCTCGATTTTAATTCTCCACTTAGATAACTGGGCCTTATTTTTATTCATTCGCGGGACACAAGCATTGCTGGCTCAGCCAGCATGCATTTTCCATCCCTAATTACCCAAGGGCTGTTGAGCGTCAATTTCTGTGGCTCTGGACTCACATGTAAAGCAGACCAGGTAGGGGTGGCAAATTTCCTTCCCTAAAGGACATCAGTGAACCAGATGGGTTTCTCTGACAATTGACAGTGGTTTCATGGTCATCAGTAGGTTCTTAATTCCAGATTTTTAAAAAATTGGATTCAAATTCCACCTTCTGCCGTGGCAGGATTTGAACCTGAGTCACCAGGACATTAGCTGAGTTTCTGGATTAATAGACTGTTGATTATACCAATAGGCCATCGCTTCCTCGCTGGTAAGATCTAAACATGAGCTCTGGAATTCTCTCCCTACACCTATCAGCCTCTTTAACCTGTTTTCCTCCATTAATGTGAGACATTGAGATCAAGGGTGGAATTCTCTGGCCTCACTGCCCTGAAACTCAAAATTCCTGTCCCAGGTCAATAGTCCTGTCCATGGTGCAACCCTCGCCCGCTCTGATTTCCAACATAGGCGGGACAGTAAAATTTGCCTACAAGAATCAGCATGACCATATTGAATGGCAGAGCAAGCTTGAAGGGCTGAATGGCCTACTCTGAACATAGAATCTCTACAGTGTAGAAGGAGACCATTTGGCCCACAACCACAATCCCACTCAGACCCTATCACTGTAACCCCACTTATTTACCCTGCTAGTCCCCCTGGCAATAAGGGTTAATTTAACATGGCCTAACATGCACACCTTTGGACTGTAGGAGGAAACCGGAGCAAACCCACACAGATATGGGGACAACGTGAAAACTCCACACACACAGTTACCCAAGTCGGGAATTGAACCCGGGTGCCTTGCGCTGTGAGGCAGCAGTGCTAACCACTGCGCTACCCAATATTCCTGCTCCTATTTTCTATGTTTCTCTGACACTTCTTAAATCTTATCGCTTTGACTCAGCCTTTGGTCATCTAATCTCGTATCTTCTTCCATGGCTTGATGTTTTATTTTGTGTTATTCTGGAATGTGCCTTGGGACATTGTGTTAAATAAATAGTTGTTGTTGGTGCGAAGCCACTACTTTTGCCAAGTTTACAGTCATGGTTTTTCCCACAATTTCCCCTTCTCAGACTCAGCGTCCATTTTACTTGTCACTGTGAAACTCTTTGTGATGCTTTCTCATTAAAGGGACACAATACATCAATGTGAATTGCTCGTTCCTCCAAATGAACGGCTAGTTTGGGGACAACGGCCTTGTAGGCCTTCTCCACAAGATGGTGCTGTGCACATGATTAAGCTGAGCAAGGTGTGAGGAGCAGGTCAGAGAGTTGTTGAAGGTGGGATTGAGAGACTCCCCAACCTCACTCTGTCCACTGTACTGGAATGATGTAGAGGTGGCAATGACACATGAGCAGCCCAATGGGATTTGATTCCCTGTGTATCCCACCCGCAGTGAAACACTGAGGATCAGTCACGCTCCATCTGGCACGGCACCAGGAAGGAGACCAAGGGTTCCAGCCAGGGTAACCAAACGCCAGGATGTTAGAATTGGGCTCAATGCAACCACTAACCAACTAGCAGCCCTGCTCCTGATTACTGTCCAGCGGCTGCCAGACCTGGACATTGGGTGGCCCTGACCCTGAGACAATATCACTGGGATTGATGCAAAACCTAACTTTTTAAACTTTTCTCTTGCTGTCCCGAATCCTCAGCCACTTGTCCTCTCTGTCACAACATTATCGTTGGATCGAAACCAATAAATGGGCTGCTTAAATTGCTTGTTGCTCTCCTCTGATCACAAAGCAATTATTGGTGATTAATATCATTCTGGCAGGTGACACTTATCGAAAACAAGGTGTCAGTGTTGAACAAAGATGTGTGGGTTAGGTGGATTGGCCACGCTAAAATTGGCCCCTTAGTGTCAGGAGGACTAGTGGGTTAATGAGTGGAGATGCATGGATAGGGCCTTGGTGGGATTGTTGTAAGTGTAGGCTCAATGGGCCAAATGGCCTCCATCTGCACTGTAGGGATTCTATGATTGTGTCCTGTATATCGCAGCACTGCTTTCTGTCTTTCCTCCTCTCTCTTTTTCATTCCCGCTCCCTTTTTCCTCCTCTTTTTCACTCCCCTCTCCTTCCTTGCACTCTCTACCTTATCTTGTCACTCCCTCTCTCCTCTTCTCTCCCTCTGTTTCACTCCCTCCTTCCTTTTCTCTCTCCCACTCTGCTTCTGTCTTTCCATGTCAACCCCCTTTATTCTCCTGTGCTCTCTCTCTTCTGCTCTCTACTTTCACGTTCTCTTACCCTCCCTGTCTCTCGCTCACCCCTGTCTTGTCCTCACCCTCTATCTCTCTCTCACCCCTCTCTTGCCCTCATTTCCTCTGTCTCCCTCTCTCGCCCTCACCCCCTCTCTCGCCCTCACCCCCTCTCTCGCCCTCACCCCCTCTCACCCCCTCTCTCGCCCTCACCCCCTCTCTCGCCCTCACCCCCTCTCTCGCCCTCACCCCCTCTCTCGCCCTCACCCCCTCTCTCGCCCTCACTCCCTCTCTCGCCCTCACCCTCTCTCTCGCCCTCACCCCCTCTCTCGCCCTCACCCTCTCTCTCGCCCTCAGCCCCTCTCTCGCCCTCGCCCCTCTCTCACCCTCATTCCCTCTTTCACCCTCAACCCTTTTCTCACCTTCACCCCCCACCCTCTCTCTTGTTGACTCTCGGTCTCATCCACTCACCCCCCCCCCCCCCACCCTCTCTCGTCTCACACCCTCACCCCCTCTCTTACCCTCGCCCCACCCTCTTTCTCACCATCTCTCGACCTCACCCCCCCTCACCTCTGTCTCTCACCTTCTTTCATCCTCACACCCTCGCCCCCTCTGTCTCTAGACCTCACCCCGTCAACCCCTCTCTCACCCTTGCCCCCTCCACCCCCTCTCTTGCCCTGGCTCCCTCTCTCACCCTCATCCTCTCTCTCCGCCTTTCTGGAGGATCCAGGCGTACACCTTGCTTCACCCACACTGGTGCTCCTGGCAGGAACAATTCTCATTGGGTGTGCTAACAGCAAGATTGGAGGAATCTGCAGTGTGAGGTGAATTGATTATTGAGAGGGCAACAAGGGGGAAGCCTGGCTTTCAAGAGTACACATGGAGGCTCTCTGCATCAGTGCCTGCCCACTGATGCTCGTTATCAGTCAACAGGACAATAGGAGGAACAGCAAAACTTGGCTCCAAACCCTGAGCCAGATCTTACCCATCTTCTCCTCCTCTTCCTCACAATTCTTTACTTCCTGAGAACTTCATCTTCATTCGAGGAAACAAGGTCTGAATTTAAGAAGCTCTCCTTCTGCAAAGAATCTCTGAATTATTATCTCTCCCATTTGTTCGAAGTCTGGATTTTAACAAGGACAAGCTGTTGGCCTATCAGAGTATTTGCTTCAAAACAAGTTATTTACAGGATTCGCAGTGGGTTTAAGGGAAGGCACATTCCTCCTGGGGGCTGCCTGCCTGCTGCCAGAGTACTGAGCACATGACAGCCTGATCCATTGCAACATCAGCATCTACCTCATAAATAAGCAGAATCCATTCTGTTCACCTTTCATGTGTCACAACTCCCACAAATTCTGACAATCAGAGTGAGGGACAAGAGACATTCCAAGAATTGACCAAAGGGGTGGCATAGTGGTTAGCACCGCTGCCTCATAGCACCAGCTGCACTCATCCAGGCAAGTGCGGAGTATTCCATCACACTCCTGACTTGTGCCTTGCAGATGGTGGACAACACAGGAGTTTAGTTACTCACTGTTGAATTGCCAGCCTCTGACCTGCTCTTGTAATAATATGGCCGGTGCAGTTAAATTTAAGTGGTGCTGAAGCCCCAAAACCCATCCATCCATTTGTATCATCCAGAATAAGGGCAGGAGCTGAGCGCTCCTTGCAAAACACAAACTGAGCCCCGGTGAGCATGGTATTTCTGAATAAGTGTCACTTGGAAAGCGGTGTTATTGATGTCCCCACCAACCCCTCCTTTTGCTGATTATTGGGAATAAAATGATGGCGGGGTGGGGGGGATGCTAATTGGCAGGATTCGATTTGTGCTGCTTTTCTCGGACATAATTCCACTGTGTTCTCTAGTGTAAGAGTCCAATGTTGTCGCTGTATTGGTACAACATGGCCAGGAGTGCACTGCTGCTGGATCATGAGGCTGTCATCAGACCTATTGCCTTCGTTGTATCCAGTGCATTGATCTGACTCTTGATGCCCCGAGGAGTGAATTGGATTGGCTGAAGAACTGCCTCCCAAGATGGTGCAGACCTCAAGAGGAGGTCAGGGTGAGTTTATCCAGCTCCGCTGGCTGAAGGTACCAGGTTAAAGTCCAACAGGTTTATTTGGTAGCAGCTCACCTGATGAAGGGGCAATGCTCCGAAAGCTTGTGCTACCAAATAAATCTGTTGGACTTTAACCTGGTGTTGTGAGACTACTTACTGTGCCCACCCCAGTCCACTGCGGGCAACTCCACATCCTGGCTGAAGGTGGTTGCGAATGCTTCAGCCTGGTCTCTTACACTGACGTTCATTATTAGAATGAAATACGGAGATCATGAAGTTCAGCCTCTGACATTAGGAGATTACACGGTAAATTAACACGATGCTTACCCAGTACACTGCTTCCAATGAATCAGTGGTTGGTAAGTTCTTTATTCTATTCCTACCATGGCTTGAAGAATTCCATCTTGACGATGTTAAATATTTTTTGGCACACTTTGTGCTTATTAGGACGAGTAAGTAATGCCAGTGCAGGGGAATAGAACAACCCTATCAGTTCTACAGCGATTACTGAGGCTTGGAAGTAACGTTCCGTATACACAGCAACAAAAGCTCCCTGATCGGATGCAGTTACAGTCTGGCAGATGTCATGTAATGTAGTGTTGTGAACAAGAGTTCATTTGCACCGTGTGTTATATCACGTCGGGCTTAACATTGAAGATTCTGGTGCGGGGAGAGAAAAACGTGTAGCACATGAACCTTGAAAGGTTCCTGCCTGTGCCAGGAGGTGATGGAAAAGCCCTCTGGCGTGTTTTTCAGATCTCCACATGGAGAATGGTGGAAAAAATCTCAGGCTAATTAACAGCCTGACAGTCTTCCACGAGCCCTGAACCATGTTTCTTTATTCTGTATGTTGTTTCCAGAGTAACCTCGGATCAATGTGTTTGGAATTCTTTTTTTTAAATTCATTCACGGGATGTGGGCATTGCTGGCTAGACCAGCATTTATTTGCCTCTCCCTAATTGCTCTTCAGAAGATGGTCGTCAGCTGCTACCTTGAACCTCTGGCACAGAGGTAGTATTGCTGCCTCACAGCCCCAGGACCCAGGTTCAATTCCCGGCTTGGGTTACTGTCTGTGTGGAGTCTGCGTAAGAACATAAGAACTAGGAGCAGGAGTAGGCCATCTGGCCCTCGAGCTTGCTCCGCCATTCAATAAAATCGTGGCTGATCTTTTTGTGGACTCAGCTGCACTTACCCACCCACTCACCATAACCTTTAGTTCCTTTACTGTTCAAAACTTTATCTATCCTTGCCTTAAAATCATCCACTGGGCAGGGAATTCCACAGATTCACAACCCTTTATATGAAGAAGTTCCTCCTCAACTCAGTGCTAAATCTGCTTCCCCTTATTTTGAGACAATGCCCCCTAGTTCTAGTTTCACCTGCCAGTGGAAGCAACTTCCCTGCTTCTATCTTATCTATTCCCTTCACAATCTTAAATGTTTCTATAAGATCTCCACTTATTCTTCTGAATTCCAATGAGTGTAGCCCCAGTCTAGTCAATCTTTCCTCATAAGCCAAACCTCTCAACTCTGGAATCAATCTAGTGAATCTCCTCTGCACCCCCTCCAGCGCCAGTATATACTTTCTCAAGTGAGGAGGTGCACTACTCCAGGTGTGGCCTCACCAGCACCTTATACAGCTGTGAAATAATGGTGCTGTTTTTAAACTCCATCCCTCTAGCAATGAAGGACAAAATTCCATTTGCCTTCTTAAGTACCTGCTGCACCTGCAAACCAACCCCTTAAGATTCCTGCACAAAGACATCCAGGTCTCTCTGCATAGCAGCATGTTGCAGTTTTTACCATTTAAATAATAGTCCATGTTTCTGTTACTCCTACCAAAATGGATGACCTCACATTTATCAACATTGTATTCCATCTGCCAGACTCTCACCCACTCACTTAGACTGTCTATATCCCTTTGCAGACTTTCAGCATCCTCTGCACACTTTGCTTTGCCACCTATCTGCGAATTTTGACACACTACACTTGGTCCCCAGCTCCAAATTATCTATATAAATTGTAAATAATTGTGATCCCAACGCTGATCCCTAAGGCACACCACTAGTCACTGATCGCCAACCACAAAACACCCATTTACCCCTACTCTTTGCTTTCTGTTAGTTAACCAATCCTCTATCCATGCTTATACATTATCCGTAACACCGTGCACCTTTATCTTATGTAGCAGTTTTTGGTGCTGTATCTTATCAAATGCCTTCTGAAAATCCACATACACCACACCCACAGGTTCCCCATTCTCCACTGCACACGTAATGTTCTCGAACAATTCCACCAAATTAGTCAAACATGACCTTCACTTCATGAACCCATGCTGCGTCTTACCAATGGGACAATTTATATCCAGATGTCTTTCTATTTCTTTCTTAATGATAGATTCAAGTATTTTCCCTACTACAGAAGTTAAACTAACCGGCTTATAGTTATCTGCCTTTTGTCTACCTCCTTTTTTAAACAGTGGCATCACATTTGCTGTTTTCCAATCTGCGGGAACCACTCCAGAGTCCAGCGTATTTTGGTAAATTGCCACTATGTGTTCTACCTGTGTCTGCATGGCTTTCCTTTGGGTTCTTCGGTTTCCTCCCACACTCCAGAGATGTGCAGGTCAGTTTGGATTGGCCATGCAGGTGGTTTGGCCATGCTAAATTGCTCCTTAGTGTCCAAAGATAAGCAGATTAGGTGGATTAGCCATGTTGAAAGCACAGGGTTGTGGGGATAGGGTTGGGTTTGGGCTTGGGGAAAATGCTCTTTTTGGAGAGTTGGTGCTGACTCGACAGGCCAAATGGCATCTTTCTGCGACTGTAGTGATTCTGTGTTCACCCACAGTGCTGTTAGGGAGGGATTTTGCCCCAGCCATAGTGAAGGAACAGTGATATATTTCCAAGTCAGATGGTGAGTGACTTGGAGGGGCCTTTCCAGGTGGTGGTATTTCCAGATGTAAATGATCATGGGTTTGGAAGCTGCTGCCTAAGGAGCCTGGGTGAGTTTCTGCAGTGCATCTTGTGGATGGTACACATTGCTACCACTGTGTGCCAGTGGTGGTGGGTGTCAGTGTTTGTGGATGGAGTGCCAATCAAGCGGGTTGCTTTGCCCTGGATAGGGATACACTTCTTGAGCGTTGTTTAGCTGCACTCATCCAGACAAGTGGAGAGTTTTCCAGTGCAGAGCTGCCTTGTAGATGGTGTACAGGCTTTCAGCAGTTAGGAGATGAGTAACTTGCTATAGGATTCTGAGTTTCATACTTACTCTTGTAGCCACAGTATTTATATGACTGGTCCGGTTCAGTTTCTGATCAATGGTAACCCCCAGGTTGTTGATAGAGGGTGACTCAATAATGGCCATTATAAGACATAATCAGACACTTGATATGGTGTAGGTTAGAAACTTCAAAGTGTTTTACGAACTCCACCTGAATCATACATTTTTGCATCTTGAATTTGGTTAAAATAAGCATGAAATGTTTCACTTCAGGTATGATTCAAATGACCCACTAGGGAGCTTTTCTTAAACAAATTTTATTTAAGAATATAGTTAACATGTATAGTAAGAAAATTAGCAAGAACTTTTATCAATTACAAACAAGAAACAACCACTATAATGTATAACTCTTAATGAGTATCTCTGATGATGTTCTAATTAAAACCAAAATCCAATAAACAAAACGCTTTAAACAGATTTATCACTGCACACACTAAAGCTCACATGACACTGGAATCCAGTTCCCTGAGTGGAATGCTGATTTCAAATGATCTTGAAAACTCAGAGCTGCCTGTAGCCATCAAAACACCAAAGCACAGATTCTTTACTGCAGGATGATAAACAAGATGTGTTTTCAGCTAACTAGTAAAACTTTAAAAATAAAAACAGAAAGAGATAGAGACTCATTTCAGCAATGCTTCTAACGCTGCAGCCAAAGCCAAACTAAAAACAGCTCTTGTCACCTGAGCTCCTCACAGTTCTTTTTTCCTCCCACCAATGACATCATTAAGGCTGTGAGCTGCAGAGATCATGATTTAAAAAAAAAATCTCTTAAAGGTACACTAATGTCATACACTGGAATTGAAAAGAAGTCAGAAAAGTTCAACCAAACTGGTCTCCAGCCAAAGAGATTGAGCTATAGCAAGCGATCAGAGAAAGTCAAGCTTAACTGCCTGACATGAGGAACTTATTTGAAGCCTTTGATATATTCAGTGATATCGATAAATAAGATCTAGTTGTGAAATGTGGCAGAAATGTTTGTACACAGCCAGTTGTGATGCTGTGGAATGCTCTGCCTGAAGTGGCTGCAGTTTCAATAGTAAGTTTCAAAAGGGATGTGGAATATATTGAAGTCAAATTTGCACGACCATGAAGAAAGAACAGGGGAAGTGGGCCCAAATGGATAGCTCTTTCCAAGAGCCATTACAGACGTTCTGGGCTGAACGGCCTTCTGTATTTTATATTGCAACTCTAAAGAGCGGCAGAAAGAGGTAAATTTCAAGCCGGGAACAAGAATGAACTTTTTAACTGGAGAAATATTTGGACAAGTGGATTCAGTAAAGTAATAGAGGGAAGATCACTGAGATTATTCAAAATATATTTAGTATGAATATATAATAAATGAATTAGGACCCTGGATTTGCCTTTATCTCCAGCCCTCAAAAATGCTGACGGAACATGTCAGTTCTTCATACTAACCATCCTTTCAATGGGACAGACGATTTATAATTTGATATGATTTGATTTATTATTGTTACATGTATTTGTATACAGTGAAAAGCATTGTTTCTTATGCACTATACAGACAAAGCGTACAGTATGTAGAGAAGGAAACAAGAGGGTGCAGAATGTAGCATGTCATAGCTAGGGTGTAGAGAAGGATCAACTTAATGCAAGGTAAGTCCACTCAAAAGTCTGATTGCTGCAGGGAAGAAGTTGTTCTTGAGTTAGTTGGTATGTGTCCTCAGACTTCTGTACTTTTTTCCTGATGAAAGAAGGTGGAAGAGATTGTGTCCAGGGTGAGTGGGGTCCTTGATTAGGCTGGCTGCTTTTCTGAGATAGCGGAAAGTGTTGACAGAGTCAATGGGTGGACGGCTGGGTTATGTGATGGTTTGGGTTTCGTTCAAAGGAACCCTTTGTAGTTCCTTGCGGTCTTGGGCAGAGCAGGAGCCATACCAAGCTGTGATACAACCAGAAAGAATGCTTTCTATGGTGCATCTGTAAAAGTTAGTGAGAGTCATTGTGGACATATCAAATTTCCTTACTCCTGAGAAAGTAGAGGCTTTGGTGGGCTTTCTTAACTGTAGCATCAGCATGGGGGGACCAGGACAGATTGTTGGTGATCTGGACATCTATAAACTTGAAGTTCTCAACCCTTTCTACTTTGTCCCCATTGATGTAGACAGGGGCATGTTCCCCTCTACACTTCATGAAGTCAATGACTATATTCTTCATTTTGTTGACATCGAGAGAGATATTATTGTCATTGCACCAGTTCACCAGAGTCTCTATCTCTTTCCTGTACTCTGTCTTGTCATTGTTTGAGATCCAACCCACTAAGGTATGTCATCAGCAAACTTGAAATGTTTGGCCACACATTTATTTGTGTATAAGGATATAGCAAGGGGCTGAGGACACAGCCTTGTGGGGCATGATCATGGAGGAGGTGTTGTTGCCTATCCTTACTGATTGGGTTAGAAAGCTCAGGATCCAGACACAGAAAGGAGCCCAGCCCCAGGCCACGGATTTTGGAGATGAATTTCGTAAGAATAATGATGTTGAAGGCTGAGCTGTAGTCAATAAATAGGAGTCTGACATTGGTGTCCTTGTTATCTAGATGTTCCAGTGTTGAGTGCAGGGCCAGGGAGATGATGTCTGCTGTGAACCTGTTGCGGCAGTAGGTGAACTATTGTGGATCCAGGCAATCTGGGGGATTTGTGCCATGACTACCTTTCCAAAGCACCACATAATGATGGGTGTCAGAGCCACCGGACAATTATCATTAAGGCACACTGCCTGGCTTTTCTTTGGTATCGGGATGATAGTCATTTTCTTGAAGCAGATAGTGATCTCAGATTGGTACAAAGAGAGATTGAAGCAGTCTGAATACCCCAGCCAGGTGGTCTGAGTGCTCATCCGGGTACCACATCCAGGCCAGGTGCTTTCTGTGGATTAACTTTTAATAAGGCTGCTCTAACGTCTGCAATTGTAACCTCGGATTCAGGTTCGTCCGAGGCTTCCAGGGTGCTCTTGCTGACCTCTTGCTCAAAACGGGCATAGAATGCGTTGAGCTTATCAGGGAGGGGTGCATTAGTGCCAGCGATCTTACATGCTTTCATCTTGTAACCTGTTACGGCTTGCAAATCTTGCCATAGTCAGTGGGACTCTCTGTGGCTAGCCTGGAACTCTAGTTTGGTCTGGTACTGTCTTTTGGCATCTTTGATGGATCCCCACAGATCATATCTGGCTTTTTGTGTAAGTCAGAGTCACCTGACTTGAACGCCTCAGACCTGGACTTCAGCGAGCAGTGGATATCCCTCTACATCCAAGCTTTCCGGTTGGGAAACACATGGGTTTGCTTCTTTGGCACACAGTCTTCTTCACACTAATGAAGTCAGTTACTGTAGTGTTGCACTCCTCAGGTTGGTTGCAGAATTTTTAATACTGACCAGTCTACTGCCTCTAAGCAGTTCCGTAGGAGATCGTCCGATTCCTCAGACCAACACTAAGGGCACTATTTTTAAAAATTAAGTTTATGGATCTGGGCATCACTGTCTAGACTTATTGCCAATCCCCAGTTTCCTTCAGGTGGCAAACTGCCTTCTTGAAGCACTGCAGTCTTTAAAGTATAGGTATACCCACAGTGCTGTTAAGGAAGGAGTTCCAGGATTTTGACCCAGTGACATTGAAGGAATAGCGATATATTTCCGAATCAGAATGGCTTGGAGGGGAACCTCCAGATGGTGGTGTTCCCATGTATCAGTTGCTGTTGTTCTTCCAGATGGTGGTGGTAATGGGTTTGGAAGGTGCAGTCTAAGGAGCCTTGGTGAGAACCTGCAGTGCGTCTTGTAGATGGTACATAGTGCCGGTACCGTGTGTCAGTGGTGGAGGGATTGAATGTTTGTGAAAGGGTTAGCAATCAAATGGGCTGCTTTGTCCTGGACGGTGTTGAGTTTCTTGAGTGTTATTGAAGTTGCACTCACCCAAGCAATTGGGGAGTATTGCGTCACACTCCTGACTTGTGCCTTGTAGATTGTGGGTTGGCTTTGGGAGTCAGCAGATGAGTTACTCACCTCAGGATTCCCAGCCTTTGACCTGCTGTGGTAGCCACAGTATTTACATGGTTAGGCCAGTTCAGTTTCTGGTCAATGGTGAGTCCCAGGATGTTGATGGTTGGGGATTCAACAGTAGTAATGATATTGAATATCAAGGAGCGATGGTTAGATCCTCTCCTATTGGAGATAGTCATTGCCCGGCACTTGTGTAGCATGAATCTTCTTTGCTACTTGTCCGGCCAAGCTTGTATATTGTCCAGGTCTTGCTGCATTCGGATATGAACTGCTTCAGTATCTGAGCAGCCACAAGTGGTGCTGAACATTATGCAGTCATCTGTGAACATCCGTACTTTTACATAGAACATAGAACAGTACAGCAGAGTATAGGCCCTTCGGCCCTCGATGTTGTGCCAAGCTATGTCTGAACCCAAGATCAAGCTATCCCACTCCCTATCATTCTGGTGTGCTCCATGTGCCTATCCAATAACCACTTGAAAGTTCCTAAAGTGTCCGACTCCACAGCAGGCAGTGCATTCCACACCCCAAACACTCTCTGAGTAAAGACATCCCTCCTATATCTCCCACCATGAACCTTATAGTTATATGCCTTATAGCTTTAACCTGATGATGGAAGGAAGGTTGCTGATGAAGTAGCTGAAGATGTTTGGACCTAGGACACTTCCCCGAGGAACACCTGCAATGTTGTTCTGGATTTGAGATCATTTAATTCCAACCACCACAATCATCATCTTTTATGCATGTTATGACTCCAACCAACGGAGAGTTTTGCTCTGAATCCCATTGACTCCAGTTTTGTTCGGGCTCCTTGATGCCACTCTTGGACAAGAGTGCCTTGAGGTCAAGGGGAATCACTCTCACCTCTGGAGATCAGCTCTTTAGTTCATGTTTGAACCAAGGCTGTAATGACCTGAGTGGCCCTGACAGAACGCAAACTAAGTGTCCGGGAACAGGTTATCTCTGGGGCCAATGGCCACAGGGGGTGGTCCATTCATTCCCACCGTATAGGACTCAGTGGAGCAAACCTTCCCTGCTCACTTACACGGTTCAGAACCTTAACAAGCAAGTTCCTTCCTCTGTCTTGTAAAATGCCAATGGGTCTTCCCCTCTGCACATTACAATTAATATAAAACCCTTGTTGCAAGAAAAATATTGACCAATTTATCCAGGTTGGCAACCAAGCTCATTAAAAGGAATCAATCGACTGCCGAGTTCAAACATTTGTGTAAATGATGTTATTAAGTGTTTTCAGTTCAGTTTGATTTAATGAATGAATGAGTCAGCAGAGTGTGGGCAGTAATCTGTACATTGTCTACTTTTATCTGTTCTTGATGGATATCGCAAATTAAGCATATCATCTCCTGTAAAAGCTCTTTACAAACTTATTGTAATGAAAGTGTGCAGGATAATAGATGAAAGTGTACACAGTGGGCTGGGCTTTGATCAGATCATTAATCGGAGCCCTGATGTTGGGCTCAATCTGTATCTAAAACTCAGACGCCAGTCGTGATATCCCTGGAGGCAGATTCTAAGGGTGGGATTTTCATCCCGAAATTGGAAAATCCCACCCGAGGTCAACAGAGGGGCAGACATTTCCATGGTCTGCCCCTCATCTGCTACGATTCCCGCGGCGGGCAGAACCGGCAAAATTTGCCCCTTAATGTTTTAAATGCCCCACCGCTGGATCTCTGGATATGTCAGTGGGCCTGAGCTACAGCCACAGGGCCAAGCCCTGGAGGGGTTTCCCATCCACACTGATAGTCCGGCCACAGTTGTTTCTGACACTCTTATAATTCCTCAGTGGGCACCTCCACCTTGAGGCATCCTCTTACCTACATCAGAGCACCCCCTTTCCTGGTGAGGCTGACGATGAGCCATCATTTCCAGGGAGGCGATGGCCTAGTGGTATTGTTGCTAGACCATTAATCTAGAAACAAATGTTCTGGGGAACCCAGGTTTGAATCCCTCCACGGCAGATGGTGGAATTTGAATTCGATTTAAAAAAATCTGAAATGAAGAATCTACTATGATCCTGAAACCATTGTCGATAGGGAAAGGACATCAGCCGTCCTTACCTAGTCGAGGCTACATGTGACTCCAGAGCCATAGCAATGTGGTTGACTCTCAACTGCCCTCCGAGGGATGGCAATAAATGCTGGCCAGCCATGTACCAAGAATGAATTTAAAAAACCTCCTGTTGATCCTGTATTTTTCCAGACCTGTGTTGAAAATTAATTGTGTAGTGCAGTGCCTAAAGCTACGGATGAGTGACCTCAAGGTCAGATCAGATTAACACATGTTGCATTTGCTAATCTAAGGGCTGGCACCATCAAAATATGGTTATTAAATCTACTGGAATTGTTGTAATGTCCAACTGGGGACGTTCTGGCCTACATGCGACTCCAAACCCACAACAACATGGCTGACTCTTAATTGCCTCAGTTGAAGGGCAGTTAGGGATGGGCCATAAATGCTGGCCCAGCCAGCGATGCCCATGTCTCAAGACTGGCATTTATAACCTAAAATCAGGCCAGGCTGGTAGAGAGAGAGATTTGGGAACTCTTCTTCACTGGGTGTGTGGAACACTCTCTTACATCAATGTTAGTTTAGTTCATATCAAATCCAGGGCCTACAGATTATTGTTAGTCAGACATAAAAAAAAACACAAGAATGGACTGAATACTTGAAGAGAGAAAGGTTACAGGACTGTGAGGAGGGCCGATATTGTTTTTCAAACTAATTAACTCTTTAAAAAAGCTAGCACAGATCAAATGGGCTGAATGGCCTTCTGTGCTATAAGATTCTCCTATACACATTGTTATCACTGTCCTCATCATTGTCAATTAGATATTTATCCAATTCCTTTCTGAAAGTTAGGTTTGAATGTGTACTCACTGCACTGCTAGGCTGTGCATTACAAATTCTAACCACTTGCTGCATTTAAACACATTCCTCATGTTTCCTCCGCTTCTTTTGCTGACTCCATTTTCCATTGTGGCCTCTTAGCAACTGGGCAGGGTTTTGAGTCCCTGCCAGGGTTGGGAATGACAGTTGGGGGAGGGGGCAGGGGGTGGTGGCGTGGAGGCAGGAGTTGAAAATCAATAGCCCTACCAGCTGGCATACCCTTTCCCAGTTCTGTCCGGCCTCTGTGCCATCCTTTGCATGTGTCTATTTGTTTTAGTTTGTTTTGAAAAAGTTGGAACGTGGGCGCCTCCATTTTGAAAGCGCTCTCTTTCTGACTTACCCTCCATTGTGGCCTGCAGAGGCCTCTGATTGGCCACAATTGGTTCAAGGGCTGGTAACAAACCCAAACTCTTGATCATTAATTGGCCTATCCAAGGAAATTCATGTTGGAAGCTTACCCCCAACCCCCGCACTCTGCCCAGACCAGGTTCAGGACGTGGATATATTCCTGAACACTGAT
Organism: Carcharhinus amblyrhynchos; assembly: GCF_965287045.1. NCBI lineage: Eukaryota > Metazoa > Chordata > Chondrichthyes > Carcharhiniformes > Carcharhinidae > Carcharhinus > Carcharhinus amblyrhynchos. The sequence goes on along the minus strand of NC_137353.1, from coordinate 23,953,130 downwards.
TCCCAGCCCAGAGGGAATATCTCCTTTTACTTTATTTAAACCCATCATGATTTTAAACACACCGATCAAATCTTCTTTTAGCATTCCCCGCTCCGAGGTGAGCAACCCTCGTAGCTTCTCTAGTTTACCCTGGTAACTGTAATTCCCTGCCCTGGAACCACTCCAGTAAATCTCCTGTATCCCCTCCAAACCTTTCACATCCTTTCTCTCTGCATAAAACTATGAGGGACACAGAGAGGGTGGATAGGAGGAAACTGTTCCCCCTACTAGAGGGGTCAGAACCAGGAGGCATAGATTTACGGTAAGGATCAGGAGATTTCAAGCGGATTTGAGGAAAAACTTTCCCGCACCCAGAGGGAGGCTGGAATCTGGGACTCACTGCCTGAGAGGGTAGGAGAGGTGGGAATCTTCACAACATTCAAGAAGCATTTAGATAAGCATTTGAAAACCATAGCATATACGGCTCTGGACCAAGTGCTGGAAAATGGGATTTGAATAGATAGGTGCTGGGCGGCGCGGTGGCACAGTGGTTAGCACTGCTGCCTCATAGGGACCCAGGTTCAATTCCGGCCTTGGGTCACTGTCTGTGCAGAATCTGCACGTTCTCCCTGTGTCTGCACGGGTTTCCTCTGGGTGCCCCGGTTTCCTCCCACAGTCCAAAAGACATACTGGTTAGGTGCATTCTCGTGCTAAATTCTCCCTCAGTGTACCCGAACTGGAACTGGAGTGTGGCTACTAGGGGATTTTCACAGTAACTTCATTGCACTATTAATATAAGCCTGTTTGTGACACTAATAAACAAACTTAAAATTGATGGCCAGCACTGACATGACAGGCTGAAGGGTCTCTTTCAGAGCTGTAAAACTCTATGACTCTAAAATTAGGGCCCGTTTGAGCCAAGTTAGCATGTGGTATCGGTTTAACTTAACTTTCTAGTTTTCGTACTTTATAACTCTATTTATAATGTCTAGGAACTCATCTACTTTATCAAAATGTTTCAGAGCAGAGAGGATTAAAGCAGATTTGATATAGATGCTAAAACTGAAAGGATATGTCATGGAATGGTGAACTTGAATCTAATGCTCCTTTTGATGTCGCCTTCATGGCTCTGAGACCAACACACTAAGTTATACAAATCTTTCCATCATTCTTAATGCAATCCCACCAACTATAATACGCATTTATCTTCCTAGTGCTTCCCAAATGATGTGACCTTTGTCATCATTTGGATGGTACGATGGCATAGTGGTTAGCACCACTGCCTCACAGTGCCAGGGACCTGGATCGATTCCAGCCTCGGGTCACTGTCTGTGTGGAGTTTACACGTCTCCATGTGTGTTTCCTCCGGGTGCTTCAGTTTCCTCCCACGCTCCAAAGATGTGCAGAATAGGTGGACATGCTAAACTGCCCCATAATGTCCCGAAATGTATAAGTTAGATGGATTAACATGGGAAATATGTGGGATCATGGAGATAGGGTGGGGGAAAAGGCCCTGTGTAAAATTCTCTGTGAGAGTCGGTGCAATCTTGATGGGCTGAATGGCCTGTTCAGCACTGTTGGGATTATGATTCTACGATCTTTGTGTTCAACTGCAATCCAAATGCTCCGCTCTCCACCCACACACACAGAAACACACACACACACACACACACACACACGGAAACATATAGACAGACACAGACACACACACAGAAGCAGACACACACACACTCACACTCACACAGAAACAGACAAACACATGCACACAGAAATATACACACAGACACACACACACACACACACACACACACACAAACACATACACACACACACACACAGAAACAGATGCACACACACACAGAGAAACAGACACACGCACACACACACACACACACACACACATACAGAAACGTATACACACACACAGAGAAACCGGCACACACACAAACAGACACACGCATGCGCACACACAAACAGACAGACAGACACGTATATTAGCTAGTTTATGCAGATCAATTTTAGATCTTGCCAGAAGGTTGTTATCCTAAGCAAATCGGAGATTGTTTAAAATCTTGCCACATAAGGAGACCCCTTACCTCCTCACATGATCTTTTCAGTGGCACCCCGCTATGAATGCTTCCTGTATTAGATTAAATAAATCAGGAGACAGTGCGTGTTCTTGTGTCACAACAACCGTTGATCTGAACTATTCCATTAGTTTTCTGTCCACTCTCATGGTGCTCTGGGGCCTGTTACAGATGTTTTCTATCAGTCAGGATTACCTTGCTCCCTCAGGAAATTCATTCCTCCTCTTACAATACACCTGACAGATGAATAAAACTGATGAAGCTGTTGTAACTGGAGATGCTGTGAGGTTTATTCCTTTTTCCCACTCCGTCATTGGGTGTGGACATTGCTGGCTGGACCCATGTTTATCGTCCTTGACGAAGGTGCTGATGTGCGCCCTTCACCCCTCTGCAGCCCGTGTGGTGTAGGTACACCCACGGCACTGTTAGGGAGTGGGTTCCAGGATTTTTGAATCTCGATGATGAAGGATCTAACCACCCACCCCGACCCACCACCCACCATGGAGTGTGACTTCAAGGAAACCGCAGGAGGCAGAGTTCCCATGCACCTGCTGCCATTGTCCTTCTAAATGGTAAATATTTGAAATGTGCCATTGGAAGAAGACTTTGTGAGGGAGATAACTTTCCAAGAGGTGGTGTCCCTTCACCAAAGCTGATTTATTTCCAATGGTTTGCAATATTGATACAAGTACTTTTGAGCACAGAGTATTCATCTGGAGTGCCAGTGACCCAGACGCTCCATATTACATGTCTCTGTAGAGCTAGCTCCCTGACTGGGCAGCCTTAACAAGCCTCAGTTAAGGACATCTTTTAGTGTCCAACCAAATGAGCCAAATCAACTTAACTGAGGGACAACTCAGAAGTGGCAGCTCCCTAAAAGGAGGGGAACAGCCCGAAACAAAACACAAAGTGGAAAGGAAACTTAAAACATCAAATTAAAATGTGATTAAAGGGGTCAATAATACACCCCAGTCTCTGCATCAGTGATGCTCTCGGACACCGCATGCTCCCTTTCCTGGGGCACCCAGCCGCGAATATAGCTGTGGTAAAGGGGCAGACAATCAGGTTGGAAGACCCCCTTCGATCGCCCGCTGCCTGGGACCTGTAGATGGCACTCCTTGCTGGGAGGCCTCAATTAAGGAGCTCATACTCCAGCAGGTCCAATTGATGGACCTCGTTGCAGTCATCACAGTGAGTTGCTGCAGTGCATCTTGCAGATGGTCTGGGGGTCACAATGATATAAAAATCACCAACATTCAAAAGAGCTTCAGTAAACACGCTGGGTGGGATTTTACAGCCTGAAACCCTAAAATTCTGCTCGAGGTTAACGGACATTTCCATGGTAATGTAAAAGCAAAATACTGCGGATGCTGGAATCTGAAACAAAAACAGAAAATGATGGAAAACCTCAGCAGGTCTGACAGCATCTGTGGAGAGAGAATAGAGCCAATGTTTTGAGTCTGGATGATCCTTCTCTGATGAGGCTTGACGAAAGGGCATTCAGACTGAAACATTGGTTCTATTCTCTCTCCACAGATGTTGTCAGACATACTGAGATTTTCCAGCATTTTCTGTTTTTGTGATGATCTTCCCCTGGCCTGCTCCGATTCCTGAGGCGGACAGGCCTGTAAAGTTACGGCCATTGTGGATTCATTACTTAATTCTAGACAAATGAGAACAGATAGATGTAGGTATAAAGCTGGAAGACTTGGAGCTGCAGAGCTGTGTGTGCGTGCTCTGCTTAACAGCAGAAGTGAAACTAAAATTGAATTACATGACAAACTTCTGTTCTAGAAGGTAAGGACATCAGGTTTCCTTCTCTAAAAGAAATTAGTGAACCAGATGGGTTTTTCGACAGTGATTTCATGGTCATCATTAGGCTTTTAATTCCAGATTTTTTTACTAAATTCAAATTTCACCATCTGCTGTAGTGGGACTTGAACCTGAGTCCCATTCTTGCTCTGGATCATTAGACTAGCGACAATACCACTTGTGCCAGTGCCTCTCCTCAAAGTGAAGGAGATGGAATGAGGAATTATAAATTTATTTTGTCCAGTTTTATTTTCTGTGGTTTCTGACATTCTCAGCGAAGTGTTTTTTCCACCTTGGATTGAAATATTTTAACCATCCTCTCGGGTGCCCGGGCCTTTCTCTGGGCATGTATCTGGCACTCATCTACACAAGAGCAAATATCAGGGAGAGGGAGAGAAACAGAATGATTACTGAATTCACGAACAATGGAGGTATGTCTGGAAGGATTGGGCCTGACCAATCAGGTCCCAGATGGCTGTGCCTAGAACATGCTTTCTTTACTAAGCACCTTCCAGTTTCTATGGCAACGCTGCTTTGATTCTGGCACACCAGGAACTATCTTTTTCATTCAAAGAAACAAACATAAGTAAATAGGGTTCACAGTGAAGGGTTAGTGATGACGCATAATGAGATTCCTTACGTACAAGCTGATTTTCTACCGAAGGGAAATGCGGGTTAATTTGGGCCTGTGGGATGGCGAGTGAAGGAGTGAACCTGACTTGCAAGCTAGACTAGATTCCACAGAGGGGGTGCTCACTGCTTATCAGGTTGTTGCTAGGGGAGCACTGAGCTTGGGGCACCGCTGCTATCAGGATGGATTTGGGGTTGTCATCAAAGCTGCTGGATCTAGCCAGCATAATGGTCCCCCATTGCTGACTCAGGGCTGGATGGATTTGGCACTTGTGTCCCACTACCCCCCTCCTCTCCTCCCCTCCCAACAACACTGAGACCATCCTGCACAAGACATTTTTTGCTAGCATCTAAACGAGGCCATCTCTTCCAGCAACCGGCAAAGGCAACCATGTTATTGAATTCATAGAATCCCACCATGCAGAAGGAGGCCATTCGGCCCATCAAGTCTGCACCGATCACAGTCCAATCCAGGCTCTATCCCCATTACTCCCATGCATTTACCCTAGTTAGTCCTCCCGACACAGGGGAACAGAATGATTGCTGAACTCACGAACAATGGAGGTATGTCTGGAAGGATTGGTCCTGACCAATCAGGTCCCAGATGGCTGAGCCTAGAACATGACACGAAAGGGGAAATTTAGCCAATCCACCTAACCCGCACATCTTTCAGACTGTGGGAGGAAACAGGAGCACCCAGAGAAAACCCACAGACACGGGGAGAATGTGCACACAGTCACCCAAGCCGCGAATGGAACTTGGGTCCCCAGCGCTGTGAGGCAGCAGTGCTAACCACTGTGCCACCATGCTGCCCCCATTCTATAAAGTTAACAGAGAAGCTCATAATACAAGAATGATGAGATTCTATTTTTTAATTTCTGCCTTGCACTGATCCCCTTCAGCCTTCGAGGGAAGGCACAGCAGCAAAGAATGTGATTTTGATTATGCTCCGGTGTGAATCCATCCGATAATATTACATGGAGAATCAGGGATTTGAGCATTACTGGATCAGTGAAAAGAAGTGTCAGCCTTTTCAACGTGTAGTGATCTGATCAAGTACTGTACTTCACAGACCTGTCATAATGCAGTATAACTCTGTACATCAATGTGCAGAGAAACACCTTGACCTAGCTTGATGTCCAAAGTCTGCCAAGTATCTAATACCACCCAATTTGGCACTAAGTCATACAGACCAGAAGGCGCCAGATTTAATTCTAGGACTGCGTTGAGTCAACTAGTAAGTTTGGTACTGGAATTGGTTCTGGTCTAAGGAGGAGAAAAATGCCTCGGATTCTCTCACCGTTAACATTCGCCCTGAAAATCCCGTGTAGATTTTAGATGAATGCAGGATCATTGCCCTCCACAGTCAACAGGTCAACACGTACTACTACTAGCATTGCTGCCTCGCAGCGCCAGGGATCCAGGTTCAATTCCAGCTTTGGGTGTGGAGTTTGCACATTCTCCCCCTGTGTCTGCGTGGGTTTCCTCCAGGTATTCCAGTCTCCTCCCACCCTCCAAAAATGTGTTGGTTAGGCTGATTGGCCATGATAAATTGGCCCTTACTGTCAGGAGAGATTAGCAAAGTAAATATGTGGGGTTACAGGGATAGGGCCTGTGTGAGATTGTTGTCAGTTCAGACTCGAGGGGCTGAATGGCCTCTTTCTGCACTGTAAGCATTCTATGAAATTCCAGATAAGGAGGTCTGATTGAGGTAGATAAAATACTAAAAGGGATTGAGAGAGTAAAGATCGACCAAGTCCCACTGGCAGCGCACCTCAGCCCCGCCTATTTCCTGCTGGCGTACAGTGACAGCAATGGGAATTCCCATTGACAGCGGCGGGACTGGAGAATCCTACTGCTAGCAAGCAACATGCCACCTCCCACTGGCAGGAAACACGCAGCTGGGAGGCTGGAGAATCTCGCCCAATATGTTTCTCACGTGGGGCAATCTAGAACAAGAGGTCACAGGTATGGGTTGAGAGGCGGTAGATTTAAAACTGGGATGAGGAGGAACTACTTCTCGCCGAGGGTGGTGAATTTGTGGAACTCGCTGCCCCAATGCGCAGTGGAGTCTGAATCATTGAATGGTTTCAAGAAGGAGATGGATAAATTTCTGATTTTAAAAAAGGGGGTTATGGAGAACAGGCGGGGAGGTGGATTTGAGACCAGGGAGAGATCAGCCACAGTCTGATTGAATGGCAGAGCAGGCCCGATGGGCTGAATTTGCCGACTCTTGCTCCTCATTCCTATATTGCTATAACCTATTGATTAATAATGGTTAGTACTGGGGGTCAATCTTTACTCAGTCAGTAAAGATGGTGGTGTAGTAGTATTGTCACTGGATTCATAATCCACAGACCCAGGGTAATGCTCTGGGGACTTGGGTTTGAATCCCACCCATGGCAGATGGTGGAGTTTCAATTAAATAAAATTTGGAATTAAATGTCTACTGATGACCATGAAACCATTGCCAATAGTTGGAAAAACCTATCTGGTTCACTAATGCACTTTAGGGAAGGAAATCTGCCATCCCTACCTAGTCTACATGTGACTCCAGAGCCACAGCAATGTGATTGACTCTCAAATGCCCTCTGACTTGGAGGGGCATTAGGGATTGACCATAAATGCTGGCTCAGCCAGCGATGCCCACATCCCGTAGGAATGAATAAGAAAAAAATGCAGTTATTTGCAGAGTGAAAGACTACATGCATGTATCTCCAAACTCAATCACTTGTGGTTTCAGTAAATGGCTCTGTTTAGGTGCACTGTTCATGCCTTAATTAACCACAGCTGATGGACAACTATCGCCCACTGATTACCTTCATGGTCACTATAATGAGGCAGCAGAAGACTGTCAACACCAAGCCATAGCAAAGAAGTGGCCTGTTCAAGGAAGTACAGGACACACAGAGGAACATGTCGTGTGTTGCAGCTTTCCTCCCTGAGGTTCTACAACCTCTTTCATGAATAGGATGGGAATAGAGAGATATGGTCCCTGGAAGGGTTGGCATTTTAGTTCAGTCAGGCAGCATGGTCGGTGCAGGCTTGGCGGGCTGAAGGGCCTGCTCCTGTGCTGTAATTTTCTTTGTTCTTTGTTCTCTGTGTCGAGTGCCCCGTGGTGATGAGGAACAGAGCTGTCGGTTGGAACACTGTGAAGGGCATTGCTCCTTGATGGTTTCTTACACATCAGCACCATTCACATTCTGCTATCATTTACCTTGCCCTATAGAGGGAGGACATGACGGTGGTCATTATCAACGGCAAGGAGGCAGGTCTGGACAGCCTGTTGCAGTATATATGCACACACCTTCCAAACACAAGTTGGGGTTAGCGCTTCATGTCTTAACGGTGCATGTTTTTTCTGATTGGAAACAGTGGAGAGTTTTATAAAAACTTGACTATGAGTTTGCTCTGTTCAGAGAGCGAGGAGGCCTCAGCCCCTCTGTGAATTGAAACCTGATCTGAAATATTCAAGAGTGACGGTCAAACTGACTCTGGCACACTGAGCAGGAAGCACAGTTTGAGAAAGCGCACCATGCAATCTGTGATTTTCTGGCTGTTAACCAAGTGATTGAAGGTGATTAGTGAAAGGAACAATGGAGGCATGAGGAAAACCTTTTGTGAACTGCGAGTGGTCAGAATATGGGACACACCTGCCTGAGAGCATTGCGAAAGCAGCTTCAATCCTAGTTTTCAAAATAAAAACAATCCGCTAATTATCTACAGGGAAAAAATGTCCCATGTCAGGGGGCAAAAGGCCTGAGATTTGGCTTGGATGAGTTGCTTTCTTAACCCTATTCATCCGTCTTTTCCCCATAACTTTTGATCCCCTTATCAATCAAGAACCTATCTATCTCTGTCTTAAAGACATTCATTGACCTGGCCTCCGCTGTGGCAATGAATTCCCCACCCTCTGGCTGCAGAAATTCTTCCTCATCTTGGGTTCTAAAGGGTTGTCCCCAGATCCTACTAATAGCGTGCAAAGGGAATCCCAATGTTCGATGGGCAAAGTGCTTTCAGGATCTGAGTGAAGGGCACCGATCATTTTCCTTTCGAGTGGTGTAAGACATGAATTCCAAGCACGGCAGCGAAAGCCACAGCAGACGGTTTCACCAGCGCGCCAACTGATGTCCGTGCCATCATACAGATGAAGCGTTGAGCGGCTCCTCCGAGGGGCAGGTAAGCAGGTGCCAGCAGCCTGCTCCTCCTCCAAAACCACTCATTAAAGTCACATTATGAGTCATCGTCAGCCTCTCCAAATGGCGCAGCTTTGCTCAGTGATGTGTAGCAAATTAAATCCTGTTTGTGTGTAATGGCTTTGCCAGCAGTTCTGAATTCCTCCGAGGGTAACAAACGTGATTCAACATTGAAGTAACAGATACATGGCAAAAAAAATGTGCAATTTTGTTTCATCTGGTAATGTAATATGTTTGTCTCTCTTCCCAACTCTGTCATATGGGTACACTGCCTCATAGAACCTACAGTGCAGATGGAGGCTATTTGACCCATTGACTCTGCATCAACCCTATCCCCATAGCCCCATGTATTTACCCTAGCTAGTCCTCCTGACACTGAGGGGCAATTTACCACGGCCAACCCATCCAACCTGCATATCTTTGGACTGTGGGAGGAAACCCACGCAGATACGAGGAGAATGCACAGACTCCGCACAGACAATGACCCAAGCCAGGAATCGAACTCAGGTCCCTGGTGCTGTGAGACAGCAGTGCTAACCACTGTGCCACCCTGCCGCCTCTTGCAGTGGGTGTCGAACCAAAAAAGATCAGGGCTGGAATTTTACCATCCTGCCCATCACGGGAATCGGAGTGGGCAAGGGGTGGACCATGGAAAGGTCTGTTGACCTTGGGCAGAATTCAACAGTTTAGGGACAAGCAAGGCCATAAAATGCCACCCCAAGTGAGAGGCGTACACCACTCGGCTTGGTGCTACCGGAGGTGATCTGGGAGAAAACCATTCCCCCATCCAACTCCAGGCTTCCTGCTCCTGATTGCTCTCCGTTGACACATAATGGAACACCCATAATACGATGGTTTGGCCAAAGTCATTGTTGGCCTCTAGGGAAGAGAGCTGGCAGTTTCTTCCTGGGCTTGTGCTTCGAAGATGCTGCATGGGCAAGGTAATGGAAAGCTGTTATGGGAAATGGAACTGTATCCGCACACCCAATTATCAGGACTCGAAATGTCAGCTCTTTTCTCTCCTTAGAGATGCTGCCAGACCTGCTGAGATTTTCCAGCGTTCTCTCTTTTGGAGGAAGAACTATTCACCCCGTTCAAATAAGGGGAGAAAACTATAAGTGGGACAAAGTGGGAAAATTTAATTTGATTTATTATTGTCACATGTACTGGGATACAGTGAAAAGTAATATTTCTTGTGTTCTACACAGGCAAAGTATACCGTTCATAGAGCACATAAGGGAGAAGGAAAGGAGAGGGTGCAGAATGTAGTGTTGCAGTCATAGCTAGGGTGTAGAGAAAGATCAGCTTAATATAAGGTAGGTCCATTCAAAAGTCTGATGACAGCAGGGAAGAAGCTATTCTCTCGTCAGTTGGTACACGATCACAGATTTTTGGATCTTTTTCCCAGTGGAAGAAGGTGGAAGAGGGTATGTCCAAGGTGCATGGGGTCCTTGATTATGCTGGCTGCTTTTCCTGAGGCAGTGGGCGTATAGACAGAGTCAGTGGGGGGGAGGCTGGTTTGCGTAATGAACTGGGCTACATTTACTACCCTTTGTAATTTCTTGCGGTCTTGGCCGGAGCAGGAGCTATACCAAGCTGTGATACGTCTGGAAAGGATGCTTTCTGTAGTGCACCTGTAATAATTGTTGAGAGCAGAATGGGATTGGAAGCAAATAACAATGGACAAGGAGCATACACTAGGAATTGAGGCGAACTGGAATCGGAATCTGCGCAGTGCAATATTAGTATTGGGAGATGCAGACACAAACCTGGATTATCCCATTCTGCAAAAGGTTTGCAATTCAGAAATGATTCAGAAAAATTTGTCTCCTCCCTAATGATTCTGTCTGTTTATTCACCACAAACTCAGAACTCCCAATCTCTGGGCCTGAAATTTTCTGTGCCTTCTAGCGCAGACAAAGTTAATTTATTAGTGTCACAAGTAAGCTAACATTAACACTGCAATGAAGTTACTGTGAAAATCACCTGGTTGCTACACTCTGATGCCTGTTCAGATACACCGAGGGAGAATTTAGCATGGCCAATGAACCTAACCAGCACATCTTTCAGACTGTGGGAGGAAACCGGAGCACCCGGAGGAAACCCATGCAGACACGGGGAGAATGTGCAAACTCCATACAGACAGTGACCTAAGCCGGGAAATCGAACCCGGGTCGTGTCTGACAAATTTACTGGAGTTCTATGAGGATGTGTCTAGGGCGGTGGATAGAGGAGAGCCGGTGGATGTGGTCTTTCTGGATTTTCAGAAGGCGTTTGATAAGGTACCTCACAAGAGGTTACTGCAGAAGGTCAGAGGACATGGAGTTGGGGGTAGGGTGTTAGCGTGGATAGAGGATTGGTTGTCAAATAGGAGGCAGAGAGTGGGGGTCAATGGGTGCTATTCGGATTGGCGGTTGGTGACTAGTGGGGTGCCCCAGGGGTCGGTGCTGGGGCCTCAGCTATTTACCATTTATATAGATGATCTGGAGGAGGGAACCGAGTGTAGGGTGTCGAAATTTGCTGATGACACCAAGATTGGGGGAAAGGCAAATTGTGCGGAGGGTGTGGAGAGTCTGCAGAAGGATCTAGATAGGCTGGGCGAATGGGCCAGGAAATGGCAAATGGAATTTAATGTTGGCAAGTGTGAGGTGGTCCACTTTGGTAGGAAGAATGGTAGGAAGGACTATTACTTACGTGGCGAAAAACTGCAGCAGGCGACGGTGCAGAGGGACCTCGGGGTCCTTGTGCATGAGTCGCAAAAACCCAGCCTGCAGGTGCAGCAGGTGGTCAGGAAGGCGAATGGGATGCTGGCCTTCATAGCGAGGGGGATTGAATATAAAAGTAGGGAGGTCTTGCTGCAGCTGTATAGGGCATTGGTGAGGCCGCAGCTGGAGTACTGTGTGCAGTTTTGGGCGCCGCACCTGCGCAAGGATATTTTGGCCTTGGAGGGAGTGCAGAGGAGGTTTACTAGGCTGATACCGGAGTTGAGGGGGTTGAGCTATGAGGAGAGGCTGAATAAACTAGGCTTGTACTCGTTAGAGTTTAGAAGAATGAGGGGAGATCTCATTGAGACGTATAAGATGATGAATGGGATGGATAGGATAGAGGTGGAAAGACTCTTCCCGCTCAAAAAAGACAGTAGGACTAGGGGGCACAGCCTCAAGATAAAGGGGGGGCGGTTCAGAACGGAGTTGAGGAGGAACTTCTTCACTCAAAGGGTGGTGAATCTCTGGAATTCTCTGCCCGTTGAAGTGGTGGAGGCTGCCTCGCTAAATATTTTTAAGAAGCGGGTTGATGGGTTTTTGATAAGAGAAGGGATTAAGGGTTATGGGGAGAGGGCGGGAAAGTGGAACTGAGCCACGACAGATCAGCCATGATCTTATTGAATGGCGGGGCAGGCTCGAAGGGCCAGATGGCCTACTTCTGCTCCTATTTCTTATGTTCTTATGTTCTTATGTTCTTACCTGGCACTGTGAGGCAGCAGTGCTAACCATTGTGCACACTGTACCGCCAGGAGCAGGAGCAGAAAATACTGCGAGAATGACAAAGTTGCATTTTGCATCGGCGTAAGTGTGTGACACGATTCGCCCTGACCTCGGCAGTGACAGAGCTTCGGGAACATCATTTCAATACAGGCCCTGACGCCTAATCATTCCTCACCACCCCTCCCCACCACCACTCCTCCTCCCCACCCACCCTGCCTCAGCCCGGTCACGACTGATGTCTAAGGTCTGCCCCTGGTGAGCAGACATCCCAAGGGGAGCAGAGTGCAGCATTCACTAGGGAGAGGTCACACCTAGGAACTGGCTGAGCACCATCCGGGGGGACACTGCCACCCGGCACTGCCTGACCGCTGTTGCCCAGTGTGTGGTGCCCTGGCAATGCCGCAGGGTGTCCGCAGTGAACGGCTTTGCTCCCTCTGTGCTGGGGCAGCCTTTCAAAATGGCGCCCTGACCCTTGGCTGTGTAAGTTGTGGGCGGGACATGGAGATCAGAAGCTGCCCCACCAGCAATAGGTCCTGGGAGCTGATCCTGGAGGGTTATTTGTTAAAGTCCCAGCCATTGCTTTTGGTGGATCCAACACCATTTTACACCTGCCTGCCATTAATTAGCCTTTGATAATATTTCGGAAAACCTCACTCAAGGAGTTTGTATTCAAACTCTGCAATGACAAACCAGTATTATTTAATTGGACAATCTAACAAACTGGCCATGCACCAATCCAAGCTGGCTGAATAGAGTCCTTCTCTGCTGTGTATTTTATGATCATTGGTTTTTGCACAGCCCAGGCTGGTTTCTAAATGAATTGTCCAGAAATGTATAACATTTATGTTCCACAACAAAAAAAAACTGATTTTGAAACAAACCATTTCCCAGTATTTCCTTCTGCATTTTGCAATGCGGCTGTGTTGTTGGTCATTAAGGCTTTATTTCATGTTCTCATTTCTGTGATCATTGAGGTGAAGGATGTGTGTGCTGGAGATGGAAGCTCATGAACCTGATGCTGTGTTCTCTTATACCATGCAGAGCATAACCAGATACAGAGTGAGGCTAACCCTGAGCCAAGCTTCCTGCACCAATGTGACTATTCTCCCTATTGCCCACAGTAACAGTGAAAGTTTATTTATTCGTCACAAGTAAGGCTTACATTAACAGTGCAGTGAAGTTACTGTGAAAATCCCCTACTCTGGCACCTGATCGGTTCAATGTACCTAACCAGCATGTCTTTCAGAACGTGGGAGGAAACTGGAGCACCCGGAGGAAACCCACACAAACACGGGGAGAAAGTGCAAACTCCACACAGACAGTGACCCAAGCCAGGAATCGAACCCGGGCCCCTGGCACTGTGAGGCAGCAGTGCTAACCACTGTGCCATCGTGCTGCCCTTATTAGTTATCCCCTCTCATTTGCTCTATCTCAAAAAAAGTCATTCAGTCTATCATGCCGATGCAGTCAGTACAAATTTCATGCTATAGGGTGATGCACACTAGGGACTGGATTGTGGAGGTCTTGTGGCGCAGTGGGTTAGTGCCCCTGCCTCTCAGCCAGGAGTCCTGGGTTCGAGTCCCACCCCAGCACTTGATGGCCATGGGAGGTGCGTTTGTAAATTGAGTGTCAACCTGCGAATCCTTCCAATGGCTAATGGTAAGAGTGGGTGAGACTGTTGGCCAGCCACATTGGATGTGGAGCGCCTCTCAAGCTGTAAGTCTCTGGTGACACTAGCGACCTGTTCCAGGAAAAACCTCACTTGTGGAAACAGGTGAAATCTGCCTTGTGCACCACTAGGTGCAGGAAGAGAAACAACAAGGACTTGAAGAGGGAGATCACTGGAATAATGGCAGAATTGAGGGAATTCAGATATATTTACAGAGAATGGAGAAACTGGGATTATTCCCTCTCAAAGTGCTGAGAAGGGAATGGATCAAGCCTGCCCAAACTCATTTCAAATAGGACTCCTGTCATCAGCAAGAAAGACTTTCATCCCATTAATCTGGGTTGCATTTGGACACGAAAACAAAAGGCACTATCTAATTCATTCTGTCACCCAGTTCCCCAAGTTACTGAGATGATCCCCTAGTTACCGAGGTAATCAATGCATTTTCAAACACAAAACCAACCCCTGTTTGAGTTATGGAATTATAGAACCCCTACAGTTTGCTCCATTGAGTCTGCACCAACCTTCCAACAGAGTACCTTATCCAGGACCTATCCCCACACAAACCCCTAACCTACACATCTTTTGGACACGAAGGGGCAATTTAGCATTGCCAACTCACTTAACCTACATTGCTTTGGACTGTGGGAAGAAACTGGAGCACCCAGAGGAAACTCATGCAGACATAGGGAGAATGTGCAAATTCCACATAGACAGTGACCTAAGGCCGGAATTGAACCCGGGTCCCTGGTGCTGTGGGGCAGCAGTGCTAACCACTGTGCCACCCAATTTGCTTTTGGAATTGACAAGCAAATTTGCTTTTGGAACTGAATGACTTTTTGAAATGAAATACCTCTTGTTGAAGTTGTACAAGACGTTGGTAAGGCCACACTTGGAATACTGTGTGCAGTTCTGGTCACCCTATTTTAGAGAGGATATTATCAAACTAGAAAGAGTGCAGAAAAGATTTACTAGGATATTACCAGGACTTGATGGTTTGGGTTACAGGGAGAAACTGGATAGACTGGGAGTTTTTTCTATGGAGCATAGGAGGCTGAGTGAGCAGTGATCTTATAGAGGTCTATAAAATAATGTGGGGCTAGATAGTCAATATCAGCTAGATAGTCAATATCTTTTCCCAAAAGTAGGGGAGTCTAAAACTAGAGGGCATAGATTTAAGGTGAGAAGGGAGAGACACAAAAGGGTCCAGAGGGGCAATTTTTTCACACAGAGGGTGGTGGTGGCCAGAGGTAGTCAGAGAGGCAGGTACAATTTTGTCTTTTAAAAAGCATTTAGATAGTTACATGGGTAAGATGGGTATAGAGGGACATGGGCCAAATGCAGGCAAATGGGATTAGTTTAGGGGTTTAAAAAAAAGGTCAGCATGGACAAGTTGGGCCGAAGGGCCTGTTTCCATGCTGTAAACCTCTATGATGCTATTTTAAGGGCGATTAGGGATGGACAATAATACATGCCCACATACTGTGAGTAAATAAACAAAAGTAAAAAGTTCATCAGTGTGGAATCAGGTCTACCTCGGAGAGACATTTAGAAGGTGTTGCAATGTTTACCTATTTGTCCTGGAGCTGGTTCTGTACAATTAACATTTCATCATTGAGACAAAGTCAGATTTATCTTGAAAATAATCAAACTGTTTAAAATGAGGATCAGGTGACCCCAGGGTGAGATGTCAAGTAACCAGCCAGTAAGCTAGGTACAGAGTGTTTGCCATGGCAGTTTCCCCTCACACCTCTGGGATTGAATGTTTTTAATTCATTTGCACACCAGGAGGAGTGGGGTGGGGTGGGGGGGGATTCTCATTATAGCAGCCAACACTACTGCTGTTCTCAGTGCTGAGAGTCTATGGTGCTGCCTGGAGGAGCAGCATAACAGTGGGGTATCAAGTCTTCACATATACTCCTTTTTGAACAGTGGAAGACAAAAAATGCACTGTTGCATTTAAAAGAAGACTTGCATTTATATAGCGACTCTCTTTGATTTGATTTGATTTGTTATTGTCACAAGTATTAACATACAGTGAAAAGTATTGTTTCTTGCATGCTATACAGGCAAAGCATAACGTTCATAAAGAAGGAAAGGAGAGAATGCAGAATGTAGTGTTACAGTCATTGCTAGGGTGTTGAGAAAGATCAACTTATCAACTTAATGCAAGGTCAGTCCATTCAAAAGTCTGACAGCAGCAGGGAAGAAATTGTTCTTGAGTCGGTTGGTATGTGACCTCAAACTTTTGCATCGTTTTCCTGAAGGAAGAAGGTGGAAGAGAGAATGTCCAGAGTGCATGGGGTCCTTAATTATGCTGGCTGCTTTGCTGAGGCAGCGGGAAGTGTAGACAGAGTCAATGGATGGGAGGCTGGTTTGCGTGATGGACTGGGCTATATTCATGACCTTTTGTAGTTTCTTGTGGTCTTGGGCAGAGCAGGAGCCATACCAAGCTGTGATACAACCAGAAAGAATGCTTTCTATGGTGCATCTGTAAAAGCTGGTGAGAGTCGTAGCTGACATACCAAATTTCCTTAGTCTTCTGAGAAAGTAGAGGCATTGATGGACTTTCTTAACTATAGTGTCCCCATGGGGGGACCAGGACAGGTTGTTGGTGATCTGGACACCTAAAAACTTGAAGCTCTCGACCCTACATACCTGGTGATGTAGACATTACCCTCCCCCACCGCCCCTGCCCCCCACCCACCACACATCTCAAAGTGCTTCCCAGCTAATGAAGTACTTTTCTTTTTAATATTGTCACTGCTGCAACATAAGACATGACAGCCGGTTTGTACTCAGCAAACTTGCACATACAACAATGTGACAATGACAAGACAATCTATCTTTGTGATGAGCGATATAATCAGGATAAATATTGGCCCATCATACACAGAATAACTCCCATACCTGTCCTTCGAAATAGTGCCTTGTGATCTTTGACATGCACCCAAGCAGGCAGATAGGGCAGCTCAGCCAAAAGGTAGCCCAGCACACCCTCTGTAAGGCATGGGAACGCCAGCTAAGATTTTTATGCTAGTGAGACTTGAACCCAGAAACTTGTGATTTGGAGATGAATAGAATCATAGAATTACTACCGTGCAGAAAGAGGCTATTTAGCCCTTTGAGGCTGCACCGACAACAATCTCACCCAGCCCCTATCCCCGCAATCCCATATATTTACCCCCTGACACTAAGGGCAGCTTAGCATGGCCAATTAACCCAACCCACACATATTTGGACTGTGGGAGGAAACCGGAGCACCCAGAGGAAACCCACGCAGACATGGGGAAAATGTGCAAATTCTACACAGTCATCCGAAGCCAAAATTGAACCCAAGTCCCTGGCTGTGTGAGGCAGCAGTGCTAACCATCAACTAAACCAGGGATTCTAGATTCTGTCTCTGCAGCTATGACTAGAATCTGCAGAGGACATTTGGCCCCCAGGTAAAGCACTGTTGGGCACAAGTCAGTCACAGGGGTAACAATGGGAAATAGCTGAGGTGATGGGTCCACAATACACCCAAGGGATAAGTTACCTGTCCCCGGTGTGCTATTTAATTTAGCTCATTGCTTAACATTCCCATCAAGTTACTGCTTAAAAAATAATAATATTGGTGGGAAGTTTCTGACAGTTTGCGCTCTGCTGCTGCAAGTGAGGATTTAGCACTCAGCCAAATCTCTGTTCACTGCAGTGGGACTGGAGAATCCCGCCAGCAGGGAAAATTCATCATAACTTCACTAATTTAGCACATTTGCAAACACCATTTCTCACTATTTAGGGTATTGTATACCATATATAGATGCATCTTATTGGTATATCATATATAGGTCTATGCATCCAGGCGCAATGATTGGGGAATCGTTTAGTTGATTGGATCTTGCTGAACCCTGCAATTTATATCGAATTTTGCCTTTATTTCATATCTACATGAGACACTGAATACTGGGACAGAGCTGGCAGGATAATGGATGTCTGGCAGTAAGTTGCAAAGCAATAACTCAATCGTACAGTCCTGATGGTGTTGTAAATCAAGAGGGAGAAAACTGGAGTGTGTTTACAAGTAGCAGCCCAAGGAACGCAGACTGATCAACTCACTGACAGAATGTCGTTCACATTTCCAACATACGCTGGCTGGAAAATTTCAACCTTCTGTTTGTTTTCTTTCCTCAGTATTATCTGAGCAGTAGTAATGCTCGGGAGTAAATGAGGCACAGATGGTACAGGACGTGGCACACCATCAGAGCTAACTCACTCCAAACATACCAAGTCTAATATGCCTCATCATGCTACATACTGGGTGGCACAGTGGCACGTTGGTTAGCACTGCTGCCACACAGTGCCAGGGACCCAGGTTCAATTCCAGGCTTGGGTCACTGTCTGTGTGAAGTTTGCACGTTCTCCCCGTGTCTGCGTGGGTTTCCCCCCACAGTCCAAAGTTATGCAGGTTAGGTGGATTGGCCATGCTAAGCTGCCCCTTAGTGTCCCAAGGTGTATAGGTTAGTGGCGTTAGCCATGGTAAATGCGTGGACTTCATAGAATTATAGAATCCCTAAAGTGCAGAAGGAGGCCATTCAGCCCATTGAGCCTGTACCAACAACAATGCCATCCAGGCCCTATTCCCATAATGCCATGTATTTACCCGACTTATCCCCTGACACAAAGGTGCAATTTAGCATGGCCAATCAACCTAACTCACACGTCTTTGGAGTGTAGGAGGAAACTAGAGCACGCGGAGAAAACCCATGCAGACAAGGGGAGAATGTACAGACTCCACACAGACAATGATCCAAGGCTGGAATTGAACTCAGGTCCCTGGCACTGTGAGGCAACAGTGCTAACCACTGTGCCACCGCTCACTTTAGAGTGTCGAAATCTATCTCCTTCCTTCTTAAATACATTCAGTGACTTGGCCTCCTTGGCTTTCTGTGGTAGAGAATTCCATTGGTTCACCACCCTCTGAGTGAAGAAATTTCTCCTCATCTCAGTTCTAAATAGCCGATTCCACATCCTGAGAATGTGACACCTTGTTCTAGAATTGCCCCCCATGTCGCCGTTCCCTCCCCCGCCACCGCCCCCAACCAAAGGAAACTATATCTCTGCATGTAGTCAGTCAAGCTCTACCAGAATTTTATATGTTTCAATGAGACCCCCTCTCATTCTTCTAAATTCCAGTGAATCCAGGCCCAGTCGGCCCAAACTCTGCTCCAATGACAACCCTGCCATCCCAGGAATCAATCTGGTGAAACTTTGCTGCACTCAGTCAGTGGAAGGTATTTCCTTCCTTGGCTAAGGGGACAAAATCTCTACACTATTCTCTGGAAGTGATCTCACCAAGGCCCAGTACAGCTGCATAAGATATCCTTCCTCCTGCACTTGTCTTCTTGCAATGGAAGTCAATATAATATTTGCCTTCCTAACTGCTTGCTGCATCTGCATGCTTGCTTTCAGTGACTGGTATTCAAGGACCCCCAGCTCCCTCTGAACATCAACATTTCTCAACCCATCACCATTTAAACAATACTCTGCCATTCTATTTCTCTGTCTAAAGTGGATTACTGCACTTTTTTATTATTTTTGTTAGAATCACATTAACACTGCATTGTAGTTACTGTGAAAATCCCCCAGTCACCATACTCTGGTGCCTGTTCAGGTACACTGAGGGAGGATTTAGCATGGCCAATGCACCTAACCAGCACGTCTTTCAGACTGCAGAAAGAAACCAGAGCACCCAGAGGAAACCCATCCGGACATGGGGAAAACATGCAGACTCTACACCGACAGTGACCTAAGCCAGGAATCGAACCCAGGATCCTGGCGTTGTGAGGCAGCAGTGCTAGCCACTGTGCTACTTTATATATCTTATGCTCCAGCTGCCATGTATTTGCCATTCACTTAACTTGTCTCAATCACCTTGAAGCCTTTTAACATTCTCCTCAATCACTCACATTCGCACCAAATTTTGTGTCATCACCAAACTTGGAAATATTACATTTGGTTCCCTCATCTAAATCATTGATGTGTATTATGAATAGCTGGCGCTCAAGCACTGATCACTGCGGGAGCCCACTAGTCAGTGCCTGCTGCTCTGAAAAGGACCCATTTATTCCTACTCTCTGTTTCCCGTCTGCTAGCCAAATCTCAATCCATGCCAATATATTAACCCAATCCCATGCGCTTTAATTGTGCACATTAACCTCTTATGCAGGATTTTCTCAAAAGCTTTCTGGAAATACAAATTCACCCTGATCGATTCTGCTGGCTGTCTCATCAAAAAACTCCAATACGTTTGTCAAAGAGGATTTCCTTTTCACAAATCTGTGTTGACTTTGTCTAATCCTGTTGATATTTTCTAAGTGCCCTGTTTTCACATCCTTTATAACAGACTCGAGCATTTTCCCTATTACTGATATTAGCTAACCGGTCTATAATTCCCTGTTTCCTCCCTCCCTGTTTTTTTAAATAATGGGGGCACACCCTCCAATCTGCCAGGACTGTTCCAGAATCTATGGAATTTTGGAAGGTGGGAATTGATGCATCCAGTGTTTCCACGGTCGCCTTCTTTAGTACCCTGTGATGTTTTCCGACAGAGTAGCTTGCCATTGCCACCAATGAGGTTTTCCAGTTCTGCTGAAGGCTATGGCGTTTTATATGGTTCACCCGTCTCACTGCTGGGGAACCCGCCGCGAGAGGTCAGCTGCAGCGGGACTAGAAGATCCCACTGGCAGGATGGACTGGAATACCCTGGGCTCAGTAAAATTCAATCCTGTGTGAGAGAGTGTGTGTGTGTGTGTGTGTGTGTGTGTGTGTGTGTGTGTGTGTGTGTGTGTGTGTGTGTGTGTGTGTGTGTGTACACTCATCAATTCGTAGTGGCAGTTTGAGACTAAAGTACACAAAGCAGTCAGTCCTAGGCCCCTTTTTCTTGTCTGTGCTGATCTCACTGAGAGTAGTGGTTCGTCATAGAATCCCTACAGTGTAGAAGGAGGCCATTCGGCCCATCAAGTCTGATTGACCACAATCGCACGCAGGCCATATTCCCATCACCCGACATATTTACCCTGCTAACCCCCTGACACTAGGCTCAATTTAGCCTGGCCAATCAACCTAACCCACACACCTTTGGACTGTGAGAGGAAACCGGAGCACCCGGAGGAAACCCATGCAGACACGGGGTAAGAACTTGCAAACTCCACACAGACAGTGACCTGAGGCTGGAATTCAACCTGGGTCCCTGGCACTGTGAGGCAGCAGTGCTAACCACCAGGTCACCCCTATTGCCTCTTGAGTATAGAAAGAGCAGCTTGGCCTTGTGACCTGTGTAGACATGAGGTAAAAGTCAGCCTAGATTATTGACAAATAATTTGGCAATGCTTACTCGCTGAATATTAGCTCTTTCTCTTTTTCCTGATTGTGTACACTTGGTGCAGCAACTATTGACTTGGGTATCCAGCCAAGCACCTTGCGAGTTCCTGCTTCATCACTGTTACACTGTCGCTAACCACTTGCCCTCTCAATTCCACCTCGCATTCTTTCCCATTTTGGTGGCGTTCCATCCAATCGCTGCTCCCTTTCCCAAAGTACAGGTTTCCTGTCATAGGAAGCAGGGTAGGAAAATCCAGACGAGTTTCCTTCAGCGTCTGCAAACATTGACGGGGAGCATCCAAGGTTCGTCAAAGCCTCGGGCTTGTTTTACAAACAAGTTGCTTGGGCTGAAGCTTCCGCAGTGGCCACTGGATTAGACTCCCAGCGGAATCGTCCAGGAAAAGTTCGGAGTGAAAGCCTGGTGGGAAGTGCTTCGCAGCCCAAGGTTTTAACCTTAAAGTGCATCTCGGCCACTTCCCTTCTGTCCCATCCTCGATAGCCATCCGAGATTTCAGAACCAAGAAAGGAAGATTTGCATTTATGCCACACCTCTCACATCCACTGGAAACCCCAGGGCACTTTACAACCAATGGATTCCTTTTTAACTGTTGGAGTTGTAAACCAACAGCCAATAGAGTGGCATGGTGGCACAGTGGTTAGCACTGCTGCCTCATAGTGCCAGGGACCCAGGTTCAATTCCCAGGTTGGGTCACTGTCTGTGTGGAGTTTTGCATGTTCTCCCCGTGTCTGCGTGGGTTTCCTCTGGGTGCTCCAGTTTCCTCCCACAATCCAAAGATGTGTGGATTGGCCATGCTAAATTGACCCTTAGTGCCAGGTGGATTAGCACTGCGGTTACGGGGATATGGCCTGGGTGGGATTGTAGTCAATTATAGATGATGGCCCCAATGGCTTCCTTCTGTACTGTAGGGATTGTATGATTCTATGAATTTGCGCACAGCAAACTCCCACAGCCAGTAACGTGCCAATTAGTAGATTATCTGTTTTCACGATGATGGTTGAAGATTAAATGTTGGCCCAGCCACTGCGGGGTAGCTCCCTGCCTCTTGTTCAAAATAGTGTACTGGAATCTATTAGTCCACCTGAGTGAGCAGATGGGGCCTTCGTTTGAAGGTAGCTCTGACAGTGCAGCACTCCGCGAATGGTGGCACAGTGGTTAACACAGCTGCCTCACAGTGCCAGGGACCCGGGTTCAATTCCCAGCTTGGGTCACTGTCTGTGTGGAGCCTGCATGTCCTCCCTGTATCTGTGTGTGTTTCCTCCGGGTGCTCTGGTTTCTTCCCACAGTCCAAAGATGTGCAAATTAGGTTGATTGGCCAGGTCAGGGGGATTAGCAGGGTAAACAGAAGGGGTTAGGGGGATAGGGCCTGGCTGGGATTATTGTTGGTGCAGGCTCGATGGGCTGAATGGCCCCTTTCTGCACTGTAAGGATTCTGCGATTGTGTTAGGGTATTGGTCTAGATTTGTATTTGCAAGGCTACCAACTGAGCCATAGCTCACTAAACCGATTCCCAATCGGATAGTCTTCCTGCTCCTGATCACTAACCGGTGACTCCTGCTGCATTTTGTGTGTGTGTGTGTGTGATTGTACAGCTTGGATTGGAACAGATTTGGTTTCCGTTATGAGCAGTCAGTTGGATACCTGCAGCTCTGGCTCACTGGTGAATAATAGTCATCATTTGGCTTCGGAGGGCCACCGAGAGCTCCCGGCACGAGTCAACAATCTCAGGAGACAGGTGAAGAAAATTGGGGGGAAGAGAGCATCCATCGATCAAGTGAGATGTCATTAAGTCGTGTGAGCTCTATATTTGCATAATTTTCTCTCTACTATTCCCCACAGAACTATTTTACAATGCCTTCCAACCTAATTATGGGTTTAACACAACCATTTCAAGATTCATTTTATAGCTTTCTGAGTTTTGACGAGCACTTCCCCAGTAACTGCGATTATGTCCTCAATTTGGTACATTAAAAAAAAAATCTGCAGTGAGCACAATGCCGCTTGGAGATTTGTGAGAACATATATGACCAAACATGAAGCATGTCTCTATAACACAGTGTTAACGCGCACAAGTTCATTTCATTTCTCTTACACTACCTCCCCCCGCACCCCCCCTCCACTTTCTATTTATATGCCTCTTCTTTCTGTCAACCAGCCACACTATTCCTTCCACCCACCACAATGCATTCATTGACCCTCGAATCTGACCTCAGCCCATCACTACTCTGCTGCCTTCCATTGTTCAAGTCCTTGTTCAAAATTCTCTTAAGGTTAATGTGCACGTTCAGTCAGCAGTTAGGAAGGCAAATGCAACGTTAGCATTCATGTTGAGAGGGCGAGAATACAAGAGCAGGGATGTAATTCTGAGACTGTTTAAGGTTCTGGTCAGACCGCATTTGGGGTATTGTGAACAGTTTTGGACCCCATTTCTAAGGAAGGATGTGCTGGCCTTGGAAAGAGACCCCCATAGTTCACAAGAATGATCCCTAGAATGAAGGGTTTGTCGTATGTGGAACGGTTGAGGATCTGAGTCTGTACTTTTTGGAGTTTAGGAGGATGAGGGGGATCTTATTGAAGCTTATAGGATACTGGGAGGCCTGGATAGAGTGGACATGGAGAGGATGTTTCCACTTGTAGGAAAAACTAGAACCAGAGGGCACAATCTCAGGCTAAAGGGATGATCCTTTAAAACAGAGATGTGGAGGACTTTCTTCAGATTGGTGAATCTGTGAAACTCATTGCCGCAGAAGGCTGTGGAGGCCAGGTCATTAGACAGAGATAGATAGGTTCTTGATCAATAAGGGGAACAGGGATTTTGTGGAAAAGGCAGGATAATGGGGATGAGAAAAATATCAGCCATGATTGAATGGTGGAGCAGACTCGATGGGCTGAGTGGCCTAATTCTGCTCCTGTGTCTTATGGTCTTATGCTCTGATGGTCTTCCGACTCTGCTGTCTCCATCCAAGTCTTCCCTCATCCTTGCATGAGCTCAGAGCCATCCTGTGCACCTCTTGATGTTCCCTTGTGGGCCCATTGAGATACCCGTGGCAGACTCTTTCCAAGAGCAACCACAACTCCCCCATGATCCTCCCTGGTTGACCTCCCAGCCTGGAGGAGGCCATTGAAAGCCAATTCTGAACTCTTCCACATCCCAATGTTTCCCTGTGGCTGGCCCATGGTGCACTTTCTGTCCTCCAGCTCCCTAAAACCTTTGACAGAGGCTGCACCATTCTCTAAAGCTTGTAATTCTCTTTTTCTCACCCATAGCTGCACCATCTGCAGACATGAGGTAAATCTCCACATACTTGCTCTGTTCGTCTCTCCATTTTCTCTTCGCTCCACCAATGCCTCCTTCCCTCTATCATTTTCTCTTGGGAGGACTGAAAACATTCTCTTCAATCCCCACTTCCTTGCTACTTTTTTTTATTTATTCATGGGACATGAGCGTCACTGGCTAGCCAGCATTTATTGCCTGGTTGCCCTTGGTAGGTAGTTGAGAGTCAACCACATTGCCGTGTCTCTGGAGTCATATGTAGGCCAAACCAGGTAAGAACAGCAGATTCCCTTCCCTAATCACATTAGTGAACCAGATTGTCGGATTTTCCCGGCAATCAACAATAGTTTCATGGTCATCAGTAGACACTTGATTCCAGAAATTAATTTTATTGAATTCAAATTCCACCATCTGCTGTGGTGGGATTCGAACATGGATCCCCAGAACATTAGCTCAGATTCTGGATTAATAGTCTAGTGATCATATCACTGGGCCATTGTGTCACCTCCATCCTGCTGATAGACTGAACCAGATTGTTTGCGATCTCGCTGTCCCACTTCATTCAGAGTTGAGTTTCCAACCCTACATCATCGCCACCGCAGAGGCCAACTCTGTAACGTTGCCCCCTTCCCTTCCTGCCTCAGCCCCCCACACATCACTGATTGAAAGTCTCACTTGTGCTTTTGTCATGCCCAAACTAAACTGCTCAAGTGCACCCCTATCCTGCACACTCTGGGAGCACCAGCTCTTCCTGACCTCCACATCCTAGACTGCCCCCAAAGTCCTACTCACCAATTCTCTCCTTCATTAATTGTTCTCTACCTTTCATTTCTTTATTGTTTTTCTTTATTTTTCATTCCCACCCCCCACTCTCTACCCCCATTTAATGCCCTTTTCCTTATCTTTTTGCCCCCTTTGCTTCCCCTCTTTCTCCATTTGATCTCTCTCCTACCCATCCCCCCGCCCTCCCAAATCTGTCACAGTTTTCCCTCTGATTTCAGCTTCTCTGCCGTTAGGCCATTTACACCTTTTATTCTCACTGTGGGCTGCCATTAGCAGCCTTTTCCCTTGTTTCCATGGCTATAACTCTTCTTTCATTCCCTCCCCCTGCAGTATAAATATCTCCCACTTTCTACGCCTTTTAGCTTTGACAAAGGGTCATCTGGACTCGAAACGTCAGCTCTTTTCTCTCCTTACAGATGCTAACAGACCTGCTGAGATTTTCCAGCATTTTCTCTTTTGGTTTCAGATTCCAGCATCCGCAATAATTTGTTTTTATCCTTTGCTGAACCCCCTTTCTTGGGAACTATCCCAGGAAACATAGGAAGAGAAAATAGGAGCAGGAGGAGGCCATTCAGCCCTTCAAACCTGCTCTGCCATTCACTGTGATCATGGCTGATTGTCTCAATGTTGTACTTCTCCTTCATTAATCCACATTAGCTCCTGTTTCCCGCCTCCTCATGTTTAACGTGACCCTGTATTTCAACTCCTCCATGGCGTTCCCATGGGATTCCCTGCAACCCAGCACCTCCTGGAACTCTCCATTCCTCTGACTTCCTCTGGTGTATCCCCCTCTCCCCTTCATTGCCCATTTCAGACACCAATGAGGAGGAATTTCTTTCTCAGAGGATAGTGAATCTGCAGAATTCTCTACCTCAGAGGGCTGTAGAGATTGAGTCGTTAAGTCTGTTCAAGGCTAAGATAGATTGTTAATTGGTAAGGGGATCCAGGGTTATGGGGTAAGGCGGGAAAGTAGATTTGAGGATTATCATTTCAGTGATGATCCCACTGAATGACGGAGCGGACTCAATGGTCTGAATGGCCTACTTCTGCTTCTATGTCTTATGGGTCCTATCTTGCAGCCACACAGGGTGACTTTTTCATCTGGTGTGAGTGAAAGACCGCTCAAGAGACCAAATACTTTTGCATTTTCTTTCTCCACATATAACATTTAATTTTCCTTCTCCCAACTCGGAGTAGGGCTTTTTATTTTGTTATTTGTTTTTTTGCTATTCTGGAATCCAAAGCACGTTGGGAATGTTTGGATAGAAACAAAAATAGCCGAGAGTTATCCTTAGACTGACCGGAAATCTGACAGAAACCAGAGAGTTCAGCAGAACAGGAAGATCTTAAAAATACAACAGGGAGGAGGGGGGGAAGGAGCTGTTATTGGTGGAAAATGTTCACTGGAGCTCATATAGCGACAAGGCATCTGACACAAACAACAGATCCTTGCAGCTTGAGGACGGGTGAAGTTAAGATTGCCAGTAGGGTTTGTTTTAAATATTACTTATGTCAGGGCTTCTCTGACCGTGACTCATGAGCTTTGAGACTGCTGAAGACTATGGTGGGACATTCCTGGGATGGACGTCGAGAATCCCTTAAATACATAACACACAGCACAATTCATCTTCGCCCTGAGACCCTCTCAGAATTTTCTGAATAGTTGCAGACAAAACCATTGGATCCCTCCCCTCAACAATTCACCCCCTCCCCCACTCAACCACTCCCCCCTCCCCCACTCAACCACACCCCCTCCCCCACTCAACCACTCCCCCTCCCCCACTCAACCACTCCCCCTCCCCCACTCAACCACTCCCCCTCCCCCACTCAACCACTCCCCCCTCCCCCACTCAACCACACCCCTCCCCCACTCAACCACACCCCCTCCCCCACTCAACCGCTCCCCCTCCCCCACTCAACCACACCCCCTCCCCCACTCAACCACTCCCCCTCCCCCACTCAACCACTCCCCCTCCCCCACTCAACTGCTCCCCCTCCCCCACTCAACTACTCCCCCCTCCCCCACTCAACCGCTCCCCCTCCCCCACTCAACCACACCCCCTCCCCCACTCAACCACTCCCCCTCCCCCACTCAACCACTCCCCCTCCCCCACTCAACTACTCCCCCCTCCCCCACTCAACCACTCCCCCTCCCCCACTCAACCGCTCCCCCTCCCCCACTCAACCACTCCCCCCTCCCCCACTCAACCACACCCCCCTCCCCCACTCAACCACTCCCCCCTCCCCCACTCAACCACTCCCCCTCCCCCACTCAACCACTCCCACTAACCACTCCCCCTCCCCCACTCAACCGCTCCCCCTCCCCCACTCAACCACTCCCCCTCCCCCACTCAACCACACCCCCTCCCCCACTCAACCGCTCCCCCTCCCCCACTCAACCATTCCCCCTCCCCCACTCAACCACTCCCCCCTCCCCACTCAACCACACCCCCTCCCCCACTCAACCATTCCCCCTTCTCCACTCAACCACTCCCCCTCCCCCACTCAACCACTCCCCCTCCCCCACTCAACCACTCCCCCTCCCCCACTCAACCGCTCCCCCTCCCCCACTCAACCGCTCCCCCCTCCCCCACTCAACCGCTCCCCCTCCCCCACTCAACAACACCCCCCACTCAACCGCTCCCCCTCCCCCACTCAACCACTCCCCCTCCCCCACTCAACCGCTCCCCCTCCCCCACTCAACCACTCCCCCTCCCCCACTCAACAGCACCCCCCACTCAACCGCTCCCCCTCCCCCACTCAACCGCTCCCCCTCCCCCACTCAACCACTCCCCCTCACCCACTGAACCGCTCACCCTCCCCCACTCAACTGCTCCCCCTCCCCCACTTAACCACACCCCCTCCCCCACTCAACCACATTCTCTCTCCCGCTCAACCACTCCCCCTCCCCCACTCAACCACTCCCCCTCCCCACTCAACCACACCTTCCCCCACTCAACAACACGCCCCACCCCCACTCAACAACTCCCCCCACTCAACCACTCCCCTCCCCACTCAACCACTCCCCCTCCCCCACTCAACCGCTCCCCCTCCCCCACTCAACCACTCCCCCTCCCCCACTCAACCACTCCCCCTCAACCACTCCCCCTCCCCCACTCAACCGCTCCCCCTCCCCCACTCAACCACTCCCCCTCCCCCACTCAACTGCTCCCCCTCCCCCACTCAACCGCTCCCCTCTCCCCCACTCAACCGCTCCCCCTCCCCCACTCAACCACTCCCCCTCCCCCACTCAACCGCTCCCCCTCCCCCACTCAACTGCTCCCCCCTCCCCCACTCAACCACATTCTCTCCCCCGCTCAACCACTCCCCCTCCCCCACTCAACCGCTCCCCCTCCCCCACTCAACCACTCCCCCTCCCCCACTCAACTGCTCCCCCTCCCCCACTCAACCGCTCCCCTCTCCCCCACTCAACCGCTCCCCCTCCCCCACTCAACCACTCCCCCTCCCCACTCAACCGCTCCCCCTCCCCCACTCAACTGCTCCCCCCTCCCCCACTCAACCACATTCTCTCCCCCGCTCAACCACTCCCCCTCCCCCACTCAACCACACACCCTCCCCCAATCAACCACACTCTCTCCCCAACTCAACCACACACCCTCCCCCACTCAACTCCCCCCACCCCCACTAAACCGCTCCCCCTACCCTACTCAACCACTCCCCCTTCCCCACTCAACCACTCCCTCGTCCACTACTCAACCACTCCCCCTCCCCCACTCAACCACTCCCCCTCCCCCACTCAACCACTCCCCCTCCCCCACTCAACCACCCCCCCGCCCCATTCAACAGCTCCCCTCTCCTCCACTCAACAACCCCCCTCCCCGACACAAACACTCTCCCCTTTCCTACTCAACAACTCCCCTCCCCCACTTCCCCTCTGTCTCTCAACCACTCCCCCTCCCTCACTTAACAACTCTCCCCCTCCCCATTCAACACCTCCCGTCTCAACCACTCCCCTCCCCAACTCAACACTTGCCGCCCCACCCCCACCACATCCCTAACCCCCTCCCCTGTGGCTCAAGAGTTGCACCAATTTTTAAACATTTGAATGGGGTCACAGTGGGGGGGAATGTTTGGAATTTGATTCTAGGTCAGAAATGCTGCTTAAATCTTGCAAACCCGACCTCACCAATGAACCATAAAAATTAAAATCATTCTTAACTATAATGCATGGCATCCCAGGACCTCATTAATTGTATTGATGGCAGTCACATCTCGAATGGCATTATTCATTGATGGGTCCATCCTTCCCTCTTTCCCTCCTTCCATTCCTCACTCTTCTATTCCCTGCTTCTCTGCCTCTTTCCCTCCTCTTTCCCCCTTCCTGTCCTTTCTGTCTGTCCCTCCCTCCTTCCCTCTCGCACTTTCCCTCCTCTTTCCATTCTTCCCTCCTTAATTCCAGTTCAAAAATGTGCAGGTTAGGTTGATTGGCCACGATAAATTGCCCCTAATGTCAGGGGGATTAGGAGGGTAAATATGTGGGATTACGGGGAAAGGACCTGGGTGGCATTTTTGTCAGTGCAGGCTCGATGAGCCAAAAGGCCTCCTTCTGCACTGTAGATTCAATGATTCCATCCTTCCCTCTCTTTTTCTGTCCTTTCCTCCCTCTTTCTGTTCTTCCATCCCTCCCCCTTTCCCTCTTCCTGTCCTTTTTTTGCTCCTTCCCTCCCTATTTCACTCTTTCCCTCCCTCTTTTCATCCAAGCACAGTTTAGCAGAGGTGGACCTCCCTGCTGTTTGCCATTTCCCCTCCGTCCGTCACTTGCACATTTGCCCGTCAGGATGCTTCCACCTCACATTATCCCACTGCCAGT
This sequence comes from Carcharhinus amblyrhynchos, assembly GCF_965287045.1. NCBI lineage: Eukaryota > Metazoa > Chordata > Chondrichthyes > Carcharhiniformes > Carcharhinidae > Carcharhinus > Carcharhinus amblyrhynchos. Next base: position 23,923,003 of record NC_137353.1, on the reverse strand, counting down.
GGCGTCTCCTGCGAAGATGCTACACTTCAAACAGATATTAATCTAATGGGCAGGACGTAATGAGATATCAAATCGACAGCATCTACCCTAATGTTTGACCAACAATGTTTTAATTCACGATGGATTTTAGGTGTCGTGTTTCATTACATTTTGTTGTTGAAAGTTCAATGTTTTGTCCCCAACGAGAAAAGGATTGTCACAAATGGTTAGCGGTGAAAGCCCAGAATTTCACAAAAGATTATCAGATGTGTGGTTCACAGCGATTAAACACTGTGGAGGAGATAAATAAGAACGTCAATTCAAAAGAGCATCATGGGTACTGCCTGTCTCCTATGAGCGAGGTTCAGATTCTCAACAATTCTCACCTCAAATTCTTCCTTTCCTGTGATAGGAACTGGCAAAGTTTACCATCCTTCAGCTATTTCAATGTCGGCTTACTGAACCATAACCTCCCCCCACATGGAGGCTTCGGAACCCACTGCCAAATCTGTTCTCTCAGTCCGTTTTAGCCACCGTAGCAGCTGGGCACTGTGGTTGTCCTCAGTTCCCATAATGTGGAGATGCCGGCGTTGGAGTGGGGTGGGCACAGTAAGAAGTCTCACAGCACCAGGTTAAAGTCCAACAGGTTTATTTGGAATCACGAGCTTTCGGAGCACTGGCCCTTCATCAGGGTGAGTCACCGGATGAAGGGGCAGCGCCCCGAAAGCTATTGATTCCAAATAACCTGTTGGACTTTAACCTGGTGTTGCGAGACTTCTGACCATGCTCAGTTCCCATAGACAAGGGGTGGGGGGAGGGTGGAATCAGCTAAGGCTCCAACTGCTGTCCAGTGACTCCCCTAAATAGGAAGGGGTGGGGGTGGGGAGGCTGGCAGAGCTCTGAAGAAGGGTCATCCAGACTCGAAATGTTGGCTCTATTTTGTCTCCACAGATGCCATCAGACCTGCTGAGACTTTCCAGCATTTTCTGTTTTTGTTTCAGATTCCAGCATCCGCAGTAATTTGCTTTCTTCCCCTCAATAGTTTTTGAGTTTGGTTATTGAACGGGGGGGTGGGGGGGGCAGATCCAGGCTGAAGAATGCATATTTTGCAGGATTGAAAGGTCTGGCAGCGTTCAGTATCAAAACTCTCAGATGAAGGGGATTAGGAGGGTAAATATGTGGGTTTACAGGAGTAGGATCTGGGTGGGACTATTGTTGGTGCAGACTCGATGGGCCGAATGGCCTCTTCCTACACTGTGGGTTCTAAGAGAGTCTCTGGTTCAGGAGACAGAGATTGGCTCTCGACATCCATGAAACCATCTCCTTGGCAACACTTTGAGCTGGAATTTACCAGCCCTCTGGAGAGAGGAGAGAGGCCTCATAAAATGGCAGCTCAATGTCTCCCCGCCATCTTAGGATATTCTGAAGGATGGGAATTACCGCAGACGGCCAAGTAAAACAATCGGGCACTCCCTGCCCCTGCCAGCATGTTACTGCTGTGGGAGATGGCCACTGCCAAATTCTGGCAGCCTCCCAACAGGTTCCTGAGGTGGAGGGTGAGGGGGGAGGTGGTGCACCTTCCTTTAAAGCCACTCCATGGCCCACAGTGGGGCACCCTGCTGGCAAAAGCCACCCACACTGCCCGTTGCTCTGGCACCACCGCTGGGGGCTCAATCGCCCCTGCTCACCGGGGCCTGCTGTCCTGGGCCTTGGCGCGGTAAAATTAAACTCTGCCCAGTCTTCGAGAGTGCTTCATGGAAGGACCCTCTTCCTTCTGCAGCTTCAGTGATGGCCCCCTCTAATGGCAGGGCTGCCGAGCTGTCAGGACCACCGAGGCAAAGCCACCCTCCTCAACTGGCTTTTTTATGCCTTCGTAGAATACGGGTGTCGCTGGCTGGCCAACATTTATTGCCCATCCAAAGTTGCCCTTGGGGGGCAGTTGAGAGTTGATCACATCGCTGTGGCTCTGGAGTCATGTATGCCAGACCGGGTAAGGATGGCAGATTTCCTTCCCTAAGGGATATTAGTGAACCAGCTGTCTTTGTCGGTTTAGCTCAGCAAAATGGCAACTGCTGAGTTTAATGTTTATTTATTAGTCACAAGTAAGCCTGCATTAACATTGCAATGAAGTTACTGTGAAAATCCCCTAGTCGCCACACTCCGGCGCCTGTTCGGGTACACTGAGGGAGAATTTAACATGGCCAATGCACCTAACCAGCACGTCTTTTGAAGTGTGGGAGGAAACCAGAACGCCGGGAGGAAACCCACGCAGACACAGGGAGAAGGTGCAGACTCCGCTCAGACAGTGACCCAAGCCGGGGAATTGAACCGGGTCCCTGGCGCTAGGAGGCAGCGGTGCTAACCCACTGTGCCACCATGCTGCTCGCACCTGGGATGGGGATGGGGGTGCAGCGCTGTGTCTGCCTGCACTAAACTTCCTCTCTTCTGGAAAATTCTGGTCTTGGATCTGATTGTTGAGGGTTTGTTTGGCAAAGCCAACATTGTGGTGGGAATGGCCACCATTGGAAAGCAAGCAGGAGGAAAACGGGAGGTGAGTTGGGAAGATTGGTGTCTCCAGGTGGGTGTTTGAAAAGGAGGAGAGTAGAGCGATCTACACGGTAGGGATTTTATGGTTGTATTCTCTGATTCTAAGTGTGTACCGTTTGACAGAGCTATTAGAAATGATGAGCTAAATCTTGAATAAACCTAAATTATGTTTGTGTTAGTAGAGCAGTCAGATGTGGTGCATGTGTTCCTCATTTTGAAGGATCTGTTACCCTGCTTAGTCGTGTCCTATTTAGTATTGATGGCTGTCGCGGAGTTGATATATCCCCATGGCAGTTACATGGTGTTTACAAACAGGCCAATTAATTTTGCAGGATGACACAGCCCCTTTAATGTCCTGCAGTTTGTCGGCATGGCAACCAGCTCTCGGGGCTGTCTCTGTAAACAGCTGTTGCGTGCTGTACATTTCCGATCCGTGTTGCTCAAACCCAACAAGCGAAGCACAATGGAAAACATCTGTATCCAAATTCCCCAAAGTGCTTGAGAGGAATTCCTGCAAGATACTGAAGAATAAATGGGCTCTGCGGATAAACTCAACGCATGATAACAAATGCTTTTCTTACCTCCTCTCTCTCTCTTGTTCCTGCTTGGACCTCCTTTTGCCCTGATAGAGAGTCTCCTGGACCCTCCCAGGTTCAATTATCCCCCCACCCCCGCAACCCCCTTAGGAGAAAACTGGCATTTTTCTGGCAACTTGTGTTCTCTGGATATCTTGAAACATTTTTGACAGTCAATTAATTTGCTTTGAACTGTTGCAGCAACCGCAACAGCACATGAAACGGAGATGCTGTTTAAGGGTGGCACGGTGGCACAGTGGGTTGGCATTGCTGCCTCACAGCTCCAGGGACCTGGGTTCGATTCCTGACTGAGCGGAGTTTGCACGTTGTCTGTGTGGGTGTGCTCCGGTTTCCTCCCACATTCCAAAGATGTGGGGGTTAGCCAAGCTAAGTTTCCTCTCAGTGCTCCGGGATGCGTAGGTTAGAGGGATCATAATGCAGGGTAAATATATGGGGTTACAGGGATAAGACCTGGGTGGGATTATTGTCGGTGCAGACTCAATGGGCCGAATTGTCTCCTTCTGCATTGTAGGGATTCTACGATTGTAGGTTGCGATGAGATGGTTTCCAGAACACTGGAATGAGAATGGGAATTTTTTTCTGAACTGTCAGAACAGTGTGTCGGGGTCAAATGGAAGAGCTTGCATTTATATCGCACTCTTCACAACCTCAGCTGTCCTCCATCTCTCTCCCTCCTTTTTAAAGATGCTCGTTAAGCTGTTATATGATCTCTTTATTCAACTTGGTGCCCAATTGATTTGATTTTGAAGCTTTTTGGGAAGTCTCCCCATGACAACAGGGCTATACAAACACAAACTGTTGTTTCGAAATGTTCGAAAGGACAGAAACACGGCAGTCACTTCGAGCCAAGCCAGCAGTAAGATGCGGACCAGCAGGCCGGGTTTAGCCCAGATGGCTGGACGGCTGCTTTGTGACACGGAGCGATGCCAACAGCGAGGGTTCAATCCCCGTACCAGCTGTAGTGCCATTATCGCATTCACATTCGCCTGTAAGTGCAGATTAAAGTCTATGTCTGAAGGGCGGACTTCAGACAATGCAGCACTCCCTCAGCATTGCAGTGTAACTGTCCGCCTCGATTTTGTACTTGGGTCTCCGGAGTGGGGTTTGAACCCACGACCTTCTGATTCCAGAGTGAGAGTGAGGCTGAAATAAGAATAAGAAAGGGAGCAGATGGGACACTTCTAGCACACGTCTGGAGGTACAGCACCCATTCAAGGGACAGACAATGTCTGTTGGAGCTACCAGTGTTCCTATCCCAGTGGATGCTCAGTACAGGCTCCAATGTTGTGGGTGCTTACAACTAATATAGTGATTTTTCAAAGTTTTTTTTTCATGGGATGTGGGCATCACTGACAAGGCCAACATTTATTACCCATCCCTAATTGCCCTTGAACTGAGTGACTTGCCATTTCAGAGAGCAGTCAAGATTAAACCACATTGCTGTGGCTCTGGAGTCAAATGTAGAATCATAGAATCCCCACAGTGCAGACGAAGGCCATTTGGCCCATCAAGTCTGCACCAACTACAATCCCAGTCACCCAGGCCCCTATTTCCATGCGTTTACCCTAGCTAGTCCCCCTGACACTAAGGGGCAATTTAGCACGGCCAATCCACCTAAACCCCTGCACATCTTTGGACTGTGGGAGGAAACCGGAGCACCCAGAGGAAACCCACGCAGACATGGGGAGAATGTGCAAGACACAGACAGTGATCCAAGCCGGGAATTGAACCCGGGTCCCTGGTGCCATGAGGCACTGTGCCATCCAATGTAGGCCAGATCAAGTAAGGATGGCAGATTTCCTTCCCTAAAGGTCATGGCTGAACCAGACAGGGTTTTTACACCAATCGACCACAGTTCACTATTATTAGTTTTCAATTCCAGATTTAATGAATTGGATTTAAATTAAATTGCACCGCCTGCCATGGTGGGATTTGAACCTCTATCCCTGGAGCATTAGCTGGAACGGTTACTAGAACAGTAACATTACCAGTCTGCCACCATCTCCCTCACTGCCCTAGCCAGTGATGCCAGCACCCTGTGAATGAATAAATGAGAAACAGAGGCTCCATCATCCTGATATATATCAGAGATTCCCCCATCTCAGCACTCAGTGGAGAAGGTTTCTCCCTCGAGTTTCTGGTGTAGTGACGTTCACACCTGGTGTGAAATTATTGAGAAGAGATGTGAACACTCGCGGTACAAAGGCTTGTTGTCTAATGAGGTTGGTATTTGCTGCATTCTCGGAATGTTAGGAGCCCAATTTCTCTCTCACAAGCGATGCGGATATTTATAGAATGAAGATGTGCAGATGTAACCTACAAATCTGACCAAGTTTAGCTTCCCAGTGGTACAATATTAAATCTCCTGTGTTGGTCCATGGTTTATAAAAATGTCAAGCTGTGGACGCACGCTGCTGGTACACAAGGGGTAGAGTTGTCTCAGAAGTCGGCAATGTTCGATTTAAGGCGGTGTTTAGCAGAGTGGCTGCCAGAGCCAGAAACAGTGTTTAGCGAAGGCAATGGCAGCTCATTTCCACTGTATAAAAACCATAGAATCCCTAGAGTGCAGAAGGAGACCATTCGGCCCATTGAGTCTGCACTGACAACAATCCCACCCAAGGCTATCTCCATAATCCCACATATTTACCCCCCTAACCTACACATCGTGGGACACCAAGGGCAATTCAGCATGGCCAATGTACCTAACCCACACATCTTTGGACTGTGGAAGGAAACCGGAGCACCTGGATGAAACCCACGCAGACACAAGGAGTATGTGCAAAGTCCACACAGACAGTGACCCAAGCCGGGATCGAACCCAGGTCCCTGGCGCTGTGAGGCAGCAGTGCTAACCAATGTGCCGCCCCAAAGATTTGAGTTGTGTATTGTGTGGCACTTAGTGAAAAACATTTGCGGGCACAGGTCCTGTGCTGTATCACTGGCGGGGGCAGCCTGTGATTCTCCTGTCCCACCATTGCCTCAGCACTCCAATGATCTGGGCACCATTTTTAATAGCCATCCCTGGACACCATGGTGTCCAGCCTGGACACAGCTGGCACACACCAGTGTTCATTGGGAAGTGATAGCTGCCAGAGACAGGAACAGTCTGCACCCAAGTTTAGCGATTGAGTGCCAGCCAGATGCAGTGGAGGCTCAGTGTGATGTGCTGTACCCACGCTGTGGGCAAACAACCAACATCAGGCTGATCATTCCAGAAAGGATGTCTGCCACATTTCTGTTGGTGTTATCACCTTGGTCTGAAGGCAGACAGATTCCTCTGTCGTGCCTTTCAACCTGAGAAGCACAGCAGACATCCAGCCACCACCCGGTCACTTGGTGTCGGGTGGGCGGGACTGGCGTGGGGGCTTGCCCATCTGAACAAAGGGATGCCCATCAATGTTGTGGCCAGGCCATGGGTCAATGGGCTCAGTGAGGGAATGCCCGCTGCATTTCTCAGATTGCAGGGCACAATGGAGGAGTCCGCCTGCCTTCAGACCGAGGTAATGGCACCAACAGGCCAACATCCTGAGGTCAACATCGGTGGGGGGGGAGGTGGGGGTGAGCAGTGTGGAGATCTTGGTCCGGGACATCTCTCCTGCACTGCTTTGGGAGCTCTACACAATGGCTGAGGCATTTGCTGACATCCATCAGTGAGAACGTCAGGCGGTGGACAAGCCTTCTTGAGCTCACTCTATCCACCCTCCCTCTTGAGGAGATAGCTTTGGGCATCCACAGGGAGGTGGATCAGCTGGTGCTACCCCAGAGCCAGTCAACCAAGGGACTCCGAGTGTCCAGACCATCCGAATCCCTTCTTCCTGCGATACCTTCAGCTTCACAGGCCCAGAAAGGTGACACTGCACACAGCAGGACCCTCAAATAAGATCAGCACTCTCCCCTCGGCCACATGCACGCCCTCCAGAAGATGCATATCAAGATCATTATGGATAACAAGGCATAGCAGTCAGCAGGGACCCTTCTCTTGGAGATGTACCTGGAGTAGTGCCAGAGTTAAAAATGTCAAGAAATTGTAGTTACACAGTGTGGACACAGATGTTAGTCAAGAGGGAGACATGGTTAACATCTGTCTGCTAAGGACAACTCTCTGTCCATTCATCATCTGCAGCTGCCACTGAGCCCATTGACTTACGTCCTGGCCACAACATTGATGGCCACTCCATTGTTCACACATTGGTTGGGCAAGACCCCATGCCACCCCCGCCCACCCTTACCACATTACCGTACGGTGACAGCTTTGCCCGCTCTACTGCATCCTGAGATCTCATCTCAGACACGGGCATTGTCCCAAGGTTCATTCCCTGGTCTTGCGTTCAGCCTGGCCCCTGGTGATACTTGTCGATCGGCAGTTCAGCACACATTGCCCAGGATTAGGAGCACGATCCCAGGGCATATTGTCACTTGCCCAGTCAGGCAATGGTGCAGCCATTCATTGAATTAGGAAGTCACTGTGCTCGGGGTTAAATTCTGAGAAGCAATCAGCGACACTCACACGTTTAAGTACTCTTTGAATGGGCACAACTGTGTGACTAGCCTGACTCTGAGCCAGTCAATTGAGCTCAAGTCTAATGGTCTCAGCTGCAGCAAGGTGCACACCTTTGACAAGCTTTTCCATTACCTTTGCTCTTGTCAGCACCCCGCCTCCATTCGCCACACCCCGTGATTGCGTGGCACCTTCAGTCCATGATGAATTTCACCCCCCCCCCGCATCCGTACTGAAGACCATGCGCCAGACTCCCCTCCGTGCGGCCTTTCGAAGAAGCCCGTGGCCCCACATCAGTAGGCACCCTTGATATACTGCTGTTTGGATTTGCCTGCAATGCCGCTCCCCCCTTCCCTTTCCTCCCACCCTGATGGGAGGCAGAGGATGATCGCTTCCTGCTTTTACATCAATTTTGGCCTAATTTTCACTCCCAATGTCAAATCCACCTGGGGTCAAATGAGAGCAGAAAACCCTGGATAACACATCCACAGAAGGTTCTAGAGCGATAATGTCTGGGGCACTTGCTCACATAGCAAGAAATTGAGTCACTTCTTCAGGAGCAACAATATGTAATTGGAGAACAGGCCCTTATTGCGAGCAGTGTTTGACTTAAAGTTCAGCTGGTGAGAGAGTTCTGCTTTTAAAGAAAAACCTTGCATTTCTATAGTGCCTTTTACAACCGCAGGACAGACATCACAAAGTGCTTTACAGTCAACGAAGGACCTTTGAAGTGCTGCCGCAGTTGTGAGCCAATTTGCACACAGCAATCCCCAAGCAGTAATGTGATAACCACCAGGTAACCTCTTTGCAATGGATGAATGCTATCCGGGACACTATGGAGAATTCGTGCTAAATTACAAATGTCATTGTTAAAGTTTATTTATGAGTGTCTCAAGTAATCTTGCATTAACACTGCAATGAAGTTACTGTGAAAATCCCCTAGTCGCCACACTCTGGCACCTGTTCAGGTACACTGAGGGAGAATTTAGCACGGCCAATGCTAGCATGTTTCCCGGACTGTGGGAGGAAACCAGAGCATTCACAGGAAACCCTCGCAAACACGGGGAGAATGTGCAGACTCCAGACAGACAGTGACCCAAGCTGGGAATCGAACCCAGGTCCCTGGCACTGTAAGGCAGCAATGCTAACCACCATACCACTGTGCCACCCACCCAACTTAAAAGTTTAATACACTGAATTAATACACTTGAAAATATAAAACCTGAACTTCAGCTCATTTTATCAGTTGGGACGCTGTGCCCCAACGTTGAAAGTTTAGAGTGAGATTGGAGCGTCCAACCTGTGTCAAGCTGGTATGTAAGTAAATAATCATGCACCATGCAGTTGGGCTTAATTATAAGAATTTTTTTTATAAAGAAAACCCAATCATTATAAAGTGCTCTGAAACATTATAGATAAGCACCTGGAGCTTAGTCAATACAGATGGGGGAGGAGGGTAGGCAGGTCTTTGACACTGATATAAGTGGAAGTTGTTAAGAGGAGGGCATTCATTCTCTCATTCCCCACTTATTCATCCTTGGGACACGGACATTGATGGCAAGGCCCCATTCTTAGAAATGGTGGTGACCAGCCGTCTTGTGGAACTGCTGCAGTCCTTGTGGTAACGGTACTCTCACAATACCATTCTGTGGAGCTTCCTAGAACTTTGACCCAATGATGGTAAGGGAAAGATGATAATATTTAACTTAATTGCAGTATGAATGTGAGCCTACTTGTGACTAATAAATAAACTTTACTTTTATATGTCCAAGATGGCACGGGTATGTCACCTTGAGGGGATCTTTGGTGTTCCCAGGCTCCTGCTGCCCTTTGACCCAGCTGCTGGAGGTCACAGGTTGGGAGGTGTGACCTTTGACAGTGTCCCTACAATAGTTGGCAGTACTCAGAACATATTTGACCCTCTGCAATCTGTCAGCTGGGAAAGACACTGGAAAAAGTGGTGCTGGGGTGGTCGCATCAAAAATGGGTGTTGGAGACTAACTTGCCTTAGTCTCCTCTGCATCTTGTGCTGTGTCTCCATCAGTGATTCCTTCCCTTTGAGCAAGATCAGGAAGTGGATTCACTCTAATTCCTTAAGGTGGAACCTGACCCAAGCCCAACACGATGGTTAACTCTTCCCCTAATTCACAAAGACTTTGGTGGATGCAAAATCTATTTAGCAACAAGCATGATCAGAGGGATGGTTCAGTTACAATGTTTGACGCAGGCAAGAAGAAAAACAGATTATGTAAAAATACACCTCTGTTTATTTTTCGAATCTAGCAGGATGTGACCAGGGGCTGGTAAATCTAAACACGAAGTAGACATAAGAATGTTCTCCTAATCTTAGAATACAGTAAAAAGCCACAGTCTGCAAAGGAGCACAGCATCTCGCTCCATGAAAGAGAGAAAAATGCTTAGTGAAAATAGACCAACTCTGCAAAGTTGATGAGAAAGCCCTGAGCAATATTGAAACTCCGGACAAAGCCAAGAACTGGGATGACCCATTTCAACTTGCAAAAGGTCAAAAAGTACATGATGTGCATACTTCGTTTTTGAGCTTGTTCTAGGAAAAGATTAACAAGCTTTACCTTGGCAGACTTCCCAAGAATATCCAAGCTTTTTCCTCCTCTAAGCCTGTGTCCTTTCGGGTTAGAGGTGTCGCACAAGCTTATCAGACCATCTGTTCTCAAGCAGGATTTGCCAGGGTCAATGCCAAATATGCAGATTGGTACTCATATCCCCAATTCACTTCTGCCAGTGTTTGAGACAAAGAAATTTGACTTGATTTATTATTGTCACATGTATTGGGATACAGTGAAAAATATTGTTTCTTGCACGCTGTACAAACAGAACATACCGTTCCTAGAGTACATAGGGGGAGAAGGAAAGGAGAGAGTGCAGAACATAGTGTTACAGTCATAGCCAGGGTGTAGAGAAAGGTCATCTTAATGTGAGGTAGATCCATTCAGAAATCTGAAGGCAGCAGGGAAGAAGCTGTTTTTGAGTCGGTTGGGACGTGACCTCAGACATTTGTCTTTTTCCCGATTGAAGAAGGTGGAAGAGAGAATGTCCGGGATGAGCGTGGAGTCCTGGATGTTCAGACCAGAGGAGCATAGGTGTTCAGCAATGTCAGTCAGTACACTATCCAGGAATGTGTAATCGGGTCAGACAGTATTGTAAACCGTGAGAACTGTATTTCAAAGGTTGCGATTTTAAAAGTGAACTAATTCAAAATGGGCTCTGAGATCACATGACTTCCCTTGTGTATTTCAACCACTTGTTCTTTTGTCTCAAAAGGAGACAAAAGGATGCACTCACAGACATAAAAGTGTTTGGAATTCAATTAGTGCCAGCAACTTGGTTTGGCTCCTGTTTCGACCAGGAATGCAAGGAACTACAAATGATGTGAATAAAGCCCAGTCCATCACGAGCCTCCCATCCATTGACTCTGTCTACATTTTCTGCTGCTTTGGAAAAGCAACCAGCATAATTAGGGATCCCACGCACCCCGGACATTCTTCCACCTTCTTCCATTGACAAAAAACATGCAAAAGCCTGAGATCATGTACCAACCAACTCAAGAACAGTAACTATATCAATGTAACTCAAATTTCTAGATGTTCAGATCACCAACAACCTGTCCTGGTCACTCCACACTGCCGCTATAGTTAAGAAAGCCCACCAACACCTCTACTTTCTTGGGAGACTAAGGAAATTTGGCACGTCAGCTACGACTCTCACCAACTTTTACAGATGCACCATAGAAAGCATCCTTCCTGGATATATCACTGCTTGGTATGGCTCCTGCTCTGCCCAAGACCACAAGAAATTACAAAGAGTTGTGAACGAAGCCCAGTCCATCACGCAAACTAGCCTCCCATCCATCGACTCTGCCTACACTTCCTGCTGCCTTGGAAAAGCAGCCAGCATAATCAAAGACCTCATGCACCCACAACATTCTCTCTTCCACCTTCTTCCATCAGGAAAAAGATACAAAAGTCTGAGGCCACGTAGCAACCAGTTCAAGAATAGCTTCTTCCCTGCTGCTGTCAGACTTTTGAATGGATCTACTGTGTATTAAGTTGATCTTTCTCTACACCCTAGCTATGACTGTAACAGTCTATCCTGCACTCTCTTCTTTCTTTCTCCCCTATGTACTCAATGAATGGTATGCTTTGTCTGTATAGCACGCAAGAAACAATACTTTTCACTGTATCCCAGTACATGTGACAATAATAAATCAAATCAAATGTAAATGGATACCATAGATTCTCACACACAGAGGCAGTGACTGATAAGAAAATTTAAGGTGTGAAAATTCATCATGGCATGCAAGTGGAGGATTCAGACCCATAATTAAAAATTACCAGTGTACCTTATTTGGAAGTTGACTTGGCATTTTGTTACAGGGCCAAATGATGCAGTGGCTATCTGAACTCCCTGTTAAAAATATGGCAAACTGTGACAACCACCCCCACCCCCACCCCCACCCCCACCCCCACCCCAGCAGAACCTCATCACATCAGGAGAGAGGGAACAACTAACACAGACATCAAAATACAGTAGTTAACCAGGCTTTAAAAAAAGAGGGTCACACTTGTGATGCCTGTATGTTGGGGGTTTGGGGTGTGTAATGTCCCTTTAAGAGTGTGGGTCATGTGATTCCTGGGGTGTAGTTAGCTCCTCCCAGTTAAGCCACCTGGGATTTGACTGTGGGAGAGTGCACACCTGTAATAAAGAGTTTCCCAGTGCTTCAGTTCACAAGGCCCACGTCACGGTCCTTCTTGCACAAAACTTGGTTAAATATATGTTTAACAACACTGAAGTTCCTTGAAAGAGAAATAAAGAGCCCTCTCCCCTCTTGGCTCCATCTTCAATTCCAATCTGCCTGAGACAAACACTCTCCCTCAGGTTGACTGCTGAAGCCATCGCAACTTTTTTTTATTCATTCGTAGGACATGGACATCGCTGGCTAGGCCAGCGTTTATTGCCCATCCCTAGTCGCCCTTGTGAAGGTGGTGGTGAGCTGTCTTCTTGAATCGCTGCAGCCCATGTGTTGTGGGTTGACCCACAATGCCGTGAGGGAGGGAATTCCAGGATTTTGATCCAGTGACTCTGAAGGAACGGTGATATATTTCCAAGTCTGGATGGTGAGTGGTTTGAAGGGGAACTGCTGCCCTCGTCCTTCTAGATGGAAGTGGTGGTGGGTTTGGAAGGTGCTGTCTAAGGATTTTTGGTGAATTGCTGCAGTGTATCTCGTAGATAATACACACTGCTGCTACTGAGGGTTGATGCTGGAGGGAGTGGGTGTTTGTAAATTTGGTGCCAATCAAATGGGGCAGACCCTTCAGTTGGCAGCTTTTTCCATGACAGATTTGGCAAGCCATTGGCCACTGACAGGATTGACCAGTCCTGCCAAAGCCAATGTGGTTCGTCCATCCCGCTACTTGGGAACTTACTTCGAAGGGTCAGTTTCAGTGGGGCTGGAAGATCCCATTGGCAGGAGGAGCTGGAAAACCCTGCCTGAGATCCATTCCTTTTTTACTGATATTGTTTTACCTTCATCTGTCCTGAGTATTGAGGGAGTTAGAGTCTGAGAGAGTCAGTGAGTGTGAGTGAGAGGGAGTGAGAGAATGAGTGAGTGAGTAAGTGAGTCAGTGAGTGAGTAATGAGCAACTCGGTGAGTGAGCGAATGAGTAAGAGAGCAAATGAGTGAGCGAGTCAGTGAGTGAGCAATCTCCAATCTCCAAGGCAATGGTGTGAAAAAATAAACTAACCTTCTTCGTTTTAAAATAGAACAGGCTTGCTACTGGATTCTCTAAAATTAGCTCATTCGCTCCTAGGGTAAGAATTAAAGCACACACAATCACACACATATGCTCACACGCTCGCGCTCACACACACACACACACACACACACACGCTCACACACAATCACACACACGCACATACGCTCACACACAATCACACACACGCACATACGCTCACACACAATCACACACACGCACATACGCTCACAATCGCACATACTCTCACAAACAATCACACACACGCACATACGCTCACACACAATCACACACGCACATACGCTCACACACAATCTCACACGCACATACGCTCACACACAATCTCACACGCACATACGCTCACACACAATCACACACGCACATACGCTCACACACAATCACACACACACATACGCTCACACACAATCACACACGCACATACACTCACACACAATCACACACGCACATACGCTCACACACAATCTCACACGCACATACGCTCACACACAATCACACACGCACATACGCTCACACACAATCACACACACACATACGCTCACACACAATCACACACACACATACGCTCACACACAATCACACATACACACGTACGATCGTACACACACGCACAATTGTACGCACACATGCATACGCTGACACGTGCATATGCTGACACACGCATACGCTGACACACACGCACACACACTCACAGATATAAGTGATCACAGACAATAAAATGTAACATCTTAAGATTGTCCATGAAATTAGGAAAAGGAGATTAAAAGGCATATTCCCTTTTGATTACCATCTGGTGTGTATGGTTCAGCATCAAGGAAATGCCAAAAGTGGATTTTTCCAACTCTGATGTGTTAATGCGCAATGTTTTGAAAAAATTTTTCATTCCAGTACAGACTTGTGGCTCTCCCTCATTGTTATTCCGTGTCCAAACACCCTGAGACTTGACTGCTGGCTGCCCATTTACTCCCAAGACCTGTTTGCAATCATTCGCTTGCTTTCGCTGACCAATTAAGGCCGCTTTTCCTGGGAAATCGAAATTGTAATTAATATAAATATTCAAAAATGCTCACCCTAAGAAGCTAATCCAGAAAACATTGTGGTTTTGTTCCCTCCAGTGCCACTATATTATCAACTAAATTCTTATTGCACTGATGCTTAGGGTCCCCCGTGACTCTGGCAATAGCTTTACTACACAGCTGAGTTCATTTCATTTAGTAGACCTTTTAAAACACAATTCCATTTAATAACTGTGCTGTTTTATGGGTTGATTTTGTGTATCTGGATTTATTCTTGGCATTATTGCTAGTGTTATTAGAGAGAGGGGGACTTCCTTTATCTGGGTGCTTGTTTTCTGCCCTTCAGTGTCGACTCCTGATTTAATTTCATTTATTATTGTCACATATATTGGGATACAGTGAAAAGTATTGTTTCTTGCACATTATACAGACAAAGCATACTGCTCATAAAGTACATAGGAGAGAAGGAAAGGAGCAGGTGCAGGATGTAGTGTTGCAGTCATAGCTAGGGTGTAGAGAAAGATCAGCTTAATGCAAGGTAAATCCATTCAAAGGTCTGACAGCAGCAGGGAAGAAGCTGTTCTTGAGTCGGTTGGTACGTGACCCCAGACTTTTATCTCTTTTTCCTGATGGAAGAAGGTGGAACAGAGAATGCCTGAGTGTGTGTGGGGGGCAGGGGTCCTTGATTATGCTGGCTGCTTTTCCAAGGCAGTGGGAAGTGGAGGCTGGTTTGAGTGATGGATAGAGCTATGTTCACAACCCTTTGGAGTTTCTTGCAGTCTTGGGCAGATCAAGAGCCATACCAACCTGTGATATATCCAGAAAGGATGCTTTCTATGGTGCAACTGCAAAACTTGGTGCGAGTCGTAGCAGATATGCCAAATTTCCTTAGCCTGCCGAGAACGTAGAGGTGTTGGTGAGCTTCCTTAACTAAAGCGTTGGCGTGGAGGGACCAGGACAAGTTGTTGGTGTTCTGGACATCTAGAAATTTAGTTACATTTGATATAGTTACTAGGAGTTCTTTGGGGCCAAAGTACATTCGGAGCAAGGGGTCAAAGGGGAGGCAGTTGACAATGACAGATGGGAAGCAAGTCAGCCATCCGGACGCACACGTTCACGCACATAAACACACACGTTCACGTGCTCACACTCACGCACATAAACACACTCATGCTTACACATAAACGCTCACGCATGCACTCATGCTCATGCTCACACACATGGCCCAGTAAATCATCCTAATCCTCATCGCACCAAGACTCAGCTGCCCACAGTGGGCAAGTCACTTACCATCACCTCAGCTTCCACACAGCGACAGGAATTAGATTGTGCGTAGGGACACCATGATACCACAAGCACATCAAACCACTTTCAGCCTCTTAGGAGTGAATGTACATTGGCCAACTGGATAAAGGTTTGCGAACAGTATCTGCACACACCACTATCAAGAAGCTGATGGGGCCAATGGAAACTTTTTTCTATCAGGTACAGGAAGAACCTTAAAATTAAAACCAGTTTGTTCAGGGGCAATGCTGGTCAGCACTTCTTCACACAAACGGCAGAGGTTTTCTGGCACTTTCTCCCACAAAAGATTGGCATTCAATTAAAAATTTCAAAATAGATTCATAGATCCGTGTTAAGGAAATGTGTGAAGGAATACAGATCTGACTGACTGGCAGAACAGGCATGAAGGCCAAATGGCCTACTCCTGATCATAAGCTCCACTGAATGGAGTGGCACGGTGGCACAGTGGTCAGCACTGCTGCCTCACAGCGCCAGGGACCCAGGTTGAATTCTCAGCTTGGGTCACTGTGTGCGGAGTTTGCACATTCTCCCTGTGTCTGTGTGGGTTTCCTCCAGGTGCTCCAGTTCCCTCCCACAGTTTGAAAGACGTGCTGGTTAGATGCATTGGCCGTGCTAAATTCTCCCTCGTTTGTACCCGAACAGGTGCCAGAGTGTGGCGACTAGGGGATTTTCACAGTGACTTCATTGCAGTGTTAATTTAAGCCTGCTTGTGACATTAGTGTGTATGCACAGTGCGCCCGTTACATCCCATGAACTATGAGGCAGCAAAATCCTTATGGTTAGTAAAAATAAAATCCCAGCACTGCACAGCATCATCTTTCGGAGCAGAGGAATATGAAAATGTGTCCCCTACCCAGTTTTCCTTGACGTTCTTTCGGACACTGGTACACAAGCTAAAACTGCCTGTGATTTGGCCTGTTATTGGTGCAGAAGCAGTGAAGTCCCGGTGACGTTGTGGAAATGCCTGGCGATTGGGTAGAAGCGAGCAGCGTTGTGAGCTGGGATTGTTCGGCACTGACACTGGATGAAGGTCGAGTTTCATTCCCCTGGATCAGCAAAAAAAGGAAACAGCGCCAGAAATAAAACTGATATTGACAGTCCTTGCCACGAGCAAACTCCAGCTAGTTTAATTGTTTCACCGTCCTGTCAATACGGCACGAACTTTAAGGAGATGTTTTCCTTCCTGTTTTGAGGCTGGGGAATTTGCAGAACATTGCCTATAAATTTAACCCCAAATGCAAACCCAACCAACCAATCATTCCACAAATTAATTCTGCTCTTGTAATTCACAGGAGCAGAATTAGGCCATTTGGCCCATCATGTCTGCTTCTAAGTTTCAGTTAGATCACTGCTCAGCCTTCTCAACCTCCATCAAGTACAGACCCAGAGTCCTCAACCGCTCTTCATATGACAAACCCTTAATTCCAGGGATCATTCTTGTGAACCTCCTCTGGACTCTCTCCAATACCACCACATCCTTCCTTAGGTATGGAGCCCCAAACTGCTCAGAGCCTTATACAGCCTCAGCAGTACATCCCTGCTCTTGTATTCTCGCCCCCTCGACATGAACGCTACAGGGAAATGTTTATCTGCAGAAGTGTTTTTCTCTGGTGACTGGGGTGCGGTTTCATCAGCACTGCCCACACTCTGGCTTCGATGTTCGGTCACTCATTCCGATCTGTTCGTTCCTTCGGGAATGTTTTTTGAGTGTTTGCAAGGCCATCTGGGAAGACATTAAGAGTCACAGAGGGGAATTTTCCTGTCCCGCTTGCCACGGGAATTGTAGTAGGCAGGGGTGTGGACCACGGAAAATCTGTTGATCTCAGGTGGAAATTTGTGGTTTTGGAGCGAGCGCTGCTGAAAATTCCACCCGTGGAATCATAGAATCCCAACAGTGCAAGAAGAGGTCATTGGGCCATCGAGTCTGCACCAGAGTATATTACCCAGGCCGTCTTCACTGTCCTATTCCTGTAACCCCACACACTTACCATGGCTAATCTATCTAACCTACACATCTTGGGACACTAGAGTCAATTTAGCATGGTCAATCCACCTAACCTGCACATCTTTGGAGCGTGGGAGGAAACCGGAGCACCTGCAGGAAACCCACACAGACATGGGGAGTACGTACAAATTCCACATGGACAGTGACCCGTGGCTGGAATCAAACCCGGGTCCCTGGCACTGTGAGGCAGAAGTGTTAACCACTGTGCTGCCATGCCACTGTGCCATACCATCAACCACCTACTGCGCAGAATCACAGAGGGCTTGATAACCCATGACTTTCACCACAAAGGATATAGGGCTCAGGAACAGGCCATTCAGCCCAACTAATCAATGCGGGCATCTATTTTCCACTCAAACCTCCTCCCATCTGTCTACATCTAAATCTCTCTTCGTAACCCACCCATCCCCCTGCCTTATCCATTTGCCTAGCTGCCCCTTAATTTGTGTGATTCACTTCAACCGTTCCCTGTTGTAACAAACCCCACATTCTCTTTATTCTCTGGGTAAAAGGAGTTTATTCTGAATTCCTGACTGGATTTCTTGGTGACTATCTTTTAGTGACAGTCTCTAGTTCTGATCTTTCCCATGAGAGGAACATCCTCTCTGTATCCATTCCATCAAAACCTTTCAGAATTTTAAAGACCTTTATAAGGTCACCACTCTGCCTTCTTCTCTCTAGAGAAAAGAGCCCTCAGCCTCTCAATCCGTTTCCGATCTGGATATGCAAACATTTCTGGTATCATCCTTGTAAATCTTCACTGCACCTCTCCAGTGCCTTTGCATCCTTTTTGTAATGTGCCACATTAGACTGTACACAGTGCTGACCTGCAAGTGACCAGACTTTATTGAAGTAACTTTCTTATGTCACCATGAACTGTCAGTCTCTCGAGTTAGTTGGATTGGCTGTGCTAAGTTGTCCCTTAGTGTCCCAAGATGTGTAGGTTAGATGGATTAGCCATGGTGAATATATGGGGTTATGGGGATAGGGCTGGGGAAAGGACCTGGGTAAGATACTGTCAGAGAGAGTCAGTGCTGACTCAACAGATTGAATGGCCTCCTTCTGCACAGTAGGGATTCTATGATTCTTAAGACTGTATGCCATTATCCAGAGAATCCCTACGGTACAGAAGGAGGCAATTTGGCCCATTGAGTCCGCATTGAACACAATCTCATCTAGGCCCTATTTCCATAATCCCATATATTTACCCTGTTAGTTACCTGACACTAGAGTCAATTTACCATGGCTAATCAACCTAACCCGCACATCTTTGGACTGTGGGAGGAAACTGGAGCACCTGGAAGAAACCCACACAGACACAGGGAGAACGTACAAACTCCACAGACAGTTCTGGAATTGGACCTGGGTCCCTGGTGGTGTGAAGCAGCAGTGCTAACCACCATGCCAACGTGCCACCCTACACTACATTCCTGTAGCTCGACCATTCTCCATCTGTGAATTGTGAAAGTGAGTGTCAGAGGATGTTTTCATAGCTGAGCCTCATCCTGCGTCTACCTGATGTCCACTGGTCAGTGGACGCAAAGATACAAACACCAGCAGGAATTGAGTAGGAGTGAGACCCACCCTAGCTGAATATCCCTCGGGCACAGTGATGCAGAAGTTGTTGTATTGAAATCATAGGGATTGGATCAGCTGAACAAGTGGAGTCAGGATCAAGCCGAGGATCTTCCAATTTGGTGTTCTTGGCAATGTGGAAGAGATTTAGGGAAATATTTTGATAATCTTGGATTAAAAACGGGCCATTTTTGCATGTGAAACAGTTTCCACTTTCAACACCAAAAACAACTTGCATTTATATAGCACCTTTATCAATGAAACATCCCAAGACGCCTCATAGGAGCAGTATGAAATGAAATTTGACACAAGCCTTACAAGGAGATATTAGAACAGATGGCCAAAAAGCACGGCCAAAATGCAAGGTTTTAAGGAGCATGAGGTAGAAAGAGAGACTTTTTAAAATTCATTTGTGGGAGATGGGCATTGTCGGCTAGCCAGTATTTATTGCCCATCCCTAGAGACCCTGAGTTTAGGGTCTCTGGCAGTTGGATGTTTAACTGCCAATGGCAGAGTGATGAAAATTGGTTGGGGGGGTGGTGCGCAAAGGCCAGAACTGGAGGAGCCCTGAGATCTCGGAAGATTGAAGGGTGAGGGGGAGCTTACAGCAATAGAGAGGAACAAGGACAGGGAGAGATTCAAGTGATGAAAAATTTAATCTTGAGGCGTTGCCAGATCAGGAACCAGTGCTAGGTCCGTTCGTCCATTTGAAGAGTGGAGAGGATGGCTGTGGCATGAGTTTTAGAATGGTTTTCCTTTATTGAAAAGAACTTAAAGAATTAACATGACAGAATCAAAAAAGCGAACTTGGAGACTGGCTTCTCAGGCAGGCCCTCTACAAGAAACATGTGTACTGAAATGAGTGGAATTTAAGAGCTGAACTGAACTCACTCACTATAAAATCAAAATATATTTCAACCCTTATCTTAATATTTGAAAAGTTTTTTTTGCGTGCTGTCTTCATCTTTAAAAAAACAATTCTTGCAGCTGCTGTTATGGAAAACTGTTGTTTGCCTGCATTGTGTACCCTTCAGGAATGCAGTCAATTTTTATCTATCTCATCATGCCTTCTGATTCTACATGTAGTCAAGCCAGCTACAATTGTTCAGCTTAACCCCTACAGTCTACCATTTAAATGTAATTGTGCATAGTCAAAAATATCTTAAAATGAAGTCTTTGCATAGACTGAAGCAAAAGGGCGAAGCATAGCCAGGATCACTCACTCAGCAAATGCAGGTACTGGTTAAACACCTCTTGATGAGAGTTAGGCCATAGGCAACAGTGTTTTTGGACTGGTAAGAGGGGCAAAATAACTTGTGAATAGAAAATTACAACGCAACATTAGAAAGTGATTAATTCATGGAATGAATTATTAGTTGGGTTGCTTTGTTTTGATGTCAAATTTATAAGTACTGCTCCTTCAGCCTCAAGTCATGAAAGAAAACATCTATTAATTTGAGTTTTTGCGCAGCTTTCCACTTACTGTTTCTTTGACATGTTCTAAGTGCCTGGAGTTTTCATATGATGCAGACCCACAAATGCCTCTACTCAATGTATTAAACATCAGGTTATATTTCAGCTGGATTTGTATTCCGCTGGATGGTCAGAGCTACCCCACTTTCAGCAGAACTTGGCCCTCCTGTCTTGGCCCCATGAAGGGTGAATGGTCAGGGGCAGAGCAAAGCCCCTTGGTCCTCGAGCAAGTGCGTGAGAAAACCAACAGCAATCTGCTAGTAGCTTAACCACCAGGGGAAGTCTTGTCACCCAGTAGCTCTGGATTTGAGTCCCATCCCAGGACTTGATGGTCAAGGAACATTGTGGCACAGTAGTTAGCACTGCTGCCTCACAGCACCAGGGACCTGGGTTCAGTTCCCAGCTTGGGTCACTGTGCAGCATGGTAGCACAGTGGTTAGCACTGCTGCTTCACAGCTCCAGGGTCCTGGGTTCGATTCTCTGCTCGGGTCACTGTCTGTGTGGAGTTTGCATATTCTCCTCGTGTCTGCGTGGGTTTCCTCCGGGTACTCCGGTTTCCTCCCACAGTCCAAAGATGTGTGGGTTAGGTTGATTGGCCATGCTAAGAAATTGCCCCTTAGTGTCCAGGAATGTGTAGTTAGAGGGATTAGTGGGTGTAATATGTAGGGATATGGGGGTAGGGCCTGGGTGGGATTGTGTTTGGCGCAGACTCGATGGGCTGAAGGGCCTCTTTCTGCACTGTAGAGTTCTATGATTCTATGATTCACTGTCAGTGTGGAGTTTGCATGTTCTCCCCGTGTCTATGTGGGTTTCCTCCAGATGCTCTGGTTTCCTCCCACAGTCTGAAAAACATGCTGGTTAGGTGCATTGGCCATGCTAAATTCTCCTTCAGTGTACCCGAACAGGCACCGGAGTGTGGTGACTAGGGGATTCTCACAGTAACTTCATTGCAGTGTTAATGTAAGCCTACTCAGGACACTAATAAATAAACTCCACTTTGTGTTGATAATACAATCAAACAGGTTGAGTGTCAACCTGTAAAACCCTTTAAACATACCAATGGCTGGCGGTGAGAGAGGGAGAGACTCCTAGTCAACTATGTTTGATGCGGAATGGAACCCCTCTGATGAAGATTAGTGACCTGTTCTAGGAATACCTAACTATGGAAACAACCAAAAGTCTGCCTAGGTGAGGGAAGAGAATTGGATTTGATCACCAAGGGTGGAGGTGAGGACATTCACAACCAAGCGTGTGTAGGCCTTCAGGTGTCCTGAGAAATAGAGGCGTTGGTGGGCTTTCTCAACTATAGCAGTGGCACAGAGGGACCAGGACAGATTGTTAGTCTAAAAAACTTAAAGCTCTTGACCATTTCCACTCCGTCCCCGTTGATGTAGACTGGGGCATGTTCTACACTATGCTTCCTGAAGTCAATTACTATCTCCTTTGTTTTACTGAAGTGTTTACACAAAATGTTATAAGTGAGGGGTAAATGGCGTTATTAGTTACCAGTGCTTGCCTTCTTTCCCCAGCTGTACAGTCTCTGGATACTTTAAATGATCAGATCACATATTTCATCGCCAACAAGCCAGCGATGGCAGACAGACCAAGCGATGATTCACTGCCTGAGGAGCAGGACACTCTGAAGAAATCGTTAAACTTAATGAGACACTTGCTCTTGGATGTACAGGTACAGAACAATTATTTTTTATTGCTCTTTACCCCCTGGTTGCTTGCAGTTGAGACAAAAAAATGTGAGGGTGATGTTGAGGAGCAACGAGGAAAATAGAAACAGGTCCAATCACTGCAGAGTAGCTCATGGCAAAGCAGGTAGAATGATGAAGTGATGAAGTTATTACTGGTAGATTATAACCTGCACCATCTTCTGCTGAGGTCCTACACTTCTCTGGCCAGATGGACCTCCAGTATCACTTTTAGTCCTGATCAGAGGTAGACATTGAGGGTGGGAGTTTCCAGCTGCACTCACCTCAAGACTGGAAAATCCTGCCCGAGGTCAACGAACCTTTGCATGATGCGTGTCTCACCCGTTACAAATGGCTGAAGAATCTGAATTAGTACTTTAAGAAACTTATAAATGTACTGATCGGTATAGGATTATGGTTTGATCCAGCAAAAAATGTTAATATGTTTCAAGAAACTTCCTTCAGAGAGTAGTGAAAGGATAGATGAGAACTGAGGAGAGAAGAAACCCAGAGGGTGATGAATGTGTGGAATTCACGACCACAGAATGCAGTTGAGGCCTGAACATTGCCTGATTTCAAGAAGAAATTAGATTTAGCTCTTGGGGCTAAAGGGATCTAGGGATATGGGGGGAAGAGGGGCATCAGGATATTGAATTCGATGATCAGCCATGATTGAAATGAATGGTAGAACTGGCTTGAAGGGCCAAATGGCTGCCTCCTTCTGCTATGTTTTTATGTTTCTACAATTCCCATAGTGGGCGGGTTGGGAGATTTGAGCCCTTGGAGTCACAATACCAATCCCTCAATGTTGGAGGGTCCAAGTAATGAGGAAACTCTAGACAGAGGCGGGGGCTGGAGGTGGGGGGGGGCGTCAAGAAAGTAAATACTATAGGATCAACAAATCTAGGAGACTATTTCAAGATGGCCCATGGAGATAAATCAAGAAGAATATTGGTTCAAATTAACATATTCAGCAATGATGAAGAGCTCTTCTTGGAAATAATAATTTGTTTATGGGATGGACTTCTGGGTGGGATGGTCGATGTGAAAATGATAAATTTGTTTTTGGAAGGATCTGGATGCTATGGCCTGAGGCAATGTCCAACATGTATGCGTGTGCATAAGTACTGTGAGGTAGAATTTGGAGCTGAATTCTGTTTCCAGGGCCACCGACTGGCCAGGAACTTCACTTTGGCGTCTCCTGGAGCCACTTGGCTCCACCTAGGAGCCAATCAGAAGGCCAGTAGCTCAGCAGACCCAACAGCGCCACTGGGAGTGCTGGCTAGGATGGGGACTGTGCCTCAGAGAAGAGAATGCCACTGGATGGAAGGCCCCCTCACAACCAGGTGAGTGGGGTCTGCAGGTGCAGAGCTAGTCAGACAGGGCCCTGTCAAGGCAGGTTGATGAGGGCATGAGGCACCAGTGCCACTGTGGGCGTGGTCCAGAGTGCCCAAGTGGAGCGCCCCCCACCATGAGCTGTCTGAAAAGCGCAAGATTTATGTCGTGATTTTCTCGCAGAGAGTTAGCTACCGCTGCTAAAATGTCAGTGCCTATAGGAAGTTTCCTTAATTGGCCACTTCAGCGGTCCAAATGGCCGCTATTTGCCATCTCCTCCAGGCTGACAAGATGGCATGGTGGCGGGAAGACAATGTGTACTACCCCACTTTACCATTTTACAGGCTCCTACACTTCCCTGCCTGTTCCAGAGTGTTGGTACAATCCAGCTGGTGCTTTTTTATTCATTTATGGGACATGGGCATCGCTGGCTAGGCCAGCATTTATTGCCCATCCCTAGTTGCCCTTGAGAAGGTGGTGGTGAGCTGCCTTCTTGAATCGCTGCAGTCCACGTGCTGTGGGTTGACCCACAATGCCATTAGGGAGGGAATATCAGGATTTTGACCCAGTGACTGTGAAGGAATGGTGATATATTTACAAATCCTGATGTGAGCGGCTTGAAGGGGAACTTGCAGATGGTGGTGTTCCCATGTATCTGCTGCTCTTGTCCTTCTAGATAGAAATGGTCGTGGGTTTGGAAGGTAATGTCTAAGGATCTTTGGTGAATTGCTGCAGTGCATCTTGTAGATAGTACACACTGCTGCTAATGTGCGTCGGTGGTGGAGGGAGTGGATATTTGTGGAAGGGAAATGGGCCGCCTTGTCCTGAATGGTGTTGAGTTTCTTGAGTATTGGGAGCTGCGCCCATCCAGGCAAGTGGATATTCCATCATACTCCTGACTTGTGCCTTGCAGAAGGTGGAAAGGGTCTGGGGAGTCAGGAGGAGAGTTACTCGCTGCAGTATTCCGAGCCTCTGACCTACTCTTGTAGCTGCTGTGTTTATGTGTCCATAAAACCATAAAGTATAGGAGCAGAATTAGGCCATCTGGCCCATCGAGTCTGCTCCGCCATTCGATCATAGCTGGTAAGTTTCTCATCCCCATTCTTCTGCCTTTACCCATAATCTTTGATCCCCTCAAGACCCTATCTATCTCTGTCTTAAATACATGCAGTGACCTGGCCTCCACAGCCTTCTGTGGCAATGAGTTCCACAGATTCACCACCCTCTGGCTGAATAAATTACACCTCATCTCGGTCCTGAAGGACCTGAGGCCGTGCCCTCGGGTCCTAGTCTCTCCTACCACTGGGAACATCTTCCCCAGGTCCTCTCTATCCAGGCCTTTCAGTATTCTATAAGTTTCAATGAGATCCCCTCTTCTCATCCTTCTGAACTCCATTGGGTACAGATCCAGAGTCCTCAAATGCTCCTCATACGTCAGTCCTTTCATTCGGGCATCACCGAAGGTGATCACTGTGGCGTGAGTTTCTGGTCAATGGTGACCGCAAGGATGGTTGACAGTGTATATCCCCGTTGGCAAGCTATGCCACTCCCTGCCATCCGTGCCCTAAGGAAGGCATCGAAATGTCATCAAATGCATCCTATGTTGCCTAACCTTGAGGATAAATGCAACTTCTGGCTTAATAGAGTAGCCAGCACTGCTCTTAATGTCTGCTGACGTGAGGTTCTGAAGCTAATAGGGTTTCTTCTGCAGCAGGGCACAGTTGGCCACATTGTGTGTGTCATTTCCCCGATATTTGAGAGTATGAAAGAAGTTCAGAACAGATAGAAAGCAGAGAAAAATGCTTCCGCATCAATAAAACAAAAGGCTGAATTGCATCAGCCAGCGATATGAATCATTTAGTTGGTCAGGGCAGGCCAGAAACATTGCTTCAATTCATTTTTTCTTAACTTGACCTTCATGGCGAACGCTTTGGAGAATATATTTAATCAATGTGGAAGGAGAATTTGAAAGGAAAACTTCATTTTTCTTTCGCCAGCAACCTACAGATTTCAAATGTACAGATCGAGATTTATACCCCCAAATACAACCGTGAAACTTCATCAATCAGCTTAGTTTGTTTCACGTTAGATGCTGGGATGGGGTAGAAGAACCCTCTTTATCGGTCTTAGCAGGTTGAGAGAGAGTACAAAGTTAGCTTGGTTTAATGGTCACAGTCCTGACCATAGCTTCTTGAGTGTGTAACCTAGGCAAACGCACCAGTGTGGTGCTGACGATGTACTCCATTGTCCTGGGTACCGTCTTCCAAATTAGACATTGAACTGTCAGGTGGAGGTTGTGATAGGATGAAATGTACCTTTAAGGGGGCGTATCTTAAACAAACCGCTGTCAATCTTTACATGCCTTGACAGGATGTGATGTATTGGCTCCGTGAACTGTAGTCATTGAATGTAGAACAGCACAGCACAGGAACAGGCCCGAATATAACACCAAATTAAACTAATCCCTTCTGCCTACTCTAGGTCCATAGCCCTCTATCCCTTGCATAACAGAACATCGCACAGCAAACAGCAGGCTAGAGATCATACTTAGTCTCCCAGTAAATCTGTAGATCTGTTTATCTGTAGATAGTCCTGTGTTCAAATAAAGAAAGTGCATTATTGTTTCATCAATCCTTGTGTGTAATTAATAGGGTTATATGGAAAAAAAGATTGTACCAGAGGGTATTCAAAGATTCGAAGAACGTTTCAGTGTCACAATTAGGCTTACATTGACATTGCAATGAAGTTACTGTGAAAATCCCCTAGTCGCCACACTCTGGCGCCTGTTCGGGTACACTGAGGGAGAATTTAGTACGGCCAATGCACCTAACCAGCACATCTTTCAGACTGTGGGAGGGAACTGGAGGAAACCCTTGCAGACATGGGGAGGACGTGCAGACTCTGCACAGACAGTGACCCAAGTCAGGAATCGAACCCGGGTCCCTGGCGCTGTGAGGGAGCAGTACTAACCCATGGTGCCACCGTGCTGCCCAAAAAGAGATGGGGAGCTCTCCTTGTACATTCTGGGCAACTTTTAACCCTCAGCTAACACCCTCAAATGTAGATTATCTGGATGTTCATCTCATTGGGAAAGGAATCAGATTTCGTCTTCAACAAACCAATAGCTGCGTGATTTGAAAATATTTCATTGAATCACTCTGGGATATGGCAATGATGTGACGTTTACAAGATATTTCATCCTAACTCATGGTGCACGTACCAACCGCTTGTCAGAATTAACATGGAAGGGCTGTTGTGATGAAGAAACCCGTATAATTAACCCATTTATCTTTGTAGGTGTATAACAACCTGCATCAAGGTTCAGAAGACTGGTATCCCAGGCTGGGAAAACCCAGAATGAATCACACACACGGAATTGTATGGGGAGGCAATGGCCCGGTGGTATTATTGCTAGACTATTAATCCAGGAAACACAGCTAATGTTTTGGGGACTCAGGTTTGAAGCCTGCCGCAGCAGATGGTAGAATTTGAATTCAATAAAAAAAAGTCTGGACTTAAAAATCTACTGCTGACCACGAAACCATTGTCGATTGTCAGAAAAACCCATCTGGTTCAGCAATGTCCTTTAGGGAAGGAAATCTGCTGTTCTTTCCCGGTCTGGCCTACATGTGACTTCAAAGCCACAGCAATGTGGTTGACTCTCAACTAGGGATGGGTAATAAATGCTGGCCAGCCAGCGATGCCCGTGTCCCACGATTGAACGAAAAAAAATTTTTGACCTCTTGTTATGTGGAAAAACATTATAACTACCTTGTACATGCCACAGTCCCACAAATAATTAATGAGAAGAAAGAACTTATTTGTCATTTATATTAATGATTTGGATGAGAGTAAAGGAGGCACGGTTAGCAAGTTTGCAGATGACACCAAGATTGGTGGCTTAGTGGACAGTGAAGAAGGTTATTTTGGATTGCAACAGGATCTTGATCAATTGGACCAGTGGGCTGATGAATGGCAGATGGAGTTTAACTTAGATAATTGCACGGTGATGTATTTTGGTTGATCGAACCAGGACAGGACTTACTCAGTTAATGGTAGGGCGCTGGGGTGAATTATAGAACAAACAGATCTAGGGTCACGTGTTCATAGCTCCTTGAAAGTGGAGCCACAGGTGGACAGAGTGGTGAAGAAAGCATGCTTGGTTTCATTGGTCAGAACATTGAATACAGGAGTTGGGACGTTTTGTTGAAGTTATACACAACATTGATAAAGCCACACTTGGAATACTATGTGCAGTTCTGGTCACCCTATTATAAAAAGGATATTATTAAACTAGAAAGAGTGCAGAAGAGATTTACTAGGATGCTACCAGGACTTTATGGATTAAGTTATAAGGAGAGGCTGGATAGACTGGGACATTTTTCTCTGGAGTGTAGAAGGCTGAGGTGTGACCTTATAGAAGTCTAGAAAATAATGAAGGGCATAGATCAGCTAGATAGTCAATATCTTTTCCCAAAGGTAGAAGAGTCTAAAATTAGAGGGCATAGGTTTAAAGTGAGAGAGGAGAAATACAAAAGGGTCCAGAGGGGCAATTTTTTCACACACAGGTAGTGAGTGTCTGGAATGAACTGCCAGAGGTAGTAGTAGACATAGGCACAATTTTGTCTTTCAAAAAGCGTTTAAACATTTACATAGGTAAGATGGTATAGAGGGATATGGGCCAAACACAGGCAATTGGGACTAGCTTAGTGGTTTAAAAACATAAGGGCAGCATGGATAAGTTGGGCCGAAGGGCCTGTTTCCACGCTGTAAACCTCAATCACTCTATGACTGTGATATTGGCTGAGGGAGGAAGATTGGTCAAGACACCAGGACAACCTGGTCAACGTTGAATAATGTCACAGTTGCTCTCTTGATAGAATCCCTTCAATGCAGAAGGAGGCCATTCAGCCCATCAGATCTGCACCGACTTTCCAAAAAAAGCATCTCACACGGGCCCAACCCCCATCCTATCCTCATAACCCTGCTTATTTATCACGGCTAATCCTCCTACCCCACACATCTTGGGACACTAAGGGGCAGTTTAGCATGTCAATCCACTTAACTTGGACATTTGGGACACTAAGGGGCAGTTTAGCAAGGTCAATCCACCTAATCTGCACATCTTTGGACTGTTGGAGGAAACTGGAGCACCCAGAGAAAACCATGCAGACACGGGGAGAATATACAAACTTCACACAGAGTAACCCAAGGCTAGGATTGAACCCAGGTCCCTGGCACTGTGAGGCAGCAGTGCTAACCACTATGCCACCGTGCTGGTTCCTGAGTTGTCTGGCTAGTTTTCTTTTAAGTTGAGTCCGGTTCAGCTAACTTGACCTCAGGCCTCGATCAGAAATGGAGCCAAGGCTGAAATTGAGACCAAGAACAACGCACTTCAATCTCAGACACCCAACCTCTGTTTCGAAGCCTTGATTGTGGATGTGTGACGTCATGAATTCTCGAACTAAAAAGCCAAGACAAAGCCCTCTTGCCCATCCGGTCTGCTCAACTTTCAAAGTCATCGTATCCTGGACGGTTTGGTTGATGACTACCACCCAGTGTGTTGTGGGAAGGTGGAAGGTTCACCCCCTGCTCATTGCTGAGCTAACTGACTGTAAGCTCAGACATCAGTCAGACCTCCAGTTGACTTTGAGTGAAATTATCAGCCAGGATCACGATCCAGCATTACTTCCCTTGTGATCGGGCTGGAAAGCAAACTGATAAGGAAAGATTTCTCGCCCACATTTTAGGAATTGCTCCCTTTATTTGTCCTGAATATTGTTGTTTTCGCAGTTTATATTTGGATAATTGAAGTCCCCAATTATCAGGACATTACAACTCTTGCATCTTTTTGAAACTTATTTCTCCACCTCCTCCCTATTATTTGGGACACCCAGGAGTGTAATAAGAACATAAGAAATAAGAGCGGGAGTAGGCTGTCTAGCCCCTCGAGCCTGCCTCGCCATTCAATAAGATCGTGGCTGATCTGTCGTGGCTCAGTTCCACACTCCTGCCCTCTCCCCATAACCCTTAATCCCCTTGCCTATCAAAAACCTATCAACCCGCGTCTTAAAAATATTGAGCGAGGCAGCCTCCACCACTTCAACGGGCAGAGAATTCCAGAGATTCACCACCCTTTGAGTGAAGAAGTTCCTCCTCAACTCCGTTCTAAACCGCCCCCCCTTTATCTTGAGGCTGTGCCCTCTAGTCCTACTGTCCTTTCTGAGCGGGAAGAGCCTCTCCACCTCTATCCTATCCATCCCATTCAACATCTTGAATAGCAGCTCTGTTGTTCCTTATTTGGATTAACAAAACTTTGTCTTTGAACCATCAAGTAAATTGTCCCTTTCCAGGTCTGTACCTGTTTCTTGGATTGATACTGCCTAGCTCCCTCCTCCTTCTCACTCCCTATCTTTGCTGAAGCGAGCCAATTATCTCAGTTGGTAAGATGGCTAGACTGTGGTTCCGAACAGACTGGGAATTGAAGGTAGGCTTGGCTCCTGTCCCGTGCTTGATGTGAAGTGGTGTCCCTCGAGCTATGTAGCCAATTAGAGTGATATCCACAGTCCCTTGAGGACCACGGCTAATGACCAATCTTTCCTGACTACATTCAATAACCAGCAAGATTAAGCTGCTCTTCCTGACCGGGTTTGGGTCAGGTCTCCACTGTGGCCTCAGTATCACAATCCCAAGTGGCAGTGTGGGCCCACAGGTCATCAATCCCCTTCACCACATTCTGAGCATTCCCACCAACCAACGCATCCACACACACAGGCAAACATCCGCCCCCGCACGCACATACAATCACGCATGCAGACAAACACACGTGCGCACACACACAGACAAATGCGCACACTCACGCACTCACAAAAACACACACACACACATACATACACACTCACTCCTCACTCACTCACAAACACACTCTCACACATGCTCTCGATCTCACCCCTTGCCCAGCCCAGTGAGGTTAAAGCCTTTGTTTAACAAAAGCTCAGACAAGGTCGAGCCAGTGCAGCCAGGTGGGATGGCAATCTGCACTGCCACTCGGATGGACAGATAGTCCAGCTGTTAGGTGCCTGCACTTCCTTCCCCAGCACAAGATTCTCCTGCCACCCTCAAGCATTCCAGTGATTGCTGCTCAGGCTGGTATTTAACTGAGAACAAAACAGCTCTCTCCACCCTCAGAGGCCTGGTGCAGCTCTGATCAAAGCCAGGCTTAATGTTTCTGTCTGCCAAAGGCCTCATTTGTCTTGTGAGCATACACAGGCAGCAGGGGAAGCCTTGTCTGTCTGTGACTAACATCCGAAAATGGTTTTCTAACCGTGTGATCGCTAAACAGAAGCCAGGCTGCAGGAGCCAGATGAGCAGTTTTGTTTAATGCCCCTATAGACCGCTCCCCCCCCACCCCACCTCCCGATCATCTCCAATTACACTGACTACAAAGAGCACATTCTCCAAAAGCGGCGTGCAGAGGGGGCATTGCTACAGCAGGAAGCAATTATTGCCAACTTCTAAGGTGCTTGACCACGTTCCTGGCTGCCATGGGAAGCTAAATCCTGATTGTTTATTGAGGAATGTGGGATACATATGGAAAGGAGAATTCTGGCTGTGTGTTACAATGTTGGAGGAACCCTCTCATGTTCTACCTCTCCTCCGGAATGACCCATCCTCCAGACTGTTGTCGCCCAGAACAACTGACTGAGAGAGAGAGAAATCAGAGCCCCTTCCAAAATTATTTTTCTTTTCCTCCTTTTGATGAATGAAAAAACATCAGGTGGAATTCTCCCATCTCAGACTAGGTTCTGTGGTGGGGGACGGTGGGGGGGGGGTTTTGTTGGGGAGGTTGGAGTGCTTCCTGCTGCAGAGACCAACAGGAACCATGTCATATCTTCCCACCCCCAACCTCATTAATTATGCTCCCTGGGGTTTAGCACCATAACCCGCAGCGGGGAGGCTTTGATTATACACATCATCCATCATCTCTGGGCACCATCTTGAAAAGGCGCCCAACGTCACTGACCCTTCATTGAAGAGAGAAGACGGACCTCCTGAAATAGATAGATCACCGGGAACACGCCGAGGCAGGAAGATGGGCCTCCTCAAAGACGCTGAAGCCTGGAGATCCAACTGATCGATACTCCCCTCCATCCATTGCTCTGGTGTTCCAGTGCCCAGGGTCTCTGGAGCCTCCATCCCGAACTCCAGAGGCCACCCCTGGCACGCTTCAGGCAAGTCCTGACTTCTGCACACCACATTGTTCCAGATGTGATCTGGACCAGCATGTTGAATCAGGCCGAATAGTGGAATGCAAATCAGTATCGCACCAGCCACCAGTGGGTTTCCTGATCTGCCATGTTGGGCACCAGCAGAAAATCCCACAGGAAATTTCCGTTGGCATAAAACTGATTTTTGGTCTGTCCGAGTCTTTGGTATTTGGTGCTCTTGAGATTTGGTATCCTTGTGAATCTGTCCTGTTCAGTGCCCAGAACTTTCCTTTTCTATTCCTTCAGGCTAAAACCTAAACATAAGTCCTCCCCCCTCACTGCGTCATTATGGTGTCAAGTTTAATAATATGCCTTGGTGTTATATTCGAACTCATTCTTCTATGGAGCACATTCAGCCTCACACAGACTGCGGGCTTTTAAAAGGCCCAGCCTATTCCCTCATGCACTCTTTATTCGGCGAGTCTTTTCCAATGATGCTGTCCACCAGGGATCTCAACACAGGTTTCCACGTTTAAACAATAGAATGACCTGTTGTTGCAGCCTTTCCCCAAACATAGCCTCGACTGGATCTGTTTGATCTCTTGTTCTCAGGTTAAATTGAATCTGTCACACTTGGTCTATTTTGTTGGCTGCCAGCATATTTCAAAGCTTTGACCTGTCAGGATTGCAATTTACAGCATGAGTTTGAGGATCAGCTGTTCAGTGTGATTTTTTTTCATTGTCTCAACTTCTACCACCAAAAAGGCGACCACACTGCCATGACAGACCCATGATGTATTTCTGGAACATTCCTCTGTACCCTGTTTTGATGTTAGCATACTCATGGGAAAACAGTAGATTTAAGGAATGCCATGTTAGACCACAAGACATAGGAGCAGAATCAGGCCACTCGGCCCATCGACTCTGCCATTCAATCATGGCTGATATTTTTCTGATCCCCATTCTCCTGCCTTTTCCCCATAACTCTCATCCCCTTATTAATTATTTAAGGCCTCCACAGCCTTTTGCGGCAAAGAGTTCCACAGATTCACCACTCTCTGGCTGAAGAAATTCCTCCTCATCTCTGTTTTAAAAGATTGGCCCTTTAGCCTGAGGTTGTGCCCTCTGGTTCTAGTTTTTCCTATTAGTGGAAACATCCTCTCCATGTCCACTCTATCCGGGCCTCGCAGTGTCCTGTAAGTTTCAATAAGATCCCCCCTCATCCTTCTAAACTCCAACAAGTACAGACTCGGAGCTCTCAACTGTTCCTCATGTGACAAGCTCTTCATTCCCAGGATCATTCTTGTGGACCTCCTCTGGACCCACCCTTAGATACAGAGCCCAAAACTGCTTACAGTACTCCAAATGGGGTCTGACTAGAGCCTTATACAGCCTCAGAGGTACATCCCTGCTCTTGTATTCTAGCCCTTGCATCATGAATGCTAACATTGCATTTGCCTTCCTAATTAGCAACTGAACCTGCACATTAACCTTAAGGGAATCTTGAACAAGGACTACCAAATCCCTTTGTGTTTCTGATTTCCCAACATTTTCCCATTTAGAAAATAGTCTATGCCTCCATTGCTCCTTCCAAAGTGCATAACCTTACACTTTTCCACATTATATTCCATCTGCCACTTCTTTACCCACTCTCCTAGCCTGTGCAAGTTCTTCTGCAGCCCCCCTGCTTTCTCAAAGACCCCTTTGTCCCCACTCTCTGTCTTCTGCCAGTCAGCCAATCCTTTATCCATGCCAGGATCTTACCCTTAACACCATGGGCACTTAACTTATTTAACAGTTTCCTATGTGGCACCTTGTCATTGACATAGAAACATAGAACAGTACAGCACAGTACAGGCCCTTTGGCCCTCAATGTTGTGCCGAGCTATGTCCAAACCCAAGATCAAGCTATCCCATTCCCTATCGTTCTGGTGTGTTCCATGTGCCTATCCAGTAACCTTGTCAAAGGCCTTCTGGAACTCTAAATAAATCACATCCACTGGTTCTCCTTTATCTAACTTCCTTGTTACCTCCTCAAAGAACTCTAACAGATTTGTCAGACATGACCTCCCCTTGTTGCGCATTCTTCCCTGCACCTGACCAATAGCGATTTCAGAGCTGGGACATTTTAAACATGTGGATTAATTCCTCCTGCATTATATTCCCCCTGTTTCTCCAGCTCTGTGTCCCTGCTCTTGCCAGTTCTACCCTTGAACTCTACAGGGTACATTGGCTGCCTTTTTAATAGCGTGTACCAGTGCTCTGTGAGCCCAACCAGTATTCAACTGTGAAAGGATTCACCACTAGTTCAAAAATATAAAATGCCAGAAAATCTCAGCAGGTCCGAAACTCAAAATCCAGACTTGAAATGTTGGTTCTATCCTCTCTCCGCAGACGCTGCGAGACCTGCTGCGATTTTACAGCATTTTCCGTTTTTGTTTCAGATTCCAGCATCCGCAGTAATTTTTAAAATTCATTTGTGGGACATGAGCGTCGCTGGCTGGCCAGCATTTATTGCCCATCCCTAGTTGCCTGAGGGCAGTTGAGAATCAACCACATTGCTCTGGCTCTGGAGTCATGTGTAGGCCAGACCAGGTGAGGGTGGCAGATTTCCTTCCCTAAAGGACATTGGTGAACCAGATGGGTTTTCTCAACAATCAACAATGGCCACATGGTCATCAGTAGATTCTTAATCCCAGATTTTTTATATTGAACTCAAATGCTGCCACCTGCCGTGGCAGGATTTGAAACCAGGTCCCCAGAACATTAGTTTCTGGATTAATAGTATGTTGACACAGTGATTAGCACTGCTGCCTCACAGAGTCAGGGACTGAGGTCCCATTCCCGGCTTGGGTCACTGTCTGTGTGGAGTCTGCATGTTCTCCCTGTATCTGTGTGGGTGTCCTCCAGGTGCTCCGGTTTCCTCCCACAGTCTGAAAGACGTGCTGGCTAGGTGCACTGGCCGTGCTAAATTCTCCCTCAGTGTAGCTGAACAGGTGCCAGGGTGTGGCTACTAGGGGATTTTCACAGTAACTTCATTGCAGTGTTAATGTAAGCCTGCTTGTAATCAATAAAAAAAACTTTAATACCACTGTGCCATCACTTTTATCATAACTGGTTGCTTCCTTGCTGTATACTATCATAGTGGGTGCGTGGAGGGGAATGGGATGGAGGGGGGTGTGCGGTGTGGAATACCCGACTGATTCCTTTTCTCCCTGTCTTGCCTTCCTGTTAGTGCTAGTCTAGTACACCTCTGACCTGAGATTCCCTCTGTGCGATTCATGACTACACCAGGCACTGTGCCGTGTAGCTGAAACGATCTTGATGTGTGACACTGAAGGAAAAAGCAGAACAGACACGAGGGAAGTCGATCAGAGCGATATCAGTGCTGTTGATGGATAGCTTCTCACTGATATATCTTAAACCTTCATTAGGGAGGCAGAGTGAGTGGCTGTGATTGGAGGCTGACGGTGTCTATAAATATCTGCAAGCTGAGTTTGTTGGATAGGGAGCCAGGTGCAGTGTTAGAATGTGGGAGCCACATCCACATATCCTTGAGTTGGATAGGAAGGATGTGTTTAGGGGTGGCACAGTGGTTAACACTGCTGTCTCACTGTGCCAGGGATCTAAGTTCGATTCCCGGCTTGGGTCTGCACATTCTCCCCACGTCTGCATGGGGTTCCTCCAGGTGCTCCGGTTTCTCTCTCAGTTCAAAGATGTTAGGTGGATTGGCCGTGCTAAAAAATTACCCCTTAGTGTCAGGGGACCAACAGAGTAAATACATGGGGTTATGGGGATAGGGTGGGATTGTTGTTGGTCCAGTATCGATGGGCTGAATGGCCTCCTTTTGTACTGCACGGATTCTATGAGTAGCTGAGAGAGATGTGCAGGTTAGATGAATTAGCCATGGTAAATGTATGGGCTTACAGGGATAAGGTGGGAGATAGGGCCTGGGTAAGGTACGCTGTCAGAGATAGTTGGTGCAAACCGGTTGGGCCGAATGGCCTCCTCCTGCACTGTAGGGATTCTAAGTCCAAAGAAGGCTATGTTGTTAGGATGAGATGAAGAAGATTGGGAGGTTGTCTCATGTGGACCATAAACACCGACTTTGGACCATTTCTGCACCCAGTATTCATTGTAATGTTTCTTTCTTTCTCGTGTTGGCTGTACCAGACCAGCCGTGGCTCCGGTCTCCTGACTGACTGCAGTCACTTTGGGATTAGCTGAGAAAGCAGTCACAGTGGCATTACCCACTGCCAACTCTTCCTGCCCCAGCGACAGCTCTCTGCACTGGCAATGATGGCCAGATGCCAGAACTGGCAGTGTCCATTGCCCACGCTGTTCGCACTGCCAGCAGTATCGAGGGGCTGACCTGAGGTCCCCCTGACAAGCAATGACCAACAGTTCAGCCTGAAAAGAAACCGACTATACCCTTGTTATTTTCAGGCTTAACTGAGGGTAGCCGACATACTAGAATGCCAGCTCGTCTCGCCTGCTTTTACTGATGGAAATAAACTCTAGTGGGGCTGATTCCCCTTTAAATAATCTCAGTGGCTAATACATCCAGAGTTCAAAGTGCAACAGGAGCCTCAAAGGAAACCTGATCCTTTTACTCCAGCGCTAAGGTGTATGTATGCACGCCAGCTGCGTATGTTGGAAGCAGCCCAATAATTTGAACAATACCTTTAGTATTGTAGATACACCCCGGAAGCAAATACACTGGATATTAATTAGCATTCTGTGGCCTCACTGTAAAGATTTCATTTACCAGGCCTGGTTAAAACCACAGGAAGCAGCTTCCCGATGGTAGAATTGAGCAATGCCATACAGATTGCAGAAGATCCAGATTTCCATCTTGTTCACCCAAGAACCAGGTGTTTGCTGAACCTCGATGTTTAGAATTCTCATCCTTGTCCAAATCCCTCCAAGTTTTTATCCTTCCCTATTTCCCTTACCTTCCAGTCCTACAATCCTTTCTCTCTTCAAACTGGCCTCTTGCGGATCATGGACCTTTACCATCGATGGCTGTGCCCTCAGCCCTAGATCCAGATTTTCCTCCCTAAACCATTCCTCCCCTTCACTTTCTTATTTTTTTTTAAACCTATCCCTTTGACAATCATTTTTATCACTTGTCTTTTTATGTCACTAAATGTTCATTCCCAACTTGCCTGGGTGGGTGCAGCTCCAACAAACACTCAAGAAGCTTGACACCACCCAGGACAAAGTTGCTTGATTAAAACCACATCCACAAACATCCACTCCCTCCACCACCGACGCTCAGTAGCAGCAGTGTGTACTATCTACAAGATGCACTGCAGCAATTCACCAGAGATCTTTAGACAGCATCTTCCAAACCCACAGCCTCTTCCATCTAGGAGGACAAGGGCAGCAGATACACGGGAACACCACCACCTGCAAGTTCCCCTCCAAGCCACTCACCATCCTGACTTGGAAATACATCCTTCACAGTCGCTGGGTCAAAATCCTGGAATTCCCTCCCTTACAGCATTGTGGGTCAACCCACAGAACATGGATTGCAGTGATTCAAGAAGGCGCCTCACCACCACCTTCTCAAGGGCAACTGGGCATGAGTAATAAATGCTGGCTAGCCAGCGACACTCATGTCCCACGAATGAATAAAAAAAGCCCAGTCTGACTACATTCTTGTCAAACACCTTGGGACATGTTACCAATTTACAGGGGTTATGTAAGTGCAAACGACTGCTCTTGTGTCTAGTTAACAGGGTATGTTAACATTCAGCACATTAAACTCCAGCACCCACGCTGTGTACCCTGAGGTCCTCGGATCTTCAAGTCTCTGCACTTTTTAAATTGGACAAGAGAGTGAGCACTGTACACGCTGAGCAAACAGAGAATCTATCTGTGTGGATTGTCCAGAAGTTTAATTTGGAGTGAAGGGTCCTTGGTGCATGTCAGTCTTCCAGCTGAACAGTGAATAAAGCTGTCCTTCTGTTGGCTTTGTAGATCAGGAAGCTTAGGATTCCTTGAATCCCTACAGTGCAAAAGGAGGCCATTCGGCCCATCGAGTCTGCACCAACCCAAAATCCCACCCAGGCCCTATTCCCATAACCCCACATATTTACTCTGCTAATCCCCCAACATTAAGGGACAATAGAGCATGGACAATCCACCTAACCCGCACATCTTTGGACTGAAACCGGAGCATCCAGAGGAAACCTGCATGGATACTGGGAGAACGTGCAGATTCCGCACAGACAGTGACCCGAGGCCGGGAATTGAATCCGAGTCCCTGGCACTGTGAGGCAGCAGTGCTAACCATTGTGCCACCGTGCCGCCCGTGAGAAGTTCTCTACATTTTTGAAAAGTAGCACACAGGGCCGAGTTAGTTGATCTAAACTAGAACACAGTGCTCCAATTTGACAAAGCCCCCTAGCTTAAGAAGGGGAGGAATCAGCCTGAGCTCCCACTCTTGGTAGATGTTCCATGAGTCTTGCAGGTGTGCAGGCTTCATGCCGGGTGGGTGTGAGCGCCGGGCAGTGTGTCTGGTGAGTTGGCTGTGATGACTGTTATACTCACTCTGACAATAAGTTAACATCTTCAGTAGAGGGGCTGCCCCATGACGCTCCACAATCCTTTGGTGGCTGTGGATCGATTGGACCACTTTAAGCCCCAGGGCACTCCTGTAAGAATGTTAAAAGGCGCAAGTCCAATAGTACCTGAGTGAGTGTGGTTACTGACTGGTGTGGTGGGATTGCTGGTTCACTCTTTCTTTTATTCATTCATGGGACATGTGCGTCACTGGCTGGGCCGCCACATATTTTGGAGGACTGAAGGGCCTGTTTCCTGTGCTGTTCTGTTATTGCCCATCCCTGGTTGTCCTTAAACTGAGTGGCTTGCTCAGCCATTTCAGAGGGCAGCTGAGAGTCGACCACATTGCTGTGACTTTGGAGTCACATATAGGCCAGACCAGATTAGGACAGCAGATTTCCCTCCCTAAAGGGACATTAATGAACCAGATAGGTTTTTTCTGACAATCGACAATGGTTTCATGGTCATCAGTAGATTCTTAATTCCAGATTTTTTTACTGAATTCAAATTCTACCATCCTGTCGTGGTGGGATTCCTGGTGTAAAGCTGTTGAACTGAATCCGATACAGAGCGATGAGCACTTACTGTCCCCCATCTCCCGCCCTCCCTCCCACCCTGTCCCCGCCCTTCCCCCCACCTTGCAGAATGAACCCTCTCCCTCTCAGTAGACCCAGCCCTCTCTCAGTTGTCAGTCTAAATACTGCCAAAGGTGTTAAAGGTGTTTTGAGTGAGTGTTGATGTGACACCAGTAGATTTGCAGAACTCTGGAATCTTTCTGTGTACTTTACAGTCTCTGTAAACAATAGACTTTTAACCATGGATTTTTTTAAGTGAAAACTGAGGTGATGAAATCATGGTTCCTAGTGTACAACACCAGCGGTATTGTGAAGGCGGGGGGGAGAAGATTAATAGTTTCATCGTTATTTGGAATTGGAAGGGAGGTTGAAGGAAGTTTATCCAGTGTTCAATCTATTTGTCAAACATTACAAGAACAGAGAATATCTGAACATTATTACACACTGCCTGTGGAATCCTGCTGTTTATGAATTGGCTGCTGTCTTTCCTACACAACAACAGAGCCTACCCTTCAAAAAGCATTTCATTGGTTCTGTGGTCCTGTGGGACCTCCAGAGCTGATGAGAGGTGTTATATAAATGCATGTCTTTCAGTCTGAAAGACAAACATTCAGCATGTTCTGATGTAGAATCAAAGGACCCTTTGGTCAGCACGGTGGCACAGTGGTTAGCTCTGCTGCCTCACAGCACTAGGGACCTGGGTTCAATTCTCGGCTTGGGTCACTGTCTGTGTGGAGTTTGCACGTTCTCCCCGTGTCTGCATGGGTTTCCTCCGGGTGCTCCGGTTTCCTCTCATGATCTGAAAGATGTGCAGGTTAGGTGGATCAGCCATGCTAAACGTGTGGGGTTAAGTGAATGGGGTTGTGCCTGGGTAAGATGCTTTTTCTGAGTGTGGATGTGAAGGGCTGAACGGCCTCCATCTGCACGGTGGGAAATCTATAGACTCGAAACATTAATTTGACTTTTCCTCGGAGCAGTGTAAAGATGGCATTGGTTTCTACGGAATCATACAAAATTGACTCTTAAGGTGCCAGGAAAACCAGCGTGCAGCACCCCAGCTGCACTGTCAGCTGTTCTCACCAGATATTCCGGCACTTAGAGTAAAACAAATCTACAGGCACCATCACATGAGAAGCCTCAGGGAGCTGGCAACACCAGTTCCACACAGATCCTCCTAAAGGGCACCCAGATATTCCAGCACTTACAGTAATAAATGCAGCAATGCCCAGTTCCCATAAATGAGTAAAAGGAAATGCTCGGGTACCGTTCCAGATATTCCAGCTAGCCTGTGTATTTAGTCCTTCGTGATCAGGCCTAGTAAGTGTGAGTGAGCTATTTGACTCTGGGAGCATCACAACTGTTTCAGATTTTGCCCTGGCCCATTCTCCTCAGGACTGTGACTCTTCAGTTTAGCCGATCAGAGCTGGGGTAGCGCGGGGAATGAAGTGATTGCCTCCGTAATTACCCTCAAGAAAAGCGAGAATAATTCAGCTTGGGTTGCCGCTCCTGCTCGCAGTCCCAGTGTCACCCATCAAGAGATGCCTGTAGGTGTCAGGATTAGGATAGACTGCGATGCCCTGCATGGCCAAATAGCCACTGACACGATTTATAGATGTGGGATAATTAGGTAAGTGGCCTGCCAAAGCAGAGCCAGCAACCTCTGTACAACAACCTGCCTTGCTGTAGCATCTTCACAGGAGCATTGTCAAATAAACTTTGACCCCTAAGGTGAACAGACCAAAGAGTTGGTTTTTTTAGGTGTATCCTTAAAGGGAGGTGGAGAGGCAGAGGCACCTGAGGGAGGAATCCAGGCCCAGACCCGCAAATTGGGAGAGCTTAAGAGAGCAGATTTGGAGGAGTGCAGGGATGGTGGAGGGCAATGGGATTGGAGCTGGTGAGGAACAAGGCTATGGAAGGATGGGGGAGGTGATTGCCTAGTGGTATTATCACGAGACTATTATCCCAGAAACTCAGCTAATGTTCTGGGAATACTGGGTTTGAATCCCGTTACGGGATTAAATTTGGTTAAAAAAAATCTGAAATTAAGAATCTACTGATGACAATGAAACCACCGTTGACTGTCAGAAAAACCTAGCTGGTTCACTAATCTCCTTTAGGGAAGGAAATCTGCCGTCTTGACCTGGTCTGGCTTACATATTGGCAGTAAGAAATCTGACAACATCAGGTTAAATCCAACCGATTTATTTGATAGTAAACTCACAAGCTTTCGGGGTTTCTCCTTTCGTCAACCTGGTGTTGTCAGATTTCTTACTGTGTTTACCCCAGTCCAACGCTGGCATCTCCACATCATGACTACATATTGACTCCAGAGCCACAGCAATGTGGTTGACTCTCAGCTGCCCCCTGAAATGACCAAGCGAGACATGAAATGACCAAGCGAGTTGCATCAGCGATTCAAGAAGGTGGCTCACCACCAGCTTCTCAAGGGCAATTCGGGATGGGCAATGAGTGCTGGCCTAGCCAGCGACAGCCATATCCCACAAATGGATGAAGAAACAATATGAGAAGTTTAAAATCAAAGAGTGTAGCCAGGCTAAGGTGCAGGTCAGCAAGAATTGGCAATGGATGAATGGGACTGTTACCTTCACTCAAGTTAGTTCAGGCTGGGGGGTTGAATCTTCTGGGTCTATGCATTTAATCAATCTGAAATACTTGGGTGCCAGAACCTAAATATCCAGTTCCCTCCCCGGAGTAGACTTTCGACTCATTCCTTCCCGCTTTGCCTGAGGGAGAGGGGACCGTGTTTCAATTAAAGCAATCGTCAGATTGATTCCCTCAAGTTTCCAAACAGATTCATCACTCCATTACTGGCGAGCTGCTGAATTAACATATTCACGATAAACAGTTCCCAGGAAGAATAATTATTCATAGGCTTGGCCTCTTCCATAACTGCGATGGCACCAGAGACTCACTATTAATCAGCCCACACTACCGAACACTGTGCCACCTCTCATTTATTACTGAACAACCGCCTTCTAATTTAGTCTGTGATTTTGAGATGGAGTGTGCGTGTGTGTGTGAGAGAGAGTGAGAGAGAGCTTCTGGAACATTCTGCCAAGTTTAGACACAAGACTGGTCGCAGCAGCTAAGATTCTGGGAGGCTTTGACAGTGTCGACACCGATGGGAGAGTCCTTTGGTCATAATCCCAGGTTAAAGTCCAACTCAAACCTGGTGTTGTGAGACTTCTTACAGTGCTTACCCCAGTCCAACACTGGCATCTCCACATCATAATCCCAGGATCAGGGGGGAGACCACTCAGGACTAAGATGAGGAAGTCTTCACTCAGAGCGCTGTGAATCTTTGGAATTCTTTACCTCGGAGAGGCTGGGGATGGTCAGCCATTCCATATATTCAATGCTGAGGTCAGTGGATTTTTGTAATCCTGGGTGATCAAGTGACATAGGGATAGGGCAGGAAAGTGGAGTTAAGATCAAGGATCAGCCATGACCTCTTTAAATGGTGGAGCAGGTTCAGCAGGTTTGGCCGACTTCCGCTCCTATTTCGTACAGTGGGAATGTTGCAGACGTTGCAGACTGGACTGCTTGTTTACAAAATGGATCCCCTGATATCCGTGCTGCTGGGCCAGGAGGGCCAAGATGGCCGTCAGACCATTCCAATATGGCCGCCAGTCCATTCCAAGATGACAGCCAGTCTATTCCAAGATGACCACCAGCCCATAAGGATCAGGATGGCTGCCAGACTATTTGAAGAAGGCCACCAAGCCTTCCAAGACGGCCACCAGCTCACAGGGGCCAGGATGCCGCCCAGCCCATTCCAAGATGGCTGCCAGTTCATTCCATTGGTCCATGTTGACTTTAATGTTCCAACTGGTTTCAAAACCCTGTTAGAGATAAAAGCTCAGTCAAGAACCTTGTTTCTTATCGGCAGTCCCTGGTAGAATTCAGGGCTGCCAGATCATAGAATTCCTACAGTGCAGGAGGAACCCATTTAGCCCATCGAGTCTGCACCGATCATAATCCCACCCAGGCCCTATTCCCTTAACCCCACATATTTACCCTGCTAATCCCCTGACATCAGGGTCAATTTGGCATGGCTGATCAACCTAACCTGCACGTCTTTGGACTGTGGGAGGAAACTGAGGCACCGGAGGAAACCCACACAGACACAGGGAGAATGTGAAAACCCCACACAGTGACCTGAGGCCAGAATCAAACCCAGGTCCCTGGTTCTGTGCTGCCCTAGATCTGGTTGGTTTCCTTGTGAGCCCAGCACATGTCCTCCCATCCCCCAAGATAACCTGAATAAAGCTTTAAACTGTCCTTCCTTCCTGGGCTTAAACTGGCTTCGCTGCACCTTTCCCCTCGGATTTCCTCAAGCAATTCTGGCATTGTGGCTGACTGCCCAGATGGAATTGAGTTAAAGGCCAAATTGTATCATAAGATCCTGATGTTTGCATATTAAAAAATAACTTGCATTTACAAAGTGCCTTTCACAAGCTCAGGGCATCTCAGAGCACATTGCAGCCAATGAGCACATTGCAGCAACTGTTGTATGATAGGAATGCAGCAGCCAAGTTGTGCATAGCAAGTTCCCGCAAACAGCAACTCCCAGACAATCTGTCTTTGTGATGTTTATTGAGGGACAAACATTGGCCAAGACACTGGGACTAACCCGTCTATTCTTCTTTGGAATGGTGCCAAGAGATCTTGTACATCCTCCCTAAGGCAACAGACAGGGGCCTTGTTTGAATGTGTCAGCTGAAAAGCAGCACCTCTGACAGTGCAGCACTCGCTCAGTACTGCAGTGGAGTTTCAGTTTAGATTATGTGCTCAAGTGTGGCCAGCACAGTGGTTAGCACAGCTGCCTCACAGCGGGACCTGGGTTCAATTCCCAGCTTGGGTCACTGTCTGTGTGGAGTTTGCACATTCTCCCCATGTCTGCATGGGTTTCCTCCAAGTGCTCCGGTTTCCTCCCACAGTCTGAAAGATGTGCGGATTAGGTGGATTGGCCTTGCTAAATTGCCCCTTAGTGTCAGGGGGATTAGAAGGGTAAATACGTGGGGTTACGGGAATAGGGCCTGAGTGAGATTGTTATCGGTGCAGGCTTGATGGGCCAAGTGGCCTCCTCTTGCACTGTAGGGATTCTATGAATCTAGGGTATGGAGTGGGAGTTAAATCCAGAACCTTGTGATTCAGAGAGTTCTCCCAATGAGTCATTGTTGACGGTTAAAGAGGCCTGGGCCTACCTGAGGCAGCTGCACCTGACTGTTCCAAATGTGTGGCATTAAAGTGGTTAGTACTGCTGCCTCAAGACACCAAGAACCCGGGTTCAATTCCTGGCTTGGGTCACTGTCTGTGAGGAGTCTCCTCGTGTCTGCGTGGGTTTCCCCCGGATGCTCTGGTTTCCTCCTACTGTCCGAAAGACGTGCTGGTTAGGGTGCATTGGCCGTGCTAAATTCTCCCTCAGTGAACCCGAAAAGGCATCGGAGTGTGGCGACTTGGGGATTTTCACAGTAACTGCATTGCGGTGTTAATCTAAGCCTATACGTGACACTAATAAATAAACTTTAACTTTAAAAATGGTGATGGTGGGGTACACGGTG
This sequence comes from Carcharhinus amblyrhynchos, assembly GCF_965287045.1. Classification (NCBI taxonomy): domain Eukaryota; kingdom Metazoa; phylum Chordata; class Chondrichthyes; order Carcharhiniformes; family Carcharhinidae; genus Carcharhinus; species Carcharhinus amblyrhynchos. The sequence goes on along the minus strand of NC_137353.1, from coordinate 23,878,230 downwards.
GAGAGGGGAGCACGATGCCCCAAAGTGAATCCTCCCCCTTCCCCACGATGGGCTTGGGTTGAAGGTTTCTGGAGCTTAACTTGTGCTCAGTCATTTCGTCATTACCCGGATGCCAGTCCTGGTGTTGATGGGTGCTCGGCTGGCGTGCACTGTGTCATCAGTGACAGCAGAGCTAATCTGAGGAATACCAAAGAGGCTCGGAGCTGTTTGTTAGTCTAATACGAGATGTCTGTTTGTGTTCACCAGCTGTTGGCAACAACATCCCAGGGGACATCCAGCAGAAACAATTCTTTACTCTTCCCGATGTCTTCAGGCTGTGCATCAAGCAGTGGACTTGGCACTCTGGGATGGGGGAGCAGTCTGGGACAACTGGGCCCTGAGTAAAGTTTGTTTGATGGTGCAGAATACGCCTACTGCAAGATCTGAAGTCAAAGTACAGGCGGGCAGCCAACAATGGGAGGGTGGACTGGGGCCCATTCTTTGCCCCCTGCCAGGGTACGTCGGAAATTGGGGAGTGACCACCCAAGATTTTCCACGTCGCTCTGGGCTGCCTGACTTCCCCTGGGGCAACACAAGCCTCAGACACCCACAGGAGAGAAAGGGAGGGAGTTAGAAGTCAAGAAAAGCCCTCCCATCTACTCCCCGGTTCTCTCCATCACCAATTCTTAGAATCATAGAATCCCTATAGTGCAGAAAGAGGCCATTCGGCCCACTGAGCTTGGACCAACGGCAATCCCACCCATGTCCTATTCCTGTAACCCCACATATTTACACTATTAATCTTCTTGACACTAAGGGACAACTTAGCATGGCCAGTCAACCTAACCTGCACATCTTTGGACTGTGGGAGGAAACCAGAGCACTCAGAGGAAACTCACACAGATGCTGGGAGGATGTGCAAACTCCACACAGACAGTCACTCAAGGTTGGAATTGAACCCGGATCCCTGGCATTGTGAGGCAGCAGTGCTAACCATTGTGCCACCGTGCTACCCCGTTTTATTCTCCCTCTTGGAAAATGTCCTTGTTGCACTAAAGTTTGCAATGCTTCCCGTGTCAGCTGTATCTCAGTTACTAGTACTCTCATTTCTGACTCATGAGGTTCCAGGTTCGAGCTCCCACCTCCAGCACAAAAATCAAGGTCAACTCTCCAGTGCAGTACTGTGGGAGTGCTGCATTGTTGGAGGTCCTATCATTTGGATGAATTGTGAATCTGAAGCGTACTCTGTCTGCTCAAGCGGATGTAAAGAATCCCATGGCACTGTTTTGGGTGAATGGGTGAGTTATTCCCTGTGTCCTGGCCAATATCTATCGCATACTCAACATCATGGATAATCTAGTCCTGATCATCTTTCTGTTTGTGGGAGCTTGCTGTGTATAAATTGGCTGCTGTGTTTCCTACATAACAACAGTGACTACACTTCCGTATTACATGGGCTGTAAAAGGATTTGAGATGACCAGTATTATACAAAGTATTATAGAAACATAGAAGATAGGAGCAGGAGGAGGCCATTCAGCCCTTTGAGTCTGCTCCACCATTATCACGATCATAGCTGATCATCCAACACAATAGCCTAATCCTGATTTCTCCTCATAACCTTTGATCCCATTTGCCCCAAGTACTGTATCTTGAAAACATTCAATGTTTTGGCATCAACTACTTCCTGTGGTAATGAATTCCACAGGCTCACCACTCTTCGGGTGAAGACATGTCTCCTCATCTCCGTCCTGAATGGTCTACCCCAAATCCTCAGACTGTGACCCCCTAGTTCTGAACTCCCCCACCATCAGGAATATCCTCGCTGCATCTATCCTGTCTGGCCCTGTTAGAATTTTCTAATAAGTCTATATGAGATTCCCCCCTCATTCATCTGAACTCCAGTGAAAACTATCCTAACCTAGTCAATATCTTCTCATACATCAGTCGTACCATCCTCGGAATCAGCCTGGTAAACCTGTACAACTACAAGTCTTGTTTCCCCCCCATTGACCTTGGTTGCGATGGAGGTTAAAATCAGGTAGCTTCGTTAATGGGTGACTGAGCTATAAAACCGGAACTGCCTGCTTGTGGCAAATAGAAATCCTTTCAAGTTACATGTTTTAGCCTCTGCTTGGGATCTTGTCAACCTATTTTTCTAATCCCACCCAACTCTCAATCTCCCTCACAAATACTTCTGACCATGGTCTTTATATGTCTAGCCACTTTGTACCATTGCTAATGGCAGACTCTATAGCTGCCTGGAACCAACTATCAATTCCACATCCACCCCTCACCAGCCCATCCACTTCTCACTCCTTTCACTGCCTTCCCATTTTAAAAAGACAGTTCCCAAAGCTCCATGTATTTACCCAAGTCTGTATTCGCCCTTGCTAATCTGTCCCTCTCCGGCCCAGTTCTAGCTTCCTTACACCTACTGGCAAAGTACCTTGCCATGTTCTTTTTATTAATGGTGTTAAATACATGTAAATGTATCAGACAGTTTATTGATTTATTATTGTCACATATATTGGGTTACAGTGAAAAGTATTGTTTCTTGCATGCTATACAGACAAAACATACCGTTCATAGAGTATATAGGGGAAAAGGAAAGGACAGGGTGCAGAATGTCATAGCTAGGGTGTGGAGAAAGAACAGCTTAATATAAGGTAGGTCCATTCAAAGGTCTGATGGCAACAGGAAAGAAGCTGTTCTTGAGCCGGTTGATAACGTAATCTCAGACTTCCCAACGGAAGAAGGTGGAAGAAAAAATGTCCAGGCTGTGTGGGGTCCTTAATGATGCTGACTGCTTTGCCAAGGCAGCAGGCAGTGTAGACAGAGTCGATGGATGGGAGGCTGGTTTGAGTGATGGACTGGGCTACATTCATAATCCTTTGTAGTTTCTTGCAGTCTTGGTCAGAGCAGGAGCCAAACCAAGGAAGTGTAGACAGAGTCAATGGGTGGTTGGCCAGCTGTATTTTGAGGCACAAGTCAATTGGCGTCAGACTTGTCCAGGTCAGAGTGATGGTTGAATTGAAGGAATGGTAAATGTCTTTCCATGGCGGTGCTGCCCAGATTGCAACTGGAGAATGAAAAGTTGTGTTGCTACAGGCTCGCTGCGGCCTTCCACAGCAAAGAGGAGGAGCTTCCCACTTGTGAAGCAAAGCGGAGAAGATTATCCTTCTGCATTTTGCACACCTTCAGCTCTGACCAAGAAATGATGGCATTCAGGCCCAGCCCCAGAATGCCTGCAGGATTTAAACCAGCAGCGGCCGGGTACAAAGTACCTCGCCCAGCTACGATGTTGCCTGGATACTGAACCATATCCTGATGATACTTTAGCATGTTGCTAAATGCCCATCCAGCTGTACTTAGGGACCTGCCAAAGACTGCGGCAATCAGAAAGTTAATGGAATCAGCTTGGTAATTTGCCAAGTGCTAACATTGTTCTCGTTAGTGAACAAGTGCAGAGGCGTTCATTAACCACAAACAAAATAATGGCGTGTTGTTGGTGAAATCAGGAACGTCTTGCCACGGTTAAATGCAGAAAGTGTCACAAACTCAGCAATAAGTGGCCAGGTGACCAATAATGTGGAGGGGATGATGGGCAGTTTGGATTTGGAACAAAAGGCACCTCCAGTGCGGAATTCAAATCCTGTTTAACTTGGGAATCTATTCACATTAAGTAGTGTTGCAGTGGGTGACCTTTATTCAAGCCGTTATGAGTCTAAGCACATACTGCAAAGAAGAGCAGAAAGGAAACATGAATAATTTCACAAATGCCTACTGGAGTCATGTTTATGAGGTTTTATCAAAAACAAACCATCTTCCCAGTGACAGGGGCCTCGATGGAGCCTCTGAAATATCCGTCCTGAGAACTGAAATCAAAATGTTCACATCCTTGTCAAAATAAAACTTCAGCTGAGAATCTTCTGCTTTTTCAGCCTCCTATTAACAACTACATGCTTCCAACATCTTTGTTCTTCTTGTCAAAGTATCACTTCAGGCAATATTGGGTGGTCAAACAAAGGGCCCATAAGACACAGGAGCAGAATTGGACCACTCGGCCCATCAGGTCTGTTCCGCCATTCAATCATGGCTGATAAGTTTCTGAACCCCATTTTCCCGCCTTTTCCCCATAATCTTTGACCTCTTTACCAATTAAGAACACATCTATCTCTGTCTAAAATACACTCAATGACCTGGCCTCCACAGCCTTCTGTGGCACTGAATTCCACAGATTCACCACCCTCTGGCTGAAGAAATTCCTCCTCATCACGGTTCTAAATGATTGTCCCTTTATTCTAAGGCCGTGCCCTTGAATTCTAGTCTCCCCTATAAATGGAAACATCCTCTCACGTCCATTCTATTCAGGCCTTTCAGTATTCTGTAAGTTTCAATGAGACCATTCCCCACCCCTATCTTTCTAAACTCCATCGAGTACAGACCCAGAGTCCTCAGACACTCCTCATACATCAGGCTTTTCATTCCGGGGATCATTCTTGTGAACCTCCTCTGGACCCTTTCCAAGGCCTAGCACATCCCTCCTCAGAAACGGGGCCCAAAATTGCTCACAATACTCCAAATGTGGTCTGACTAGAGCTTTATAAAGCCTCAAAATACATTCCTGGCACTTGTCCTCTGGCACTAAGATGTCCTTCAGGCCCAGATGAGTCAATCTCTCCCCCCTCCCCCCCTCCCTGCTGTCTCAGATCCTTACAGTTCTGCCTCATCTGAACTTCAGCCTGTGAAATGCCATTCTGTTCACTTGGACATCATAAACAGATTGGGCTCACCTTAACAACCACACTGACAAAATCCATCCTCATTTCTGGGGAAGAAGCGCCTTTTGTGAAAAACAAAATTTATCAATTCTTCTCCCTCCTGGAGGTGATTTCTTTCCTTGGGAATTCACAGGCCACTCTGGTGGGAGGAACTCTCCTGAACATGACTCAGTTTTTCAGCAGGGTGATTCCATAATCCATCGGGAGTGTGAGTCAGGGATAGATTTACATTATTGGCACTTCAGTTTATTCCCCTCACTTCCTTTTGTGCATCACTTCCCACTGAGGGAGAAACTGTTTTTTTATTATTTGTGGGACATAGGCGTCGCTGGCTGGCCAGCATTTATTGCCTATCCCTATATTGTTCAGAGGGCGGTTAAGAGTCAACTTGCTGTGGCTCTGGAGTCATATGTAGGCCAGACCAGGTAAGGATGGCAGATTTCCTTCCCTAAAGGACATCAGTGAACCAGATGGGTTTTTCCGACAATCGATAATGGTTTCACGGTCATCAGTAGATTCTTAACTCCAGATATTGTTTGTTGAATTCAACTTCTGCCATGGCAGGATTTGAACCTGGGTCCCCGGAACATTAGTTGAGTTTCTGGATTAATACTCCAGTGATAATACCACTAGGCCATTGTTGTCACACTATCAACAAATAGGGGTTCCGTTCTCACCTGACGTTGGAGCACACACAACTGTAGCTTAAAACTTATTTTCTCTCAAAGGAGTCAAATTTCTTTCCTCCATCACTCTTGATTTCCAACTGTGATCCCACAAATTTAGCAATGCTATTTCCCTCCTACTGTGAACTATGGTGGTATCCAGCAGTGTAGACCTCAATCCTTCAGCTCGGTTGCTCAATGCATAAAATTCTCAGGGAAACGAAAGAAATAAGTTCCTTTGGGAACGAGAGTGTTCATCATTGTATTGAGCCTTGGCCTGGGCTTGTCCTGTGAGGAGAGCGCGGGTACGTTCTTGCTTGTGCACTGTCTTGCCTGCTCCAGTGACTATAATGCTGCCCTCCAGAGCATTATCTCAGTCACTTTGCCTTCTCAACATTATTCTACAAACCAACCTCTTTAACCAGTAACAAAAACAGAAAATGCTGGAAAATCTCAGCAGCATCTGTGGAGAGAGAATAGAGCCAATGTTTTGAGTCAGGATTACTCTTTGTCAAGGTGGTTTTAAACGTTGGGTCTATTCTCTCTACACAGATGCTGTCAGACCTGCTGAGGTTTTCCAGCATTTCCTACTTTTGTTTCAGATTCTGTTATTTTGCCTTTATTGTTAACCTGTACGTTGGCCAATCCTTACATTCCTTATCACCCCTCTCCTTTGGGGACATTATTTATTAATTGGTCAGAAGTAAGGCAATGAAGTTACTGTGAAATTCTCCTAGTCACCGCACTCCGGCGCCTGTTCGGGTCAATGCACCTAATCAGCACATCTTTCAGACTGTGGGAGTAAACCGGAGGAAACCCATGCAGACACGGGGAGAACGTGCAGAGACCACACTGACAGTGGCCTAAGCCACGAATGGAACCCAGGTCTGTGGTGCTGCGAGGCAGCAGTGCTAACCACTGTGCCATTGTGCCGCTCACATTGGAGTCTAAGATGTTTCATTATTCAGTGAGGACTGTGTAAATTTGTTACTGCCGTATTGACATTCCAGTCTCTCTGTGAGTGCCTCGCTGCTGCTCTTCTGCTCAAATATCTTTGACCAGGAAGCTGGACCATGATTGGCCGGCAGCGGCTGTCAATTGCTATGGTTCTTGGTTTTGGCAAGACTCACCAGAATAAGTGAGGAAGAATCACAGAGCAGTTCTGCTGTGACAGCAACCATTATTCCTGTTATCTGAAATGGTTCCCAGTGCAGATTACATATTCTAGATTTAATGAGACACGCTGAAACTCTTTATCATGGTCATTGTAACCACCTCTCAGCTCAGCACTCACCATTAATCAGAAGGCTTCATCACTCAGAGAACCACTTCAGACGCTCCTACAATCACCACAGCTCATATTTTCCATGAAATACCATTTACTAGTCAGTCCCGACAATGCCACAATGTACCCTGTGTCGCTAACAATGACAGGCTGAAATACCCCTCACCTCCCCCAGTCCGTATATTCAACAACCCTAACAATAGTAAACTGATACACACAGCCTTAACAACAACACAGTGATATATCCTACACCCCTAAAGATAAAGTGTTGATATGTTTCACATGTTGACCATAAAGCACTAATATGCACATCCAAAGATGTGCAGATTAGGTGGATTGGCCATGCTAAATTGTCCCTTAGTGTTAGGGGGACTAGCTAGGGTAAATGCATGGGATTATGGGGATAGGGCCTGGGTGGGATTGCTGTTGGTGTAGGATTGAGGAGCGGGACAGTGGCACAATGGTTAGCACTGCTGCTTCACAGCATCAGGGACCCGGGTTTGATTCCCGGCTTGGGTCACTGCCTGTGTGGTGTTTGCACACTCTCCCCATGTCTGTGTGGGTTTCCTCCGGGTCTTGTTGTTTCCTCCCACTGTCTGAACGATGTGTTGGTTAGGTGCATTGGCCACACTAAATTCTCCCTCAGTGTACCTGAACAGGTGCCAGAGTGTGGCGACTGGAGGATTTTCACAGTAACTTTATTGCAGTGTTAATGTAAGCCTACTTGTGACAATAATAAATAAAACGATGGGCTAAATGGCCTCTTCCTGCACTGTAGGAATTCTATGATATACCCCACCACACTTCTAACTCAAGAGTTTTAATATAACCCACATTCCTAGTACAATAAGTGGTAGTACGGTGGTACAGTGGTTAGCAATGCTGCTTCACGGTGCCTGGGACCCGGGTTCAATTCCTGCCTTGGGTAACTGTCCATGTGGAGTTTGCATGTTCTTCCTGTGACTGTGTGGGTTTACTCTGGGTGCTCCAGTTTCCTCCCACACTGCAAAGGTTTGCAGATTGGCCATGTTAAATTGCCCCTTAGTAGGTTAAGCGACTGGTGGGATAAATATGTAGGGTTACAGGAATAACAACCAACTCAAGAACAGCTTCTTCCCTGCTGCCATCAGATTTCTGAATGGACCTACCTTATATAAAGTTGATCTTTCTCTACACCCTAGCTATAGCTGTAACATTACATTCTGCACTCTCTCCTTTCCTTCTCCCCTATGTGCTCTATGAACGGTATGTTTTGTCTGTATAGTGCAAGAAACACCACTTTTCAGTGTATCCCAATGCATGCGACAATAATAAATCAAATCAAATCAAATTAAATCAGTCTGGGAGTATTCTCTGAAATGGACCTTATTCCATTCACATTTTGCTTATGCTGTTTCTAGTTCCAGTTAGTAAGCATTAGCTAACAAGCAGGAAATAATGAAGGCATCTAACTCACTGATTGGTGGGATGTGTATTTCAGTTACTAGGCTCAATTTGGATGTCTCTGTGCAGGGCCAGGCCTGAGGAGTGATGACTCCTTGTGTAAATAGCCTTTCCCGACAGCTAATTCACCGTTAAGATGCAGCCTAATGAACTCCATCATTTCTAACCTTTACACGGCACACAGAGAGAGATTTGATGAGGTGTTTTGTTGACTCTGGCCTTTGCCTGGCTTAATGACAACAGAGAAACTGAACAATAAAACTCAAGGGCCTCATTTTGGAGGCTTTCACAAAGGTTACTCAGTGAGTTTTGTATGTGGGCAGCTGGATACAAGGCTGGAATATCTCCCATCATTACAGAGTACGTACAGGTTGCTAACATTTGGCTAGAAGCTTTCTGTCATATTTTCAGATGTGGGCTTTGCGTATACCTGGGTCACGTGTGTGAGCCACAGATGTGAAGTATACAGAGCCCCACCAGTACTGACAGCCTCTTTACATAGTGAAGTAAATAACCACCTTTTATTGTATAGAATCATTGTATGGTTACAGTACAGGAGGAGGCTATTCAGCTACTTGAACCCATGCCAGCTCCCTGAAAGAACAATTTGGTTAGACCTACTCCCCCAACCTTTCTCTGGACACCTGCAGTTCCTTTCCCTTCAGGTGCTTCTCCTATTCCCGGGGCAGGGGGCAGTGGTTAGCAGTGCTGCCTCACAGTGTTGGAAAATGGGATTAGAATAGGTAGATGTTTAATGACCGGCACTGATGGGCTGAAGGGTCTCTTTCTGCAGTGCAGAGATTCTACAAGCGAAAGTTTCCCATCCCACCCTCCTTGGGAATCATAGTGGGCGGGACATGGACCATGCAAAGACCCATTGATCTCAGGCGGGATTTTCTGGTCTTGGGGTGAGTGCAGCTGGAGAGTCCTGCCCTTTGTCTCTATAATCACTCACTGGGTAAGAATGTTTGTTCACATGTTGCCTTTAGTCCTTTTGCCTATCACCTTAAATCAACAATCCCTGAGTCCTGACTCATCCCCCAAAGGGAACACTCTCTCTTGATCCACTCTGTCAAGGCTTCTTCATGATTTGTAAATGCCACAAACAGAATCTTCCCTCGCACTCCCCTTCGCTAAGGGAGGTGATGGCCTAGTTGTATAATCGTTAGACTGTTAATCCAGAAACTCACCTAATGTTCTGGAGACTCGGATTCAAATCCTGCAACAGGAGATGGTGGAATTTGAATTCAATAAAAATATCTGGAATTAAGGATTGATGACCATGAAACCATTGCTGATTGTTGGAAAAGCCCATCTGGTTCGCTAATATCCTTTAGAGAAGGAAATCTGCCATCCTTACCTGGTCTGGCCTACATGTGACTCCAGAGCCACAGCAATGTGGTTGACTCCCAACTGCCCTCGGGCAACTAGAGATGGGCAATAAATGCTGGACAGCCAGTGACGCCCATATCCCACGAATGAATAGAAAATACAACTCCAGCTCCTTGTAATCGATCTGCGTGATTGAAGTTCCTCGTCGCTGGAACAATTCCAGTGAATCTTTTCTGTATTCTCCCCATATCCTCCACATCTTTCCCGTAGAGCTGTGTCCACTGCATTCCAACTGAGACATCAGACAACAGAAACAGTGCCTGTGGGTATTGCTGCAGAATACAAGGCAGGCACATCAGTTTGCAGAGTTTTCTCTAAGTGTTTGGCTCCGGATTCACTGCACTGGAAGTAGAATTGCCCAGCATCAGTGTTGTTGCTGCCAGTGAGATTTATTTGTTGCTGCTTTGCTGATGGGATTTACATGGACTAAACTGGAGGGAACAGAAATCCCCCTGGTACCCCAGAGTGGCAGTTTCTCATGTGCCACTCCTACCATTCTGTCGTTTGCCTGTTTGAGATGGGCAATTAGTGGCAGCTTACTGTGCCCTCATACCAGGAGCACTGGACTGAGACTGCCTAAACTCATTTCAGGATGGGTTCCCGCAGCCGGCCTATCCATCTGTACTGACATTTCCTGAGATAAAAGGATAATGTATTAACCCATCATACCTTCCAACCCCATCATAAGATTGAGTGATCAGTGTTTTAATCATTTATTATTGGGTGTTAATTGTAATCCGGTGGTGGATTTTAACTGGGGCGTCACGGTGGCACAGTAGTTCGCACTGCTGCCTCACAGCACCAGGGACCCGGGTTCAATTCCTGGCTTGGGTCACTGTCTGTGCGGAGTCTGCACGTTCTCCCCATGTCTGCGTGGGTTTCCTCCGGGTGCTCTGGTTTCCTCCCACAGTCTGAAAGATGTGCTGGTTAGATGCATTGGCCATGCTAAATTCTCCCTCAGTGTATCTGAACAGGCGCCGGAGTGTGGCGACTAGAGGATTTTCACAGTAACTTCATTGCACTGTTAATGTAAGCCTACTTGTGACAGTAAATTTTTTTTTAAACTGAGGAGCAAAAGCAAAATATGGTAGATGCTGCAACAACAGAAACAGAACATTCCGGAAAGTCTCTGCAGGGTCAGAGAATATTGGATTTGAATTGTTAGCTGTGCCTGAAACTGCCAGACCTGCTGGGCTTTTCCAGTGCTTTCTGTTGGGGCGACACAGCGGTTAGCACTACTGCCTCACAGAGCCAGGGGCCCAGGTTCAATTCCAGCCTTGGGTCACTGTCTGTGTGGAGTTTGCATGTTCTCCCTGTGTCTGCGTGGGTTTCCTCCCTGTGCTCCAGTTTCTCCCCACAGACCAAAGATGTGCGGGTTAGGTGGATTGACCATGCTAAATTCTCGTTTAGTGTCAGGGGATTAGCCGGGTAAATATGTGCGTTTATGGGAATAGGGTCTTGGTGGGATTGTTGTCGGTGCAGGCTCGATGGGCCAAATGGCCTCCTTCTGCACTGTAGGGATTGTATGATTTTATATTAATCTGGGGACTCGTCTGGGACTCAGGAATATAGCAGCGGACAGGAGGAGGGGTTGTTATTTGCAGATGCAGAATACGATGTGTGTCTCCATAAACAGAAGCTTTTATTGCGTCGACTGGGCTCCAGTGTTGTACTCTTCACTGATTATCTGAATTCTAACAAGGTTCCTTGGTGCTTTAGTGGAGAGTGTGTGTAATTCCGAGTGGCTTATTTGAGTGCAGGGTGAGGGTCTGACTCCATTCTCCAGCCGGATGCAGGAGGTTTGCATATTGTTCTGTGCTAATCAGGATTTATGGTTGCTTGACAAGCCATGGATTATGGGCTGCTGTTGTGTGTATGTCAGCAGTGTGATCCATCATTTGCTAGGATAGTGCTGCCTTCACTGAAGCAGTCAAGTGTGGAATAAAGTTGGATTGAGGGAGCGAGGACTCTGCTATTCAGCTCGATGCATTGAACCACACGATCACACATGTCTCTTACCAATGAGCCATAAGGAGAGAGACATTCTCTGATTGCTCGTTATGCTGTGGTAGTTGATAGAGCAGCAGGCGTGACAGTCAGCCTCAGTGGCCCTCTATGTGAGTGTGAGTGTGTGTGTGTGATAGAGTCATAGAGATTTACAGCATGGAAACAGGCCCTTCGGCCCAACTTGTCCATGCTGCCCAGTTTTTTTCACTAAGCTACTCCCAATTGCCCGGATTTAGCCCATATCCCTCTGTACCCATCTTAACCATGTAATTGTCTAAATGTTTTTTAAAAGACTAATTTGTACCCGCCTCTACGACTACCTCTGGCAGCTCGTTCCAGACACTCGCCACCCTCTGTGTGAAAAAATTGCCCCTCTGGACCCCTCCCACCTTAAACCAATGCCCACTAGTTTTAGACTCTCCTACCTTTGGGAAAAGATGTGCGTGTGTGTGTGTCTGTGTATGTTTGTGCATGTGTCTGTATCTTTGTATGTGTGTGTGTCTGTATCTGTGTATGTGTGTTGTGTGTGTGTGTCTGTGTGTCTCTATTTGCATGTGTGTTTGTGTATATATGTTTGTGTATGTTTTTGTGTGTCTGTGTTTGTGTGTGTGGTGTGTCTGTGTTTGTGTATGTTTGAGTGTGTTTATGTCTGGTTGTGTGTGTTTGTGTGTGTGTATGTGTGTCGGTGAGTGTGAACATGATGGAGGGCGCAGGACAGCAGTCACCTGCGAAACCTTGTGCAGATGACCAGCGTGCTGTGAGTTGTTGAGAGTTGTGACACTCTCTTTGCTGTGGGAGATGCTCGATGGTGATTTTAAGGGGGTTGGGGGGGAGGGGCAACTGGAGAATGAAGAGTTCCCTAAAAGACTGGCAACTTAACTGGATTCCTCTCAACCAGCGGGTGACCTGGGCACTGAAATTCTGACGTCACGTCTCGACATGGCTTTTGGATGCTGTGTCCGATTTCATTAGAAACCGTTATTTAAAAAGAAAAACTCTGCCTAATAAACCTTTGGGCAAATAGTTGTGAGAAATTCGCAGCAGCTCATTACGAATAATTTGTCTGCTTTGTTGAGGTTGAACATATTAATTTCTGTTCTCTCCTGATATTTGTGTGAATATCATTCAATATGTCCTGATAAAGCGCTCCTTTTATCTCTTCGTCTTCGTCTGCTGCAACGCTTTGCTGCCCGCAGGCCCCCAGAGCCCCATTAAGATTCGCTGCCGCGTCTCGCGTGTGCCTGCGGTCCCTCAATATAAATAAATCAATACGCATTACACAAACCTGATCTCTGTGTAGACTTGTGTCACGGACACGCAGCGAGAGGCTGACATGTGAAAGGTACACTGATGTGTTGTCAGTGTCAGGCCAGTGGACAGATGATTATGAAGCTGGGGAGATCTGTCACACTGCTGTGTGCAATTATAAGAAATTTAACACCAATTTGGACATACATTTTTATCGGGAGGGTTATTTTAACAATGCTTGTTTCTCGCTACCCCTCCCCTGCATCCACCCTTCTTTTAGCCACTGGCTTTTAAAACAATTCATTCATGAGGCATGGGCTGGGCCAGCGCTTATTGCCCATCCCTAGTTGCCCTTGGAGGGCAGTTGAGAGTCAACCACATTACTAATAGTGGGCTCCAATTTCTCTGGACTCCGGCTGCTAACTCAACAAGCGGCCATTCTTTGACATTGGGCTATTTTTTCAAATTCCAATTCCCTTCCTACACTTAGTGATGCACTAAGGCACATATGGCTTGTAGAACATAGAACATTACAGCGCAGTGCAGGCCCTTCGGCCCTTGATGTTGCTTCGACCTGTGAAACCAATCTAAAGCCCATCTAACCTATACTATTCCAATATCATCCATATGTTTATCCAATGACCATTTAAATGCCCTTAATGTTGGCGAGTCCACTATTGATACAGGCAGGGCATTCCACACTCTTGCTATTCTCTGAGTAAAGAACTTCCCTCTGACAACTGTCCTATATCTATCACCCCTCAATTTAAAGCTATGTCCCCGAGTGCTCGCCACCTCCATCCAAGGAAAAAGGTTCACACCGTCCACCCTATCTAATCCTCTGATCATTTTATATACCTCTATTAAGTCACCTGTTAACCTTCTTCTCTCTAACAAAAACAGCCTCAACTCCCTCAGTCTTTTCTCATAACTCAGTCTTCCCAACATACCAGGCAACATCCTGGTAAATCTCCTCTGCACTCTTTCCAAAGCTTCCACATCCTTCCTATAGTGTGGCAACCAGAACTGTACACAATACTCCAAGTGCGGCCGCACCAGAGTTTTGTACAGATGACCTCATGGCTCTGAAACTCAATCCCTCTACCAATAAAAGCTAGACGCCTTCTTAACAACCCCATCAACCTGGATGTCAACTTTCAGGGATCTATTCACATGGACACCAAGATCTTTCTGCTCAATCACACTATCAAGTAACTTACCATTACCACAGTACTCTGTATTCCTGTTACTCCTTCCAAAGTGAATCACCTCAACTTTTCCACATTAAACTCCGTTTGCCACCTCTCAACCCAGCTCTGCAGCTTACCTATGTCCCTCTGTAACCTGCAACATCCATCCGCACTGTCGACAACTCCTCTGACTTTAGTGTCATCTGCAAATTTACTAACCCATCTTCCTACACCCTCATCCAGGTCATTTATAAAAATGACAAACAGCAGAGGCCCCAAAACAGATCCTTGCGGTACACCACTAGTAACTGAACTCCAGGATGAACATTTCCCATCAACCACCACCCTCTGTCTTCTTGCAGCTAGCCAATTTCTGATCCAAACTGTTAAATCACCCTCAATCCCATGCCTCCGTATCTTCTGCAATAGCTTACCATGGGGAACCTTATCAAACGCTTTACTGAAATCCATGTACACAACATCAACTGCTTTATCCTCATCCACCTCTTTGGTCACCTTCTTAAAGAACTCAATAAGGTTTGTGAGGCACGACCTAACCTTCACAAAACCGTGTTGACTATCCCTCATCAAATTATTCCTTTCTAGATGATTATAAATCCTATCTCTTATCATCCTTTCCAAAACTTTATCCACAAAAGAAGTGAGGCTCACTGGTCTATAATTACCAGGGTTGTCTCTGCTCCCCTTTTTGAACAAGGGGACAACATTTGTTATCCTCCAGTCTTCTGGCACTATTTCTGTAGACAATGATGACATAAAATCAAAGCCAAAGGCTCTGCAATCTCCTCCCTCGCCTCCCAGAGAATCCTAGGATAAATCCAATTCGGCCCAGGGGACTTATCTATTTCACACTTTCCAAAATTGCTAACACCTTCTCCTTATGAACCTCATTCCTGTCTGGTCTAATAGCCTGTATCTCAGTATTCTCAACAACATTGTGTTTTTCCTGTGTGAATGCTGACGAAAAATATTCATTTAGCGTCTCTCCTATCTCTTCGGACTCCATGCACAACTTCCCAGTACTGACCGTAATCTTACCTTAGTCATTCTTTTATTCCTGACGTACCTATGGAAAGCTTTAGGGTTTTCCTTCATCCTACCTGCCAAAGACTTCTCATATCCCCTCCTGGCTCTTCTTCGCTCTCTCTTTAGGTCCTTCCTGGCTAACTTGTAATTCGCAAGCACCCTACCTTGAGAGGGACAACTCTACATCAAGTATGGCTGACCAGGAGTCTCTCCTACCCTTACCATCAGCCATTGGTGTGTTTGGAAGGAGTTTACAGGTTGACACTTGCCCTGTTTAACCGCATTATGAATGTACCTTCTTTGGCCATCAAGTCCAGGGTTGGGACTCGAACCCAGAGCTGCTGGCTCAGAGGCAGAGACACTAACCCACTGCGCCACAAGATCTCATTTCTGAAATACAAGCCTCACCCCCACCTGACCCCAGCCACCACCCCTGCGTGTCACAGGGCTGTAAGTGCATATCTGTGCCATTTCTCACTCCAGAGGGAACTGTCTGTTCTTTACCATAGCCTGCTCATAGTCAACCAAATCAAACCATAAGTGGGAACACTGACTGGGGACCAGAACGGTGGTTAGCACTGCTGCCTGACAAGTTTTGCTGATTTTGGGGGATTATTCATGGTAAATGCATGGGGTTATGGGGATAAGGTGGAAGGATGGGCCTGAATAAAGATGATCTGAATGGCCTCCTTCTGCACTGTAGTAATTCTATGATTAGATAGATTCTTGCTTTCAAACATACAAATGAGGAACAGGAGTGGGCATTCAGCACCTCGAGCCTGCTTTGCTATTCAATAAGACCATGGCTGATCTGAATGTGGCCTCAACTCCACTTTCCTGTGTCAGTCTAGAATCTATCTAGAAAGAAATAGGAGCAGGAGTAGGCCATCTAGCCCCTCGAGCCTGCCCCGCCATTCAATAAGATCATGGCTGATCTGTCGTGGCTCAGTTACACCTTCCCACCCTCTCCCCATAACCCTTAATCCCCCTGCCTATTAAAATGGAGTCTCCCTTGTTCTAGTCTCTCCCACAAAGAGAAACATCCATTCAGAATCCACTCTGTCAAATTCCTTCAGGATCTTATATATTTCAATTAGATCACCTTTCATTCTCCCTCACTCCGATGGGTACAGGTTCAACCTTCCCGCCCACCACAGGAATCGACGTGGAAAATTTACCCCTCTGTCTCAAAAATCTTAAATTGAGACAGGGACAGAAAATGCTGGATAAACTCAGCAGATCTGGCAGTGTCTGTGGAGAGAGACACAGAGTTAACGGACAGGATTTTATGACCTTGCTGGGACGAGGCTTGTGAAATCCCGCCTGAGGCCAGTGGAGAATTATGTTCTGTAAGCCTCACCCATCCCCATTCCCTCCCCTACCTCTCCTTTTCCCTCCTTTCCCTACCCTCCATCCCTTCTCCTCCTTCTCCCCTCTCTCCCCCTCCTTCCCTTCCCCCTCCCTCCCCTCCCACTCCCCATTTCCTCCCCTCCCCTCCCCAATGGATGCTTCACTCATTGAAGTGGTAACTATACACATTCCATGAATAAGTTGAATGAACCTTCCCTGCACTGCTCCCAATACCCCTTCTTAAGTAAGGAGACCAAAGCTGTACACTGTAGTCCAGATGTAGTCTCACCACTGCCCTATACAGTTGGAGCAAATCTTCTCTATTTTTACATTCCATTCCCCTTGCATTGAACAACATCCCATTGGCTTCCAAATCACTTGCTGTATCTGCATAGTAAAGTTTTCTGATTCAAGAATAGCATTCTCAACTGCTGCTCTAAGATGAGCTAATTCTGTACAGACCGAGATCTGACCCTGGGACCCTCTATTCTCTAAGGCTCATCAATGTTGCAGAGAGTGCCGTGCACCACTTGGCTACTGATTAACCCACCACAGAACCAGAGTTGGCAAAGTGATGGCAAGGTTAATGTAAAGGCTGTTATTAATCAGTGTACAACTTCTCTATATCTGGCATGGAAGAGATATCCTGTGAGTTGTGACAAATTACTGCTGATTTGACCTGCCCCCATTACCCCCACAACAGCAGAAACTCTCTCTTGACCGGGCACTGTAACTAAAACAAAATCTCAAAGGAAATTTAACTAACTGAACCAAAATATTATTTCTGGGAAGTGATGATGTACCTCAGCCCCCACAAAGCCCATTGGCCACATGATGGTAAATTAAACCGATACAAAAATCTCTGAGAACCACTTCAATGAGCCAAGCATCCATTGGGGAGGGGAGTGAATGGGGAGTGGGAGGGGAAGGAGGGGGAAGGGAAGGAGGGGGAGAGAGGGGGGAAGGAGGAGAAGGGGAGGGGAGGGAATGGGGAGTGGGAAGGGAGGGAGGGGGAAGGGAAGGAGGGGGAGAGAGGGGGGAAGGAGGAGAAGGGGAGGGGAGGGAATGGGGAGGGGAGGGAATGGGGAGTGGCAGGGGAGGGAGGGGGAAGGGAAGGAGGGGGAGAGAGGGGGGAAGGAGGAGAAGGGGAGGGGAAGGGATGGAGGGTAGGGAAAGGAGGGAAAAGGAGAGGTAGGGGAGGGAATGGGGATGGGTGAGGCTCACAGAACATAATTCTCCACTGGCCTCAGGCAGGATTTCACAAGCCTCGTCCCAGCAAGGTCATAAAATCCTGTCCAATAACCCTGTGTCTCTCTCCACAGACACTGCCAGATCTGCTGAGTTTATCCAGCATTTTCTGCCCCTGTCTCAACTTATAAGATTTTTGAGACAGAGGGGTAAATTTTCCACGTCGATTCCTGTGGCGGGCGGGGCGGATAAGTTAATGGACCAGTGAAAGGCCCATTGACCCCAGGCGGGAGTTTCTGGTGTCCGGGTGGGTGGGCAGGAGTGGAAGATTCCGCCTGGAGGGTGAGGGGAGAATGCCAACACGCCACAGACTACCTAACCTGGGGGTTATTTTCATCCCCGCCATCTTACTGGTGGAAAATGACTGTTGCTGCGTTTGGCTACGTTAATACCAGGACTGTGGCTCAAGATAGCAAGTGTGTGAAGTGCTGTGTTAGGTATTACTGTGAGAAGCACTTTATAAATCCTAGGGTTTTTATTTATGGTGGTTTAATTAACGGCAGTAATCATGTCTTCAATGCTTATTATCTCACAGCATTCTCATTAGAAAAGATTCATTTATATTTGTTTAAGCGCCGTGTGAGTGCTGCAGGCTCCCAGTGTGTGCCTCTCCAGCAATCGGTAACAACCCCAGAGTAAATGTTCCCAATTCGCCGCCTTAACGAACCTGGTCATTTTATTTTTTGTTGCTGACGAGGGTTGCTGATCCCTCACATTCAGGGAGTGTTTAATTCACGCAATATTTTTGCAAAGAGGCAGCAGCGGGGAATCGAGTTAATTTAATGATTGGGCGGGTGGGGAGAGGAAATTAAATTTGCTAACTCCCTTGAAGCTCTTTATGACCATTGCCCCTTCAGCGTGAAAGAGAGAGTGACCCCTTGAGTTTTCATCTGGGCTAGTTAGCTACTGAATGCTTTAATGTTAGAAAGAGAGGCTTCTGCCTATGGTCGCCAGGGATAAATGAGGTGGAGATGCCAGTGTTGGACTGGGGTGGGCACAGTGACAAGCATCGCAACACCAGGTTAAATTTCAGCAGGTTTATATGGAATCATGAGCTTTCGGAATGCCGCTCCCTCATCAGGTGAAGGAGCATAGCATCATAGAACCCTACAGTGCAGAAAGAGGCCCTTCGGCCCATCGAGTCTGCACCGAACACAATCCCACCCAGGCCCTATCCCCATATCCCTACATATTATACCCACTAATCCCTCTAACTACACATCCCTAGACACTAAGGGGCAATTTCTTAGCATGGCCAATTAACCTAACCCGTACATCTTTGGACTGTGGGAGGAAACCGGAGCACCTGGAGGAAACCCACACAGACACGAGGAGAATGTGCAAACTCCGCATAGACAGTGACCCGAGCCAGGAATTGAACCCAGTACCCTGGAGCTGTGAAGCAGCAGTGCTAACCACTGTGCTACCGTGCCACCCTATAAACCTGTAAAAAATTTCGGAGCAGTGCTCAAAAAGCTCATGATTCCAAATAAACCTGTTGGACTTTATCCTGGTGTTGTTAGACTTCTTACTGGGACCAAGGAGCTTTGGCTTCTTTGTTACTAAGCAATATTGACCAAGGGGACAGTGAATGTATCTCCATTCTGTGCTTGATTACCTTTGTCTAACATGTATACATTATCCTGTGAAGTTGATTAGATCGGGTGGAACCACCCAGTGGCTCTACTCAAAGAAGAGTGGGGATTTTTCCAATGTATTCGTTCATGGGGTGTGGGTGTTGCTGGCCAGGCCAGCATTTATTGCCCATCCCTAATTGCCCTTGAGAAGGTGGCAGCGAGCTGCCTTCTTGAACCGCTGCAGTCCCCTGTGGTGTAGGTACACCCACGGTGCTGTTAGGGAAGGAGTTCCAGGATTTTGACCCAGCGACAGTGAAGAAAATGCAACACATTTCCAATTCTGGACGGTGTGTGGCTTGGAGGGAATTGGCAGTGTTTCCATTTGTCAAGCGCCCTTGTCCTGTTAGGCGGTAGAGGTCACATGTTTGAAAGGTGCTGTCAAAGGAGCTTCGTTGAGTTGCTATATTTTGTAGATGGTATACAATGCTGCCACTGTGCATTGGTGGTGGAGGGAGTGGATGTTTAAGGCATTGGTTGGGGTCCCAATCAAGCAGACTGCTTTGTCCTGGATAGTGTCAAGCTTCTTGAATCATAGAATCCCTGCATTGGAGAAGGAGGCCATCCGGCCCTTCTCCCTTATGTACTCTATGAACAGTATGCTTTCTCTGTATAGCGCTCAAGAAACAATACTTTTCACTGTGTCCCAATACATGTAACAAATCAAATCAGATGGGTGTTGGCAGGGGTGGAATTTGGTGATTTTACATCAATATAGGTGGATTTAATGCGGATATATGGTTGAAGGCTGGTTTTATAATCAAAAATAAAATCGGTGTTACGCATGGCCTGGTTTAATCTCAAACTGTTGCCAAGAGAGGGATGGAGTCAGTGACATCATTGGAGTCCGTTTTGGCGGGAACATGGCAATGACGGGAACTTTCCAGCCATTCTCAGCCCACCGCCGCCAGCGAGAATGGTGAATTTGGCGCTCAGTCAGATCTCTATTCACTGCAGGGGGACTGGAGAATCCCACAGCTGGAAAATTCCAGCCAATATCCTTGGTCTTCCCAGTATTAACTGAAGGACATTCCGCTCACCCAATCCTGGACATCGGACAAGCAGGCTGCTCACTGAGCAGCAATGAAGGAGTTGAGGAAAGTGGTTATTTGCGGCATTTTGCTATACATGAAGGGCATGGGAACATAGGAATTAGGAGCAGCAGTAGGCCAATTCAGCCCTTCGAGCCTGTCCACCATTCAGTCAGATCATAGCTGATCTCTCCCTGGGCTCAAATCCATCTCCCCACCTTTTCCCCATATCCCCTTTTTCCTTTTTTTTATTAGGAATGTATTCATCTCCTTCTTGAAACCATTCAACAATTCAGATTCCACCACGCTATGGGACGGCAAGTTCCACAAATTCATCACGTCTGTGAGAACTTTCCTCCTCATCTGAGTCTTAAATGTACCACCTCTCAACCTATACCTGTTGCCCCATAAGAGGAAACAGTTGGTCTACATTTACTTTATCAATCCCTTTTAAAAATTTGATATACCTCGATCAGATCCCCCTTGTCCTTCTAAACTCCAGTGAGCATAAACCCAAACTGTTTAATATCTCCTCATACCTCAACCCTTTCATCCCCAGAATCAATCTGGTGAACCTCCTCTGAACTGCCTCCAGTCCCACCACATCCTTCCTCAAATAAGGAGACCAAATTGGACACAATATTCCAGATGTGGTTTCACCAACACCCTATATAATTCAACAATACTCCTCTATGTTTATACCCTAGTCCCTTTGCAGTAACGCCAACATCCCATTTACTTTTTTTATTTTGTGCTGTACCTGCATACTGACTTTCTGCGATTCATGAACACAGACACCCAGGTCCCTCTGCCCAGATGCATTTTGAATCTGCTTTCCATTTAGGTAATAATTTGCCTTTGCATTTTTCTTGCCAAAATGGGTAGCCTCACACTTATCCACAGTAAACTCCACCTGCCAAATTTTGGCCCATTCTCCTAGCCTATCTATATCTGTCTATAAAATCTTTATGTCCTCTTCACTTCATACTACCACCTATTTCACTTCTATAAAATCTTTATGCCCTCTTCATTTCCCACCTATTTTAGTATAATCCACAAATTCTGCTATCTTACACTCTGTCCCTGTTTGCAGGTCATTGGTATAGATAGTAAACAGTTGAGATTCGAGGACTGACCCCTGTGGCACCCTGCTAGTTACGTTTCACCAGCCAGAGAAGGACCCATGTATCCCGACCTTTCTGTCAGTTAGCCAATCCTCAATCCAATCTTGTACTCTACACCAAATCCCCTGCAATCTCATCTTCTGGATCAGTCTTTTATGAGGAACCTTGTCAAACACCATCTGGAAGACCAGATATACCACATCCACAGGTTCCCCATTATCCATCTTGCTGGTTATGTCCTCAAAGAACTCAGGCAAGTTTGTCAAGCATGACTTTCCCTTCATAAAATCATGCTGACACTGGTGGATTGAGCTTTGTCTTTCCAAATGCTCAAGTCATCCTCTTAGATCATAGAATAGATCATAGAAACCCTACAGTACAGAGAGAGGCATTTGGCCCATTGAGTCCGCACTGACTAGAATCCCACCCAGGCCCTACCCCCATATCCCTACATATTTTACCCACTAATCCCTCTAACCTACGCATCTCAGGACACTAAGGGGCAATTTTTCAATGATTGATTCCAGCAACTTCCCCACCACAGAGGTTAAGCCAACCAGCCTATAATTTCCTACTTCTTGCCTCTCTCCCTTCTTGAATCGAGGTGTCACATTAGCGTGTTTCCAATCTCCAGGACCTTACCAGAATCCAAGGAATTTTGAAATATCACAACCAATGCTTCCACTTTCTCTGCTTGCCATCACCTCCTTTAATAGCTAGGGTGCAGGCTATCAGGTCCCAGAGACTTATCTGCCTTTAATTCCATCAATATCCTCTCCCTGATGATGGTTACTGCAGCAAGTTCCTCTGCATTAACAACAGTTTGTGGAAAATCTTCATTGTTCACTGCTGTGAGACAGAGGCAGAATATTGGTTTAGTGTCTACACCACCTCTCTGTCCCCCTTTAATACCTCACCAGTATTGTCCTCTAAAGGGTTAACATTTACTTTAGCTATTCTCGACCTCTTTATATACTTATAGAAGCTTCTGGAATCTTGGTTTACATACTCTGCTAGTTTCCCTTTGTAGTTCATCTTTGCTCTTTTGATTTTATTTCTAGTGGCCTCTTGCAGAATCTTAAAGTTCTCCCAATCCTACAGCTTACCACCAGCTTTTGCAGTTTTCTATGTCCTAGTTCTTGCCTTTATGTCCTCTTCAACTTCCTTGTCTAGCCACACAAAGTTTTTCTTCCTTTTACAATTCCTCTTCCTCTCGGGATTAATTGAAAGGTGTTCAATATCTCCCTGAGCATCCGCCATTGTTCCTTAACTGTCCTGACCTCGATTATCTGTGCCCAGTTCACTTGGGCCAACTCTTTCCACAGGCCTGTATAATTACCTCTGCCGGACACTAAAACTCTAGTCTACTCTCACTCAATCTGAATCTGAAATTCTAGCATACTGTGATCACTCTTTCCAAGAGTATCTTTAATGACAAGACTATTTATCAGCCCTTCTTCATTAAATAGTGCTAAACCTAAAATAGCCTGCATCCTGGTTGGTTCCATAACATATTGCTCGAAGAAAAAATCCCTCATACACTCTGTGAAATCTCCCTCGAGGCTACCTTTGCCAATTTGATTAATCCAGTCAATGTGCATGTTAAAATTACCCATGATTACTGCTGTGCCCTCCTCACCATCCCTCATTATTTCTTGGTTTATACTATGCTCCACTTTGGAAGTATTGCTCAGGGGCCTGTAAATTACCCCCACCAAGATGTTTCTTCCTTTGTATTTTTACTTCTACCCAGATCGATTCAACATGTTGGCCCTTAGTGCCAACATCATTTGTTAATACAGCCTTGGTATTGTCTTTAATCAATGAAACAACTCCCCTTCCTGTTTCATTCTGTCTATCTTTCCGGAATACTGAGTACCCTCGGATATTAAACTCCCAGTCCTGGTCTTCCTGTAACCATGTTTCAGTAAATCCCACCAAATCATACCTATTTGTTTCAATTTGTGCCATCATCTCGTTGACCTTATTCCGAAGACTGTGTGCATTTAGGTTCCGGGGTTTTTGAATATATCTGGCTGGTTTGTCTTTCCCTTGCAGGATGTTCTTGTGCACTACACTTCTCATACATTTTGACCTCCTTTACTAATCTCTGATAGCCGTTAGACTGACCCTGCCTGTTCATCCCATTATCATTTATCTTCTCCTCACCTACTAACCTGACGCTTGGTTACCATCCACCATTATTCTTCTTTCAGTGTTTACCCCTCCCTTCCCTATGACAGCTGCATAAGCCTCACCAAACATTAATTCTGGATGAGGTGCGTGACTGAAGTCTCAGGTGGGACTAAATATTCCAATACTACAATGTATATATGAGCAAAAACGCTCTTGCAATGTCCTGGAAAGCTTTTACACCTGACGCAACACCACCAAGGATAACAGATTATCTGTTCACATGTCTTGTTGCTGTCTGTGAGACCTTACTGTGAGCAAATTGATTGCTCTGTTTCTGCACATTACCATGGCAACTACACTTCCAAAACCAAGTTGTTAATTAGCTGTGAAGCAATTGTGAGGGCAAGAGGGTGTTAATGATGCAAATTCAAACTCTTCATTTTCTTTCTTGAATTCATTAAGCAGAGGCGCTCTTAGATATTTTAACAACGCGATAATGGATAATATAAATAGAAGTCTTCCTGGCTCTTTCTCCCTCGAACTCACACATTATCCTGGAAATAGTTCGTACAGCCAGCCAATCTAGGCGGCGTGCTGCTCTATACCTGAAATATTTCACTGTGAAATGTAACAGAGTTGGGGAGTTAACTAGGATTGGTGTTGAAAGGATTGGTACAAATTCTTAAAAACAAATTGACAGAAACAGGGTTTTTTTTTGGTCCATTGTGCCCATTGCCTGTTCAATCTGCAAACCCAGTGCAGGTTTCCACTGGAAGACCTCTCACCCCGGGTACAGGGTGGCCTGGCAGTGGGCAGAGCTCATTCTATTTACTGGTTGTTTTGCTTTTAGGGTAGCACGGTGGCACGATGGTTAGCACTGCTGTCTCACAGTGCCACGGACCTGGGTTTGATTCCCATCTTGGGTCATAGTCTGTGCGGAGTCTGCATGTTGTTCCTTGCTGCCGTCAGACTTTTGAATGGACCTACCTTGCATTAAGTTGGTCTTTCTCTACACCCTAGCTTTGACTGTAAAACTACATTCTGCACTCTCTTGTTTCCTTCCCTATGAATGGTATGCTTTGTATAGCACGCAAGACAAAATACTTTTCACTATATGTTAATACATGAGACAGTAATAAACCAAATCAAATGTGCTAAGAATTACACTGACAATCAACTTGATTTTAAAGGTTCACGGTATGTTCTAGAAGCTACATATATTGACACACATCCTTTGAAGACACAAGGAACATGTCCACACTCTGCATTTTTCTGAACTAAACAAAAACTTGGGGCAAACAGCCATTCCCTAGTTCATGCCCCAGGACAATGACCGATCAGAGTCGACCAGTCCAGTTTGAATTTCCCAGGGTAGAAATGTCAATTATTAGGGGACACAAGTTTAAGACTAAAGAGGGAAACTTTAAAGGAGATGGGAGAGGCAAGTTCTTTAAACAGAGGGTGATAAGTGCCTGGAATGTGCTGCCAGAGGAGATGGTAGAAGCAGATACAATAATAATGCTTAAGAGGCATCTTGACAGATACATGAATAGGCAGGGGATAGAGAGATATGGACCACAGAGGCAAAATTGTCATGTCAATTAGTTTGGAAAGGTGACATGTGTTGGCACAGGCCTGATGGTCCGAATGGCCTATTCTTGTGCTCTACAGTTCTTCGAATAAAGCTGGGCAGTTCACTGCTCTGTGCTGCATTCACCATGGCAATCTCCCAATTAAAGTCCACTTGCCAACCAATCAGTAGCCTCTTCTCACACTTTGAGGCTCCCTTTGAGATTTGATGTTCTTGCAAAGCTGTCCTGATGAGTACCAGATGAAAAGCTTCAACAGCATGTAACCTTCTTCAGCAAAAGTTAAAGTATATTTATTAGTCACAAGTAAGGCTTACTTTAACACTGCAATGAAGTTACTGTGAAATTCCCCTAGTCGCCACACTCCTGTGCCTGTTTGGGTCAATGTACCTAACCACTCACGGTGGGCCCTATTTTACCATTGCATCGGGCGCGAAAATGTGGTAAAGTCAGGTGTGAGGCCATTAATGCGATCTCCCCCGCACAGATGACCACTTTACTGAAACCAGGGAATGGTGGCAATCCGCTTCGAGCCCGAAATGGGCGCAACGGCAATTTAAATGTATTTGCGTGCATTTCAATTGAATTAATGGACTGCCCGCTCAACTCTATCAGCATTTCCCCCTTTACCACCAAGTTCACTGATCTGGAATCGCGCCAAAATGGATGTGCTGAATCGGGCGTTCCAGCTGCTGAAGAGACGAGTTCAGAGCTTCCAGTGGCTCTCTGACTCAGATCGGTGGTAGGGGGTAGGAGAAAGGTGGTTGGGGAGGGAGGGGAGTGAGGCCAGATCAGTGCCTGGTGGTGGGGAGAGGGCTGATTGTTGTCTGGTTGTGGGTGGAGGGGACAGCCAATTGGTGTCTGGGAGGAGGTGGGCCAGATGCCCCTCTGGGGGGCGGGGTGGAAGGGGTGAGGCCAGATTATTCTCTGGTGGGGAGGGGGGGAGGCCCAATTGCTCACTGGTTGTGGGGGGGGGGGGTGGGGGGAACAGTTAGATTTCTGGTGGGGGGGTGGAGGGTAGGTCAGGGGGTTCCGTTGCCACTCTGTAGGCAATCGATGGGGAGACGGACAGGCAGTCACAATCAGTCTGGGTCGTCGGGGAGGTGGGTGGATAAGGGGGACAGTGATGTCTGTGGGGTTCATCGCTCCTGCTTTTCACTCCTTCTTTCTGTGGCTCGGGAACGATCTGACATGGGCGTGCTTTTTCCAATTTTTTTCTAACTGCACGTGTGCAGTTCAGAGGTCCAATCGTTACGGGCGCGCTAAGCCTCACCCACAGCGCGAATGGGAGCCCTGATTTTTTTTTGCAGGCTGAGTGCATATGGGGGCGCCTGAAAGCCGATTTCCAAGTGGGATATGAATTGCACCCAGATTCAGCACTTAGAACGGAAATGGTAACATCAGGCCCGTTGCATACTGTCAAATGACTGTGTATACATGACTCTGTGTGGATTAGTATATGGCTCATGGCTCACTGAGTATGTATATCAGTGAGGGTGTATATCTCAGTGTATATATGATCATTGGTGTTTTTATGGTGCATTGGGTATGTGCGCTGCAGGATGGGCTGGGCTGCTATTTGCCATTGCCTGATCATTCCTTAAGGCTGTTTATCCAGTCATTCACTTTCAGCATTTTGCAGATCAGCTCGGAAAATGGTCTCGCTGTGCAGGAGAGCTTACCACCGAGAGATGGGGAATTATCGGGCAAGTGTCAGAGAAACACTGGAGACATCTGCTTAGAAACACTGAATAATTGTGATGTTGATGACAGCAAGCCAGCAATTGATCAGAATAAAGATCAGAACATTATTTATCAGGATTAAGTGCCCGTAAATTGGAGAGAAATGGATCTGATTCCATCAGTATGGTGTCGTAAAATCTAACATTGCAACAGTACAGAAGCTCTGGATTTGGACAGGGGATGGGTTAATGGACCATGCAGAGGTTGATTTGGATTCAGATTAAACTGGACTGGAATCAGGCTAGAAATTTCACCGAATGTGGTTGAAGCTGAAGAAGACAAATTTGTTAATGCTGGTGAAACTCCCTGTTCCGAACAACGAGCCGGATCCAAAGAGAGTGGACAGAGAGGGAGTTGGGGATGGGGGGAGGGCACAGTATAGGGATGGTCCTTTAGAAAGGGAGTAAAGGGATGGCCCTTTAGAACCGAGATGAGGAGGAGTCTCTTCACAGATGGTAAATCTGTGGGATTCGTTGCCACAGAAGGCTGTGGAGGCCAGGTCATTAAGTTATTTGAGACAGAGATAGATAGGGTCTCGATTAGTAAAGAGCTCAAAGGTTTTGGGGAAAAGGCAGAAGAATGGGGTTGAGAAACTTATCAGCCATGATTAAATGTCGGATCAGGCTCAATGGGCCAAATGGCCTAATTCTGCTCCTATATCTTATGGTCTTATGGGATGATTGGAGAATAGGGCAACAATGGGAACTTTAAATTTCCTAGGATAAACCTTCAAGCTTCAACAATGGAGGAATGAGGAATGTCTGGTTGATCAGAGCTACCAGTTGGAATGAGATTGAGGACACCATTGAATCATAGAATCCTGAAAGTGCAGAAGGAGGCCATTAGGCCCATCGAGTCTGCACTGACTCTTTGACAGAGTATCATACCCAGGCCCCCTGTCCTATCCCTGTATAGAATTATAGTATCCCGAAAGTGCAGAAGGAGGCCATTAGGCCCATCGAGTCTGCACTGACTCTCTGACAGAGTATCATACCCAGGTCCCCCGTCCTATCCCTGTATAGAATCATAGTATCGCTATAGTGCAGGAGGAGGCCATTAGGCCCATAAATTTAGAGCTGCCACCTGCCAAGGACCATTTTGTAAAGCCAGTCAAGACAGTCTCTATTTTAAAAAGTATGCCCCGTTTGTGACTGATCACTTAAATGAAAAGTAAAAGGTCCAATTTTAGTTTTATTCCCCCCATACTAACCCCTCTTCCAATTACTCCGTGGCTCATGATTTTGCAGTTTCCAAGAAGTTTAGTCTGTGACAAAGCAAACATGAGACTATCAGCTCTGATCCAACTCTCTTTCCTGCCTTTATTTTGCACCTCAGCCCCATTCAGTTTTGCTTTTCTCAATTGATGGCAATCGTCTCATCAAAGCTATCTGACGCAATGAGCAGTGATTTAGTGAAGTATTGGTGTGTTTGGATTTCATTGTTGGTACAATAATTGCCTAGGTTTCGTGTTCGACGCTGACAACCCTATGGCTCATGCATATGTAATTTACTGCCAACTTAATTCTTTCTCTGATTTTGTGTTTGTAGTTATATAGACACCCACAGTCCTCTAACAGTCAGGTCTGATAAATACATACCTGATACCAGAAGCAAGCAAAAATCCTGACTTGTCTTATATACTAAACTCCCATCTCATTCTCTCCCATTATACAGAGCCTCAAACCCTTTCCATTCCCTCTCATTGTACAGAATTCCAGTAGACCAAACCCTTTCCATTCTCCCATTGTACAGAACCCCAACGTACCAAATTCTTTCCATTCTCTCCCATTGTACAGAATCCCAGTAGGCCAAACCCTTTCCATTCTCTCCCACTGTACTGAATCCCAGTAGATCAAACCCTTTTGTCATTCTAAAAAAACTGCATTTTAATTTGAGAAGTTGTACTCGTACATGTACAGACCTGACATAGGTCTCCAGGGATCCTGATGTAGGTCTCCAGGGATCCTGATGTAGGTCTCCAAGGATCCTGACATAGGTCTCCAGTGAGCCTGATGTCGATCTCCAGGGAGCCTGGTGCCCTATGGAGAATTACCCCTCATGATCCAAGAGCATCAAACATTTGATTTTTGGCCACTAATGAACTCACCGATCTGTCAGTTAAGCAGATGGGGCACTTGTACATTTTTTTAAATCAATTCATTAGTTAGCTCAGTTAGCTGGATGGCTGGTTTGAGATGCAAAATGGTGCCAACAATGTGTGTTCAATTCCTGTACCAGCTGAGGTTGCTCGTGAAGACCCTGCCAAAGAACCATAGAACATTACGGCATAGAAACAAGCCTTTTGGCCCTTCTAGGCTGTGCCAAACCATTTTTCTGCCTGGTCTCACTGACTCGCACCTGGGCCATATCCCTCCACACCCCTCTCATCCATGTACCTGTCCAAATTTTTCTTAAATGTTAAAAGTGAGCCCTCACTTACCACTTCATCTGGCAGCTCATTGCACACTCCCACCACTCTCTGTGTGAAGAACACCACCACCCCCAATATTCCCTTTAAACTTTTCCCCCTTCACCCTTAACCCATGTCCTCCAGTTTTTTTCTCCCCTAGCCTCAGTGGAAAAAGCCTGCTTGCATTCACTCTATCTATACCCATCATAATTTTATACAACTCTATTAAATCTCCCCTCATTCTTCTTTGCTCCAGGGAATAAAGTCCTAACCTATTCAACCTTTTTCTGTAACTCAGTTTCTCAAGTCCCGGCAACATCCTTGTAAACCTTCTCTGCACTCTTTCAACCTTATTGCTTTCTCAACCTTGCCTCTCGCCTGAGGTGTGGTGATCCTCGGATTAAATCACCAACAGTCAGCTCTCCCCTGCTCAAAAGTGAGATTTTTTTTATTCATGGGACAAGCCTAGTATTTGTATCCCATCCTTAATTGCCCTCGAGTAGGTGATAGTGAGCCGTCTTCTTGTACTGCTGCAGTCCGCGTGGTGTAGGTACACTCACCGTGCTGTTAGGGAGCAAGTTCCAGGAATTTGACTCAGTGACAGTGAAGGAACAGCGATGTATTTCCAAGTCAGGAAATATCACCATCCCCAAGTGGTAGTGTTCCGTGTGTCTGCGGCCCTTGTCCTTCTAGGTGGTAGAGGTTGTGAGTTCGGAAAGTGCTGTTTAAAGAGCCTTGGCAAGTTGCTGCAGTGCATCTTGTAGGTGGTACACATGGATGCCACTGTGCGTTGGCGCTGGAGGAGTGAATGTTCAAGGATCTATTTTATCCTGGGTAGTGTTGAGCTTCTTGAGTGTTTTTGGAGGTGCACTCTTTAAGGCAAGTGGGGAATATTCCGTCACACTCCTAACATTTCCCTTGTCATAGAAATCATAGAACCCCTACAGTGCAGAAAGAGGCCAGTTGGCCCATCGAGTCTGCACCGACCACAATCCCACCCAGGCTCCACCCCTACATATTTAGCCACTGATCCCTCTAACCTACACATCTCAGAGCACAAAGGGGCAATGTTAACGTGGCCAATCAACCTTACCCACACATCTTTGGACTGTAGATGATGGACTTCCATCGTGACCTGTCCATGTCTTTGTAGTGTTGACATGGCTGTTTCAGTTAAGCTCCAGGTTAATGGTGACTCCCAGGATGTTGATGATGGTATTGCCAGTGAATGCCAGGGGAACTATAATTAGTGTTAATATCCCTGGACCAGGTCAAGAGGAAACAAAAAAAACAAGTTTCCATTCCTGACTGCAAATCTGTGAACTTCTTAATTGGCAATCTGGGTGGCAATGACCAGTCCCGCCTGCCATGGGACTGGCCCAAAGTCAATGGGCCTTTTGCCGGTCTGTTAAATATTCCAGTCCGCCCGCAACAATTCCAGTGGCTGTCAGGCCTGGAAAACCCACCCTTTGCATTTGTGTGTGTGTGTATGTGGGCTAGAGACAGGAGCAAACGAATCTGTAGTGCTACCCATAGCTTATCAATTCTTTGTCCAGAAAGGTTCAAGGACCACTTTAGACAATGCACCAGAATTTCCATGAGATCTTTGGAAATGTACCATAAGTGGATGGGGGATTTGGTGGGGGGGGTAAGGGGAGGGGGAGGGGTGAGGGAGGGGGAGGGGGGAGGGGAGGGGAAGGGGTGAGGGATGGGGAAGGGTTGGGAGTGGGGGAGGGGAAGGGATGTGGAAGGGGAAGGGGAAGGGGAGGGGGAGGGGGAGGGGTGAGGGGAGAGGGGATGGGAAGCAAGTAAGGGATGGGAAAGGGTTGGGGGTGGGAGAGGGGAAGGGGTGAGGGAGGGGGAGGGATATGGAAGGGGAAGAGGTGGGGAAGGGTTGAGGGGGGTGGAAGGGGATAAGAGGAGGGGAAGGGGTGAGGGGATGGGAAGGGGATAAGGGAGGGGAAGGGATGGGGAAGAGTAGGGGGTGAGAGAAGGGAAGGGGTGAGGGAGGTGCAGTGATGAAAAATTGCGAGGAAGAAATCTGTCTCTGTAATGTAGAACAATTCATCACTCCCATTGTCTGAGAAAGCCTCAAAAGGTGTTGAATACTGAATGGATCCTGTCCAGCTAGTCCCGCTATTGTCTCTACAATGCTTTGTTAGAATGTTGTGATCATCTACAGCAGGAGAGAGGCACAGACTAGATCAGATTAATGAGGCAGCCTTGCACACACGGCCTTCTCTGTAAATATTCCACAATGCCGGAACATTCCTCACAACAACAGCAAACGGATGGAGTAGGAATGAGTGCAGCCAGGACCAGCTATTGCTGGTTTTCTCCCGCATGCAGTGATTATTAATGTCTTGTGCTTAATGGCTGACATTTTCCTCCCCACATCATTTATTAGCCTTCAGCACTCGGAGAATAGAAGAGGAATTGATATTTACCTTCTGCTCTATTGCTTATGTGCCTTTCCCATATCACAAGCTGTTCTGTTTCATCGCTTCGTATTAGGTTTATTATGTTAAATTGCTTCTCAATCTCATCTTTTTCCATTAGTGCTGCAATTCCCGTCTGTTTGGATTGTCACTATTCTCACTATATTTTGCACTGATTTACTAATGCTTTACCTGCGAGGCACCTTGCATCAGCATTCTCATCTACCTTACTCACTATCATTGAAACCCTCATGATGTCTGACCCCTTTCTCCTCAAGTTTCATCAAGGGCCATTGCTGCTGGTAATGCCTCAACAAGTGCTGCCCTAGTACTGTCAGGGAGCAGATCACTCTCAGCAACAGCAATAATAGGAAGACAGGTTATTATTTGCATGAATGTAAATTGAGAGAGGTGGATTCTCAGCAAGACCTTGGTGTTCCTTGTGCATCGCACAGGTACAATAAGCAGTAAAGAAGACAAATAGTATGTTGGTCTTCATAGCGAGAGGATTTGAGTATCATTGAAAGGAGAAGGAGGCCATTCAGCCCATCAAGTCTGCACCAACCCACAATCCCAACCAGGCCTTATCCCCATAACCTCACATATTTACCCTGCACGTCCCCTTATAAGAATAGGGGTGTTTTGCTGCAATTGTACAGGGCGTTGGTGAGACCATTCCTGGAGTACTGTATGCAGTTTTGGTGTCCTTATCTGAGGAAGGATGTCCTTTCTGGAGAGAGAGTGCAGTGAAGATTTACCAGGCTGGTACCTGGGATGGCAGGTCTGTCTTATGAGGAGAGACTAAGTAGGTAGGTTTATATTCACTGGCGTTTAGAAGAGTGAGAGGGGAATCTCATAGAAACTTATAAAATTCTAACAGGATCAGACAGAGTAGATTCAGAAAGAATGTTCCCAATGATGGGGGGAATCCAGAACTAGAGGATAAGGCGTAAATCTTTTAAAACTGAGATGAATAGAAATGTCTTCACCCAGAGAGTGGTGAATGTGTGGAATTCACTGTCACAGAAAGTAGCTGAGGTCAAACAGTTGTGTGACTTCAAGAAGAAATATAGCTCTGGAGGCTAAAGGGATCAAGGGATATTGAATTCAATGATCAGCCATGATCAAAATGAATGGTGGAGCAGGCCGGAAGGGCCAAATGGCCTACTACTAATTCTACATTTCTACCAGTTTTTGCTTCTTGAGCACCGAACACTCCCCCTGTCTGTCACTGGGTGAGCTCACACACACACACACACACACACACACACACACACACACACACACCCCATGGGGGCTGGTCACTACCCATCCTGACTCAACACCCACATGCTGGATGTTGGAGGTTTCTCATGGACCCAGCCCAGAAATTTTAAAATAATTGTTTCAGCCCTACCCTCACCCTCATTTTGGTCAGCTAGCTCAGTCAGACTGAGCGCCAACCCAGAACCTTTATTCAGCTAAATACTAGCCAGGGCATTTAGCATCTGAGCCACCTGTGTATCTGACCTGTTGTGTTGGCACCATAGTAACAGGATGGCACGGTGGCACAGTGGTTAGCACTGCTGCCTCACAGCGCCAGGGACCTGGGTTCGATTCCTGGCTTGGGTCACTGTCTGAAAGGAGTTTGCATATTCTCCCCGTGTCTGCATGGGTTTCCTCCGGATGCACCGGTTTCCTCCCACAGTCCAAAGATATGTGGGTTAGGTGGATTGGCCATGTTAAATTGCTCCTTATTGTCAGGGGAATTAGCTAGGGTAAGTGAGTGGGGTTTTGGGGATAGGGCCTGTGTGAGATTGTGGTCGGTGCAGACTCGATGGGCCAAATGGCCTCCTTGTATGATTCTAAGAATACCAGTGGAGATTATCCCATCAAAGCCATTCTACCCCATTCACCAGATCACCATATACCACCCCATCAATGCCAAACATCCCCATTGGGTATACACCCCTTTGGATAAAGACTTGGTTCACCCATGGCTGGGGTACTGTGAACAATATGGGCCCCACACCTTAGCTTTTATCGATGTGCAGCATGGGCTTAATAGAATAACAACTGGACTCAAAAGAGAGAGGAGCAATAAACAAACTCAGATTGGATTCTGTGAAATTGAGATGATTATACAACATTTTAAGGAAAGTTTCGAAATATTAAGGGTGACCAACATTCCGTTCGAGAGAAACAGTTTCCACTGTTGGAAGTCTAGAACCAGAAGATGCTTGTGTGTGTGTGTGTGTGTGTGTGTGTGTGTGTGTGTGTGTGTGTGTGTGTGTGTGTGTGTGTGTGTGTGTGTGTGTGTGTGTGTGTGTGTGTGGTATTTTACCATTTCAGCTGACAGCTATCACTTGTGGAGGGAGCAAGGGAATAAATAGGAATTAATGTTTCTATAACGGAAGCGTAATATGCAATGTAATTTTGGGGCAGCACAGCGGTTAGCACCGTTGCCTCACTGGATTTAATTCCCAGCTTGGGTCTACAAATCAGAACCAAGTCTTTTCAGAGTGAAATGAGAGACCAGGTTACACAACGGGTGGTAAATATTTGGAACTCTTAGAAAACAGCAATTGATATTTGGTCATTTGCTCGTTTCAAATCTGATGTTGATAGATTACCCCAGGATATTAAGGGATATGGGGCAAAGATGGGTATATGGATTTAGGTCACCAATCAGTCATGTTCTCATTGAATGATGGAACAGACCCTAGGGGCCGAATGGCCTCCTCCTGTTCCTGTGCTCTTGCATTCCCAACAATGACAGTCTGTTCTATCCATGACCTAGTTTTCTGATAGCACTAACGATGCAGATCTCCTTCGATGCTGGAAGATTCCATAACGCTATAAATGTCGCACTTGCAGGTGTGGAAGTAGGTGAGGATTGTTTAATCTCATTGAATCCCTACAGTGCAGAAGAAACTCTGACAGAGTATCTTACACTTTATCCACTGCCCCATCCCCATGATCCATACATTTAGCCTGGTCAATCCACCTAAGCAGCACATCTTTGGACTGTGGGAGGAAGCCAGGTGGAAACCCATGCAGACATGGGGCTAACATGCAGACTCCATATAGACAGTGACCCGAGGCTGGAATCGAACCCGTGTCCCTAATGCTGTTAGGTAGCAGTGCTAACCACTGTGCCACCCCTCATGTGCCTACTCAGTAACCCACTTTGTATAGATTGCACATAGTCTACATACACTAATCTTAATTAAATGTCCTGTGTCTGACTCCAGTCCCTCTTCATAAGATACAAGGTCTAACACAGGCCAATACTGGAGCTGCGGCAACCCCAATTTCAAGACCAGGAACCACCACTGAATCCGAAGCAAATTGCGAACTGACCCTTTTTGGAAGATTTTCCTCACACTCAGATCTGAAAAGGATTTGCCAATCAATTCTAAACAATAACAGCAACAAAT
Organism: Carcharhinus amblyrhynchos; assembly: GCF_965287045.1. Lineage (NCBI taxonomy): Eukaryota > Metazoa > Chordata > Chondrichthyes > Carcharhiniformes > Carcharhinidae > Carcharhinus > Carcharhinus amblyrhynchos. The sequence continues at coordinate 23,843,070 of NC_137353.1, read as the reverse complement.
AGAATCTGTATAGCACTTTCAACATAGAAAAAGAAAAGACAAAGATTTTGATTTGATTTATTATTGTCACATGTATTAACATATACAGTGAAAGGTATTCTTGCACACTATACAGACAAAGCATACCATTCATAGAGAAGGAAATGAAAGAGTATAGAATGTAATGTTACAGTCATAGATAGGGTGTAGAGAAAGATCAACTTAGCACGAGGTAGGTCCATTCTAAAGTCTGACAGCAGCAGGGAAGAAGCTGTTCTTGAGTCAGTTGGTAAATGACCTCAGTCTTTTGTATCTGAATGTCCAGGGTGCGTGGGGTCCTTGGTTATGTTGTCTGCTTTGCCGAAGCAGCAGGCAGTGTGGACAGAGTCAATGGATGGGAGGCTGGTTTGCGTAATGGGCTGGGCTACATACACAACTTTTTGTAGTTTCTTGCAGCCTTGGACAGAGCTGTAGCCATATCAAGCTGTGATGCAACCAAAAAGCATGTTTTCTATGGCACATCTGTATAAAATGGTGAGAGTTGTAGCTAACGTGCCAAATTCCCTTAGTCTTCTGAGAAGGTAGAGGCATTGGTGGGCTTTCTTAATACAGTGTCGGCATGGGGGGCCCAGGACAGGTTGTTGGTGATCTGGACACCTAAAAACTTGAAGGCACAATCAAAAAAGTGAATGCAACTTTGTTGGTGGTATCATCCTTAATTCTTATATTTCCTATTTGTTCATGGGGTATCGGTGTCACTGGGTGGACCAGCATTGACTGCCCATCAACCAAGGGTAATTAAGATTCATTGGGTTTGCAGTCACATGTAGGCCAGACCAGATAAGGACGGCAGATTTCCTAAAGGATAGTGAACCAGATGGGCAATTTCCTTATCAAAATCAAATTTCACCATCTGCTATGGTGGGATTTGAACACTGGAACCCAGGATTACCAATTTAGTGATGCTAGCACCATGCCATTGCCTCCTCAGTTCAATTCAAGAGAAAATGATACAGCCAAAGAGGTAAGGTAAAGTGAAGCAAAAGTAAAAAGTAAAGTTTATTTATCAGTCACAAGTAGTCTTACATTAAACAATTACACAATGAAGTTACTGTGAAAACTCCCCACTTGCCACACTCTGGCGTCTGTTTGCGTACACTGAGGGAGAATTTAGCACAACCAGTGCATCTAACCAGCCAGACTATGGGAACAAACTGGACAAAGCCCAGGCAGACATGGGGAGAACATGCAGACTCCGCAGACTGTGACCCAAGCTGGGAATTGAACCCAGTTCCTGGCGCTGTGAGGCAACAGTGCTAACCACTGTGCCACCATGCTACCCCACAGTTGTCATTGCATATCAAGCTTCCACTAGAGAAACATTAATTCCTATTTATTTCCTTGACTCCCCCACCAAGAGATAGCAGTCAGCTGAAATGGTAAAATACCACACACACACACACACACACACACACACACACACACACACACACACACACACACACACACACACACACACACACAAACAAGCACGCACCAGCGTGGGGCAAGCTGAGTGACATCCAGAGACTGAAGGTCTCAGAGCTTTCCCAGTGTTAATAGAAAAATGCCTTTAATATAAGTAAAAGGTTGAAAGGTGCCTGTCTGGCATGATGGCTCATTTATATTGACGATAGACATCAAAGCTTGCTATCTAAAAGCAGATGTATCGCCCAATGTGAGATCTGAGGAGATGAGGACCTGTCTGCATGTGTCTGATTGAGTGCAGGTCGCAGCTTACTCTGAGCCAATCAAAACGGCAGCGCTGTTAATCTTGCCTCTCAAACCCTCTATAAATATGTTGAGTAGCATTATCGAAGAATTCACTGAGGAGTTCTGCTTGTTTCTGAGGTTCCTTTGAATAAGGATCAGAAAAAGATGGAAAGCCCATTGCAGTTAGTGCTTGAAAGATTTCCCTACAGCGGGAAGATCACAGCTTCTCACGTCTTCTGAATTAACTCATCACCAATCGAGTTAGATGACAATAAACAGTGTGAACAGCACACAGTTAGCAGTCAGTTAGCGACTGCTCTACAATGAACCTTCATTTTTTCTCCTGGTGATTTTATATTTGATGCCAGCTCTGCACAAACGAGGCCCAGTCAGGGCCTGTCAGTCAACTAAAGTGAGATGGGTTGCAGAGTCATGGATGCCACGGTTAAAAATGTTCAGCAAAAAGACCTCCTGCCCTTCTGGAAAGAGGATGATTTGGAGAATGTAATGTACATTAAAGCAATTTAATGCTGGCTGTTTTAATGTACCTTATATTCTCCAAATAATCCAACAATTCAAAACAACTCCAACCCACAAAAAAGTTGTTTTTGACAATTGAATAGGGTGAGGAGCACCATTGCTCAAGGATGTTTAAATTTGCTGATGACACCAACATAGTGGATCAGATCACAAGCAATGATGCAACGGAGTGCGGGAAAGAGATAGAGAATCTGGTGAACTGGTGCGGCAACAATAATCTGTCCCTCAATATCAGCAAAACAAAGGAGAAAGTCATCGACTTCAGGAAGCGTAGTGGAGAACATGCCCCTGTCTACATCAAAGGTGATGAAGTGAAAATGGTCGAGAGCTTCAAGTTTCTAGATACTCAGATCACCCACAACCTCTCCTGGTCCCTCCACGCTGACGCTACAGTTAACGGAAGCCCACCAACGCCTCTTCTTTCTCAGAAGATGAAGGAAATTCGGCATGTCTACTACAGCTCTCAACAGTTTTTACAGACGCACCATAGAAAACATTCTTTCTGGTTGTATCACAGCTGGGTATGACTCCTGCTCTGCCCAAGACTGCAGGAAGCTACAAAGGATTGTGAACATAGCCCAGTTCATCACACAAACCAGCCTCTATTGACTCACTCTACACTTCATGCTGCCTTGAAAAAGCAGCCAGCGTTATTAAGGACCCCACGCACCCCAGACATTCTCTCTTCCACCTTTCTCCGTCGGAAAAAGATACCAAATTCTGAGGTCACGCACCAACCAACTCAAGAACAGCTTCTTCCATGCCGCCGTCAGACTTTTGAATGGACTTACCTTGCATTAAGTTGATCTTTCTCTACACCCTAGCTATGACTGTAACACTACATTCCGCATTGTCTCCTTTCCTTCTTAATAAACAGAATGAGTTGCCTATACTTTTCACTGCATACTAATACACGCAACAATAATAAATCAAATCAAATCAAAAAACGTAAGGGCTAGCAATTAAGCTATATTCTGGTTTCACCTATGTAAAAAATATATATATATACGAAAACTATATATAATATATATAAACATATCGATGTGATAGTAATAATCAAGGAGTTGAAGAAGAATTTAATAGCAAAATATTGTGGATGCTGAAGATTAGAAATAAAATTTGAAAAACTCAGCCAATCAGGCATCATTAGTGGAGAAACAGATTTAGGAAGGAATTCTCTGGCTTTCATGTTGGGGGGATCTACTGGCCCCACCAATGGAGCACCCCCATTGAGAATAGCAAGAGCGTGGAATGCCCTGCCTGCAACAGTAGTGGATTCGGCAACATTAAGGGCATTTAAATGATCATTCGATAAACGTATGGATGATATTGGAATAGTGTAGGTTAAATGGACTTTAGATTGGTTTCACAAATCAGCACAACATTGAGGGCCGAAGGGCCTGTACTGCGCTGTAATGTTCTATGTTCATGGCGGATTTCCCAGCAGCCTGTGGTGCAGTGGGTCAGTGGGAAATCACACTACCAGCAGTGAGACCAAACCCTCAGGCAACATTGAATGGTGCATCGCCTCCCTCTGTGAAAAGGGCCCAAGAGAATCCCCCACCTTAATGCTTCAAAAATGACTCCTCTTCGGAATCGTGTCCGGGTCTCTAACCTACTGCTTTTAAGTTAGGCGCCCTTCTCCCAACCCAGTAACTTTGGTAGGTTTAATGCTGGAAGTCATCAGCAAACTTAACCTGGTGTAGAAATCGAAACCTGAGCTCTGAGAATTCCCTTGGCCTCATTACAATTGTCAATGCATTCATAGAATCATAGAAACCCTACAGTAGAGAAAGAGGCCATTTAGCCCATCGAGTGTGCACCGTCCATAATCCCACCCAGTTCCTACCCCGCTATCCCTACATATTTACCCATTAATTCCTCTAACCTACGCATCTCAGGACACTAATGGGTAATTTTAGCATGGCCAATCAACCTAACCTGCACATCTTTGGACTGTGGGAGCAAACTGGAGTACCCGGAGGAATACCCACGCAGACACGAGGAGAATGTGCAAACTCCACACAGACAATGACCCGAGCCAGGAATCAAACCCATGTCCCTGGAGCTGTGAAGCATCAGTGCTAACCACTGTGCCACCATGCTGCCCTATATTCTTCCTACTTTTCAGCTGATTGGCTCACAACTCTTTGCGTCTTACATTGAGGAAAGTCACAAGGAAGAGATACAAGGGACGGGAAGGGTCCAGCTAGCCTGTGCTTCATTGGTCAGGACCTGCAAATATTGGTCAAAGGTGTTCAGGAGAGGAGAGCAGTGATGTACCCCGCAGGCCATGCCACCCTCCAGCCATCACAGACAAAACTCAGCTTCAAGTCTCTGCTGTGGGTCCCACAACAAGAGATCCTGGATTCAGTGCAAGAAAAGGTTCAATGACCTGCAGCTTTCCAGCAAGGTAAGTAGCTTTCATCCCCACAGAGGTCCATGGGGGGGGTCCTATCTACATACTGCAAATACAGTGTGAGACCTGGCACATAACTCTGCTTTAGAATTCAGGTGTGTATGTGTAAACTGCGTATGTAGGTGTGCGCATGGGAATGAGCACTGTGATGCATAGATAAGGTGAAGAGTAATATCCCTCCATGCAATTTATATCAGGCTAACATCAATTCATGGTGTGTCTGCAGTGGAACAGGGTAAAGAATGCCAAAGTAGACAGGGGCTGGGCCAGCCAAGCTGCAACCAATTTGACTGCTGGAACAAGAGTGGTACGGTGGCACAATGGTTAGTACTGCTGCCTCACAGCACCAGGGACCCAGTTCAATTCCGGCCTCAGGTCACTGTCTGCGTGGAATTTGCACATTTTCCCCGTGTCTGCATGTGTTTCCTCCGGGTGCTCCGGTTTCCCCCCACAGTCTGAAGATGTGCGGGTTAGGTGGATTGGTCATGGTAAATGTGTGCAATTATGGAGGGTCTGGGTGGGGTGCCCACTCATAGAGTCAGTGCAGACTCAATGGGCCGAATGGCCTCTTTCTGCACTTTAGAGATTCTATAGGCGATCCCATCTGTGGGAAGAGTCAGAAAATCCTGCCCATTCTCTCAGCACTTCAAACCCCCTCAGAATCTTCTATGCGTCAATAACATCACCTGTCATTCTTCTAAACTCCAATGAATGGAGGCCCAGGCCCATAAGGCTTACCCCTTCACCCCAGGAATCATCTCAGGATGCCCACTGAGTGAATGGCCTTTGGAAAAGTTATTGATGGTGAGAAATTTGTAAATCTGTGCAAGCAGCTTCCTCGAGGAGCAAGCAACATGATGGAGGAAAAGTAAATGTAGAAAGGTGTCCAGGACAACGCAGAGCATATTGCGGACAATTACTAATCATTGAAGTCAATATTAAACTACTCCACTTGATGAACTATTGCACTGTAACCCTTTCAGTTTGTATGATCAACCCTGAAAATGATCAGGGATTACCTCATCTGGAAAACGTTTCTGTGCGTTTTCACCGGGAACCATAACAACTGATTGCAGTTCAAGGGTTTAATTTGATCTAAGTTTATTTATTGGTCACAAGTAGGCTTACATTCACACTGCAATGCAGTTACTGTCAAAATCCCCTAATCGCCACACTCCAGCACCTGTTCAGGTACACTGAGGGAGAATTTAGCATGGCCAATGCTCCTAACCAGTGCATCTGTCGGACTGAGAGAGGAAACCGGAGCACCCGGAGGAAACCCACCCAGACGTGGGGAGAATGTGCAAACTCCACACTGACCCAAGCCGCGAATTGAATCCGGGTCCCTGGCACTGTGAAGCGGCAGTGCCAACCACTGCGCCACCACATGATCTGAAACTGTGACTGGGTTTTCAGAAACCGTTCTCCATTGAGGCCGTCAGACGCAATGAGATGTTTACTCAGTAACCCAGGCAAGCATCTTAAATAAATCCATTAGTGATTTGTTTTAAAATTGAGGAGATGGCAGTGCAGAACACAGCTTTCCCAATTCCACTAAGAACACTTTAATGAACAGGTGGGGAGTTTTGACGTCTGAAAGCAGAGACTCCAGTTAGTTGTCTGTCCTGGCAAAGAATCACAAAATGTATGATATGTTATGGCTGTTATGGCATTGTTGAGAGATCTCAGATTTTGTTAGAACACAAGGCACTAATTAATAAGAGAAACTTAGGTACAGGATGTTTGCAGCCTTGGAGCAGAGCTCCGGTCTTTACATGTTTTGGAAAGAGTGCGAAGAAGGTTTACCAGGATGTTGCCTGGTCTGGAGGGTTTTAGGTATGAGGAGAGGTTGGTTAAACTCGGGTTGTTTTCACTGGAAAGACAGAGGCTGAATGGCAACCTGACAAAATTAGGAGAGGCATAGATAGGGTGGACAGTCAGAGACTTTTTCCCAGGTTAGAAAAATCAACTACATGAGGGCACAGTTTTAAGGTGAAAGGTGGTAAACCTTAGGGAGACATGGAGGGGAGGTTTTTCACACAAAGGGTGGTGGGTGCCTGGAACGCACTGCCAGTGGAGATGGTGGAAGCAGGCACATTAGCAACATTCAAGGTGTATCTTGATAGAGACACGAACGGGAGGCGATCAGAGGAATAGGAATCGCGTACCAGTCCAGGCTTGGTGGGCTGAAGGGCCTCTTTCCTGTGTTGTGTTATTCTTCGTTCTTTGCAATGGCTGCGTGGTGATTCTGCCTGAAAGATGACTCCATCCTCTGGGGTGATCACTCACTCTCAGTTCCCATTGGACCCCCAAGTCAGGTGATGCACTTCTGCTGTATTATCTTAAAGAGACAGACACCACAATGTGCAACACCCACATCAGGAATAAACCCCACCCCTCAGGAAGTTTCCCTCTGACCCAGAGGAGCCACTGGAGATGTGCAGGTGTATTTTGTCTACACCGCCTGGTCATTTGTTTATCTGTGCAAGAAACTACAAAAAGTCATGAATGTAGCCCAACCCATCATGCAAACCTGCCTCCCATCCATTGACTCTCTCTACACTTCCCGCTGCCTCGGTAAAGCAGCCAGCATTAATTAAAGACCGCATGCACCCTGGACATTGTCTCTTCCACCTTCGGGAAAAAGATACAGAAATCTGAGGTCAAGTACCAACCAAATAACAGTTTCTTCCCTGCTGCTGCCAGACTTTGAATGGACCTATCTTAAAGATCATTAAGTTGATCTTTCTCTACACCCTAAGTATGACTGTAATACTATATTCTACACCCTTTCCTTTCCTTCTCTTTGAACGGTATGCTTTGGCTATACAGCAGCGCAAGAAACAATACTTTTCAGTGTGTACTAATACATGTGACAATAATAAATCAAATCAAATCTTTCTCCTCACTCATTGGTCTCAAACCTGCAGGAAAATGTCAGTAATTGCTGGGTCAAGTACAGCATTGGTTACAAACAGAATTATGTCCCCTTCCCTCAATCAAATGTTCCCAGATCAGGTTAGGCGCTGAGCAAGATCCTCCCCATTGTAACTTAAGAATGTGCTTTAGCTTCAACAAAGCCCCAAGAGCATGAGGCTAATATTTTCCCATTGTACACACCTCCCCTCTTGAGGTGGGTACAATGGGAAAACGGTACACAATTTTTATACAAATTGTGTACAAAAGTGTGGCTCTTTTGTTTATGTTTGGACCAATAACACTCATTAGAGTCTAAGGTGAAGGGAAATCTGAGGAACTGGCCAGTGCACAGCTACCTTGTCGAGGAGGTAGCAATGACCTTGGGTAATCTACGCATCACAGGAACTTGTAAAAACCAGAAATTCTGATTCCGCTAATCATTCACGGGCCCCGTCCAGCGACAGAATTGAAGGCAAATTCGGAGCTCTGTAACTTACTGTCAGCTTTGAGCTCCTCAAGTAATTCCCCGGTAATTTTCCTGTCTGTCGTGCTCTGAAAGGGAGTAATTTTGAGTTCAATAACTGTAATAACCGTTGCTTATTTTAGCTGAGGCGGCTGGTATTTACCTGAGTATCTCGGAGGCCTCAGCAATCCAGGTTTGGGCTGCTGCCGATAATGAATAGATATGGAGAAGCAATCATTCATATCAGTGTCATTCTGCTCATCACCCATGTGTGAGCGCCTTGCATTTTTCTTTCTCCTGTCACTTAGCCGGCGAGAGAGAGGCATGTGGAAGATCAACATCACTATACAGAATTAATTTATAACAATAGAATGAAGGGGCAAAGACACAATACACAGTTTAAGATGCTGGGTCAAATGCTGCACCTTCCCTGTGGGAAGCGCAGGAAACCACTTCAAAGAAAAAGCACACTGCACTTTAGCACATATCCCTCAAAAATGTAGCATCACACCCAGTTAATTACTTTAACATATACACAACACTGCTTTCTAGACAAACGTTTGCTGCGGCACAGTGGTTAGCACTGCTGCCTCACAGCGCCAAGGACCCAGGTTCGATTCCGGCCTCGGGTCACCATCGGTGCTGAGTCTGCACGTTCTCCCTGTGGGTTTCTTAGAATCATAGAATCCTACAGAGGCCATGCAGCCCATTGAGTCTGCACCAACCACAATCCCACCCAGGCTCCACCCCCTGTAATCCCATGCATTTACCGTAGCTAGCCCCCCCTGACGCTAATGGGCAATTTAGCATGGCCAGTCCATCTAACCACACATCTTTAGACTATGGGAGGAAACTGTAGCACCGGAGGAAACCCATGCAGACACAGGGAGAAGATGCAAACTCCACACAGGCAGTGACCCAAGCCAGGATTCAAACCCAGGCCCCTGGCGCTGTGAGGCAGCAGTGCTAACCACTGTGCTACCATTCTGGCCCTCAAAAATGTAGCATCGCACCCAGTTAATTACTTTAACTTATATTCAGCACTGCTTTCTAGGTAAAAATTTGCTGCAGCACAGTGGTTAGCGCTGCTGCCGCACAGCACCAGGGACCCTGGTTCATTTCCGGCCTCAGGTGACTGTACGGAGTTGGCACATTCTTCCCATGTCTGCATGGGTTTCTTCTGGGTGCTCTGGGTTCCTCCGTAGTCCAAAGATATGTAGATTAGGTGGATTGGCCATGCTAAATTACCCCTTAGAGTTCAAAGATGTTATGTTAGGTATTCGGATTGGCGGATGGTGACTAGTGGAGTGCCCCAGGGGTCGGTGCTGGGGCCTCAGCTTTTTACCATTTATATAGATGATCTGGAGGAGGGAACCGAGTGTAGGGTGTCGAAATTTGCTGATGACACCAAGATTGGGGGAACGGCAAATTGTGCGGAGGGTGTGGAGAGTCTGCAGAAGGATCTAGATAGGCTGGGCGAATGGGCCAGGAAATGGCAAATGGAATTTAATGTTGGCAAGTGTGAGGTGGTCCACTTTGGTAGGAAGAATGGTAGGAAGGACTATTACTTACGTGGCGAAAAACTGCAGCAGGCGACGGTGCAGAGGGACCTCGGGGTCCTTGTGCATGAGTCGCAAAAACCCAGCTTGCAGGTGCAGCAGGTGGTCAGGAAGGCGAATGGGATGCTGGCCTTCATAGCGAGGGGGATTGAATATAAAAGTAGGGAGGTCTTGCTGCAGCTGTATAGGGCATTGGTGAGGCCGCAGCTGGAGTACTGTGTGCAGTTTTGGGTGCCGCACCTGCGCAAAGATATTTTGGCCTTGGAGGGAGTGCAGAGGAGGTTTACTAGGCTGATACCGGAGTTGAGGGGGTTGAGCTATGAGGAGAGGCTGAATAAACTAGGCTTGTACTCGTTAGAGTTTAGAAGAATGAGGGGAGATCTCATTGAGACGTATAAGATGATGAATAGGATGGATAGGATAGAGGTGGAGAGACTCTTCCCGCTCAAAAAAGACAGTAGGACTAGGGGGCACAGCCTCAAGATAAAGGGGGGGCGGTTTAGAACGGAGTTGAGGAGGAACTTCTTCACTCAAAGGGTGGTGAATCTCTGGAATTCTCTGCCCGTTGAAGTGGTGGAGGCTGCCTCGCTAAATATTTTTAAGACGCGGGTTGATGGGTTTTTGATAAGAGAGGGGATTAAGGGTTATGGGGAGAGGGCGGGAAAGTGGAACTGAGCCACGACAGATCAGCCATGATCTTATTGAATGGCGGGGCAGGCTCGAAGGGCTAGATGGCCTACTCCTGCTCCTATTTCTTATGTTATGTTTCTTATGTAAATATGTGGGATTATGGGGATAGGGCAAGGGCTGGGCCTGGTAGAGACGCTCTTTTGGGAGTCAGTGCAGACTCGATGGGCTAAATGGCCTACTTCTGCACTGTAGGAAATCTATGGATCAATAGTAAACAAGAACAGAGGATGCTGGAAAAGCTCAGCAGGTCTGGCAGCATCTGTAGGGGAAGAAAGCAAAATTAATGTTTTGAGTCTTTTGGCTCTTTGTCAGAACATTAAACTGTGTGTTATCCGGCATCCATTAACCAAAATTCTCCACATTTCTGATGTTCTCCTAATGCGAATTGTCTCACAGAAACAATCCTGAAGTGATCTGAAACCCATTCCTTTTTTATGTATTATTTTCTACTTCATATTTTAAGATACTATTGAAGGTTAGAAGTGAAAAGAATACTGTTCCTTACTTCTCAAATGTGCCGGGTCCCGTATCCAGGAAGTTTGAGACCGGGAGAGAGCCAGTTTGGGGATTTAATGGATTTTGGGACCTGAGCCTAGGATGACTTAGAACATAGGAAAAAAAATAAAATAATAATAACAAAATAACTTGTAATACATAAACTGAAGTATGAAAAATAAAGGAGAAAGGGCCTTTATTCAAATTACCACCCATTGTGCCAGCTTTGAATATAGCTGGTTTTCAGGTTTTTCTGGATTTTGGGATACCAGATAAGAGGTCCGTAACCTGTAATTCATGTATCTGTATTACATTAGTAAATGGAACTCTTTATTAACCAGCGTTTTTCATTAACTGGCAGCACCAGTTAGTAGAGATTTTATTGTATCAGGTGGTTAATAGCAGGATCTCTCAAGCACCAAGCACAAAGTTGAATGACCAGTTGAACTGTTCATTGCTTTTATTAGTTTAGGGAGGAATGTTGGCCAGGATGTCCAGAGGACCCCTAGCTCATTCTCAATTAGTGCCACAGAGTCTATCAAGTTTATTTATTAGTGTCACAAGTAGGGTTACCATGAAACTATTGTTGATTGTTGGAAAAATCCATCTGGTTCACTAATGTCCTTTAGGGAAGGAAATCTGCCATCCTTACCTGGTCTGGCCTACATATGAATCCAGAGCCATGTGGTTGACTCCAAACAGCCCTTGGGCAACTAGGGATAGGCAATAAATGCTGGCCAGCCAGCAACGCCTGTGTTCCACAGATGAATAGTAAAAAGAGCTCCTGCTCCTTTTACTGACCACTTGACAATGTGGAAGTGTCTGGAAATTTCCATGACATTGTTCAACGAGCAGGGGAGTTTTCCTCATTTCCTTTGCAAAAACTGACTATAAAGCAGATAGCTGCCTGTCTCTCTGTGCGTCGCTGGGTGCTGCATTAAGCTCCATCACACTCAAAATGAATCATTCATTGTAGGTTCTCTGGGAAGTCTCTGACCCCACATGAATGCAGTTTACTTACAACCGAGCTGCGAGCAAGCCTCTTCCTTTGACGGGAGGCGCCAGTCGAAATGGGTCGGATCAAGTTGTTGCTTAGCAATCTGAGCACTGGTGTAGAGCTCTCGCCCTCTCACAGCCATCTGCTAAACAGCTCCTGTGTGGAGATGTCTGCACTGTCAAGAGTTGGGCCCCAGGGTATCTATAATTGGATTGAGAATGCAATTGGCATCCAGTTTCCATCTGTGCCCACTGCGATGCCAGCACGGAAGGTGTTGTGAATTGGAGACTTGTCCTTCAATGCGGCCACTTGAACAGGGAAAGGCCTGAAACCCCAGTTGCGTAATGTTCGGGTGGAACTGACCCCCCAGCTCCCCCCCCACCCATCTTTATAAACTCCCTCTGCCCCAGAGTTTTAGTGTGTCTGCCCCGGTTCCTCTTTACTGCGGTTCACTTTCAGTTGAATAAAAAGGGGGGAATTCACTGCACTGAGGATTGTTGGAATACAGCATGTCGCCTTTACCACGTGGCTATCGAGCTAGAGATCGTAACGCCACTTAAAGGAACTGCTATGAAATGGGTGTGCGCGTAAATGTGATGATTCTGTGAAAAGCGAGACCTAGGATAGGATTTTCCATCCCTTCCCTGTGGCGGATGGACTGGGTGAGCAGTCAAAGTTCCGTTTACTATGGCGGGTCTGGAAGATCCTGTCGGGAGGAGGGGTGGAGGCCGGAGAATTCCAGCCCTGGTGTGGTCAGGAGATCTGAGATTCGGGTGAATCTGCTGATCTCAGCCATGTCAGTGAGGGTAAGAATGCTGCAACTGGCTTCAATGACCTGACACAGAGAAGAATTTAAAATCAGCCAAAGTTCGTGCTCTCGGTAAATATCTAAGCCCCTCCCCTCCCCCTTGGGAAAACGGGTGCGAGGTGTGCGCTCAGTGGGTGAAGGTGGGATCAGGGTGAAGTGGGGGTACCAATAACACGTACCTGCCACTTAGCTACAGTCCTGGAAAGCACATTCTGTCCAAAGCACTATGGGAACAGGAGGCGACCATTCACCCAATTCCATACTACCCCATCTTTCAAACAGTGATCTATAACTTTATTTGTTTTTAAATTCATTCAGGGAATGTGGGCATTGCTGTCTGGCCAGCACTTACTGCCCTTAAACTGAGTGGCTTTCAGAGGGCAGTTAAAAGTCAACCACATTGCTGTGGCTCTGGAGTCACATGTAGGCCAGACCAGGTGAGGATGGTAGATTTCCTTCCCTGAAGGACATTAGTGAACCAGATATAGAAACATCGACATAAAACAGTCCAGCACAGTACAGGCCCTTCGGCCATCAATGTTGTGTCCAAACCCTAGATCAAGCTATCCCACTCCCTATCATTCTGGTGATTTGACCACAATTGATAATGGTTTCATGGTCATCATTAGACTTTTAGTTCCGTAACATTAATTTATGGAATTCAAATGTCATCTGCCTTGGTGGGATTCAAACCCAGATCCACAGACCATTGGATTACTGGTCCAGTGGCAATACTACTACACCTTTATTCACCCATCTTTGATTAAATATCTCGAGAGAGAGAGAGAGATACACAGAGTCTACACTGCAGCATGGAAGGAAATCATTTGGCCCAACTTGTCAATGTCATGTCTAATCTCTGGGTGAAAGGTTATTGGGGATGGCCCAGAATGTAGAGTTGAGGTCACAGTCAGATCAGCCAGGATCTTATCGGATGGCAGAGCAGGCTTGATGGGCCGGGTGGCCTCCTCCTGCTCCTAATCCGTTTACGTAGACAAGTCTCCACCACCCACCGCCAACTAACCCTGTCAGCAAATCCTTTGAAAATTCATAAACATGCTTCATAAAAACCTGTCAATCTCTGACTTACAATTTTCAACCGAGCTAACATCGACAGTCTTCCAGATTGAGAGGATTACATTTCCATCCTTCATATATGGAAATGTGCTGCCTAATTTCACTCCTGTACAACCTCGCTCACATTTTAAGATTGTGCCTCTATTCTTATGCACCACTTCCTCTCCCTCACCCTCTCTCCACCATCCGCAGTAGAAATAGTTTCTCTGTATCTAAGCTATCGAATCGCTTAATCATATTAAACACCCCAATGAAATCGCGCCCTTAATCTTATAAATTTAAATGAAAATAAAACCAAGTTCATTGTAACGAGTCCTCATTGTTTAACACTTGAAGTTCCAGTATAATTCTGCTAAGGCAGCATGGTGGCACAGCGGTTAGCACTGCTGCCTCACAGCTCCAGCAACCCAGGTTCAATTCCGACCCTGGGTGACAGCGTGGAATCTGCACGTTCTCACTGTTTTTGCGTGGGTTTCCTCTGGGTGCTCCGGTTTGCTCCCGCACTCCAAAGATGTGCAGGTTAGATAGATTGGCCATGCTAAAGTGCCCCTTAGTGCCTCAAGATAGGAGAATTAGCAGGGTAAGTATGTGAGGTTACAGGGATAGAACCTGGGTAAGATGCTCTGTTCAAGTGTCGGTGCAGACTCAATGGGCTGAAGGCCTGTACTGTAAGGATTCTAAGCTTGGCCCATTCCTCCTGCAAGCCTGAGGTTGGTGCTCCACGCTGTGAATGCAGGACTTCAAACAGACTCTGACCAAGAATCATTACAACTGTGGGGGGGATTGAATCCCACCAACAGTGCTAAGTCCTGGAAATTGCCTATGGTAGACTGAACACAATGTTACAATGTATTTCAACAAGTTTAATCATTTGTGCCAACATACTGACTTTCATAATCAGATATAAAACATTCATGGTTGTACCTGTATCCGTGTAGCAGCTTTGGAGTATTAGTCTCTAAACTATCTACAGCCTTATGCTTCTTCCTAGCTCCTGGTCTCTCTCTCTCACTCACTGCTCAGTAAATAGTCAGGGACTGGTCCAGCAGGAGAAATGGGGAGGTCGTGGTGGGAGGGGGGTGATTACAGGGTTGCTGGAGGAGGAAAGAGAGCATCCGGGTGATAACATTACAAATTGCAATGACTATGCACAATGTTACTCTTCGATTCACTTAGTGTTGTCTCAGTGCTTTAATATAAATAGGGCACTATCTATAGATAAGGATGATATATATTTGGGGCTAGTCGCTGTCTGTTGGCAAAGGGACCAAACCGTGTCATCACTGGAGGCAAATGGCCACATCAACAACCATAATTTGCATTTATATAGCATCTTCCATGTCCCAAGACACTTGCTGATTTGTTAAAATGAGTTCTCAGCGTGTGGGTGAGGTTGCCATTTATTGCCCTCCCCTGGTCGCCTTGGAGGTGGTGTAGTGGTAATGTCGCTGGACTGGAAATCCAGAACCCAGACGAATGTTTTGGGGACACAGGTTCAAATCCCACCGTGGCATTTGGGTGGGAATTTGAATTCTGTTAGCAGACTGGTGAACTAACACAGTTAGCCACCGCGCCGCCCACAAAAAAAGGTTCTAAATTCATGCAATTAAACTAAAACTAACCTTGTCTTCAGATCTGTATTTGGTATCTTCACGACCCAACGAATCTTGGGTCACCGGCGGGGAAAGAGCCACAAGTGCACCGTTTTGATGTTTTATGTTGGCCAGGCCCATGCATGTGACCAGCAAGTCTTGGAGCTGAAGATAAAGATCATAGAACCCTACTGTGCAGAAAGAGGCCCTTCGGCCCATCGAGTCTGCACCGAACACAATCCCACCCAGGCCCTACCCCCTGTATCCCTACATATTATTACCCACTAATCCCTCTAACCTAAGCACCTTAGGACACTAAGGAGCAATTTTAACATGGCCAATCAACCTAATCACGCACATCTTTGGACTGTGGGAGGAAACTGGAGCGCCCGGAGGAAACGCACACAGACATGAGGAGAATGTGCAAACTCCACGCAGACAGTGACCCGAGCTGGGAATTGAACCCAGGTCCCTGGAGCTGTGAAGCAGCAGTGCTGACCACTGTGCTACCATGCCACCCCAAATGTCTCCCACATGTCTGCACAAAAAGCGAAAACTCAAAAAGGGGAGGCGGGGGGAAACTCTGGGAGAAGCAACAGTGATGGGGAGAAGTTAAAAAAAAATGGACAGAGAAAAGTTAAAATCAAAGCTTCCAGTAAGGAAAGAAGATCGAGAAAAGAGGAAGTGTGTTCCAGTTTTTTACAGTATGGAGCCGTGCCATGCGATAATAAAGATTGGGAACCCACAGGCCTAGACTATGACTGCAAACCTCTGGATCCTGTAGAATTACCCACTGCACTTGTGTAGGCGGCCAACTGTTTGACAGCTGCCATCTTCCTGTTCCTGTCATTGCACCAAACATCAGTTTTCACTGAACAGAACTTCCTACCCCCTCTATTAGTGCGTAACCAGGGTCTCTGTCATGAATAAACACATCAATCAGGCTGTCTGACTCGTCTGTGCTGCTCTGAAAACTGTAGCTATAATTTGCTGGAGTCATAGGGTGGTATTTATTGTCCCATTATAATTCCCAGTCATTGCCGAATGTAGATTGTGGACTCCCTGCTGGCAGACTAATTTTCCTAAATTCTCCTCTCGCACTGACTGCAGCTCCACATCAAAGGAGGCCCAATTAACATAAAAGATCCACAAATCCACCCAGGAACCACCAGTGTTAAAGGAAGGAGATTCAGACCATCCAGGGTTGGGAAACTCCAGTCTCCGTGCCCGGCACAGAGCAAGGTTGACTGCCTGAGTCTTACTTGCATCCTTCCTGCAATGGTTGATGCTTTAAAACAAGATCCCGCAAGATACCAGCACAATATGAGTTTCTTTCCTACCAGATTACCCCTTGTCTTCCTCACTGAGAGAGGATTCGAATTTATTCATCCATGGCTGGCTGGGCGACCCATCTCTGAGGGCATTTAAGAGGCAACCACATTGCTGTGACTCTGGAGTCACGTGTAGGCCAGACCAGGAAAGGATGGCAGATTGCCTTCCCAAAAGGTGAACCAGATGGGTTTTTACAACAATCATTTCATGGTCATTTTTACACTTTTAATTCTATATTGTTACTGAATTCAAATTTCACCATCTGCTGTGGTGGGATCAAACCCAAGCCCCCACAGAATTATCCTGGATCTCCGGATTCCTGGTCCAGTAATAATACCACCAAGCCATTGTTTCCCCCTCTGATGAGCATAGTTAGATGTGTGGTGTTGTGGATTCTCTGAGATGGGCACCTTGAAGAGTCAGTGGAGAGGGAGCGTTACTCTGCATCGAAGTTGTGCCGTAGCATAGGGAGTGCTTGATGGTGCTTTACTCTGCAAGACATCATTGGAGATTTACTCTGCACCTGTAACTTGGATATCAGGGAAGGAACACTACTGTGCACCAACTCCTGCTACCTTGTACTGTGCCCGGGAAATGTGGCGTCTAATCTTGAAGTGTTGATTTGAAATATGAAATCTTCCTCCATTTCATCCTCTCTATGTGGCACGGTGGCACAGTGGTCAGCACTGCTGCCTCACAGTGCCAGGGACTTGGGGTCAATTCCTGTTTGGGTCACTGTCTGTGTGCAGTCTGCACATTCTCTTCATGTCTCTGTGGGTTTCCTCCAGATGCTCCGGTTTTCCCCCACAATCTGATAGACCTGCTGGTTAGATGCATTGGCCGCGCTAAATTCTCCCTCAGTGTACCCGAACAGGTGCCGGAGTGTGGCGACTAGAGGATTTTCACATCACAGTGTTAATGTAAGCCTACTTGTGACACTAGTAAATAAACTTTAAACTCACTACATCTGCACCCACTCTAATTAATTGATGGCTGTAAACCAGCAACTCGTCAGACTTCTCTTTTGATCCCCTAACAGTTTCCTTGTTCACCTGATACAGCCGCATCTGTGGAGAGAGAAATGGAGTTAACATTTTGGATCGATGGCCTTTCATTATCAGTCCGATCTGCCTGGCCTTCTCTGCGTTAACGCTGGAAATTTGATAAGCCGAGCTTTTAACACTCCGGTTTTAAGTGGTTAATTAGCTGGAGTGGTTCATGGAATTGTCCTGGTCACCGTTCCATTAGCAAGCAATCACATTAGAAAACACAATCTAGGGTTATGTTACCCGAGGGACTCGTTTCAAGGTGCACGTCACTCGTCAGGTTTGAGCGTGTGCGGCAGCGCTGAGGGGGAAGACGTGCGCCTTGCAGAGGACATTGGGAAAATTACAGCGGGGTCTAACTCAACGCATCTCAAGAGTTCCCATCCCATTGGGAGCGCCGTTTGTGGATGATCTTCAAAACCATGGGGGCCCTTTTGTCAAGTCTTAAAACAGACAAGAGTCATCGAGTCATCGAATCATAGAATCCTACAGTCCAGAAGGAGGCCATTCGGTCCATCGGGTCTGAACCAACCACAATCCCACCCAGGCCCCACGCATTTAGCCTAGCAAGTCCCCCTGACTACTAATGGGCAATCTTAGCATGGCCAGTCCACCTAACCCCCACATCTTTGGATGTCACGGGCTGGAATGTTACCATCCCACCTGCCAGGGGAATCGGAGCGGGTGAGGAGTGGACAGTAAGAAGGTCCATTGACCTCAGGCGGGATTTTACAGTTACGGGACAAGCAAGGCCATAAAATGGCGCCCATAGAGTCACAGAGAGATATACAGCATGGAAACAGATCCTTCGGCCCAACTCGTCCATGCCGACCAGGTTTCCTAAGCTGAACTAGTTCCATTTGCCTGTGTTTGGCCCATATCCCTCTAAACCTTTCCCATCCATGTACCTGTCCAAATGTGGTATCCGCCTCTAGCACCTGCTCTGCTAAAGTAGCAGAGGGTGAGCTTCCAGGAACTGGATATCTGGGACTATGGTCCTAATGTTTGATCAGCTCCTGGCAAAAATCCCTTCCAGGCGTTAATAATTAATTACAGTTCAACATCATGAGACTCTGAAGTAAGAGGGAAAATGGATTTTTGTTTGAGCTAAGACAGGTTTTGAATTTAAATTTAACAAGGCACTGAATGTGACTTGGAGATTGCTAGTGGGAGGCTGGGGCCCATAACATTTTCTGACATGTGATTACAGGGAAGCAAGCACTTCAGGCAAGCCTCATTTAAACAGATATTTAAGCATTGAAGTCTCTCACTGAATTTCATTGCTTCAAACAAGGCACACTGGGAATTCAGGGATCCGGCCTAATCAAGTAGGCTTCTTAAAAAGGGGATTGTTCTCTTATTCCCACGGCTGGGGAAACAATTATAGTTCACATTAAGGTTAACAATCCGTTCAATGTTTTCTGCTGACGCTGCGTGCATGGTTGCGATGTCACCTGGAATGGATCTCTGAGGATAGAGGTTCAGTAGACAGGCGATTGGTCTGACTATGATGGCCACCGTCACAATCTGAGCTGTTCCTCACTTTCCACTTGTGCAGCCAGTGGCTGCAGCTTCCCATGTTTCGAAGGGCGAAACCTGGGACTTCACCGCCCGGGTCAGTTACCAGGTTGCGGTTAGCAATATAAAAGCAAAACAGCATGGAAATGAATAAAATCAGGAAATGCTAGAAAAAACTCAGCAGGTCAGGCTGTAGGAGAAGAAGAGTTAATGGCTGGAATCTGCTGGAGGGCGGCACTGCTGTTAGCACTGCTGTCTCACATCGCCAGAGACTTCGGTTCGAGTCCTGACATGGGTCACTGTGTGGAGTTTGCGCGTTCTCCCAGTGTCTGTGTGGGTTTCATCCAGGTGCTCCAGTTTCCTCCCACAGTCTGTCTAGGTGCATTGACCGTGCTAAAATCTCCCTCAATGTAATCGAACTGGTGTCGGAGTGTGACAGCTAGGGGATTTTCACTGTAGATTCATTGCGGTGTTAATGTAAGCCTACTTGTGATGCTAATAAACAAATGTTAAAACTGGAGGCAGAGAGGGCAGGATGGGGGAATACCAGAACCGCACCACGTTCCCGTCGCTGCCAGAATTAAGTTCTGGGAAGGGAAGGCCAATGGTCAATCTTCCAGTCCCGTCACCAATTGAAGCCCATAGGTGGACAATTAATAACCATGTTAGGGCCTCACCCGAGATCCCTGGCAGCCTATTACCATGCAGAATGAATACCAGATAACACTGTGCAGCCAGGGTGTCACCTCCCCGGGTAGGGAAAGGTCCCTTATTCAAAGAAACTTAGTGCCGGATTGAGGAACTGGACTTTAGAAAGGGGGATGTGGTGAGGTGGGCGGGTGGTGGGGTGGCAGGGGGGTGGGGGGAAGGGAAACGTGGCTGGGAACCAAATGCCTGCATCCCTCGTTCCGTGACCCCACATCCCATCAAACCCACCCACTCCGCGGTACTCACCTGTGGCCTAGGTTGCTTGGCAATGCTGGAACGCGGGTGCCTGTCCTTCCAGTACAGCCACAGCCAGGCAGAACACCAAGAGTCAAGGTGATTAGCCAGGGCTTCCGGAAGAACGTTGGATCACAGGGAAGGGAGTGGATGGCTTGGGTTACCACAGAGCGGGCAACGTTTAAACATCTGGCGCCAATCCAAGGTCTTGCCAAGTTAGGGAAGTCACTCAACAGCATACTCCGATATCGCCCTGCCCTCAATAGCAAATACATTCCTGGAATGCCTCCTGCTGAACAGACTGAGTCCTATCCTGGAAACAGCAATGCCCCATCAACAGGTAGCTTTTCATACAGAGCACCACAGCGTTGAGCAGCTCCTGACACTGAGCTCACAAATTCAGTCTCCAGGCAGGTCTGAAGACAGCCTCATAGCTCAGGCTGCTATTAAAAGTTTCCCTTTTTCACTCTCAAAATTACACTCTCAAAAATTCCCTTTGCTGACCTGGCTGATAGCTTAATATTTTCTACGATTTGCCTCACTGCCAAAAAGGTCTAGAAATTGTTCTCCATCATTCCTGGAGGCCAGAGGTTTAGCAGGAATAAGGAAGTTATTCCAGTTGACCTGTTGTGTGTCATCATGACTTCTGTAAGTTAAACAGCTGCGCGATGCTCCGGGTAAGAATTCCCTTGGACCTTCCCCAGGATGCTGGGAACAGCAAGCTTGTGACGGAACAGTAAATAAACCCCAAAGGGGTCATGACCTCACCACGACCCTACTGCAGGACCCATATTCTGTAGGCTTGGAGATGTCTTGTTGGCCATCTCTGCTTCACGAGACTGGCTTGTCACCCCAGTACAATCACGTGCAAGAGGAGTTGCAGACCACATCTGGAAAGGATATGGCTCTTCTACAGATGTGGAGGTCACTAAAGGGTGAAGCTTTCGACACAACGCCCTTCAACCCAGCTCGGCGGGGCAGCTGTCTACAGCATGTAAATTGCCACAATTAAGAAAGCTCACTAATGCCTCTACTTTCTCAGAAGACTAAGGAAATTCTCCTTGTGTTTGTGTGGGTTTCCTCCCACAGTCCAAAGATGTGCAGGTTAGGCAGATTGGCCATGCTAAGTTGCCCCTCAGTGACCCAGGATGTGTAGGTTAGGATGTGTTGGCCATGCTAAATTCTCCTTCAGTATCCAAAGATGTGTAGGTTAGGGGGATTAAATACATGGGGCTATGGGGATAGTCTGGGTGGAATGCTGCGTCAGGGAGTCGGTGCAGACTTGATGGACCGAATGGCCTCCTTCTGCACTGTAGTGATTATGAAAGCTAGTTGGTGCTGGAGCCGCTGTTTACTCAATCTTCTATTTACTTACAGGGTGAAACATTACAAACATATCCTCCTAATCCAGACCCCCCCCTGGTTTTAGTAGGTGTCTCCCCATCCTCATTGTCATCAACAAAATAAACAAACATTGAATTAACAGAAGAGGGATCGTCTCTTTATACTCTTGTTTTTTTAATGAAATCAAGCACAAATGAGAGGGAGAGACAGACTCTGGTGGGACACTGTAACTAAAACAAAATGTCTAAAGGAAATTTAACTAATTAAATCAAAATGTCATTTTCATGGGCTGGTGATCACCCCAACCCCCAGCAGTTATGGAAGCTCTGAAACGTGCCTGTGCACACCATGTCCTCCCTCTCTGAGGCCACCAGGCCCCAAACATTGTGTCTCCTTTAAGGTGCTCAAACAAAAATCCCAATTAAAGCCCTCCTCCTGCATTGACGTACCATTAACACATGACCCCCAAAAACTCACTGAGAAAACCCTCCGAGCCACAAGGAGGCACCTCACATGGAAAGCCTCAACTTGTGTCTGATATTAGATCGCTGCCATGGCTCAGTGGTTGCTGTCGTGAGATGACTTGAGGAAGCGATCTAGGCTGACACTCCAATGTTTAAAGTTTATTTATTAGTGTCACAAGTAGGATTATGTTGACACTACAATGAAGTTACTGCAAAAATCCCCTAGTTGCCACGTTCCTGCGTCTGTTTGAGTACATTGAGGGAGAATTTAGCATGGCCAATGCATCTAACCAGCACGTCTTTCAGGCTGTGGGAGGAAAGTGGAGTTCCTGGAGAAAACCCACGCAGACGTGCAGAGAATGTGCAGTCTCTGCACAGACGTTAGCCCAGTCGGGAATTGAACCTGGGTCCCTGGCGCTGTGAGGCAGCAGTGCTAACCTCTGTGCCACTGTGCTGCACCAGTGCACTTGTGCACTACTGAGGGAAGGCTGCGCTGTCGGAGTTGCTGGTGTTCTGATGGGATGCCAAACCAAGACCTTGTTTGCCCTCTCATGGATGTAAAAGATCGCGTGGCGGTATTCAAAGAAAGAGCAGGAAAACTGTCCTGCCCAATCATTATCACTCATCCAACATCACAAAAAAAGATTTTCTGCTCATTATCACATTGCTGTTTGTGGGACCTTGCTGTGCGTATAATTGGCTGCTGTCTTTCCTACAACAGTGACTATATTTCAAAAGTACTTCATTGGCTGTAACGCTTTGGGATGTCCTGGGGTTGTACAAGGTGCTATATAAATGCAACTTCTTTCCAGCTTCCCTTGACTGCACCTCCAGCTCTTATTTGAGAAAGGATGTACTGGAACTGGAGGGGGTGCAGAGGAGATTCACTAGGTTGATTCCAGAGTTGAGAGGGTTGGCTTATGAGGAGAGACTGAGTAGACTGGAAGTACACTCATTGGAATTCAGAAGAATGAGGGGGGATCTTAAATAAATATATAAGGTTATGAAGGGAATAGATAAGGTAGAAGCAGGGAGGTAGTTTCCACAGGCAGGTGAAACTAGAACTAGGGGGGCATAGCCTCAAAATAAGGAGAAGCACATTAAGGACTGTGTTGAGGAGGAACTTCTTCACACAAAGGGTTGTGAATCTGTGGAATTCCCTGCCCAGTGAAGCAGTTGAGGCTCCCTCATTGAATGTTTTTAAGGCAAGGATAGATAAATCTTTGAACAGTAAAGGAATTAAGGGTGAGTGGGTGGGTAAGTGGAGCTGAGTCCACGAAAAGATCAGCCATAATCTTATTGAATGGTGGAGCAGGCTCGAGGGGCCAGATGACCTACTCCTGCTCCTAGTTCTTATGTTCAGTTCCTAGAAAATTGTGGCATTCAGCCTTCTACACCAGAAGCAGATGGGCAGAATGGTCAGGCTGCTGTCACTCAGTTGGCAATTGCTTTTCTTCCGCAGCTCCATCGAAGATCTCTACACGGGCGAGAGTAAAGTTCCCCGCCGCTCTCCTCCCACCTTGCCGAGGTAGCCATGACTCACCAGTCTGTGCTTCAACCATGTCATCTTCATCTGACACCTGGGAGAGGGGTGGGGGTGGGGGATCAGGGGGAGGGGAGGTCGTTGGTGGGCGGGATGTGTAGATATTGGGCGAGGTTCAGGTACTCTGTCGGTAGTCTAGGCCCACACCTGAAGAATGACTGCTGGAGCAGCCATACCCTGTGGCACTGTAAACAAGTGAAATCGAGTCAGCACCTTCAGGAGCGCGGAGGGCAAAACAAAAAGGTTGACGGCAGCACTTCAAAATCTCCTCAGGCGAGGGTAAGATTGTCTGGCAAAAGCGTCACCATGACAACACAAATATTCCAAATAAGTGAGTACTCGAGGATTGCATCTCAATTTCTGATTTGCAGATAAATGGATTTTATCATCTCCCTCGCCATGTCTACATCTGTGACATTCTGAATGAGGTCCCAAAGGGTTTAAGCACACACAATCAGTCAGCAAACACTTTGTGGGAAGCTCAGGAGATATCTCTCGATCTAGAATGCTGGGCACATTTTCTCTTGGGAGGACAAAATGGTGGAGTGCCCCAATGGCATCCTTTGAGGTTAGAGAAGGGTTTGAGAGGGTCGAAATTGGAAAGTTGTTTCCACTTGCGAGCGAGATGGCTACAAGGGTAGTTAATATCCTTGTGGAGTAATTTAGTGTAGACAATGGCGCAGTGGAACAGTGGTTAGCACTGCTGCCTCACAGCGTCAGGGACCCGGGTTGAATTCTGGCCTCAGGTCACTGTCTGTGCAGAGTCTGCATGGTCTCCCTGTGTCAGCATGGGTTTCCTCCAGGTGCTCCAGTTCCCTCCCACTGTCTGAAAGACATTCTGGTTAAGTACATAGAACATAGAACATAGAACATAGAACATTACAGCGCAGAACAGGCCCTTCGGCCCACGATGTTGCGCCGACCAGTTACAAAAACAATGACCCACTAGCCTATACCAATCCCTTTTCGTCCATAAACCTATCCAGAGATCTCTTAAACGCCCCCAAACTAGACACATTTACAACTGCAGCAGGCAGGGCATTCCAATCCTTCACCACCCGCTGGGTAAAGAACCTACCCCTGACATCCGTCCTGTAGCTACCCCCCCTTAATTTAAAGCCATGCCCCCTCGTGCTAGCTTTCTCCATCCGAGGAAAAAGGCTATCACTATCCACCCTATCTAAACCTCTAATCATCTTATATGTTTCAATAAGATCCCCTCTTAGCCGCCTTCTTTCCAACGAAAACAACCCTAAATCCCTCAGTCTCTCCTCATAGGACCTCCCCACCATACCAGGCACCATCCTAGTAAACCTCCTCTGCACCCTCTCCAACGCCTCCACATCCTTCTTGTAATGCGGGGACCAGAACTGCACACAGTACTCCAAGTGCGGCCGCACTAGAGTAGTGTACAGTTGCAACATTACACTGCGACTCCTAAATTCAATCCCCCTACCAATAAACGCCAAGACACCGTACGCCTTCTTAACAACCTACATTGACCTGAACAGGCACTGAAGTGTGGCAGCTAGGGGAATTTCACAGTAACTTCATTGCAGTGTTAATGTAGGTCTTACTTGTGACAATTTGATTTATTAATGTCACACATTAACGTACAGTGAAAAGTATTGTTTCTTGCGCACTATATAGAGAAAGCGTACCGTTCATAGAGAAGGAAACAAGAGTGTGCAGAATGTAGTGTTATAGTCATAGCTAAGATGTAGAGAAAGATCAACTTAATGCAAGGCAAGTCCATTCAAAAGTCTGACAGCAGCAGGGAAGAAGCTGTTCTTGAGTCGGTTGGTACGTGACCTCAGGCTTTTGTATCTTTTTCCCAAAGGAAGAAGGGGAAGGGAGAAAGTCCAGGGCCCTGAATTATGCTGGCTGCTTTGTCGAGGCAGTGGGAAGTGTGGACAGAGTCAACGGATGGGAGGCTAATTTGCATGATGGATTGGGCTACGTTCGCGACCTTTTGCAGTTCCTTGCAGTCTTGGACAGAACAGGAGCCATACCAAGCTGTGATACAACCAGAAAGAATGCTTTCTATGGTACATCTGGAAAAGTTGGTGAGAGTCGTAGCTGACATGACAAATTTCCTTAGTCTTCTGAGAAAGTGGAGGCGTTGGTGGGCTTTCTTAATTATAATGTCAGCATGGGGGGAACCAGGACAGATTGTTGGTGATCTGGACACCTAAAATCTTGATGTTCTCAACCATATCTACTTAATGTAGACAGGGGCATGTTCTCCTTTTTGCTTCACGACGTCGATGACAATCTTTTTCATTTTGTTGACATTGGGGGAGAGATTATTGTTGCCGCACTAGTTCCTCAGATTTTTTATCTGATTCCTGTACTCTGCCTCGTCATTGTTCAAGATCCGATTCGCTACGGTGGTGTCATCAGCAAACTTGAAAATCGAATTGGAAGGGAATTTGGCCACACAGTCATAGGTGTATAAGGAGTGTAGTAGGGGACTGAGGACAAAGCCTTGTGGGGCACCGGTGTTGAGGATGATTGTGGAGGAGGTGTTGTTGCCTACCCTTACTGATTGTGGTCTGTGAGTTAGGAAGTCCAGGTTCCAGTCACAGAGAGAGGTGCCGAGGCCCAGGCCACGGAGTTTGGAGATGATTTTCATGGGAATAATGATGTTGAAGGATGAGATGTAGTCAATAAATAGGAGTCTGACATAGGTGTCCTTGTTATCTAGGCATCCCAGGATTGAGTGCAGGGCCAGGGAAATGGTGTCTGCTGTGGACCTGTTGCGGCGGTAGGCAAACTCTAGTGGATCCAGGTAGTCTGGGAGGCTGGAATTGATTCATGCCATAACTAACCTTTCGAAGCACTTCATAATGATGGATGTCAGGGACACTGGCCCATAGTCATTAAGACACGCTGCTTGGTTTTCTTAAGTACCGGGATGATGGTTGTCTTCTTGAAGCCGATAGGGACCTCAGGTTATTGTAAAGAGAGGCTGAAGATGTCTGTGAATATCTCGCCAACTGATCAGCACAAGAGCTGAGTGCTCGTCTGGTACTCCATCCAGGCCGTTTGCTTTCTATGGGCCTGAGTGAAGCCAGCTGGTTTTAAACCACCACCACCCCCCCCCCCCCCCCCCCCCCACCCATGCTGCTCCTTCCCTATTGGACGAGATCGCATGCCTAATAGGACAGTTCATATTAAACGAGGTCCACGGGGACATTTATTGATGATTCCCCCATGGCCATCGTAACATCAGCAATGTGAAAAATTGGCAAATAATGACTTGCCTGGAAAAAGCAGGACAAATCCAACCCAACCAAGTAGCAACATCCATCCACCCTTCATCACCAATAAAATGGTGGGAAGCTGGTTGACAGTGACATCAATTAATAAATAAACTTTATTTTTAGACTACTGTAATGTAGATCAGTGTAAGATAGTCACTAATACAATTGAGAACTCTTTACCCACGGAGTGGTGAGGATTGCTACCACAGGGAATGGCTGGCTTAAGTGAAAAACAGTTCAGGGGAAGCTGGATAAACACATGAGGGAGATGGCAACAGAAGAATATATCACTGGGGCTGAAGAAAGGTGGGAGGGGGCTCATGTGGAGCATAAGTCCTGGCCTAGGCCAGTTGGGGGCAATAAATACTATGCAACTATGTAATACGGCACAATAATGAGGGACCCCAGCATATTCATATAGAAAAGAAGGCTGAAGCATCTACAGCCATCTTTAGCCAGGAATGTAAGTGGATGATTCATCCTGGTCTCCTACTGAGGTCATGGCCATCATAGAATCCAATTTGATTCAGTCCAGCTGATATATTGGCTGAAGGCGCTGGATACTGTAAAGGCTACAGGCCCTGACAACACCCCAGTAATGGTATTGAAGACCAGGGCTCCAGGACTTGCCCAACTGTTCCTGTACTGTCACATCTCTGACATCTACCCAGCTGTGATAACCTTACCAAGGCCAGTCTTCCATCACTAATCACCCATTCGTTTACAGCGATACAGGAACGGTATTCGATGGCTGCAGAGTGTTGGTCAGTGCCGAGTCTATCGACTGCCGGTCTGAGTGAACACAGTAAGAAGTCTCACAACACCAAGTTAAAGTCCAATAGGTGTCGATATGCGTGATCTTCTTGGAGATTCTTGGAGCCGGCAGTTTACGGTGTCGATAGTAGTCATGATGTGGAGATGCCGGCGTTGGACTGGGGTAAACACAGTAAGAAGTCTCGACTTTAACGTGGTATTGTGAGACTTCTTACTGTGTTTACCCCAGTCCAACGCCAGCATCTCCACATCAGGCCTGAGTGGAGCCAGCTGGTTTTAGACCCCCCCCCCCTCCCTACTCCATGCTGCTCCTTCCCTATTGGACAAGACCCCACTTGCCAAAAAGGGCAGTTCATGTTAAACGAGGTCCACGGAGACATTTATTGATGGTCACTCGTGACCATCGTAACATCAGCATTGTGGATTTTATTTTATAAACTTGTTGGATTTTAACTGGTGTTGTGAGACTTCTTACTGTGTTTCCCAGACAAGTCATACTTTGTCAATTTTCCACATTGCTGATGTTACGATGGCCATGGGTGATCATCAATAAATGTCTCCATGGACCTCATTTAACATGAACTGCCCTATTTGGCAAGTGGGGTCTAGTCCAATAGGGAAGAAGCAGCATGGAGGGGGTGAGGGTTGGGGCGGGGGGGGCGGGGGGGAAGGGGGGGGTTTAAAACCAAATAAGCCTTTAACCTGGTGTTGTGAGACTTCTTAATGTGTTTGCCCCAGTTCAATGCCGGCATCTCCACATCTTGTTGAGAAAAGCAGGACAAATCCAACCCAGCCAAGTAGCATCATCCATCCACCCTTCATCACCAATAAAATGATGGGAAGCTCATTGACAGTGACGTTAAGCAGCTCTTACACAGCACACAAGAACACAAGCAACAGAAGTAGGAGTGGGCCACTAGGCCCTTCCAGGCTGCCCCACCGTTCAATACAATCACTGCTGATCCAGCAATAATCTGCTCAGTCACTCAGCTCCTGATCTCATTACGGCCTTGGTTCAAACATGGACAAAAGAGCTGAACTCCAGAGGTGAGTTAAGAGTGACTGCCCTTGGCATCAAGGCCACATTTAACCAACCCAGACAAAAACTGGTTTTAAAGCCTGCACTCTCCTTAAGCTGCATTCTCTCCTATCCTATTGGATAAAAAGTCATACGGCCTCCAAGATTCACTGCAAGAGACTTCATCACGTAAACCAGTCTCCCATTCACTGACTCTGTTTACACATCCCGCTACCTCAGAAAAGCAGCCAGCATAATCAAGGACCCCACACACCCCAGACATTTTCTCTTCCATCTCCTTTCTTTGGGAAAAAGATACAAAAGTTTGAGGTCACGTACCAGCCAACTCAAGAACAGCTTCTTCCCTGCTGCTATCAGACTTTTGAATGGACCTAACTTGCATTAAGTTGATCTTTCTCTCCACCCTAGCTATAGACTAACATTACATTCTGCACTCTCTCCTTCTCTATGAATGGTATGCTTTGTCTGTCTAGCACACAAGAAACAATACTTTTCATTGTATACCAGTACATATGACAATAATAAATCAAATCAAAATCAAATCAAAATCTTTGTCATTTCTTTTTCTATGATAAAGGTACTATACAAATTCTATTTGTTGCTGTTACTGTTTACAATTGATTGACAAATCCTTTTCAGGTCTAAGTGTGAGGAAAATCTTTCAGAAAGGGTCAGTGTGCGATTTGCTTTGGATTCAGTGATGGTTCTTGATCTTGAAATTGGGGTTGCCACTCTTCCAGGATTGGCCTGTATTAGACCTCGTATCATCTCAAGAGCAGCTTCTTCCCTGCTGCTGTCAGATTTTTGAATGGTCCGACCTTATATTAAGTTGATCTTTCTCTACACCCTAGCTGTAACTGTAACACTACATTCTCAACCCTCTCCTTTCCTTCTCCCCTATTTACTCTATGAACGGTATGTTCTGTCCGTACAGCGCGCAAGAAACAATACTTTACTCTATATCCCAATACATGTAACAATAATAAATCAAATCAAATCATCATAGATTCAAATAGCTAAATACTGTGGGTGGGATTTTTTGGCCACACTCATCCCCAAAGCTGGAAAATCCCACTCGAGGTGAAAGGACCTTTGTATGGAGACTGAGTGCAGTAGCTGTGATGATCAGGCTTCAATCCATTCCGGCAGCACGGAAAGCAGTTCAGGCACAGAGGATCCGAGTGTGTGGGAGACACAGAGGACAGTCCTGTTCATTATAGTATCTTACTTACTCGACCACCTCGCCCGCCACGGGCGAGAGTCCGACAATGGAAATCCATTGACCTTGGGCAAGAATTTCCAGTCCCGCCTGAGCGAGGCCATAAAATCCCGCCCTAGGTGTCAGTGCAACTTTCGTACACAACCTCCACTGTTTGTTTGCGAGTCCAGAACATACAAATAAGTCCCATTTCTCTCCTGTCGTCAATATAAAAGGGACAGATGCAGGCACAGTATGTACAACAACAACAAAAGTTACTTGAGCCACTTAAAGCAGTTCCTCTCAGCTTGTATTTGATTTGAATCAGTATGCAGCAGGCAGGTAAAGATTGGAGCTATCTGTATATAATCAGTCATGATTACACAGGCTAATGCTACACTCAGTAAACTGGTCTGGTACAGTCCACAGGGAATTGCGAATTGAGCTCAGTGTAACCTGTTCTGTAATGAATTTTCAGCTAGGGTGCCGCGTACTGATCAAATCAGTAGCAAACTCGCCAGCAAATATTGTGTTTGTTGGCCCAGATCCAATCAATAAGGTTTTTGTTTAGTCTGAATGTGTGTGTTTGCTTGTGTGTTTCTTTGTGTATGCATGTGTGTGAATGTGTTTGTGTGTGAGTGTATGTGTGCATTTGTGTGTGCATGTATGCGTGTGTGTTTTGCGTGTACGTGAGTTTGCGTGTGTGCATGTATGCTTGTGTGTTTTATGTGTATGTGCATTTGTGTGTGTGCATGAGTGTGTGTTGTGTGAACGTGTATGTATGTATGCATGTGTTTTACATGCATGTGCATTTGTGTGTGTGCCTGTATGCATGTGTTTTTGCGTGCATGTGCATTTGTGTATGTGTTTGTGTGTGCATAAATTTCTGTGTTTTTACATGTTCGTGAATGCATGTATGTGTTTGTGTGTGCATGCGCATGTGTGTATGTACATATATGTTGCACATTTTTACAGTCAATAATGAATGGTTTGTGACCATGGATTTTAACAATCGAGTCTAAGATTCTACAATCCTTAGGGATGAATTAAAGCCCAACGTAGCTGTCTAATCTTCTCCCACCCTCACTGGCAACTTCTAATCTGCTAAGGTGTAGTTTCATGGACAGTCTTGTACCTCACTTGAGTAGTCATTTATGCATGAGGCTAGGCAGGAGGCTATTTGACTGTGGAGGGCATCGCAAGCTAGCCTGATCCAAACCTCACACTCAGTGAAGGAGGCAGAGTGGTGTGGGAGGGAGTGTTTTGAGCAGAAGCAGTACCTGGCCAATGTCTCTCTTTGGGGGGATGGTTTACGGAAGGGGGCCGTGGCTGATGTTGAAGTGAACTGTACTGATCCTTCTATTGCCCTGCCGAGGAGGAGGAGGTCATTCTGTAGAGGGTTGCGTGACTGAGTGTTTACACCGGCTGCTGAACGGTACATTTAATTTGTTGTGGTAAACTCCATGTAAGATTCCTGCTTACCATCATCTGCCAGCTGTTTGCTGCAAAGCAGCTGTGATAGAGATTGATCGGAGACTGCGGGGCCACAGAGAACAGCAGCCACAGATTATTTCTTTTAAACCTTGCTTTGAAGTGGGATTAATGTCTTTTTGTTACACACTAAACTGGAGGTGGGGTTGTCACCAAAGCAACACTCAGTGATCGGCTGTCAGCACCTAGAGCAATTTTAACGAGACGTTCTCTTCTTTTCTCATTTGAGTGCTTCCATTTGTCAAATTCCCCTCCAATTTTCCATCGTTCTGCCCAGAAGGTGCTGATTCTCACTGGGATCGACAATGCTCAGTCGAATGGCTGTGTTCAGTCTGAGAAACTGAGCATCAGGTCATTTTCTTTTATTCATTCTTGGGCTATGGGCATCGCTGGCTGGCCAGCACTTTATTGCCCCTCCCTAGCTGCCGTTGTTCAGGGGGCAGTCGAGAGTCAACCACATCGCTGTGGCCCTGGAGTCACAGGTAGACCAGGCTGGGTAAGGTCAGCAGGTTTCATTCCCTGAAGGACGTTAGTGAACGCAGATGGGTTTTTCCAACGATCGACAATGGTTTTGTGGTCATCAGTAGATTCTTAATTCTAGATTTTTTAAAATTGAATTCCGATTCCACCAGCTGCTGTGCGATGGGATTCGAACTCGGGGTCCCCAGAACATTAGCTGGGTTTCTGGATTAAGAGTCTGGCGATAATACCACTGGGCCATCGCCTCCACTTTCCAGCAGTGGGGGGCGGGGGTCACAGCTGTGGGTGCCCTGAACCGTTCTCCCTCCTTGGTCCAGGGGGTCCCGTGGCCAATCCGAAAGCTGCTAATATTTGCTCAGACCAGCAGTCCAGAATTGGGACTGACTCTCACTCGGAGCACTTGCGCCCATCAAGAGATTTCACAAGAGCTGGAAATGGGTGAAAGGCTGAATAATTTATTCACATTTATTTCAATGCTTATTTGCATCTGTTTAGCCATCCCGGCGCTCAATCTCCGGGCTCGCTTGCCTTTGTGGCCTTGCTGGGAGAGGAAAACATCTGCGAGGAAAACATCTGCTCCACATGAGCAGTTTGTTGGCCTCACTGGTAGAACTGGAGGCCATTGAGGGCCCCCCCATAGAGTCTGAGGGCAAGGGAGTACACCCCTGGGGCATACTCCCTTGGCACTGCCAGCCTGGCACTGGAGCAATGCCCAGTGGGGACAGGGCCTATGTGGTGGTGCCAGGGATGGAACCTGAAGGGGCAGGGTTTGAAGGGGGCAGCCGGATCGGGGAGGACATTGGGGTCGCTGCATGCGCTGCAGATGCAATTGGATTGAGGGGGAGAGGGCTGTAATCGGCTGGAGCAGTGGGAGATAGATCACTATGCATAATGGGATTCATGATTGGTCGCAGGCCCCCGTGATTGCAGGGGGAATTCTATTGTGGTTGCCTGCAGCAGCAGGGGCCTGACAGCTGTCTTTCTATCTATCAGACCTCTACTGTAGCAAATGCGAATGTGTAGCATCAGAGGTTTGCACATGTGCAGTAGCTCACTCTACACTCTGCAGTAGCTGGCGAATTTAAATCCTTTTATCGAAAATCTTCATCATGTGTTCAAATCCCCCCATGGCTCCCTCCCTCACTCCGATCCCTCATCCAGCCAGGGTAGTACCCGACTGGAACTCTGCATCCCTCTGTTTCTTTCCTAGAGCTCCCCCATTTGGAAACCGCTCTCCTGGCACTCCCCAGTTCTCTCTCTCTCTCTCTCTTTCTCTCCCCCCCCACCCTCTCTCTCTCTCTTTATCTCTCTCTCTCTATCTTTAAGGACCTCCTTAAAAATTGACCTCTTTGACCAGCTGTTGTGTCCGTTTCCTGAATACCTCATCACGAGGCTTCTCATTTACTTTCTTTGTCATGTTCCAATTCCTCTGAGATGTCTTTGGGGCATTTTATTATTTAATACATCGATGGAAACTGCAGTCACCGAGGTGAAGGTGCAGCCGTGGCAACGGGTATTCCAGCGATGGCCGGTGACTTTGGAAGAGGAAGGGGATGATGAAGATGGTTTGGAAAATTGCCTGAGGCGAACAATGGTTTCTGCATCTCAGCTGATTTTCCCTTCACATTCATGGTGGCACAGTGGTTAGCACTGCTGCCTCACAGCGCCAGGGACCCGGGTTCAATTCCTGGCTTGGGTCACTGTGGAGTTCGCACATTGTCTGCATGGGTTTCCTCCGGGTGCTCTGGTTTCCTCCCACAGCCTGAAAAACGTGCTGGTTAGGTGCAATGGCCGTGTTAAATTCTCCCTCAGTGTACCCGAACAGGCGCCGGAGTGTGGCGACGAGGGGATTTTCACAGTAACTTCATTGCAGTGTTAATGTAAGCCTACTTGTGACACTAATAAATAAACTTTTTGATGTACAAGAGATGCAAAATGGTGAGCAGTGTTGTATCATTGTTTGAGCAGCAGAGTCTCGAGGTGAAGTCTGATATAATTTGAACAGCTTTGGCAGCTGGGAAGGGTTGCAAGGCAACAGCTTAAGCGAGAAACTCAGCTAATGTCGAGCAGAAAACAAAGATCAAGTGGTTTAAAATAATACTTAATCATAGCATTGAGATCGGAACCTGCAATCAATGGCTATTTATATTGCAGCGCTCTTCCACACTTCTCCTCATGCTTTTATCCTGAGCTCCAGCCTGAATCGAGGCTGACTGCTCTCACCAGCATCCCCCGTCCCTCACCCTCCAGCTCAGAATTCATGACCCATCCACGTGTGATAACTGATGGGAGCTGTCCCATCCAGCCCCGTGCTCCCTCCGGACAATAGCACAATGACCTAGGCAGAGCACAGGCCTGCTCCCTGTGTACAATGCTGCGTTACAACTAGCCCCACCGAGGGACAAACACCAGGCCAACTCCCCACTCCTAACACATAGTCCACCCAACCATGTTGGACAGTACCCTTGGCGTTTGTAGGAATTGGATGATGCCCTCCAGAGTTAAACAGCTGTTGGGCTGGTTGAAATCTTTACTAGGAGCTTCCAGGCAAGGCCACAGCAGGTAAATCCGCTTGGTCCATGGAGATGCTGGGGTCACCTATGTCTGACAGAGTCAACTTGCTCTGCATTGAGAATCAGTCACTAACTTGGCAATCGACTTTTCATTGAGGGAGGCGATGGCTGAGTAGTATTATCACTAGTCAATTAGCCCAAAAATTCAGCTCACGTTCTGGGGACCCGGGTTCGAATCCCGCCACAGCAGATGATGGCATTTACATTCAGTGAGGAAAAAAAATCTGGAATTAAAAATGTACTGATGACCAGGAAACCATTGTCGATTGCCAGAAAAACCCATCTGGTTTAGGGAAGGAAATCTGCCATCCTTACCCGGTCTGGCCTGCATGTGACTCCAGAGCCACAGCAATGTGGTTGACTCTCAACTGCCCTCAAACAGCAACTAGCAATGGGCAATAAATGCTGGCCCAGCCAACGACGCCCATGTCCCACAAATGAATAAAAAAAACTGATCAGGAGTGATGGTATCCACCACTTTGCCATCTTTGGTATGCGACCACCAAGGGATCAGTAATGGAAATCGGCTATTTTCTTGCATCTACTTTGATTGAGGAAGTACTGCTGGCCGTGATTCTCCCAAAAGCACTGAATTGGTGGGAGAACTGTCCTAGATCCCAACTGTTTTGTCAGTTCAGCTTCTCACCCGAACCTCCGCACTCTGTGCACTGCAGAGATGCCGGTCGTGAATCTTATTAAAAACCCAGGGGAGTGGAGCGGGTGGGATTGTTGTCGGTGCAGGCTCGATGGGCCGAATGGCCTCCTTCTGCACTGTATGGATTCTATTTTCACTGCAGGTGAATTTATTCTTAAAGAAATATGTAACTCATGAAGGTGAAGTTCAAAATGGAGAAACCGGAAGTGATTCGGTTTGGTAGGAAGGACCTGGAGAGACAGAGGGTGTAATTCTGACGCAGCAGAGGGATCTGAGTGTAGATGTGTATAAATCATTGAAGGTGGTGGGACAGATGGAGAGAGAAGTTCATGAAGCATGCAGTATCCTGGGCCATATTAGTAGGAGCGTTGAATACAAGGAGGTCATGTTGAAGTTGTATATGACACTGGTTTGGACT
Source organism: Carcharhinus amblyrhynchos (assembly GCF_965287045.1). Lineage (NCBI taxonomy): Eukaryota > Metazoa > Chordata > Chondrichthyes > Carcharhiniformes > Carcharhinidae > Carcharhinus > Carcharhinus amblyrhynchos. The sequence goes on along the minus strand of NC_137353.1, from coordinate 23,807,697 downwards.
CAGCTGGAGGACTGCATCCAGTTCTGGGTTGTTGCACTTTACTAAGGATATGAAGGCATTGGAGAGGGTGCAGGAACAATGCAGGAGAATGATTCCAGGGACGAGGAACTTCACTTATGAAGACAAATTGGAGAAGTTAGAGCTGTTTCCTTGGAGAAAAGAAGGCTGATAGGAGATTAGTCAGAGATGATCAAGATCATGAGGAGTCTGGACAAAGTAGATAGGGAGAAACGGTTGTCGCTTGTGATAGGACTGAGAACGAGAGGACTTAAAATACTTTGCATTATGAGGAGAAAACGTGTTCACACAACAAGTGGTTATCTGAAACACAATGCCTGAGAGCGTGACGGAAGCAAACAAAGAATTCTGAAGGGAATCAGAATGTTATTTGAAAAGGAATGACGTGCAGAGTCATGGCAAGAAAGTGGGATATTGACACTTAGTATAAATTGCTCAGTCTGCAGCCTAGCACAGATATGATGGGCTAAACGGCCTCCTTCGGCATTGTAATAATTCTGTGATATCACAAAACCTGCTCAAATGCAGCTTTTGAAACAATGATTTCCCTCAAAGGCACTTTCTAGAACATTCCCAATCGTAGCCCTGCAAGAAGATGGACTTCCTGCCAAACCGGTGCAGTTGCCATTTTCTGGGAGAAAGCTGTGATTACGCGAACTGGTTTTGTTTCCGTGCATATCGGGGTCGCCAGAGCTTTGGAATAAGAGGATTGGCACTGGAATGATGATACATTTTGCTTAAAGTGTCGAACAAAACTGAAATCCTGATTAAAATGTGAATTGCACAGAGCTGACTGCTCAGAAACAGGCCATTCAGCCCATTTGATCTCCATACTAACTCTCACTGGGGAATCCAGGCTTGCTGGCCTGCTGTGCCTATGTTAATGCTCCACATGAGGCCCCCTCCCATCAACTTCAATTAACCCCAACTCCATAGGTAAGATTTGACCACCCTGTTCTGCTATCCTGCACGCTGTGGGGAGTTGCTTTGCTTTGGTTTGGAAGAAGTTGCAGCTATTTTTTGTTTTTCAATGAGGTCCCGTATCTCTCAACGTACGGCATTGAGTGTCCTGTTTATAAGTTGCTAAAATTCAAAGAGTAGCATTATAATAATTGATGAGTAGATTCCAAAACCCAGTTCTTACTCATCTTAATCTTTCTTAATCACAGAATCCCTACAGTGCAGAAGAAGACCATTCAGCCCATCGAGTCTGCACCGAATCTCTGACAGGGCATCCCACCGAGGCCCTATCCCCGTAACCCACATATTTACCCCACTAACCCAAGTGGGGTAAGTACGTAGGTTACGGGGACAAGGTGTATTTTTTCCCCCTCTGTATCAGGGAGATGGTGGTAGAACAGTGCTGTCCCCAATCCAGAGGCCCTGGGCTACTGCTCTGGGCGACACAGATTCAAATCCCACCTCGGCAGCTATCAGAGTTTAAATTCAATTAATGAAATCTGCAATTAAAAGCTAGTCTCAGCAACGCTGATTGTGAACCTATTGTCCCACCTGGGGTTCACTATTGTTCTTTAGGGAAGGAAATTTGCCGTCTTTACCCAGTCTGGCCTGCATGTGACTCCAGACCCACAGCAATGTGGTTGGCTCTTAACTGCCCTCTGAAATGGCCAAGCAAACCACTCAGTTTAAGGGTGATCACGTGGGGTTGCAGGATAATACGCAGAGCCGGCTTGGTTAAGATGTTTTATTTATTGGTGTCACAAGTAGGCTAACATTAATGCTGCAATGAAGTTACTGTGAAAATCTCCTAGTCGCCACACTCCAGCGCCTGTTCGGGTACACTGGAAGAGAATTTAGCATGGCCAATTCACCTAACCCGCGCAGCTTTCGGACTGTGTGAGGAAACCGGAGCACCCGGAGGAAACCAACGCAGACACGGGGAGAACATGCAAACTCCACACAGACAGTGACCCAAGCCAGGAATTGAACCCAGATCTTTGGCTCTGTGAGGCAGCAGTGCTAACCCACTGTAACGCCGAGCCATCCTTTGCCCTATCCCTGTAACTTCACATATTTATGCCGCTAATCCCTCTAACCTTACACATCCTGGGACACTAAGGGGCAATTTAGCATGGCCAATGCACCTAACCTACACATCTTTGGAATGGATTAGTGGAAAATTCTAGCATTCTTAATCCATTCTGTCAGGGTGCAGATAGGCCTTTCTCTCCACTGAAGTGTATTTGGTTCATGAGAGAGTAGGACACCAGTGCATAAAACACAGCAGCTTATTGAGGAGCAGGAGGTGATTTATCAATCGGCAAAGTAGATCACACAGCAGAGTATGATAAACTTGACTTATTATTGGGCTGCACCAAGCAAACACTTCAGTAGCATCTTGAGTTATTGGCTGTTGGACTAATTCTTTCATTCATTCGTGGGACATGGGCATCGCTGGCTGGCCAGCATTTATTGCCCATCCTTAGTTGCCCTTGAACTGAGTGGCTTACTAGGCCATTTTAGAGGGCAGTTGAGAGTCAACCACACTGCTGTAGATCTGGAGTCACACGTAGGCCAGACCGGGTAAGAACGGCAGACTCCCTCCCGTAAAGGACATTAGTGAACCACGTGGATTTTTCCAATAATAGTCATAGGTAGATTCTTAAATCCAGATATTTTTTATTGAATTCAAATTCCACCATCTGCCGTGGTGGGATTCGAACCTGGGTCCCCAGAACATTAGCTGAGTTTCTGGATTAATAGCGATAATATCACTAGGCCATCGCCTCCCCGCTAAGAGTCGCAGAGTTCAAGATTGCCGAACCCATTGATATTCAATGCACATTTTTCTGACAGTGAGGATGTTTCTTCCGAAAGGGAATTTTTCTTTTGTCATTGCCAACCCAGCTGAGGTTCCGGACGGGAGGGGAACACTACAACAACAGCAGCAACAACTTGCAACTGCATAGTGCCTTTGACATGTAAAACTTCCCAAGTTGCCTCACGGGAACTGAATTTGACACCGGGTCACAGAAGGAGCTACGAGGACGGATGACCAAACATTTGGATGTCAGGTGGCTTTCAAGGAGTTTTAGAGGATGACAAAGAGGCCTACTATCTGTGAGAGATTTTGGGCAGGAATTCCAGTCATTGGAGAATGTTGGTGTGTGAGCTACCTTGCCAAAGGCCACAGACAGGTCAAGAAGGACATGGAGATGGGACTGTCTGCCTTTGTCGCCATCACTTGGGATGCCGTGTGTGGCTTTAGACAACACCATTTTGGCTTGGTGGCAGGAGAAGTGATGTGCTGGGAGGGATTGAAACTTGGGAGTTTCTGGAAAAGTGGGCAGGGATTTGGAGGTGACTGCAGTCCAGCAATCTTGTGGCCTCCAGCTGTGGATGTTCACGACTCTGTTGTGTAGGCCCCCAGATCTCATCATTTGCCTGTCTCAGCTGTGGAGTATGGTATTTGAAATCTTATTCTTTGATCCTGTCATCTGGCCACTGGGGCCATTAGTTGGCCCATTTCTTCCTCATCTTATCACCTGTGTTTCCAGCCTCGCTGCAGTCTTGGCTCTGCTCCTTTGACCGAGATTCTCAGTGAAACAAGCTGGGGTCTTGTTTCAAAACCCCCAGTTCACTTTTGCTGGAATAATTTAAGCAAATTTCCACTATTCCTAAAAAGACTCTGTTTCGAAAGTCCTTGTGCAAAATGTCGAGCTGGTGTGGATTGCAACCAAACGCCGTGGGTTTTATCCAGTAAAGTGCTGAGTCTGGGCCTTGTGTGGAAACAGAAGGAGAACCTTGACAGTTCACGGTGAGACCAAGGATACATCTGTGGACCCCTCGCTGTTTGTCGTTTCATTCAGCTGGGTGATAATGTGCCGAATTGTGAAGGGATTGCCAAAGAACCAACTCCTTGGCCGTTAGACAAGTCATTTCTGGAAATGATCCCCACTTTTGACAAAAAAAAATTGACAAGGAAATCCAACAGAACCAATCAGGGTGGACACGAGTGACAGTGGGAGCAATGCAGAGTGGGACAAAGGGAAGATAAGGTGTTAGCAGAAATGTGGAGGTGGAAACTCTTTTAGTTAACATGTAATTATGAGCAGGGTTGGCGACTAATTCTCCAGCTTCACACAACAGCTTTGTGAGTGAAATGAGCAAACTCATTGATCAGGTAGAGTTGATAACACAGCCGTTCCTTCCTCCAGATTCCATTTCCTTTCTCTCTCACTTGCCAGTCTTTTCCACGTTGTCTCCCTCTGTTTTATTAATGCTGGTCAGCTATCCCCTGAAATTTCTACATTCTTTTATTCATGGTGTCATTGGCTAGCCAGCATTTATTGCCCATCCCTGGTTGCCCTTGAAATGAGTGGCTTGCTATTTCAGAGGGCAGTTGAGAGTCAACCACATTGCTGTGGCTCTGGAGTCACATGTAGGCCAGACTGGGCAAGGACGGCAGATTTCCTTCCCTAAAGGATATTACTGAACCAGATGGGTTTCTCTGACAATTGACAATGATTTCATGGTCATCAGTAGATTCTTAATTCTAGATTTTTTTATTTGGATTCAAATTCCACCACCTGCCATGGCAGGATTCGAACCCGGGTCCCCAGAACATTAGTTGGGTTTCTGGATTAATATCTAGCGATAATGCCACTGAGCCATTGCCTCCTCCTGTATTTCTCAGTCTTAAGTGCACAGCTCAACTCAAACAATTTCTTTCCCACACACCCAGAGTGCGGAGATACAGACTTGTTATGCTGTCACCTGGGCTAACTCCATGCTTTTCTCAGCACTTTGGAACATCTTGCCTTCCTCAGTCTTCACATCCTCACCTACCACAGTCGTCAGTGGGGAAAGTGGAAACAGGAAGAGGCCAGTTAACCCTTTCCTGACATATTCAGACAGCCATTGGCCAATTGCCACTTGCCCAAGACAGTTCCAAGCTTTGATCACATTTCAGCATGTAGAAATGTTTCCCAATTTCACTCCTGATTTTCAGACTGTGTTGCCTGGTTCTGCAGTCCCCAACCAGCAGAAATCGTTTCTCTCAATCGACCAAGTCCTTAATGTCTTCAAAACTTTGACCAAGTCACCCTCCAATCTTTCAAATCCCAAGGAATACAGTCCTAGTTTAAGAGATGTCACCTCTAGCTTAACCTTGGAGTCCTGGAATCTCATAAGGGATCTTACAGGAACTTAGAAATTTCTACCAGGGTTAGACAGGGTAGGTTCAGAAAGAATGTTACCGATCTTGAAGCTATCTAGAAGTAGGGGTCATAGTTTGCGGATAAGGAGTAAAGCTTTTTTAGGACTGAAGTGAGGAGCAATTTCTTCACCCAGAGGGTGGCGAATGTGTGGAATTCACTGCCACAGAATGCAGTTGAGGCCAAAACATTGTGTGATTTCAAGAAGAAATTAGAGATAATTCTTGGGGCTAAAGGGATCAAGGGATATGTAGGGAAGGGGGATCGGGATGTTGAATTTGATGATCAGCCATGATCTAAATGGATGACTAAGCAGGCTCGAAGGGCCGAATGCCCTATTCCTGCTTCTAGTTTCTATATTCCTATGTTCTTGTAAACCTGCACAAAATACCTCAAGGCTAGTATTCACTTCAAAATGCATGGTTCACAGAATTCTGCCCACAGGAGTGGTGTGACTTGGATTTAGACTCGCTGAAGCACGACTTCTACCCCTTGTATTCTCTAAATCGAAAGACCAGCAATCCATCAGCATTGCTGATTATTTTCCACACCAGTTTGGTGACGTTCTGATGACCTGTCCTGTCTCCCTCATATTCACTTCCTGTATGTTCACCCACCACCCCCCCCACTTCACTCTTCGCCTTCACCATCTCCCTCAGCCATCATTTCCTGGACTCCCAATGTTGTCACTTCTTCCTATAATCTACAAGCGTCTAAAAAAAAATTAACCAGTCATTCTCAAATTACATTGGCTTCTCATCTTTTTTTTAGTGGGGTCCTGAGTTTTACCTTCAGTATTAAAATAGTATTATTGTGTTATGTATTTAAATGGTTGCATGATTGCTTTAAGAGCCAGTCACATGATTTGATAGTGATGTTATTAGGGTGTGGCATTGGCTGCTGTTTTAGTTTCAGTTTGTATCCTGTACAGGCAACAGCTCCAAGAATAAACCTGGTCTTGTTATTTTGAATCTAAGGGCCCTATTTTACCAGTTTGATTCTAAGTGCTGGGCAGACTTGAATTTGGGAGTGTTTCAGATCTGACTTTCAGACCCGCTCTCCAGTGCCCCCAATACACACCCTGCCTGAAAAAATATCAGTGATTCCAAATCGCGCTGCACAAGCCTGTGGGCAGTGATTATTGTGCCCGAAACGCTGCAGCTGCATGTGCAGTAACAAAAATAGCAAAACACTCCCCTGCCACATCGCTCCCGGGACGGATAATGCCTCCCCCTGGCCCCCACAGACATTATCTCACCCCCACAACATAACTGATCCCCGTATCCCCCCACCCCCACCACATAACTGATCCCCATATCCCCCCCCCACCACCACATAACTGCCCCCTTTCTCCCCACCGATCACACACACAGTGGCAGCGGACCCCTCCCACCCCCCCCATCCCTCTCTGCCCCCCTCTATCAGAGAATGATCCGACCTGCCTCCCACCCACCCACCAGACAGCCATCTAAGCCACCTACCCCCCAACCAGAGGGCCTTCTGATCTGCACCCCGCCCCCCCCCCCCCCCCCCCCCCCACCAAGAGAGCGATCTGACCCACCTCACCCCCTCCCTCCCACGCTCCAATCTGAGTCAGAGAGCAGCCAGAAGTTCTGAACTTACCTCTGGAGCACCCGAATCGGATCTTTGTGGGACCATGTCTTTTTCACGCTGATTCTGGACGAGCGAACGCTGTGGTAAAGGGGGAAGTGCCGGTAAAGTTGGGCGTCCAGCTCATTAATTCAATTTAAATGCATTTAAATTGCCGTCAAGTCCCAAACACCTCCATTTTCAGTCAGGGGGAACGGACACGGAGGCGGGCGTGGAACGCGCTACTCGCCTCACGCCCGACTTCACTCAGTTTTCCTGCCTGAAAACAGGTGCGACACGATGGTAAAATCAGGCCCTAGGCGTGCAAATAACTTTTTCTTTTGTTTAAAACCCACAACCCGTGACACAGTTAGGACATTTCTAGTTGCAGGACATGATCGGGGGGAGGTGTTGGTGTGCTGATACCGTCACTGTAATCCAGAGATCCAGGCTAATACTCCTGGGACACAGGTTCAAATCCTGCCATGGCAGCTGGGTGGAATTTAAATTCAATTCATTTAAAAGAAATCTGGAATATTAAGCCAGTCTTGGTGACCATTAAACTACCATTGATTGTTGTCAAAACTTATCTGGTTCAATAATGCCCTTTAATCAAGGAATCCTATTATCCCTACCTGGTCTGGCCTAACTGTGACTCCAGACCCACAGCAGTGTCCCAGTGGCCCAGCAAACCACTCAGTTCCGGGGCAATTGGGGATGGGCAACAATTGCTGGCCTTGCCAGTGACGTCCATACCCCGTGAATGAATAAATAAAGGAAGGGACGATCCTGGAAATCCCTCCCTAACAGCACTGTGGGTGTACCTACACATCTCAGGGACTGCAGCCTCTCTTGGGCAATTAGGGAAGGGCAATAAATGTTGGCCTGGCCAGCGACGCCCACATCCCATAAATGAACAATAAAAGGACAGCATCCCACGCTGCTGAAGATCTACAAGCAGAGGATGCAATTCCCACGCCATTCCTGCACCACTGGTTTTGGATGGGAAAGTGGGATTAGCACCTGGGTATCCTTGGGCTGGCATGGATAAGATGAGCTGATGTAGAGACCCCGACACCTCCATGGACCAAGCGGATTTACCTGGTTTGGTTTGCCTGCAATCATAGAATCCCTACAGTACAGAGGGAGGCCATTCAGCCATCGAGCCTGTACTGAGCGTAATCCCACCCAGGCCCTATTCCCATAACCTCACATATGTACCCTGCCAATTCCTCTGACACTAAGGGCAGTTATTATGGCCAGTCAGCCTAACCTGCGCATCTTTGGACTGTGGGAAGAAACCGGAGAACCTGGTGCAGACTCCACATGGACAGTGACTGAGGCTGGAATTGAACCCAGGTCCCTGGCGCTGTGAGGCAGCCGTGCTAACCACTGTGCTGGCATGCCGCCCACTAGAAGCTCCTGTTAAAGATTTCAACCAGCCCACCAACTATTTAACTCTGAAGGGCATCATCCAACTCCTATAAAGAGTATCATCCAACATGGTCAGGTGGGCTATGGATCAGGAATAGGAGGCTCGCCTGGTGTTTGCACCCTTCCAGGTCCCCAGAGTATTAGCTGATCATATTGCTGTTTGTGGGCGCTTGCTGTGCACAGAGTGCCTGCCGCATTTCCTATATTACACCAGTAACTACACTTTAAAAAAATCGCCTTGGAGGTAAAGCACTTTGAGCAGTGCGTAGATAAGTGCAAGATTTTTTCTTGCGGCATATTTTTATTCCCTAAGTCATTGGGGTTTATAGGTTGTTTCTGTCTTGCCGCACCTAGGAATTTTGATGTAGTGGAGTTCGGTACACACACATTCAGATAGAGAAACTCCACTGGCTCGAATTCAAGTTCATTTATTCGTGTCACAAGTAATGCTCACCTTAACACTGCAATGAAGTTACTGTGAAATTCCCCTAGTTGCCACACTCTGGCACCTGTTCAGGTACATCGAGCGCACCTAACCAGCACGTCTTTCAAACTGTGGGAAGAAACTGGAGCACCCAAAGGAAACCCACATAGACTTGGGGAGAATGTGCAAACTCCACACAGACAGTGACCCAAGCTGGGAATCGAACGTGGGTCTCTGGCGCTATGAAGCAGCAGTGCTAACCACTGTGCTATTGTGCCACCCACACAATACTCCATTCAGAAAGATATCTTCAAACAAAGCCTCTGACTGGGGTTGGGTGCCAATTAATGGGAGCATATTGTCAGCAATCGCTATACACACTAAGTTGTTATTCTTAGGATCTTCTGCATATTTTCTTTTCGAGACAGATTTGTTCTAACAGGCTCCTTGGATAACAGCCTCTGAAGTGTTCACTTATGGAACAGCATGAACATTAGGAAACATCTTAATGAGTTTCACAGGAAGGGAAGGAACTAATAGGGAAAGTTTGATTTTTTGATTTGATTTACTATTGTCACATGTATCAACATACAGTAAGAAGTATTGTTTCTTGCACGCCATGCAGACAAAGCATACCATTCATAGAGAAGGAAAGGAGAGGGTGCGGAATGTAGTGTTACAGTCTATAGCTAGGGTGTAGAGAAAGATCAACTTAATATGAGATAGCTCCATTCAAAAGACTGACAGCAGCAGGGAAGAAGCTGTTCTTGAGTCGGTTGGTACATGATCTCAGACTTTTGTATCTTTTTCCTGACGGGAGAAGGTGGAAGAGAGAATGTCCAGGGTACATGGGGTCCTTAATTATGCTGGCTACTTTTCTGAGACAGCGGGAAGTATAGACAGAGACAATGGATGGGAAGCTGGTTTGTGTGCTGGACTGGGCTTTGTTCATGACCCTTTGTAGTTTCTTGCGGTCTTGGGCAGAGCAGGTGGAAATAGTTGGAGGAGGCGACTGAAGATGAGGTCAAAGCGTTTGATTCAGAGATGCGTCTTGAAGATGGGATGATAAAGTGAGGTGAGGGTTGTTAATCTCACATTTGCTAAGTTGTTAAAGTAGGTTAACATCAATTGCATGGTTAAGGTTAAGAGAAGCTGGTGATATTTCATGGTTCAGGTGATGTTAAGGGAGGCAGTGGTAAAGTGGTATTGTCACTGGACTAATAATCCAGAGATCCTGAGCAAGCTCTGGGGAACTAGTCTCAAATCCCATCACGGCGATAAAAATCTGGAATTAAAAAGCCTAAAAATGACCATGAAACCATTATCAAAAACCCATCTGGTTCATTAACGTCCTTTAGAGAAGGAAATCTGCTGTCCTTACCTGGTCTGGCCTACATGTGACTCCAGAGCCACAGCAATGTGGTTGACTCTCAACCGCCCTCTGAAATGGAGGGCAGTGTTTTGTATTCATTCCTGGGACATGGGCATCGCTGGCTGGCCAGCATTTATTGCTCATCCCTAGTTGCCCTTGAGAAGGTGGTGGTGGGCTGCCTTCTTGAATCTCTGCAGTCCAAGTGCTGTGGGCTGATCCACAATGCCATTAGGGAGGGAATTCCAGGATTTTGACCCAGTGACTGCGAAGGAACAGAGATCTGTTTTCAAGTCAGGATCGTGAGCGGCTTGGGGAGGGGTGGGGGGGAGGGGGAGGGGGCGCGGGGAACAGTGTTGCCATGTATCTGCGGCCTATGTCCTTCCAGATGGAAGTGGTCGTGCATTTGGAAGGTGCTGCCTAAGGATCTTTGGTGAATCGCTGCAGTGCATCTTGTAGACAGTACACACTGCTCCTGCTGGAGGGAGTGGATGTTTGTAAATGTGCCAATCAAGCGGGCTGCTTTGTCCTCGATGGTGTCGAGCTTCTTGAGCGTTGTTAGGGCTGGGCAATAAATGCTGGCCCAGCCAGTGATGCCCCCGAACTGTATAAAAACAAGTGATCGACATTAATTGTCTTTGAACACACAGAAATAGGGGATAATTGGGGCCCTGGACTGAGTGGAAGGAGACAGAACAAGTCAATAAAGTCTCTCAGTAAAGAAAAGGTCTGAGTTTTGGTTTCAGTTTCACCTACTGGCTTGGACCCTGTTCATAGGGGTTGCGGGATAATTCCAGGAAGGCTGTGTCATTGGAATAGAGCTATCGATGAACAGACAGGAGAGCAGACAAGAGTGGAGGCAGGAACACAGGCAGGAGGGGCGCAGACAAGGGCACAGACAAGGGTACAGACAGGGATGCAGAGAGGAAGGCAGACAGGAGGACAGGGAGTGAGCTGAGATGCTGGGCTGGGTGAGGCTGCAGAGGAATGGAAGTGTGACGCTGTGTCTGAGACAATTTTGAAAGGATAATGGATGAGGACAGACAAAAGTGAAGCCAGGCCACCGTGGAGTAGCTAAACACAAAGATGCATTGTTAATGCTGCAGTCAGAGTTTGCGCCATGGTACAGTTAACAACTGGTTTTTCAGCCAGGATTCTGTGTCGCACAGTCCCGCCTGGGAGGGCAAAGAAGCAAGACAAATACAAGTTTGATCCAAGCACTAAGTCCCCACACACAGACGGTTTCTTTTCTCTGCTGTGACAAATAGGTCAGGGACTGGGCCAACATTGACTTGGCCAGCTCCCCGTGCCTTCAGCAAGAGCCCACAGTATTGAGCAAAGCAGTGGGGGAGGAACCTCGTGACATGGTGTCGCAATCACCACATTAACAGCTGGCCAAGGGCTCCAAGAGGAGTTTGATATGTGGTGCGGGTTTGTTAGAATGTAACAGAGCAGATGGTGCTATCTGGCACCACGTCCAACAGTGTCTCCGCCTGTGACTCGCAACTGAGCCCCATCGCTTTCAAAATATCCAATCGGATTGCCGGATCTCGGATTGCAATTCCAACCTTTGGCAAAGCCAAACTTCAACTTACCCAAAGCCATTTTGATTTGCATTTGGAAGTTCCGTGTTGCAGCCTCCACAATCTTCCTCCACGAGCTGCCTCGTGATGAGGATTAACTCCCCGGGTGCCTCCCCTTCATTGTGCATGAGCCTGCGTATCGGCCTTCAGGAATCACTGGACATCCAGGGGCACAGGTCTAATCTCCCGGGCCAGGCTACTGGGCCAGTTCTAATATCCAGCTGCTAACCCCACTGACATCAGCAGAAAAACGCTGGAAAATCTTAGCAGGTCTGACAGCATCTGTAGAGAGAGAATAAAGCCAACGTTTCAATTCTAATTGACCCTTTGTCAGAGCTCTGACAAAGGGTCATCTAGCCTCAAGTCGTTGGTTCTATTCTCTCTCCACAGACATTGTCAGACTTGCTGAGATTTTCCAGCATTTTTCTGCTTTTGTTTCAGATTCCAGCAAAGCAGTATTTTGTGTTTATTTCAAATATCCAGATACACCGTCCAGCAAACAAGCCGGGCACACTAGCAGGATTAGGAGGAGACTGAAGGTTGTCCATAAGACCATAAGACTATAAGACATAAGAGCAGAATTAGGCCACTCGGCCCATCGAGTCTGCTCCACTGTTCAATCGTAGCTGATATTTTTCTCATCCCCATTCTCCTGCCTTTTCGTCGTAACTCCTGATAAAACTCAAGATAAAAGGGGGGCGGTTTAGAACGGAGTTGAGGAGGAACTTCTTCACTCAAAGGGTGGTGAATCTCTGGAATTCTCTGCCCGTTGAAGTGGTGGAGGCTGCCTCGCTAAATATTTTTAAGACGCGGGTTGATGGGTTTTTGATAGGAGAGGGGATTAAGGGTTATGGGGAGAGGGCGGGAAAGTGGAACTGAGCAGCGACAGATCAGCCATGATCTTATTGAATGGCGGGGCAGGCTCGAAGGGCTGGATGGCCTACTCCTGCTCCTATTTCTTATGTTCTTATGTTCTGATCCCCTTATTAATCAAGAACCTATCTATCTCTGTCTTAAAGACACTCAATGACCCGGCCTCCACAGCCTTCTGTGGCAAAGAGTTCCACAGATTCATCACCTTCTAGCTGAAGAAATTCCTCCTCATCTCTGTTTTAAAGGATCGTCCCTTTAACCTGAGGTTGTGCCCTCTGGTTCTAGTTTTTCCCATTAGTGGAAACATCCTCTCCACATCCAATCTATCCAGGCCTCGCAGTATCCTCTAAGTTTCAATAAGATCCCCCTCATTTTTCTAAACTCCAATGAGTACAGACCCAGAGTCTGCAAACGTTCCTCATACAACAAGTTCTTCATTCCAGGCATCATTCTTGTCAACCTCCTCTGGACCCTTTCCAAGGTCAGCACATCCTTCCTTAGAAATGGGGCCCAAAACTGCTCACAATACTCCAAATGGGATCTGACCAGAGCCTTAAACAGCCTCAGAATTACATCCCTGCTCTTGTATTCTAGCCCTCTCGACATGAATGCCAACATTGCATTTGCCTTCCTAACTGCCGACTGAACCTGCACGTTAACCTTAAGAGAATTTTGAAAATGACTCCCAAGTCACTTTGTCTTTCTGATTTCCTAAGCATTTTCCCATTTAGAAAATCGTCTATGCCTCTATTCATCCTTCCAGAGTGCGTAACCTCATACTTTTCCACATTGTCTTCCATCTGCCACTTCTTTGCCCACTCTCCTAGCCTGCCCAAGTCCTTCTGCAGCCCCTCCTGCTTCCTCAATACCACCTGTCCCTCTACCTATCTTTGTATCATCTGTAAATTTAACAACAGTCCCTTCAGTCCCTTCTCCCAATTCGTTAATGTGTATTGTGAAAAGTTGTGGTCCCAGCTCTGAGCCCTGAGGCACACCACTAGTCACCGGCTGCCATCCTGAAAAGATCCCTTTATCCCCACTCTGCCTTCTGCCAGTCAGTCAATCCTCTATCCATGCCAGGATCTTACCCTTAACACCATAAGCATTTAACTTATTTAACAGTCTCCTATGCGGCACCTTGTCAAAGGCCAGAGACAGCTGTAATGAGAACAGGGATTTGCAACATTCCAATGGCCACTTTGATGCAGGCAAATCGCAGCCTTCCACTGGCCTAACACAGAGAAACACACGAACCCTGAGCAAGACAAGGCCATGATGTGGAGATGCCGGCGTTGGACTGGGGTAAACACAGTAAGAAGCCTGACAACACCAGCTTTAAGTCTGACCAATTTATTTGATAGTAAACTCACAAGCTTTCAAGGTTTCCCTCTTCGCCAGGTGAATGAAGAGTTCTGGCCTCAGATAGAGCATATCACAGCACAGACAGTTTACAGATTACTAATTAGAATGCGAATCTTTACACCTAACCCTAGCAGGTTAGGTGTAAATAAAGATGTGTGTTCTAATCAGTAATCTGTAAACTGCGCTGTGATATGCTCTGTCTGAGGCCAGGACTCTTAATTCACCTGACGAAGAGGGAAACCTTGAAAGCTTGTGAGTTTACTGTCAAATAAATCAGTTGGACTTAAACCTGGGTGTGGTTAGACAAGGCCACTCAACCCCTCTCCTCCATTCTATAAGACCACAATTGATATAATCGTAACCTCAGCCCCACATTCCTGATCACCCCCAATAAACTTTCACTCCCAGGTCGTGAAGAATCTGTCCAGCTCTGCCTTAAAAAAGATTTAAAGACTCTGCTTCCACTGCCTTTTGGGGGAGAGAATACCAAAGACTCACCACCCTCTGAGAGAAAAGATTTCTCCTCGTCTCTGTCTTAAGTGAGCGATCTCTTATTTTTAAACAGTGACCCCCTAGTTCTAATTTCTCTGGCACGGTAGCACGGTGGTTAGCACTGCTGCCTCACAGCACCAGGTACCCGGCTTGAGTCACTGTCTGCGTGGAGTTTGCACATTCTCCACATGTCTGCATGGGTTTCCTCCCACACTCCAAAGATGTGCGGGTTAGGTGAATTGGCCATGGTAAATTGCCCCTTAGTGTCCAAAGATATGTAGTTAGGGGGATTAGCATGGTAACTATGTGGATTTGATTTGATTTGATTTATTATTGTCACATGTATTAACATAGTGAAAAGTGTTGGTTCTTGCAAGCTATATAAAGCGTATCATTCATAGAGAAGGAAAGGAAACAGCGCAGAATGTAGTGTTACAGTCATAGCTAGGGTGTAGCGAAAGATCAACTTAATGCAAGGTAGGTCCATTCAAAAGTCTGACAGCAGCAGGGAAGAAGCTATTCTTGAGTCGGTTGGTACGTGACCTCAGACTTTTGTATCTTTTTCCCGACGGAAGAAGGTGGAACAGAGAATGTCCGGGGTGTGTGGGGTCCTTAATTATGCTGGCTACTTTGCCGAGGCAACGGGAAGTGTAAGCAGAGTCAATGGATGGGAGGCTGGTTTGAGTGATGGGTTGGGCTACATTCACAACCTTTTGTAGTTTTTTGCAGTCTTGGGCAGAGCAGGAGCCATACCAAGCTGTGATACAACCAGAAAGAATGCTTACTATTGTAACAAGAAAGGATGGGAAGGTGGGCCTGGGTAAGGTGCTCTGTCAGGGAGCGGGTGCAGACTGGTTGGGCCGAATAGCCTCTTCCTGCACTGTGAACATTTTATGATTTGATGCAGAGGCAACATTCTCTCCACATCCACCCACCTTGCCAATCCCCATCAGAATCTTAAAGATTTTGATATATGTTTATGATTTGTGAACTGTACATGTCTGTACCAGGGGAGGAGGAGGCTCTCATACAGCAGCGACCAGCTCTCAGTACCCAGCGACAAAGGCAGCTGTTGGCTGGGTAACTGAGCCCTCGCTGTATGTTCCCCAGTGCTCTCAATGCCAGGCACATGGAACTAAACGACCAAAACCTGAATGGCATTGCAATCAATCACTGGTCTGTAACTTGTCAGGACACAGTGAATAAACGAATACTGAACCGACAGCAGGTTATAAATATCAAATTAAAAACCTCAGGTAAAACAATTCCCTAAAGGTGGCACTATTGACAATTCCCACAGCCGTAGAAAACAGGATGTCTGTAAAATATTCACACTGACACTGCAGTGTGTAAATATTCGCACTGTGTCACTCGCACTGTGTCACTGACACTGCAGTGTGTAAATATTCACACTGTGTCACTCGCACTGTGTCACTGACACTGCAGTGTGTAAATATTCACACTGTGTCACTCGCACTGTGTCACTGACACTGCGGTGTGTAAATATTCACACTGTGTCACTGACACTGCGGTGTGTAAATATTCACACTGTGTCACTGACACTGCGGTGTGTAAATATTCACACTGACACTGCGGTGTGTAAATATTCACACTGTGTCACTGACACTGCAGTGTGTAAATATTCACACTGTGTCACTCGCACTGTGTCACTGACACTGCGGCGTGTAAATATTCACACTGTGTCACTCGCACTGTGTCACTGACACTGCGGCGTGTAAATATTCACACTGTGTCACTCGCACTGTGTCACTGACACTGCGGTGTGTAAATATTCACACTGTGTCACTGACACTGCGGTGTGTAAATATTCACACTGAGTCACTGACACTGCGGTGTGTAAATATTCACACTGTGTCACTGACACTGCGGTGTGTAAATATTCACACTGACACTGCGGTGTGTAAATATCCACACTGTGTCTCTGACACTGCGGTGTGTAAATATTCACACTGTGTCTCTGACACTGCGGTGTGTAAATATTCACACTGTGTCTCTGACACTGCGGTGTGTAAATATTCACACTGTGTCTCTGACACTGCGGTGTGTAAATATTCATACTGTGTCACTGACACTGCGGTGTGTAAATATTCACACTGTGTCTCTGACACTGCGGTGTGTAAATATTCACACTGTGTCTCTGACACTGCGGTGTGTAAATATTCACACTGACACTGCGGTGTGTAAATATTCACACTGTGTCACTGACACTGCGGTGTGTAAATATTCACACTGTGTCACTGACACTGCGGTGTGTAAATATTCACACTGTGTCCCTGACACTGCGGTGTGTAAATATTCACACTGTGTCACTGACACTGCGGTGTGTAAATATTCACACTGACACTGCGGTGTGTAAATATTCACACTGTGTCACTGACACTGCGGCGTGTAAATATTCACACTGTGTCACTGACACTGCGGTGTG